>NW_027526371.1:1625000-2225000 GCF_048455015.1 Haemaphysalis longicornis
CCCACTGCCCCGCTTGTGGGGTGGTCCAAACCATGTATCACCTCCTCCGGCAATGCCCCCACAACCCATTCCCCCCGTATCGAGACGGTGAGCACTGGGCGAGGGCGTTGGGCAGCTCAGATTCGGGGGTGCAAGATGCCATCGTCGCCGGGCTGCCAAAATCACCGGGGACCTTCCTCCCTCGGTCACCACCCGTCCCCAGAATTAGCCCTTGCGTCAATAAAAGTTTTGTCTACACGCCTCTTCATCAGAAAATACGGCAGCGACCCGACCACCCTCTATACGGACGCCTCTCCCTATCCTCAACGACCAGCTCACGTCGCTACTGTTGCCCGCTTCGACAATGCCTTCCTCACCTCGGCAACTGTCTGCACAGCGTCTACTATTACGGCCGAAGAAGCAGCAATTGCCCTCGCAATGACCCAAGCCATGAGTCCCAGCATAACAATACTGTCTGACTCACAAGCTGCCTTCCGTCGTTTTGCACTCGGGCGTGTCTCGGCTCTTACCCTGGCCATCCTATCTCAATGCCCCACCCTCCCTCATGCCCGCATAGTGTGGACACCCAGCCACACTTACCTCCCTGGGAACGAGGTGGCACACGCCACCGCCCGAGCTCTCCTTCACCGGGCATTCCCAAAAGAGGTCAACAATGCAGCCAGTATTACAAACTCCCTTACGCCCCTCTCCCAAACCTACACTGACATCCTCTACCACTACAGAGCAACCCGACGCACCTATCTCCCTCCCCACCCTTCCCTTTCTACCGCTGACGCCCGCATTTGGCGCCGACTTCAAACCGACACTTATTACAATCACCTCCATCTCCACCACATATCCATACTAACTACCCACTTAACTGCCCCAATGTGATGAGCCTAACACCACAGTTCATCTCCTCTGGACCTGCCCCACCAACCCTCACCACCCAGATCCCCTAACCTTGAGCAGTGGGAGTGCGCGTTGCAGAGCTGCCAGCTCGAAGACTAGGAGGCCCTGATCTCTCGGGCGAGGATGGCAGCCGCGGCACGCGGCCTACCGAAATAGGATGGCCGCACACAGCTCCTAACTCTTTTTCTCTCCTACCCCGCCCCTGCTGTCTCAATAAACGTTTTCTCTCTCTCTCTCTCTCTCTCTCTCTCTCTCTCTCTCTCTCTCTCTCTCTCTCTCTCTCTCTCTCTCTCTCTCTCTCTCTCTCTCTCTCTCTCTCTCTCTCTCTCTCTCTCTCTCTCTCTCTCTCTCTCTCTCTCTCTCTCTCGCGAGTCCTTATGGCAATCCCTATTGTATGAGATGCCTCGCTGTCCAATTTCTTCTTTATACATGCCATTATACAGAATAATATTTAATGGACACGCATTAAACAATTTTCTGTACAACGACATCTATAAAACCGAAATCAAACCTCAAGACACAATAACTGCACTACATCAATTTCGGGAAGCAATTACGTGACTTCCCAACAACAATTGAACACCATAACACAGCAGATATCTTTGCTTAATTTTTTATTACGCCCATCAAATTTAAAACAACAAACCTAACTTAACAATGGCACTAATACGAAATAACTTTGTTAAAAACTCAAATACAAAGTAAAACATAAACACAACAGTAGGCAAAAAATTAAAAAGCTCATAAAGCGCAAACCGATCCATGCTCTCTTTAGCCGCGTGAATTGCATAGAAGGGAGAAGCATTCAGTTAAATGGAAACAACACCTTTTTCTTCGGCAATTCGCTGATTTTCCAAGATTAGCTGATTTTAGTACTATTGCAGAACCTTCCAGCTTAGAAGACTTGTTCTCTCTGCTGCATCCTCCACTTTTCCACGGGAAACACATTTACGTTGTGCACCTGTAATACGTAAACAAAATCGTTCAGTACAATGATAAATGCACGCTGGTTACTAAATACAGCACTTACCACTGTCCTTAACGCATGCGCGTGTGAAAATATTCGGCCTAAACATTTCGCCTGTTAACACTCGCTTTCAAACATAAAACGCACTGCACTTCCTGATATCTATTTTTCAGTACTGCGCTTTACGATAGCAGTTATTGGCTCATTCTTGACGAAACAGTACCGAATTTTCCCGGAAATATGCTTCGCAATTTGGCAGTCGCAAAACGTAATAATAACATGCCCAAAAGACTAAGTATCGCGCCAGTGGTTCCGTGTAATTTTGTTGTGCCTATGGTTAGCACACAACCAATTATCCGCAACAGCGAAATGTCGTGCCTTCAACATTTTAATAGCATAAGTTTTGTTTTCTATCAACGCGGGCTCAGAAGCTACAAGGCACCACACTACACATTAGGTTGGGAGCGCACGAGCTTTATTTTACATATTTTTCGCAAGGCATCTTTTCCAGCCAGGTGGTAGATGAGGAGCCCTGTGACCTTTCAATCCGTTCTATTTTTTAACAAAATAAAGCAAAAGTTCCGAGCGGTGCTACAAACGTTATTCATTGGGTATTAAACATGTTATGGTGTTGCTGTCCCCGTCACTCACTTCTGCCTCGTCAAAAGCCACAGAAGTGAACGAAACCGACGTAAAAGCCCAGCAGTAGTGCAATTACTTTGTCACTCGGCAATATCTCTGCGGAGCTCACGAAAATGCCGAAGGAAAGCTTCATTTATATCCAGAGTTTAATGACGCCAGCTTAATACATCTAGAACTCTCATACTGCACACGAGTCTTGCCTCAACGCATGCTCGACGCCGTCAACCTGCAGCGGGAGCACAGTAGCTTGTTTGCAAACACGAAGCCGGAAAGGGGATCTAGTACTAGCGCCACACAAATAGAAGCACGTGTATGTGACCACTTAATTCTCCGCAAGAACCAACAACACCGTGCAGCACTCAACCGCCTTAACTGTTAGAAACGACAGCTCAAGTTTAGGCGGGAACGAGCGTGCGCTCTCGCGTACCGCGCACTGAAAAGTGATATGGTGATTCACGATTTAGCTGCCGGCCTTAGTAGGCAAACGGCGTTATTCCACTAGCAGGTATACTTCAAGCAAAGTCACTGACACATTTATGGGCATAACTGCTACATTTGGCCGTTATGCACTCATTTACAGGTTCGTTTCTGTCAATAAAGGTATGGTTGGCACCAATGCTTTCATAAGGCATTCCACTTTTAACAGCAGAGCTGCGTAAGCTTGAGCAGGCTCCAATGGAGTTCGCAAAAAGTGTTCCCAGAAAATACCTAGATAAAATACCGAGGGCACGTGAGCATGGCTTGCGCGTGGGGTTGCACCACGTGAGGATCTCGCAAAAAATACTGAGAAAACAGTTCGTGTCTGTCCCTGCCTGAAGTGAGAACACAGGACATCTCACGCTACAGACTACGATTTCGCAATGCCTATTGTCTATTGTAGCCGGTTGTAGCGCTTGCTAACGCGGTCCACTTAGGAGAGATGTGGAAACTTGCGGACGAAACGATACTGCTGCCAGTCATTCAGAAAACTCAGCGGCAAGTCCGGAAATCAATGTTAGCTGCAACAGCCCGGTCTCCGACGAAGGGACAGGGGCCGCCAGCTCTGCTGTTTCACCATCCTTGCACTACTAGTGCAAGCTGCGCCAATTTTTTTTTTTGTGCGTAACTCTGAAGCATCCCACTTACACTTCAGAAAAACGCAATCTCATTTGCAGCGAAATGTTTAGGACGATGCCTGCGGCGTCGCGCCGGTTCCCATTGCTGCCAGATCGCCGGCCTATTTGACTCAACCACCGCGCGGTGGCGCAAGTGACCGATCCTCGGTGGCGGTTGTGGCGTCAGCTGAAACCGGGCTTTTGTGCGCGATTTTGTTTTCGTCTGAAGTACATTCTAAGATAAAATTTGTTCGCCTGTGTTCTTCATGTCATTTTAGTTAACTTTACTCCTTTCCAGAGTGCTTTATTGTGCAATCATTGCATGAACAGATTTTGTTTCGCTCGTACAGTCTACCGGCCCACTTTAATTGTATATCGGTTTTGTCGTTATTTGGCGTATTTATGGGCTACTTCTAATAGGCAACTGCAACTCCTATCTGTTATCCTTTTTCCACAGAGTTTGCTGCTCGTCGATGTTGGGAAAAGTTGCGTTATTCCACGCATGAAACAGCAGCGGTGAATCTGCCAGTCGCATAGGGCAACGATATGACCAAGACGAACAACATATGACAAATTCAAACAAATTAAACGCCATCAGATAGCTACATATTCAAACAAATAATCGCAATCAGATAGCTTAAAAACAATTATAAATGAACAGAAACGAAACAGATGTGAAAACAAAAATGAGACTTGTTATTACACTGCGAGTACGTGTATGCACGCGTGCATATATGCGAAAACAAAAGTTCGAGTTTGTTACGTTACACTGGGAGTACATATGAATGGAAGGATGATTTTCAAAGCTTCAGAACTTTCCGTGAGAGGGGCTTTGTATAATATATATCATTCTCACAGCATTCTTGTCGGCCTTATCAAAAGGCGTGGTTGACAGCAGCGGCTTAATGGCGGCAACAATATCGCATTCTTCGGTTTTACATTTCACGAGCAAAACCTCGTCGCTTGTTTAATGGGCAGGTAGTACTTACACGAATTTAGCGGCAGGTATGCCCGCAGGTATTGTAATAAATACGTAACATGAAGAGCCGTTCACTAGCAAGAAGAAGGAATGCTCAGTGCACGGTTTGCCCGCGGATCGTTTGCTACCATGCAACCTAGCGGGAGAGGATCGGTAGCGGGAGGATCGGTGAGTGGCGCCACCAGACGGAATTCAGACGCAGTGGGAGAGGGCAAGGCGGGCACGCTTTGGGGTGACGCCGCAGATTTAGGACTTACTCCTGTTTTACATCGTTCACATGTCAAGAAATTTAGTTTTTCCTTTTGGAATTTCCAACTTCACGTTTATAAATTGCACCAGTTTTTGATGCCGAGGATTGCATTTTATTCCTTAGTTCCTTGACTTCTTCGGGCGTGTTAGTGCCGTATAAACCCCCAATTTGTTCTAAAATTGGAGATGCACGTGTGAGATCTTCACTTGCGACGCAAAAAACAGGTCAGAAAAAATGACATTTATGATGACCTTCTTGCGTTAAACAGATGGAGATTTGTTAATTCTGGCACCAGATATAGTGAAGCAGTCGTTTTGCCTGCCACTTGTGCGCCATCGCTTATGAATCACTGCTTGCTAATAAATCGAGGAATACCACATCAAATCCTCATCGATGAGAGAGCGCTAACTGGATTGAATCTAGACGATTTTATATATCACTACAGATCAGGTTCATCACTTGATTATCGAGCGCCACATCTTACGGCAATAGGCGCCTGTCAGCAGGGAAAGCGAAACTAACGAGACTTTTAGCACACAAAATACAATTTTGTTTTATTCGAAAAAGTTAGTGCTTTTTGCGTTTTATAGTGCCATCATCCCTTGTCCGGCAACAAACAATGCTCTAGTATCTGAAAAATTAATCAACACACGTTAAAGTCTTGATTCTCCCGCCAAATCGTGTTTCGTGATGCGTGCGATGACGCAACAAGAACTGGGGCGGTATTCTCGAATTTTGTCCCTTTTGCGTCCCTTTCAAAAGTGTCCCTTTTGGCCAGCCCCGATTGGCTAAAAGCAAACAACCGGAAGTGACGTAACTCAAGCGCAACTAACCTACTGCCAACGCCCATTGCTTAACCGGAAGTACGTCACGACGAAAGGGACTCAAAAGGGAGTATTTCAAAAGGGACAGTTACGAGAATACCGCCCCAGGTCTTCAAGCAAACGCCGTTTAGTCTGCAGCGGGCTTGTTAACGTCTTGTTTACCGTCTGCCCTTCTAAATGGCGCCACCATACTGTGCAGGACCGCTGTCCGCCCTTGCTTGTTTTCTGGCCGTATTTTCTCCTGTCTGTTGTTGAGACAGGAAGTAATTGTTTCGTGAAACATTGGGAATGCTCGACAAACAGGGTCACGTACACCGATAGGCCAGTGTCGTATGAGACAATCCCAAAGCATCGCAGTGCTGTGTAGCTATAAAAACCATAGTGCGCGCAGTACCAACAGCAGTACGAACTGGTGCTTCTGCGCTTACGTTTTCTTTCATAGCTTGAATTGTTTACCCCACCACTACTACTGCTATAAAATGAATATGCATTATATTCAAGCGAAAATAACTCATTCGAAAAGCTTATAAGCCCTGCATAACTTGCGTTTGCTTTCGCCGGCCTAAGCCAATCGCACAGCTGCGCATATTTCATCATATGTTGCAGTGCGGGAAACGAGCTAGTGAGTCGCATGACCATTCCCTTTATTTTAATTATGCAGGTTATTTGAGCGATGCTTACGTTAAAAGTGGCGTCGTACGATCCTGACGAAGCAATCTTTCGAATGAAATCAATGTGTGTTTTGTCTGCGTGGACCCTTTAAACCTCCCTTCACAATTGAAATTGGTTACTTGGCCTGGGCTAGGGTAGTTATTAGTTTTATGGGAGACACTGCCCCTTTACACTAAAATGGTCACAAGCCGACCGCCACCATTCCAAGCCATACGCGGGTTACCAGAGCGATTTTCCTATATACTGTGACCTCACTGGTTTGCCATCCCTTGAAAAAATGTGTATATAAACGAAAGCCTTATTTTTTGGTGGATGTATTTTGGAAATGATGGGGGCTTATTTTGTTGGCATCAAAAAGCGCTACACGAAGCTTTTTGTTCACTTTATTCATGGCACGCTCGCGCTGCAAACTACATACAGAGAAGAAAAGTCGTTTGAAGATCTTACAGTGGAAGCCTTGTTCCCGCTCTGCAGTGGGTGGTGGTGGTGTGTTTGTACGGGTGTGTTCAAAACCCAATAAAAACCAATAACGAATTATTATACAAACTGCGACGCATGGGTGAACTTATGCGTGCACAAGTGGGTAACAGAACACAGTTGCACTGTGTTGTCCCATAAATTTGGGCGAAATATCGCTTGAGCGCGTGGTTGGGCCAGACACTTCAACAAACGTTTTCTATAATGCCGATATTTGTGGCCTGCAGTGTGAATAACTGACATACGCACTGCCCACCTAAGGCTGTGTTCAGACTACCGACGTAACAGCCATATCGTGCGCTATGGACGTAACAAAAAGCGTTTCATGCAGTTCGGTTGGCTGAGCCGTCAAATGACGTCATTATTTGAAGATCTTACGACAGTTGTGATAACAGTCTGAACCCGACTAATATTTTGTTGATGCTCAAAATATGCACTGTGCGTCATGCACTCGTTTGCAGTTATGCACTCATTTACAGCTCTGTTTCTGGCAAGAAAGCTGTTGCTGGCAGCAGTGGTTTTATTGAAAATTGCAATTTTTATCCGTAATGGTCACTTTTGCTAAGTGCTGTGTACGAAGTGATCGAAAGTGATATTTGAAATCGTGACGGCGAACCACACCGATTAGAAGTCAGCGAAGTTCGCGCAAGCAGACCAACGCAACGCTGGGAGGAAATGTGTCCTGCAGAGACAAGACCTGCCCGATGTGAGTTCAACGTTCAGCGATGTCGAGGGAGATTTCCCTCCGCTACCGGTCACTCAGCCCGAGAAGCAGCCTTCTGTCGCGAAAACGCAGCCGGAGAAGGCGCCTGTGGTTGCACGTGCGTCTGTCCTAAAAAATGTCCAAACTGCCCATACTTCGGTACCTAAACTAGAGCTTTTGGGTTTCCTTTCGTTTCTTTTCACCAATTATGTAAATTGATATCATTATAACTATGAAGTGGCTTTATTTAGAATATGTTATTTTGTGAGGGTTCAAGGCGCATTGCAGGATTGGTTCGTTTTCGCTATTTTAATTCGTATCTCCACCGTTTGTTTCCGCGCGTTTTTGTTTACTTTTCTTGAGTTCTTGTTTTTAGGAGGACGTGCATCAGATGCATACTGCGGCTTTTGTCGAGTGATTTTTCTAAAATTTGACTTTTTTTCTCTTTTTTGCGGTTTTATTTTTAAGAATCTGTTCAATTATATATCCCCATCTGCAATATTATAAGGAAAAGATGTTGCTTCCACCAAATCTGCATTTTTGTGAAAATGCAGGCCGTTACACTGCTCGCTCATATTTGTTATTTTTTATTCGTACTTCGTACGTTGTTCGGCTAGTTTTCTTTGTTTAGTACTCTGTATTCGGGGGACAGTTGATTTCTGTAAGTTCATTTTTGTGAAATTTTTATTTTTTCTATTATTCCTCAATTTTGGTTTTTCGAAATTTTCTTCAACTCGATATTCAATTTAGCCTAATATAGCGATAAAAGGTGTTACTTACACCAAATATGCATTTTTGTGGAAATGTACGGCGTTAGACGGTTCGCTCATTTTCGCTGTTTTATTCCTATTTCAAACGTTCTTTAGCGGACTCTGCGTTTAGCCTTTGGTGTTTGGGAGAGATGTATAAGATGAATATTGTTGAGTTTGTCGGGTTATTATTGTAGAATTATTTTTATTTTTTTTCCTATTTTTAAGTTTCCAAAATTATTTTCTACCAATTATCTCCACCTACGCTGTTCTAACGATTCAAGATGTTACTTCCACCAAATGTGCGTTGTTGTGTGAAATGCAGGACGTTACACGGTTCGCTCATTTTCCCGACTTTTTATTCGTTTTTAACCGTTCTGTAGCAGAATTTTGTTGTTTAATATTTGTCGTTTGGGAAATATGTATAACAGACATACTTTTTATTTTGTCACATCACTGTTTTTGTGAACATCTATTTTTTATTTTTATTTTTTAAAAATTCTCTTGCAACAATTATCTCCATCAACGCTATTATCACGACTGAAGCTGTTAATACCACCACATCTGCATTTTTGTGGAAATGCAGGCCCTTACGCGGTTTGCTAATTTCGCTAGTTTTTAACAATGAAGCTATTTAGCAAATTGTAATTTCTCGTGCCCGCAGTTGAAAATACCAAGAAATTGCCGAGCGCGCGCATGTGAGCGCGGGCTTCGCGGCGACCGCCCGGCAGTTAAAACACCGCGCACATTTGTCATGCCAAACATGCCCACTTAGAGAGATTGTCCAAGATTGGCCCTTCCCAAAAAAACACTCCAGCGGAATCATTGCAACACTTTAACTATCGCAATTACACTGCACACGTCACTCGCTAGTTATGGCTCCTGCGTACGTTTGTGAAACCAAACCTACCCACACAGAGAGATTGGCCAAGACTGGCCATAAAAGCGAACACTCCAGCGTAGCCGTGGCAATACGTTCGCCATCGCAATCACAATGATAGCGTCATTCGATGGCTCCGCTCACGATATAGGACCATGCGTTCGTCATTCTCATGCGCCTGAGAAGTGCGCCGGATAAGTCACAGGGACGGGTCGCCCACGGGTTGTTCACACGCCCAATGAGGAGGCCGCTCTCATCGAGGCTCGCCGCGCTAGGAATTGAGAACGGGAACGACTCCAGAGAGCGAACACGGACCACTTGGCCATAGAGAATGCTGCCAAGAAACGTCCGTGGGCCCGAAATACCGGCAAAGTCCAGCTGATACCACTCATCAGCAGCGGGAACCTCCGTCAGTAACGGGAGCCGACGCTCGGTTCAACCGCGAGTGGTAAAACGTGCTAATGCACACAAATTGTAACGATATATGCTTGTAACTTACAAAAATGAGAGAAGTAAAGACTTATACCCACAGAGATGAAGCAAAGGTCGTTGCGGCAGCGAACGAGCAAATCGGCTGACATTGTTGACTTAAAGGAGCCATGAAGACAAAATACAAGTTGGGTTTATTGGAAAGACTGCTTAGTCCCGATAACAATGATACCAATATCATCGCAATCTACGAACAAATAACGGATATATTGAAGAAAACGTGTGAAGCAGTCGCGACCCGCTAGCCAATTTCCCGCAACTTTTCTATGACGTCACGGAACCTTGTTTGTGCGATTGGCGGCCGCCTAACTGACCTGTCGTGACGAGACATGACTGGAAGTCTGTAATGGGGCCTCTAGTTCCATTTGACCGCATCACTTGAATGCTAACGTGCAGTTAACGCACGGAAAATTATGTTTTATTGTTGGCCCGTATGACGTCATTCTTGCTCATAACACGTCACTGTGGCGCAAAATTTGAAAGTTTTTAAATACTTCTTGCTTTTTTTTCGTTAAAAAACATCTTTTGTGGCTGTAATGGAGCTGAGTGAGATACTGAACCCTAGTTCTTTCAAATTAAACGAAGTTGTATTTTCTCTTCATGGCTCCTTTAACCGTTGGATGGTCATGAAGATCGCGTACGTCTTAGCCCTCATTCCCACAGCCGTTTTTCAACCCGTCACGTCACCGTTCCGTCACCGTCTTCCGTTATGGGCGCCGTTTTTCGACCGATTTCTCGCCGAAAACGGTGCGATGGTGATGGGAGGCCGAGCTGTACGTTTCCGTCACGTCAACGTGACGGGACCATGCCCCGCGCTAAACCAGCTAATCAGAAAACAAATTTTTACGGCTAAATTTCGCGAAAAGTGAGCACAAACTATTTTCTTTACTTTTCAGATTAAAAACGCTCAATTCTAGGCTAAACTGATCACTAGGCAGACAACCCTGTAATCTGACGGAAAGCTCCCGTGTAGATACAGTCTGAACACTTCTCCGTTCCGTCAACGACGCTTTTTGTTGACGTGACGGTGCCGTGACGGAGAAGGTAACGGCTGTGTGAATGAGGGCTTACCCGTTAGTGTGAGCTTCCTTCATTTTTTATTCGATTTATAAACTTTTTGTTTGGCTTCTTTTTACTCCGCCTTTTTTGGGAAATGTGTAAGATGCATATTTTTTTTATTTTGGCGGATCATGTTTGGAATTTTGATTTTTGATTTTTCTTATTTCCGGGCTTTTCAAAATTCTACAATGATATAACGGTTGAAGGTGTCACTTCCGCCAATTCTGCATTTTTGAGGAAATGCAGGACCTTACACGGTTCGCTTATCTTCGCAATTTTTAATTCGCATTTCGAGCCTTTCTCTATTTTTTCCGGTGTTTCTCGTTTATACTTCTGCTTTTTGGGAAATGTGTAAGACGCATATTTTTTTTATTTTGTCAGATCCTTTAGGAAATTTTTATTTTCATTTTTCTTATTTCTTGGCTTTTCACAATTTTGTTCGACCAATTATCTCCATCTTTGCTGCTATAACGATTAAAGGTGTTACTTCCGCCGAATCGGCATTTTTTGTGGACATTCCGGGCGTAGACGGTCCTGGCTGTTGGGGTACTCACCAAAAAACGCTACGCATTACAAGGCCGCGTGATACTCAGTTGCAAACCTGCCATTAAAAATAACTAAACCGCATCAACACAACGGTGTACACAACTGCGCAAGTCTTCCAAAAGAAATGTCGCTCCGCACTTGTTTTCGCACAAATGATCCCGAACCACGGCCTGTAAACGTTTTCAGCAAGCACATCAACCAACTGTTTGCCTAATGCCAAAATTCAATGCCCGTGTATATACAGCAACGTATGCACTCCTCGTGTAAGATGCTGTCCATGAAATAGGCTCCCCGATGTTTGTCTGAATTGAGCATTAATAGGTTTGTCCTTGTCAGCGAATGCAGAGTTGGCACCACAAGTTCCACAAATCATTGCATTCTAAATGCGGGACGGACAAGCGTCGCACTTGCATTTCCAAAAAAAGCAATTATGCTTCATCAGAATGTCAGTCTGAAAATGCGCTGGTAAAGAGGTCCCTGTCGGCGCTATTTACGTTACAATGTAGTCAAAACAACTGTACCGATGACAAAAGCTTTGCAAGGCTTGTTAGATACACCTTCAGGAAAGAAATTTACGTTTGTCGCAGACGTCGCACTTGTTCTTGCCCCTTCAAGATGGGTACAAAGACAAAAAACAAATAAAGTTGCGCCTCCACAAAAATATGCCGCGAATATGGAAGGGTTGTCACTGGACGAATTAAACAACGCCCCCGCGTATATTGCCGCCAACTCTCTAGATTACCGAAATGTCATTATTTCAAGTCAGGCAAGCACATTTTTAGAACATTTATTTCACCGCAGGGCATAAATGAAAGGGTTCGGTTAAATTAGGATGAGGAATTGAAGAGTAATTAGGTGAATATAAAATCCTAATGCTTTCTCTGAAAAACTGTGAGCCGTGAGGATATGTCGAACTGCCTTTTTGCTTATTGTTTCTGGTAATTATAAATGGAGAAGTATGCGAAACGAAACATTTATTGTTCTCATTATTACTTACATAACAATTAGCAGGTGTCAATTAAGCATCGCCGTTGGTTTTATCATTTCTTCAATTACGTATCGTAATATGAATTTCTTCATCTTCAGGCAAACCTATTTATAAAACAAATTGAATATAAAGGGGTTTCTTTTGGTCTTGTCAATTATGCTTTGCTAATATGAATTTATTCAATCAAACCTTTTATGCTTGTCAAATATATCGTGTTTTAGTTCATTACTGTCTCAAAAAAAAACGAAACAAGCACGAAACTAATATGTGTTTTCTTAGCTGAATGCAGTCACAACCGACTGCAGTCACAAAACTGACAGTATGGAAAGTACAGTGATTGATAAAACATTCAGCCGTTGGTTTAACATTTCGATAACTACACCCGATTTCATTACTTTATAATCGGCATAGAAAACTGTCCAATAAAATTGTGCAGAAATGTAAATATTCAGTGACCCAAGGTGACTATCCATGCCAAAGAATTCAATAATCTAATTGCCACTTCCCTTTCACGGACCGCTTTTTGTCTGGGGGCTGTGCTTGCGCCTTCACATTTGTGCGCGAAAACCAACTGTAATGAAGCGAAACTCAGAAGTTTCCCGGCTGCCCGCTTGCGCGAGAGCATTTCAAGACGGTATATATTCCGAGACAAATAACGTGTTCTGTAATAGGAAGCGTATATTATTATATAGTTGCTGCAATTGTGAAATAATCTGAGGTAAAAAATGCGTCGCAAACCACGGAGCTTATCGGACTGCAACTGACGCGGCGTTGACCGGCACGTCGGGCGTCAGCGCCACCGCGCGGTTGCATTCAAGAAGCGCACGCGAGCCGCGGCGCCTTCGTCAGACTTCCCTATTCTAGCCACTGTAATTACGCTATGGTCCCTAGAAAAAAACATCCCCCTCGCGAGGGGCACGATCAAATGCAGAGCATTTCTGCGGGGGGGGGGGGGGGGCGCCTGCAACTCGTATGGATTACGTATTGGTTGTTGTTGTTGTAATTGTTGTCTTCCAGCGTAGACATTGTCGATGAAGTCGATGGTGAAACGTGCCGTGAACCCCCTGCCGCGGCTATGACGCAACGTGGAGCGGCTATGACGCAACGTGGCGCGGCTACGACGCAACACAATCCAACACAATCCACTTTAATCCAATCCAATCCAAATTCAAGCCAATCCAAGCCAATCCAATCGAATCCAATCCAATGCCCCTCGCGAGAGAGTGTTATAGCGCCGAAATCGCCACCACGCGAACGCGTGATGCTGACGTCACGATCACGCCACAGATGTTAGCGACCGCAGCGCGCGCGAACGACAAGGGGTTTAAGCGCGAACCGACCGCGGCGAGAGAGCGCGATGCGAGCGCCCCACCTGTTCTTGCGCGCGAACCTAACGCGGCGAGAGAGGGTGTTGCGCACGTCCCCACCTGTTGTGCGCCCGAACCGAACGCGGCGAGAGAGGGCGTTGCGAGCGGAGAGAAGGCGAGGAGGACGCGGGGAAGAGGGCGCACCTCTGGCCGACGGTTGAATGAGTCAAGGGTATAAGGCACGTTCGTAACCTTCCGTTCTGTGTCGGCTTTGTGGCTCAGTTGGTAGAGTACCGTGCACCTTGCGTTCCGCCCGCAGAGTCGTAGGATCGAAACCTGGTGCCGGCAAGTATTATTTTTTTATATAGTGTAGGGGGAGCGATGCGGACGCGTACTACGGACGCCAACGCGGGTGACATCGTGAGTTACTGAAATGTTCTGCATTTAAAACATGCTCAGATATTCGTATACGTTCTCAGTATAAAACGAAAGAAGCACTTAACATCTAGGACATCTTGAAGGTAGCGCACTCATATGTCCCATATGCATTACCAACTAGCCCAGTTGTCACTTCTGCACTTAACATCGTATTTTGGCTTTTGTGCAGGCGCGCGCTGCTGACTCCTTCCTTAATGAGCGATATTTTCCCTTCAAATTAAATGTTCAACTGTAAGATCTGCGCTACCAACAACTCTAGAAATGCCGGCGAAATAATGTACCCTGCAATATTTGTTTATTTTTTCCAAAACCTCGAATTCTTTCAAAATGTAGGCAATAAGCCCTTCCACTTTTGAGATTAGGTAGTTGCAAAGTACCACAGTCAACATTGCTACTTTGCGCCCATTATATCACTTAGAAACTAGGTCAAAAGGTTTTTCTCTCTTTTCCGTATAAGCATTGCGGCTTGAGTGATATCGCTCGAGCTGCGTCACAGTTATTGTCCGACAGCCTTTCAATTCCAGCAATAACCGCATTCGATATGCTTGTTTTTAAAAAATCAACCAAAGCCATAGCAGAAACCTGAAGGCGGGTCTGCTCCGACGACCAAGAAACATGCGAAACTGCTAGACTCTGGTAAGGCCGCTAGAATCGGTATCGTTTCGGTATGTGTTCGTAAAAAAATCCCGCCATCTCCACGAAGTGAATGATGATGAGAGGGCCGAAGCAAAAATGCTTATCGGAAAAACCGTGAAACATTCGCCCACACATCATATAAAGACTCGACACATCAAGCTTTCCACCGCTCCGTTGACAAGCCCGTCGACGACGTCGATGTTTGTGGTGATTATGTAGGGCTTGTTTGGGACGATGAGAATCTCCATGGGTAAGTTGGCGAATTCGGTGTGTTTTATTTCAGCCACCTTGGCCGTCGCCTTCTGCAGAGCGTCTTGTGTCGTGTACCCCCCGTACGTGTCTTGAGCTCGTAGGCGACGAACGACAACCTCTTCTTCTTCCTCTCCTCCTTGTTGGGTAGCAATGAGCGCGTTGAATGTTTTGACCTCTTCGGCCCAGTTCACCCCCTTTCCACCCGCCTCCAAACGCTCACCTCGACCGCCCAATCACCGAGGCAGAGGTTAGGGCAGCCCTTGCAAAAATCCGGAAGAACATATCACCAGGAATGGTCCAAATCACCAACAGAGCTCTGTCAAATCTTGATGACAACTCAATCTGTGCACTCACGGGATACATGAACGATTGTTGGGAGAGAGGCGCCACACCCTCAACATGGAAAGAAGCCGAAGTCCGGCTTATCCCAAAGCCAGGAAAAGACCCAAGCATAGAAAATCTGAGACCGATTTCTCTTACTTCATGTATTGGAAAGCTCATGGAGCATGTTGCTCTTAACAGACTACAGGGCTACCTTGAAGAATCCCAACGCATGCCACACACGTTTGGTTTCCGGCCACATCATTCAACTCAAGACATTCTCCTGCAAATTAAAGAAGATGTTCTGAGCAAAGCCAACAAGCTCACACCGAAGGCTATTTTGCCCTCGACCTAAAGGGGGCGTTCGATAACGTCAAGCACGAAGTCATCCTCCAAAACCTTAATAACCTTGGCTGCGGGGAATGAATGTACGCATACATTCGAGACTTCCTAATGGGTCGTGTGGCTGTCATCAAATTTGGGGACGTGAGCTCTCAACCCATCACGATTAGATGCAAGGGCACTCCGCAGGGGGCGGTGCTTTCCCCGCTTCTCTTCAATATTGCCCTCATCAACCTTCCAAGGCAACTGGATGAAATTCCAGGTCTGCACCACCGAATATATGCTGACGACATCACAATCTGGATAGGGGAAGGCTCAGAAGGCGAAATGCAAGACAAATTACAACAGGCTGCAGACGTTGTCCGAACCTATGCAGCAAACTGTGGCCTCACATGCGCCCCTCAGAAGTCAGAACTCCTACTGGTGCAGAAGAGATCTTGACTCAAGAATGCCACTAAGACAACCATAGAGATAGAATTAGATGGGGTCCTCATCAAACCCTCACCCTCCATCAAAATATTAGGCATGATCCTTCAAGAAGACTGTTCTAACTCTCAGGTGATCCGCAAACTCGACTCTTCGATCAGTCAAATCACCCGCATGCTACGTCGTATCACAAACAAGAAGCACGGAATGAAAGAACAAGACACGATTCGCCTCGTACAAGCTTTCGTTTTATCCAGAATTGTCTACATCGCTCCCTATGCCATACTCAAAACGTCTGAACGCAATAAGTTGGACGCACTAATCAGGAAGGCCTACAAACAAGCCCTCGGACTACCGATAAGCACATCGACCGAGAAACTGTTTGGGCTTGGACTCCACAACACCATAGACGAGCTCATAGAAGCCCACCTGATCACTCAGCAGCAACGACTCGCCACCACTCCTCCAACTGGCCGTCACCTTTTGCGCCGTCTCGGATATTCAGTAGTGAATTCGGGGCCTGCCATGGAAGATATTCCCGAAGAAATCAGAGAAAACATCAAGGTTTCCCCTCTACCTCGAAATATGCACCCTCAGCACCATGAGGGCCGAAGAACAGCCAGAGCCGAAAACTCAGAGAGAAAATATGGGCAACAAAGCAGGGTGGTGTACACAGACGCGGCAGACTACGCCCGACAGCATGCTATGACGGCAGTGGTCACTGACACGGCGCGAACACTCACGAGCCTGACACTCAGACGCACCAATACACTGCAAGCGGAAGAAACAGCCATTGCGCTTGCCATCTCTCAAACTGAAGCCATGACTGTAATCTCAGACTCACAGGGAGCATGCAGGAATTATATAAATGGACGAATTTCCAAAACCGCTCTTCAAATCCTCCAGCAAAACCCTCCTAGGAGAAATGTGACTATTCTCTGGACACCTGCCCACTCCACTCTTCGTGGAAACCTCGTCGCTCACACTAGTGCCCGAGAATTAGCCGGCCGGGCTCCACAAGACCAGCAGAGGGTTAACCAGCCGTTAGTCACGTACAGAGAGATCGGTCAACATTATAGGCTTTCCCGGCAGATATATCCGCCAGGCCGTAAATTCCTCACAAAAGAGCAAGAAACCTCACTTAGGCAGCTACAGACCAATACTTTTCCGCACCCTACCAGGCTCCACGCTATATTCCCCACAATGTATACATCCACTTGCCCTCACTGTGGAGAGCTCTCAACCTTATATCACATGGTGTGGCCTTGTCAACATAATTAGAATATAGACAGAATACGAAATCCAACTTTAGAGCAGTGGGAGCGAGAGCTGGCCAGCTCAGATCCTGACCGTCAGCTTCGGCTCATCGAGAGGGCGAAGGCGGCAGCAAGCTCTTCTGGGGTCCTGGACTGAGGACTCCACTCACAGCGCTTTTGTTTAATATGAATAAAAGTTTTCCTCCTCCTCCTCTTCGCCCAATCTTTGGTTGGTCAATCCCTAGGGGGACCCTGCCACAATCATCATCATTCCACCGTGTATGGCAGCAACGAGGGACGGGACAGGGCCCGAGCAACAGTCTTGAGCTCGCAGGCGACGAACGACAACCTCTTCTTCTTCCTCTCCTCCTTGTTGGGTAGCAACGAACTCGTTGAACGTTTTGACCTCTTCGGCCAATCTTTGGTTGGCCAATCCCCAGGGGGATCCTACCACAATCATCATCAATGTGTTGTGTTCGGCCGGGACAGGGCCCTAGCAAGAGGAGCTTCGCCCCTAAAACAACATGAACACTCTGGCCCCACTCTTTGACCTCGCTATTAAATGAAGCGTTCTTCAACGGTGTCTATCCCGATGCTTTGAACATGGCACGTGTTGTTCCGATATACAAAACTGGCGACCCGAATGACCACGGTAACTTTAAGCCAATTTCTATTCTAAGTTGCATTATTTTAAATGCAGAGCATTTCAGTAACTCACGATGTCACCCGCGTTGGCGTCCGTAGTCCGCGTCCGCATCGCTCCCCCTACACTATATAAAAAAAACATCCCCCTCGCGAGGGGCACGATCAAATGCAGAGCATTTCTGCTGGGGGGCGCGCCTGCAAGTCGTATGGATTACGTATTGGTTGTTGTTGTTGTAATTGTTGTCTTCCAGCGTAGACATTGTCGATGAAGTCGATGGTGAAACGTGCCGTGAACCCCCTGCCGCGGCTATGACGCAACGTGGAGCGGCTATGACGCAACGTGGCGCGGCTACGACGCAACACAATCCACTTTAATCCAATCCAATCCAAATCCAAGCCAATCCAAGCCAATCCAATCGAATCCAATCCAATGCCCCTCGCGAGAGAGTGTTATAGCGCCGAAATCGCCACCACGCGAACGCGTGATGCTGACGTCACGATCACGCCACAGATGTTAGCGACCGCAGCGCGCGCGAACGACATATGTGGTTTAAGCGCGAACCGACCGCGGCGAGAGAGCGCGATGCGAGCGCCCCACCTGTTCTTGCGCGCGAACCTAACGCGGCGAGAGAGGGTGTTGCGCACGTCCCCACATGTTGTGCGCCCGAACCGAACGCGGCGAGAGAGGGCGTTGCGAGCGGAGAGAAGGCGAGGAGGACGCGGGGGAGAGGGCGCACCTCTGGCCGACGGTTGAATGAGTCAAGGATATAAGGCACGTTCGTAACCTTTCGTTCTGTGTCGGCTATGTGGCTCAGTTGGTAGAGTACCGTGCACTTGCGTTCTGCCCGCAGAGTCGTAGGATCGAAACCTGGCGCCGGCAAGTATTATTTTTTTATATAGTGTAGGGGGAGCGATGCGGACGCGGACTACGGACGCCAACGCGGGTGACATCGTGAGTTACTGGAATGCTCCGCATTTAAAAATAACACTTGCCGGCGCCAGGTTCCGATCCTACGACTCTGCGGGCGAAACGCAAGGTGCACGGTACTCTACCAACTGAGCCATAAAGCCGACACAGAACGGAAGGTTACGAACGTGCCTTATATCCTTGACTCATTCAACCGTCGGCCAGAGGTGCGCCCTCTCCCCCGCGTCCTCCTCGCCTTCTCTCCGCTCGCAACGCCCTCTCTCGCCGCGTTCGGTTCGGGCGCACAACAGGGGGGGACGTGCACAACACCCTCTCTCGCCGCGTTAGGTTCGCGTGCAAGAACAGGTGGGGCGCTCGCATCGCGCTCTCTCGCCGCGGTCGGTTCGTGCTTAAACCACATATGTCGTTCGCGGGCGCTGCGGTCGCTAACATCTGTGGCGTGATCGTGACGTCAGCATCACGCGTTCGCGTGGTGGCGATTTCGGCGCTATAACACTCTCTCGCGAGGGGCATTGGATTGGATTCGATTGGATTGGCTTGGATTGGCTTGGATTTGGATTGGATTGGATTAAAGTGGATTGTGGGGGATTGTGTTGCGTCGTAGCCGCGCCACGTTGCGTCATAGCCGCGGCAGGGGGTTCACGGCACGTTTCACCATCGACTTCATCGACAATGTCTACGCTGGAAGACAACAATTACAACAACAACCAATACGTAATCCATACGACTTGCATGCGCCCCCCCCCCCCCCCCGCAGAAATGCTCTGCATTTGATCGTGCCCCTCGCGAGGGGGGTGTTTTTTTCTAGGGACCATAGCGTAATTACAGTGGCTAGAATAGGGAAGTGTGACGAAGGCGCCGCGGCTCGCGTGCGCTTCTTGGATGCAACCGCGCGGTGGCGCTGACGCTCGTTTTCACGTCGCCCGACGTGCCGGTCAACGCCGCGTCAGTTGCAGTCCGATAAGCTCCGTGGTTTGCGACGCATTTTTTTCTATTTTAAATGATAATAGCCAAGCGAGTAAGACAGTCCCTCAATAAAAAAGATCTCACCGCATCAGCCCTGTTTCCAAAAATCTGGGCCTAATACATCGACAATATTTTGTGTTTCCGACAGAAGTAATGATGGCCTTAACAGCAGTGAATATCAAGAGGTTATTTTCTCGGACATCAAAAAAAAAGCATTCGATACCGTTCACCACGATATTTACCCTGTAGGTTACAATAATACGGAATTTGGGGTGCGCCTCTCGAGTTCTTCAAGTTACCTTAGCAGTCGCCACCAAGCCGTAAATATAGACCAACATACCTCAAGCTTAAAACAAAGAAACATGGGAGTACCTCAGGGACCAGTTTTAGGGCTCTTCCTATTTATCATCATCATCATCACCACCACCAGCCTATCTACGCCCACTGCAGGGCAAAGGCCTTTCCCATTAATCTCCAATAACCCGGTCCTCTGCTAACTGCGACCAGTTTATCTCCGCAAACTTCTTGATCTCATCTGCCCATCTAACTTTCTGCCGCCCCCTGCCACGCTTGCCACGCTTACTATTTAAACTGTACACCAACGACCTGCCTGATTGTCTACGTAGTGCCCACTCTATTATGTACGCCGATGATACGGCAATATTAGTAAGATCCAAATCGTTGTTGGATGCCGAGTGCACTATCATTAATTAAATAGGAAGTATTCATAAATAGTTTGCGTCTTAAAAACTAGAACTAAACAACTCTAAAAGTAAATATATTGTGTTTAGGTCCCCATGTAAAGCACACATACTACGCCAATCGCCGTGCGCATACGGGATACCGAAACTGGTCGTATTGAGACAATTTCCCAGGGGTGATTCTAGTAGAGGCGTTTAACTAAAGGCCACACACTAACAATCTTAGAAGGAAACTGTCTTATACTTGTAAAACCCCGACCAAAAGTTGTCGCTGCTTTGATCTTCAGACAATGCGCACTATATATTTTTTCGATGTTTCACTTGCACTTGTCATGCTACACAGAAACATGGGAGTTTACTTACAGCACGTATATTGAACCAATATATTGAACCAATTCCTTGTGCAGTTGTCTTGTCTTTAAATCAACGTACTTCCAATGTCGCGGCCAATTGTACAGCTTTTATTTTTATTTTCCCTGCTTTGAAATAAAACCTTTAGGGGCGAAGCACCTTAAAGCCGAGGCTTGTCTGTCGTCCGTGCTCACGTCACAGCACCGTGTAAATCGAAACATCTGTGAACAAAAGGTTCACAAAAGGTTAAGAAGAACAAAATAAAAGGTTCACAAAATGTTAGAGATAGAGAAAGAGAGAGAGAGAGAGAGAGAGAGAGAGAGAGAGAGAGAGAGAGAGAGAGAGAGAGAGAGACAAAGACGCACAGCACCGTGTAAATCGAAACATCTGTGAACAAAGGTTCGCAAAAGATTAACGAGAACAAAATAAAAGGTTCACAAAAGGTTAGAGAGAGAGGGGGGAAGAGAGAGTGCTTCTAGAGAGCCGTGCTGCGCATGCGCGAGGACCGTTGGATTGGATTGGATTGGATTGGATTAAATTGTATTTGGATTTGGATTGGATTGGATTGGATTGGATTGGATTGGATTGGATTGGATTGGATTGGATTGGAAATCGTTTAAGCACTCTCACGGGTGATTTACGGTGAGAACGATCTCCAGTGCTTCGCCCACTCGTCATGTTTCACTTCGTGGAAATGGATGTTTTTTTTACCAGGCGCAGCTCGCTGATCATATTTAGGTATTGCGAAGCAAGCGATAACCTTGTAATATTCCCTGTATTTCCTCATTTTCTTTCTTGGCTAGTCAAATATCTTGATCAAGTGTTGCGCATCGCCATGCTTTAACTCTTCATTCCGAATCTTTCTGATTCAATATTTGTTATATTTTTGTGTTGTGCTGCTGACAGGCTGCCTTTACTTTATACCTTTTCGCCTTGAATTTTGGTATGCATGCCGATACTCCCCTACGTCAATTTCTATGTATTGAATCGGTCCATAACTAGCCAAAGCTGAGGCCCCAGACTTCTTGTGTTTTGTACCTGTGAAAGCTTCACAAAAAACAATTTCAATTTCAGATCACAAGAGTCGTTTGGTGCTGGTGGTAACTACAGTTCGCAGTGCTTCAACGGACTAAGGAAAGAGTGGGAGCGTATATCTATTTTCCTGGGTCCCTTCAAAGGACTCTACAACACTTCCGACTAACGTACTCTCACTCTTTCCTTCTGGTCTAGAAGCGCTTTGAAAGCTTTAGTTTCGCCAGCACAAGGAGGCACTGCGTGATTTGCTCGTCGCATCAGATACGCCTTCCGTTTCTACTTTGCTTTTGTGGCGATGTTTTTAAGCGGCTTCCGAATGCGTTCATTTTCTGCTACGGAAAGGAAGCCGCCCAGTAGCCGCTACATCGCTCTAATTGAGGCGATGTAGCGTCCGAGAAACGCCATTATGACGGCGAAGAAAGAAAAATATTTTCAGCAAGCTTCTAAGTTATCCGATGGGCATAGATTAGTCTTTTTGGGCTGAGGTCCATTGACCCCTATTCTAAGTACTGGGACATTTAGAGATTGTTGTTGTCGTTGTTGAAAACGTTTATTGAGAATACAGGGGTAGGGGTTTGGTTTAAAAAGTGAAGCAATGGGTGGCAATCCTATTCTGGTAGCCCGCGGGCTGTGGCTGCAGTCTTCGCCCGGAGAATCAGGGCTTTCTGTTCTTCGAGCTGGGTTCAGCGCAGCGCGCACTCCCAATGCCCAGGGGGAGAGAGGGGTAGAGAGGGGTGAGGAGGGGGATTAGACGGACATGTCCAATCTATGTGGCTGGTGGTGTTGGGAGAATTGCAGTATTGACAGCCGAATGGGTAGACGGGAGGGGGGGGAGAGACATAGTGAAGGCGAGTGTGATTGTGGTACGTCTGCGTGTCATCATCATCATCATCACCAGCCTATCGACGCCCACTGCAGGGCAAAGGCCTCTCCCATTATTCTCCAATTGCCTCGGTCCTGTGCCAACTGTGACCAATTTATCCCCGCAAACTTCTTGATCTCATCTGCCCATCTAACTTTCTGCCGCCCCCTGCAACGCTTGCCTTCTCTAGGGATCCACTCTGTTACCCTGTCTGCGTGTCTGCGTCTCTGTTACACACTGCCTGTCTGCGTGTAGGCAGCGCCAAATGCGGGCGTCGGTGGTTCTGAGTAAGGGGAGTGGGAGGGATAGAGTCGTCGGGAGTTCCGGTAGTGGGTTAAGATGTCAGTGTACGTAGGGGGTATGGATGGAAGATTAGGTCATCATGGGCTGGTACTTCGTTGGTCTCTTCAGGGAAGGCCCGGTATGTGAGCTCGCGGCCAGTGGCGTGTGCCACCTCGTTCCCAAGAAGAGATGTGCGGCCAAAGATCCACACTATCAGGGTCATTGGGAGCGCTGGACGGCGTGCTAGAATGTTGGAGCTTATTCCAGTGATACATCCAGTGGCGTAGCGGCAACAAGCGGATTGGGAGTCGGTCAGTACTGTGATGTCCGATGAAGGTGCGTCGGTGATGTCCAAAGCGATTGGAGCCTCCTCTGCGGTATCAATGGAATGCGTCGGTATTGTGGCAGAAGCTTTGATGGCGTTGGTGGAGTGGATTGCTGTTACGGCGTGGGCCGGTTATGTGCGGTATGGGGCTGCGTCAATGTAGTAGGTATCGGGATCGGCGCCGTATTTTTTGTGGAGTAGGCGTGCGCGATGTTGGCGGCGACCTACCTTGTAGACGGGGTGCATGTGTTTGGGTATTGGAAGGACATAAATGGCCTCGCGGGCTGGTGTCCATAGGCTGCAGAAGGTTTCGAGGGTTGGAGCCGTAGGGTAGCCCAGGCGTTTAAGGAGGTGCCGTCCAGTAGCAGTCATTTGAAGTCGTGGAAGCCGGCTGGTAGTCTGGGCTTTAATTATTTCCTACAGGGTATTGTAGAGCACAAGCTGAAGGAGGCGATCTGTGGGTGTGTAGGCTGGTAGTCCTAGCGCTGACTTGTATGCTTTGCGTAAGGGGATGTCGATCTTTGCTGATTTTTTTTTTTTTTGGTTTCAGTGCAAGATAGGGTGCTCCGTAAGTGATGTCACTTGTGAGCACAGCTTGGAGTATGCCACAAATGCCTGCCTCTTTGAGGACATGGCGGCGAGAGCATACCCGTCGCATTAGGCATGTGAGCTGAGCCACCGTTTTCTGCAGGCGTGGGAGGAATGCTTACCCCGATCCATCGTGGCGGTATTGCACTCCGAGGATGCGTAGAGTGGGTACTATAGGGGCTGGTTGGACATCGATTGATATTTCAGAGTCTGGTGTTGGTTGTAGCGGGGGGCCCCGCGTTCTTCAGAGTATTAGGAGGGCCGACTTGGCTGGTGCGCAGTGAAGCCCACATGTGCGGGTATGGGAGGTAACGGTGTCAGTAGCTTGCTGCAGGTTGTCTTGTTGGAGGCCCAAGGAGTCTTTGTTGGTACAAATTGTAATATCGTCCACATAGAGTGCGTGGGAGATATCTGGGATGCTTTGGAGCAGTGGCGGAGTCCAGTAATAGCAATATTAAATAGCAGGGGGACATGACCGACCCTTGTGTTCTTTGGGCAGGTGTGCTAAAGCGATCGGTTCGATGTGGGCCGATGTTTATTGTGGCCGTACCATCGGTTAGGAACGCGAGGACATAGTTATGGGTGGACTGGCCGCAGCCTGTAGTTTGTAGTTGATTGAAAATTGCGGTGTGGGACACGTTGTCGAACGCTCCTTCAATGTCCGACGCCAATGTGGTGCTTGGGTGCGTCTTGCTGAGCTTATCGATGATATTGCAGCGAACCGTGCATTTGATTTGTTTATTTATTATTTGTTTTTGCGCGAACCATGCATTAGGTTTATTTGTGATTTGTTTTTGCCGACCGGCTGCGCCGAGCTGTGTTATCTGTCTTATCCATGGACTAAGTGAAGCGCGTGTTCCCTTCTTTATGCTGCACGTGTTATCTCCTATGATAGGCAGAGTGTTTCTAACTAGCATCACCAGCCTAGAATAATCTCTTATGATCTACAGTGTTCTCCATGCAAGTCTACGGTTCGAGAAAAGCTCGCGCTAAAAGATAAATTCCCGCAGAGCAGACGCCGCGGTAATGCGATTTAACCGACACTCGCCTGCGCACGTCACTTCGTTGAGTGCTGCTTCGCCGCCTGTGTATTCTTTGAGTTGTTAGAGGAGCACAAGTTCGCTCCAATAAACTTGTTTTCCTTGAAGACAACTGCGTCGTCTTTGGCTGCGTGACATTTGGTTCTGACACGGTGGGTATGCACTAGGTGCTGGGTACGCACCCTTTATGGTCCCGTCACTTTCGGGAAGCCGAGCAGCCAGCCCAAGCCGAGCCAGCCGCCGACTGCAAGGTTTACCGGCCGAGTTTGGTCTCCGACCAGAACGAACCAACAGAAAGACTGCTGCAACCGACATGGTACAACAAGCCACTCCTCCCATCGTCCTGCAACAGCCCCGCGAACCACCATCGTCCCGCGGATCCCCCGGAGAAGACCCTAAGGACTCGTTGAAGAAAGTGGAGCGCGTCCGCATCTTTAACAAGTGGGATGACGAAGAAACTTTCTGCCATGTTTTCTTCTATTGAGACGCTCAAACCTCCCCGCTCAAACCTCCCCGTCAAGACGGCGCGGTTTGAGCGGGAGTTTGTGGCCAACCAATAACCACAAATCCGCTGGTCATCCACCTTAACGGAATGAAATGGCTTTTGTCCTTTTTTTAGGTTATCTATGTGTGCGATCTTGAGGGATGTTCCGGGCTTTCTATTTTTTCAGAATGAGAATTCGTAGGAAGACCAGGCCACTGGAGGCCACTGCAAAAAATTTCTACAAGGGTGCTAGGAACCTCTGTTCTGGTCAGGTGGTTTCTGGAACTTGAACCAATTGTTACGTTTAACCCTGAAACCATGTGGAACTATACGGCAGCGGGCTTAGAAGAGCTGGGAGGAGGAGACTGCATTTGTCTGCGAATGCTGCGGTGAATAATAGGGTCGTCAGGGGAGCTACATGGAGTCTTTCTCTGGGCCGGTAGACGATCGTGTAGTACTGGGGTAGGCGAGGAGGCGGCTCTTTAGAGGCGGAGCATGGTGCCGATATCGTCGGTTGCTGGACGGCGTCTTGTGACGACGGCGACGTGTTGTTGACCTGCTTTTTATTTCATTTGCGAAGTACTGTGATCCACGGGTTGGCGGACCCGCGTGTACTCCCGCTGGAAGAGTCGCTTTCCATGTCGTTGGCTTGCTGCGACGAAGGTGGCGGCTCTTGGATCATCGTTTTGCGAGCCGGTGTTGCTGCAATTAATCGCGGTGGCTAGGCCTACAATGTAGGCCCTGGTATCAGACGGTGCCTCGAGACGTTAAACATGCGCTTGTGGTGGTCCTTTTGTCGAATGAAGCGTAGATCCGCCTTTAAAGAGCCGAAACGAGAGAGCCGAAATGAGGCGTGTTCGCCTGTGTCAGTCCCCTGGTGGCCGATCCTAACATTTAGAGAAAAGTTGAAAAAAGTGTTGCAGGATCCCTTTAAGAAGAGTCTGATTTAAAGACACAAATTTCCACTAATTATGGCATGGGCTTTTTGTAGAATCATGTGCTAGCCTAGCTTTCTCGCCTGTTACGAACTATTGACTCAACCGATATTAAAAGGTGCGGGATGAATCAAAGAATACCATGTCATCCCCAGATTCTTCGCTCAAAATAGCGACCGTTTAGAAATCTAGTAACACTGTGCCAGAAACGTATTATTGTGCACAAACGATATCTCTAGGCACACTGCAAAAATACTTTGCAGAACTCTGAATGACCTTTGTGAAAATCATTGTCAGAAGTCACTGTACATAGACCTAAAATGATAACTACGGAATTCATCGTACTAGCGAACATTAGCACCAAAGCCTAAGAAGAGACGAAACACAAGCTAGATGGCGTGTGTTTCATGTGTTTGCGGAAAAGAAACAGAAACTATGCGGCACTTGGTGTTAGAATGTGAGGGTATCCATCCAAATCTACATGACGGAAATATTCGGCTTCAAGAAGCCCTAGGATTTAAGGGTAGCACAGAGTGAGTTAACTCCAAGGCTGCCGAGGCGGCGATAAGAAAAATAGAATGCTGGTGGAAGAAAAGAAGAGAGGGGAATATTGCCTAGGACAGTTATCACCTGTAACACAAAAACGAAGTATTTTGTGCCTAATAAGTTTTTTGCGTCTGCCCCAAGAGCAGCGCTAGTATAAAACGAAGAGTATAAAACATAGTTACATTAGTTTTTCTTTGGTAAGATGACACGTCATCACTCCGCTACAAAGGGTATACCACTAGAAATCATCATCATCATCATCATTTGTCTCTTCTTTAGTGTGTCCCTGCGTTAATGTTCGCTAGTACAACGAATTTCCTAGTTAGCAACCAACTCGCCCAATATTCCGCTTAAGCTAAGATTATAGCTTACGTGTCTCTGGAACCTGGTAGAGCAACATGTTAAACTTCAGAATCCGCAAAAACCAAGCATGCACCTTCACCATTTCTTGTATAGAATTACTTCGCATTATACTTGGCTACAGAATAATCACTCATGATGGAACTGCAATAAGCTGGTATACTGCACCCGGAACAGATGCAACACTTAAAAGAGACACGACGCCTTACGTGTGGTATAGGCAAAAGTCTTATATGTTTGTGATGTTTGCGACGTTTGGCTTTTTTTTAGTTGTGCACCCGGTTCACGCTTGTGATGGTTTTGCCACTTGGCGCCGTGAAGGGGCTTGCTCCTCCGGCGCCGCGGTTTGTCCCGGCGTTGCTCTGCTGCCGGGTTCGGCCCAAGACCCCCTTCGGGGGGCCTGTAATCAAATCCAAAATGAGAGAAACCACTATAGGGAAAAGCACTGCACGCTGTGCGCCGCATTTCGCGACATTCTCTGGCGCTGTGTTCAAGTTTCTTTCTCGATACACCGTATGCTGCAGGCGACGTACTGCTGCTTTAAATTTCGGTGCCGTGGTGTGTTTGCGGTGGGTATTTGTTTTGTATACATCGTTTCATGAACACTGAAATGGCCTCCAAAACAACTATGTGCACACTTTCAAGGTGCCGTGAAGTTAAACGTTGGCAGGCCAACACAAATAAAGGCAAGGTGAGACGCGGGAGACAATACGCTCGTTGATGTTTGTGGGTATGCCGACGTGACAACAAAAGGGAATTGAGATTCGGCTATGTTTTAAGGCGAAAGCCGTCATCACGACGGGCCAAATCCCCTTGAACAGGTATGGAAGAATTCTTGATAGCCAAGTAGAATTTTTGCCACCATCGTGGGCCCACCGTGGGTCGAGTTTTCGTAAAACAGGCTGTACAAAGCTTTCGCCTGAAATGGACAACATGAAACTACAAAATGCGGCCCGCCCAATAATCACGAGCAACTCTCAGTTAAACACATGCCGTAGTGCATGATGTGTTCTGCACACAGCTCCCTTCCAGTCACAGACGTTTTTCGACCGAAGCAATGCAAAAAATATCAATACTTTCATATTTAGATCTGCGGTGACGCAATATGGCCAGGAGTGTTTTATAGAGGCCAGGACTAAAATGTAGTAATGAGTGTGCTAACTGCGCGTTAGAATTCAAATGATAGGAGACCCCTCCACAATCGCGCAATCATGTTCTTCGGCGGTGGCTTAGGTCGTTGGGCGCCAATCGTACAAACAAGATCCTGTGATGTCATAGAGAAATCGACGAAAAGTGGGTGTGGAGTCGCCACTGCTTCATATGTTTTATTTAAAATCTCGATTATTCCTTTGAAGTTTGGGATAAAACTGATATCATTGTTGTCGAGGCAATGCAGTCTTTTTAATGAACCAAACATGTATTTTATCTTCATAGCCTTTAAGGGCGCTTGCAAACTACCGCGCTTTTTTTTAGGGGCGAAGCACCTCTTGCTCGGAACAAGTCCCTCGGCGCGCCGTGTCCACTAGATCTCGAGGCAACCGCTAAAGGCGCACCTGTGCAATAGTTCATAGGTCGCTCGTTAAATGGCGCGCCGCCGCTCAAGGCGGCGGCGCGCCATCTAGCGGGCGACCTTAACCGGGAAGTGCACCGTGCGGGCCGGGGCCGGGCGTTTGTTAGGGACGGAGTACATTTCACTGAGGGCGTAGCGGAGCCGGTGGGGAGACGACTAGCTGCGCGGGAGGTAGCTTTTAAAGCAAAGCTTTTTACCTCTACCCCCCAAGTGTTCTTTCGCGACCATTGGTGTCACCAGAAAACTCCAGCGAACAAATAAGACTAACAAAGCGAGAGCCCGTTGTCTTACCGATTTAGCTACGAGCCCACGCGAAGACTGGGAAGACAGGTGGTGTACTCACCAAGCACATCTACGGGTTTACCCCCTGCGTTCTCGCTGAATGCCACGTGAAAGCGTCACGCGACCACTCAAACCCGTCTAGCGGCCCTGTGCGCACCTTGCTCATGTGCTAAGAGTTACAAAAATTAAAGGATGCTCACACTAATGCATGGCATCTCACTTCTAGTACGCCAATGTGCTAAAGCCTGTGGCCTCCAGTGTTCACGTAAAAAATCACAGCTCCTTCTCGCCCGCCCTCACGCCAAACCAAGGAATACATTCAAATACTCCTTGATGACCAGGCCATCACTCCAAGCCCCAGCATCAAGATCCTGGGCCTACATCTCGAGGCTAACACTAAGAGTGACGTCTCCTTGCAGCTCCTCAAAAACAGCATTAATCAAATCATACACATAATCAGGCGTGTTGGCACCAAGAAGTGAGGACTAAAGGAATCCGGTACCTTTGGATTAATTGAATCTTTTGTCCTCTCGAGAGTTACTTACGTCAACCCCCTGTCTTCTTCTCGACAAGGAAGACATAGAGATGCTTTATATAATGATTAGAAAGGCGGTCGAGCAGGCCGCTGGTCTTCTCATGAGTGCGTCCACACAGGGGCTGCTTAGCACGGGGCTCCACAGCACGGTGGAAGAGCTGATAGAAGGCCATCTTTCTAACCAGAAGGTCCTACGCAGAACTGCGATGGGTAACCGCATGCTTCACCAGATTGGCTGGGCAGCTCAGAATGTCACTCCGCTTGACGTACTCCCACACTCTTAGCGACTAAAACTAAAGATGCTCCCTTTGCTTAGAAATATGAACCCCTCACATGACGAGGGTCACCCAAAAGCACGGGCTCAAGCACTGAACACCACCCTCGGTGGGGATCATGCAGTTATCTACACAGACGCCCCCAAACATCGAGTGCAGCAATACGCCATCATCGTGGCTACCTCCAGAACCAACCTCCTTGCGTGTACCTCGCTTAGGACCCAAGAAATGATGGCAGCAGAAGAGGCAGCCATCACCTTGGCTCTCGCTCAACCAGGGGTTCGGAGGGTAGTCATCGATTCCCAGCAAGCCTACTGGAATTACCAGTAGGGTTGGGCGTCCTGACCTGCACAGCGCGTGCTAAAAGCCCATTCCCCAAACGGTTCCATTCAGCTCATCTGGACACCCCCTCACGCTTCAATTGAGGGCAACAAATACGCCCACCCAACAAGCCTGCGCTTTTACCTCTTGTGCTATGGAGCTTCACGAGGACAGTCACCCGCTTGTCACGTTCAGGGAGATAACCCAGCATTATCGCCTTCTGAGACCGACCGTACCTTCGCCTTACCCTGACCTTTCATACCTACATGTGCTCATGGTTTGTGCCACACCCTGTTTTTGGGGCCTTTTCTTCCAACGAAGCCTTTCTTTGTACGGCAGCGCATATTCCCTCCAATTTACGTGGGGCGGAAAAAAACCACCGTGACACCATACCGACTGGCAACGTTCTTCAAACCGTGCGACGTACGGTGCACATAGGGAATCGCGGCCAACTTACTTCCATCCGGTTTTTTCCTTTCCTTATCAGGGTCCCCGCGAGACTTGACATGCCTGATCAACTTGTTACCGCAACTCCAGAGCGCTGCCCTAGGGTAACCTGCCGCCTCTAGCCTCTTTAACTGACCTTCGAAGCTTTCCTTCACTGTATGGTGGCAGGAGTGGGTAAAGGCTGAGCGCAACACAGAAAAACACTCCATTCTTCAGTAATTTAGAATGACCTGAGTCATAACTTAGGAGGGGTTTCTCAGAGCGAGGCAAGTACTATTATGAGCAATGTGAAAGGGAACACAGGAACGCGTAGAAAACACAAGGTAAATATAACTGGTAGCGAAGCTTCCATAGAAGCCCATACGTTCAGAAAATGGCGGCTCTTAAGCTGCTCATGGGGCTTAGCGCCATCTGTGTGAGGAGGGAACACTTCCGGCGGAACAAAAAATAAACAGGATGTGACGCAAGATCCGGTCAGAAAGTGACGTCATTTTGGTGGCATTAGCGGGAAATTTTGACTTCTGTATTCATGCCTTCCACTGCTGTATAAAAGCAATCAGTTGTTTATTTTGATTGCAGCGGGTGGCAAACGTACACCCCCCCCCCCCCCCCCCCGACCGGAATTTTTTTTTGCTGCCTTGGGATACAGAGCCCAAAATGACACTTGACCACTCTCCCCGGCCCCCCTTTTATATAAAAAACGTGCCCACTCCTTACCCCGATACCAATTTCATCCAACGCCACTGCTAGGTTTAATTGAGTCGCACATACGCAGGTAGGCGTGCGTGCCTTAAGTACAGATCAAGGTTATATAATGCTTGCTCAGTTTGTGTACTTCTGTTCTAAGAGAAGAAATAACGCAAAGCCATGCTATAATCAAGACATTTGAATTTTATTCCAGGATGAACATAAAACAAATTTACCACACTGCACAAAATGAGCACGTATACAATAAGTACAAAAAAAAACTACATGCATTATGATTTTCCTTACGCGCCGAAAAATTGACTTTACCCGTAGCACATAGCATTATGAGCAATGAAAGCGTCAACAGCAGAACTACTTCGAAACAAGAGAAAAGAACTAGGCACTGCATCTTGACGTAGAAAACCGGGCCGCAGGAATGCCGATTCACGAAAGTGCAGCGAGCACACTGCAGCTGTCCCGGCGTCTTATCAAGTAGACAAGGGTTTCTACAGAAGTTCACTCAGCATTCACGCCTGCAATTTCCTGGTTGCATTATTAGGCAAGTGTCGCAACAGATAAGTAAAAAGAGGAAAAATGGATCAATGCAAACGAAAGCGACGGCAGTATGTAAAAGCACATAGCAGGAAAGATCTGGCAGCAGCGCAGCACGGAGCAGCACAACACAGTACTGCGATGGAAATAATGCTTGCGCATACAAGTGCGGGAAGCAACGAGCACTACAAGCGTTGTAATGCAATGGAGAAGACACTGAGATAGACAATTAAAGCGACTCGTTTAAATTCGAGTGATACTACGCCGAGAAGTCCTAGAGTAATTAATTGACACAACTTGCTCTGAGCCAGCCTGAGGTGAAATCAAGAGATAACTGTGACATAACAAAGCTTTAGACCCATTTTTTTTCGAAGCACCACCACGTCCCCTTACACAACCCCCGTGCGCATATTAACAGTACAATAGTTTCGCGTTACCTGTGGAAATGAGAGGAAAATGGTGCAGTAAAGCGCCAGGTGTACGGGAGTTGCTGTTGCAACTTGTACACCACATCGTTTCTGTAGGTACCGACGAAAGCGCTCCGCTCCAACCGTTGGCAGCATCGTCCCGTAGTTCACCGTGCCTGCCGGGCACGGTACTACACGTGTTCACCGACGATACAACGCACCTCGCAACTCCACGCATAGCAAAAATTAAGTGCGCACCAAATTAACAAGGAAAAACGAATGCAAATGCGTACCACCAAAACACGCGAGGGGCGTTTCCTAGCAGACGAACTTTAGGAGCGCCTTTCCGATCACTACAAGGACTGCATCACAAAGCAATGACATGTGCTATTCTTCAGAAGGCGCTACAAAAAAGGTTTTTGAGAATGACCGGCATTTTCATAAATTATTTATACACTGTGCCTAAATAAATGTGATTCAGAAATAAATATAGTTCGTAAAATATAATTGTTGTTTTATTGTTGAACAAAACTTGGTTTTTTGTTACTAGTGTTTGTTCCCTCCTCACCTAGTCGCGCTTCAATCGCCACTCCCATAAGCCCCCATGCTGATGTCGCTAGCAATAGGTTCTGAACCGCTTTTTGCCCGAACCTTCGCTACCATTTATATTTACCTTGGAAAACACCTTCAGACCCAACTATGGGTGATACGCAGCGGCCGCCGTCGGAAACAAAGTGGAAAGGGGGACGCTGTTCTAACAACTGTCCCCATTCCCGCCGTGCGTTTTATCGGCTGTCCGACGATTTCATATTATCGGCGAAATGACGTAGGCTGCTGCTGCTTTGTAGAAATGCCAGCGCGGTGGGAGTGCCAACAGTTAGTGTAAGAGCGCCCCCCTTTCCCCCTTTGGTTTTCACAGCGCCATCCGCGTATCGCTCCAAGTCTGTTTCGAGGCTGTTTGCCACGCGTTCCTGTGTTCCCTTTTATATTGCTCATAATAGTACACACAACAGACATGGCATACCTCAAATCTTAAACGGAGGTCAAGGAACTGCAGCTCTTGCTGTTGTGGAAGCTCAACAGTAATCTTCAACCCGAAACCACTTTCTCGGAACACTTTGAAGAGATCAATGGCCATGCGGGGTAAATCAGCAGAGTTAACAAAGGCAAGGTAATCACCCACATATCTAAAAATGTTACTTGCCATACCACACAAGTTTCGCTCAATGGCACGGTCAACCCTGCTAAGAAAAATATCACTGAGTACTGGCGCAACACACGATCCAATACATACACCGCATCTTTGCACAAACAACGACCCTCCCCAGTCTACAAAGGTAGAGTGCAGGTAGAAGGTTAGAAGTTCTAAAAAGGACTCAACAGAAATGCCACAACGGCTTATGATCCTGTTCATCATTGTCTTCGACAATGCACATCTTCACGCTTTTCATTAGCTCGACATGTGGCAGGGAATAAAAAAGGTCTTCTACGTCAACACTGGGGGCTCGGCAGTCCCTTGGATTGTCTAGCTTCAAGAAATCCACAATTCGACCTGAATTAGGAACCCGAAAGGGGTCAATAATGGTTAGGCTAGACAGGTTCCGCTGTAGGAACCCCGACACTACCCGCTGCCAAGAACCTCGTTCAGAAACAATGGCCCTGAAGTCTATCCCATCCTTCGCGCTGTGATAAGTTCAAACTGCAGAGTTTGAACAGTTTGTTGGTCTTGAAGACCACGATTAGTCTTTCACAGATTAACTTCTCACAGAGCTACCAGTAGCTGCAAGTATTGGCTAGTGCGTCCAAGGCTGATGCGAAATCTTGGACGGATTCTGGACTCTGGTGTTGAATTTTGTTCGTCCGTGTCGTAGATGATATTTCACCATGAACAAAGAAGCCCTCAAATCTTTTCTGCAAGTTAGTTCTCAGTAGAAGACGTCTACTGCACGGGTCCAATAAGGCAGCTGGCCTTCTTCGGGTCGATCACATGAAGCTGTTCTGTAGCGAAAAAAGTGTCTCTTCCATTGGGGTAGTCTGCAATCAGGGGAAGGCAAGCGGGTCATCCGCTGTGCTCTGGAGCGAGGCTGCACTGCATGCCGTTCGTGTTGGCAATTGGGATGAGGCGCTCTCTAAGGCCATAGACAGACGGGAGGACCCGTAAACGTGGCAGAAGCGGCAGAACCAGCAAATAGAGGCCTAGCTACAGTTTCAGTATGAGGACCGGTTGGGTTTGCTAACGAGTCGTTCAGGCAGAGAGCATCGGCCAGTACACCTACCTTCTGACGCCATGTTGGAAGGATGTCGCGGGCAGCCGTCTATGTGCGGGTCACCCTCAACAGCGCTTCTGTTGACCTGGCCCTGCAGTTTCTCACGGCCCTATGGAGTGTGCCACCGTGACGGTACACATGGGGACAACGGACACCACCATGGCCAGCGTCTACATCCGGCCGCAGAAACCCTGGGGCGCCGTGGCGCTGTGTCGGCTGCGTGCAAACCTGGGCTCGGACGCTGTAGTGTGCACTTCAACGCACATTACCAGGCCTGGGAGAGTCACCGAGCAACCCGCAGGGGACGAGACCTGTTGGGCGCCGCCACCTCCTGTGGACGGCACGTGGCCAACACCGGCAGCCCTGCTTTCGTCCGCCGTTGTCATTGGCGTGGCACGGTCCAGCAGTCATGCATCGACCTAACCCTGGTGACGCAGGTGTGCGCCTATTCCTGGGAGACCGCCGCCAGCACGTGGGGGCGGTCTCCCCCCCCATACTGGTCACCCCCGGGAACCACTGCAAGCGAACCGACACAAGCACTTACGCAGTCACTAACTGGGTCGACTTCCGCAAGGAAATGACCAAACGCACTGAGGACCCGGTAGTCGACTTCCTCGCAGAAGTCGTGCGGAGTGCCGACAAGGCAACGGTACGAGGAGAGGTACCTCTCTGCACGCCACTCTCGGACATGGAGCTGCTTCGGCGTCGGGCCCACCGCAACCATCTCGCAGGGACCCGGGTAGAGCTTGGCGTATCTTTAAGGCCCTGCTAGAGCCTACCACACCAGCCAGCGTCCCCTGCTCGCGGTCGCCATATCCCTGGGAATTACGGAAGGGGCCCTGGAGTAGCTGTTCACCGACCACTTTGCTCGGGCCACTCAAACCCCGCCTCCAGTTGTTGCGCACACACCGGCCATGGCACCAGCCGCCCGACACGCCCAGAGTATGGTGTCCCTCTGCTCCACGAAAATCACGCTCCGCGAGCTACAAGCCGCCCTGAATTACTTCCCCCAGCGGCGAAGCGCTCCTGGCATCGACGGTGTGACGTACCAGATGTTGCAGAACCTGGAAGTCACCCGGCTGGAGCCGCATCTGCAACTATTCAATCAAGTCTAGCAGACGGGTGTCCTCCCGCCAACCTTGCTCTTAGGGCTCATCTCGCCAACCCTCAAGGTCGGCAACCCCTCAACGGAGCCAGTCCTACCGGCCGGTGTTCCTGACGTCGGCTGCTGGGAAGGTCATGGAGAGTGCAGCCCTGGCCCGTCTTGAGTGGATCACGGACCACAGCGGCGTCTTCCGGGAGCAGCAAAGCGGCTTTAGGCGGCACCGCTGCACGGCTGACCCACTGGGGGACGCCATCTCCATGCTGGAACAGGCCCGCCACGACAAGCTAGGAGGTGGCCTTCCTGCTCCTGCTGTGGACATGCAGTCGGCCTTCCACGCAGTCGCCCACGTGGCCTTACATCCCGGAGGCCCTGGACGGCATGGGCATCGTGGCGCGCCTCGGAGGCTACATCCGGGCGTTCCTGTGTGACTGGACACTGCGGGTGAAGGTCAGCCGCCCAGCCGAAAAAAACCATTGGCCGACCTATTGGCGTTCCAATGGATCGGCCATTTGGTCGACCAATTAGTCGGTCAATAATGTTTTAGGCACCCATTGGCCGTCCAATTGGACGACCCATTGGCCGTCCAATCGGGCGACCTATTGGTCGACCCATTGGAACGCCATAGGTCTTCCCATTGGCCGCCAACTTGTTGCACTTTTAGTTGGTTCATCCCACTGCCGCAGCCACTCCATCTGAGCTGCCGCTGCAGTGCGTTGGTTACCTGTATCACAAATACAAGAACTCTCGGAATGAATGAATATCTTTATTGCTCTGTTTGTATACACAGCATGCAGACAGTTCGTCGTTTAAGCAATTTTTCACAGGCCATTGTCCATGCCGTGCTCCGCTCGCCGCAGGCTGGCTGGACCTTCACAAAGTGAGTGGCAAAAGCGAACAATGGGTTAAGTTTATAATAAACCGCAGTTTCGCGCATTAAAACAACAAGGCACTGAAATGTTGAGTGGCGTGAGCTCATCTCTTCAACAACGTCCCGTGCATGGCGAACTGCGTTGCGCGGCGATGTCGTGAACCCGTCAATCGTAACATGAACAGCCCTGAAATATATTTAGGCAGACAAATTAATTCTTAATAACACCGCTCACGCTATGATTGGTGAAAATGGCAAGGAAAACTCACATATAAACAGTATACTCACATAAACAGAGACACTCTTCCTTCGGTGCGAGGCTTAGCGGCGTTCAGCGTAAAGATGCATCTTGAAACACACTGCTATGAGTGTGCGATATCATCGTCGCCACTTCTCGCACTCTTGCAGACCACCTTACATTTCCAATTCAATGCAGTCAGAGAAGACTGCGTGTGCAACCGAACAACACGCCTACACTACCTACACCGCCAACACCACGTTGAATATCACTTATCCACTGTCCGTCTATGGATTGGATTCGATTGGATTGGATCGGGGTTTTATTTCAAAACAATTTTGCTACTCGTGTCGCAAAGTTTTCATTAGTGTTTGTTATGTTTTTTTAAGAACTAATTGTAATATCAAAATTAATTGCCTCATAAATATACATTTGTAAAGGTTGAAGTTTTGAACATTTCTGAAGGTTTCAAATTAAGGGTGAGAGAGAGAATTAAATTTCAGCCAATTGTTGTCGTAATTGAATACTATCCAAATACTATCCAAAATGGCTCCCCGATTGGGTCATCATGTTGGAGCAGTCAGTCGTATTAACTTTATAGTTGGAGCCAAAGGGTCCAATTGGCCCAACATCCTAATCGCGCCAATGGGCCCAATTCGGATCGCTCCAATAGGACCCATTGGGTTTCCATTTGGACCCATTGGGATTCCATTTGGACCCATTGGGTGGCAAATTGGACCAATTGGTCGGCCAATGGTTTTTTTCGGCTGGGCGGGCTAACAGCAGACCTCGAGAGATCCGCTCCGGGGGACCCAGGGTAGCGTGCTGAGCCCGTTGCTATTCAACTTGGTGCTGGCTCCTCTCCCCGACTGCATCCCTCCCGGCATATGCGACACCCAGTGGAGGTGGCGGTGAATGATGACGATGTGGCGCTCTGGACCATGGCCGCAGACTGTCACACAGTCAAGGCGTGCCTCCAGGAGGCTTCGGGGACAGTCGCAGCCTTCCTCGAGAGCCGTGGCCTACAGCTCTCAGAGGCCAAAACGCCGGCCCTTAAATATGCTGCACCCGGGAGGCTGCAGGGCTCGACGGGTAACACCGCCGGGCCATCACACTCAACGGACGGCCTCTTCTGTAGCGGCTGACCGTGAAGTGCCTGGGCCTGCTCATTGACTGCCGGCTCACACGGCTGCTGGCTGTCACGGCCTTCCGGGCACGCAGATCACGGGTGCTCCAAGGGGTGCGGCTGCTTATGGTTCGAGGCAATGGTTTCTCACACCAGGTGCCACAGCGCTTGTTCCGCGGCATGACCTCCGCAGCTGCGCTGTACGCGCTTCCACTCGCCTACTTAAGGACTCGACGCGGGCAGGAGCTGGAGATGGACCAGCGCCGCGCCACCCGCCTCTGCGTGGGCCTCGATGTCCCCGGTGGCGGGAGCTTGAACCGAGGCGGGCACCTGGCCCATCGAGATGTGGGCCTTGCAGGCGGGACTGCGGCACATCCACGCCTGCTGATGACACGCGACGGGGCTGCCCGCAGAGGTTCCGTGGCCGGCGTCCTCACACGTGCACAGCGCTGCCGTTGCTCACTATCATTGAGATGCCGAACCGACCCCGCCTGGAGCCACCACCACCAGACACCGGGGAGACCCTGCAGATCTCGACTCCCCGCGGGGTCCGCAAAAAGTGTACCACACCGTCCCAGGACTGCATGCTGCAGGACGAGCTGAGCGGCTACCTGCATCTCTTCACGGACAGCTCCGTCAAGCACAGCACGCGTGAGGGGCGGCTGCGTCCGTGGTAACTGAGCTGGGAGCCAGCCGGAGCTGCCGCCTGCCCTACCCCACCCCCTCCACACGGGCGGAGCTGGCAGGGCTTCACTGGCAGCCGACCTCCTCCTCGAGAGGGGGCCCCAGGGCCACCCCGGAACAGTCATCTTCACTGATCCAGGCCTGCCCTGCCGCGGCTGCACGCAGGGCCCGACCAGCCCACCAACAGCATCGGCTACCCGGAGCGCTCCCTAGCAGCCAAGCTGCACACATGACATCCTCCCGAAGCTGCGACCGGCGGCTCCACTGGCTGCCGGGCCACAGTACTAGTGGCATCCGGGGCAATGAGGACGCCGACGCCCGAGCCAGGGAAGCCCACCAGGAGGCCACCCTAGCTTCCCCGGACGCCACTGCCTTCGACGAGGCCCGCAGTGCCCTGACCCGCATGGTGCAGACGATGCACCCCGACCCTCGGGTTGTGAGTGGCCTGGCACCACGACCGTTGTTTGCATGCATCAGGAGGGATGCCCGCTGCCTGCTTCTCCGCATGCGGCTCGACTGCTGCAATGTGGCGGAGCATCTGCACCGACATGGGCGCAAGGACTCCCCTACATGTGTGGACTGTTCAGAACCAGTGACGCTGGAGCACCTACTCTGCCTCTGCCCCCACCACTCGGGGCCGAGAGGAGAGCTTCACCGAGCGCTCCAGAGCCAATGCCTTCCCAGCGCCGGCACTTGGGACCCTCTGTTCCCGAAGGGGCCTGCGGCAACCCAACGCGATGTCTTCGCCCATCTGCTCCATTACCTGGAGACGACCGGCCTCACGCAGCGGCTGTAGCGGAGACTGCAGTTACTATGTGCCCGGTCTGACAGCCCTATCTCTTATTCTTTATTGTCGCTTTATACCCTTTTCTCTCTACTTTATCCTTTCACTCCCCCTCTACTTCCCTTCCCCGCACTGGGACTTGTACGCAGGTGAGCTCCATGCCGAGCTCAAAAATATCCCCAGTGCACTTCCTTTCCTTTTTTTTCCCCCACGAACCACAACAACACTCGGAATTTCGCATTGACACATCCCTTCACTTGTCCCACCCACCGCGGTGGCTCAGTGGCTGATACGTTGGGCTGCTGAGCACACGGACGCGGGTTCGATTCCTGGCCGTGGCCGCCGCTTTTCTTGTGAAGGCAAAAAGCGAAAGCGCCTGTGTCTTCGAGATTTCGGCGCACACTGAAGATCCCCAGGTGGTCAAAATTAATCAGGAGCTCTCCACTACGGTGCACCTCATGGCCTGTGTAGCGTCAAAGTGTTCAAAAACCGCACAATCAATCAGATAAAGTTTCCCCATGTTGTGACCATGAAGAGAGCATTCGGAGTGTTTCGATTCATCTGAAGGGGAAAAGTGCACGAGAGGTTGCAAAGTTGGTGCGTGAATGAAAGACGCTTCTTATGACACTGTGGTCAGTGTCATTACCAGTGTCCGTACCAATAACAGGACGGTCAAACTGTTTTGTCGTGAACCGCAAGCCGTTAGTTTTTCGATTCAGTTCTGGTTTGGGTTCAGCCGGCTCAAAAAATAACGGTTCCGGTACGGGTTCAGTTCCGGCAAAAATAACGGTTAGGTTCCGGTTTTCGGTTCAGTTTCAGTTTGACACAATATAAATATCTTGTTCAAAGGGTAGATAGCAGTACTACCAATTTTTATCTAAAATAGCAAGACCCCCATGCATAAACTGCATTTAGGCATTTCGTCATATTCAAAACGAGGAGAAAAATCTTTTGATCAATGGTTGGCGCACAGACAAGCAGTAAAACACTAGAATCCTTAGGTTTTAGTCCCAATCACGTTCTAGTCCCAATTCTACCTAATTCTAGTCCTAATCCTTAGGTCCCAATCCCGTTTTGTTGGTGTTGCACAGGACTGCATTGTAGCTGAAGAACTGGTCTGAAAAACGCATGCAAAAAGTAAATGCAACCAAGGCAGCATAAGTACCCAATATGTTTTTATTACTAAAACGTTTCCTTTTAAATTTTTTTTTCTCTTATCAGCCACGGGCTATGCAGAGCACTAATCGCGTACATGCACACAGCACACAACTGAGCAACGAATCAGCACACACGTGACGCAGTCGAAGGAAGCATCGCCACCTAAAATGTGGCTGCACGCACACTGAATTTGTTCCATAGTGTAGGTGAGGCATACATATATCAGGCATAAGCCGAGACTCAGAGGGCTTGACAGTTTCATCAGTACAGGAATACAAATAACATTATATTGAGGCTTAACACCTACTTAATGATGGAGCCACTACACCTAACACAAGGTCCACAAACTCATCGCTGCGAACAGCCATGGCCACCCACAAACCTCTCAAGCACACACACACACACACATGCAAAGCTCACCCCATTTCAACGAAATCGAAATATTCGCGTACCAACACAGTTCTCACCACCAACATCTCAATTTGTGCGTTACTTGCGATTGAAGAGGACGTGAGAGAGCAAAACTGTACAAGCACACTACAGCAGTGTGAACAGAGAACGCGACATAGAGGTTAAAACATGTATGTGAAGTATGCAGCAAAGTTGCACTAGTTATAACACAAAGTCTGTTACGACATGAAAGAAGCATGACTACTTTGGACTGGGGCGATAGCTCCAACTACCTAATCGGCGTCTATGTGACAAGGCATGTATACACTGTAGGTATCGCCGTTAAAAGCAATACGTCAGAATGACAGAAGTTGTCACTCAAGAGGAGCATGAGAACATTCACGCAAACTTGCATCCATAACGACCCCTAAAAAGCTACTACATCACACACAAGTGCAAAGCTAACATCCAAAACTAAAAACTGTACAAGGCAGATCAACACAAGGGTAAACATACATTCCTGCACAAAAGCACACATCTGCACATTTTTTTTTTCTTTTTCTCATAAATAAGCTCATAACAACGCCCGACAACATGTTCGACACAAAGACACTTTCGCAAATAGCGTTTGCAAAATTCATTCCACAATTTAAACCCAGAATCACACGTGCCGAGCGTCTAAGATACCGTCAACGCAATAAGGTACGCACTGTTTGTCTCAGTTATGCACTAATTTAATTGGTTTGTCTCAGTCAGTGAATGCAGTGTTGGCACTGGCTGTTTTTACACAGCACTGTATTAAACATCCATGAAAGTCAAGCAGCCCACTATCACTCTTGAATAAGACAATTTAATTTATGAGCAACACTTTAACCTGTCAAAGTCTGCAGGTGTTAACGTCCCCTTTGATTCTATTTACATGACAGTTGAGTCGAAATGGATCACTTCTGTGGGACAAGTCCGATGGGGTTCATTAAAAATCGTTCCGGAGGCAAAAAACACACCTCTCAAAGTTCACACCCTTTTTGCGTCCTTATAAAGGGTATCCCATGAGGTCAAAAAAATAGTTCAATCTTCGTGTACCCACTCAATATGGCTGTAGTTCACAGGATCTTTGTGCTTTACGCAGACGTGTTATCGCTGATTCCGTTGTCAGTGACATCTTTCTTTCAAACTCACGTGTGAGTAAGATTTAACTTCTGATCTCGAGAAATTCCAGCAACAACATCATTGGCAACAACTTAATGCAACTGGTTGAATATTACAAATCTTTTTCTGGAACTTTCAAACAGCCTTTTCAAATATGCTCAGTGGCATTCTTATTTAATACAATACAAAAACAAGTTTAAGTCATGCCTCTACAAGAGCCACCCCTCCCCTAGTTAAGCGGCCTCTTCTTGAAGTTTCATGGTAATAAACTTATCCACACCTACAGTCAACGCCAGTACCATGGTAGACCACCAGAAACGTACCTGCGAACAGACATAAGGCTGTTCACCAGCCGTGATTCCGCAGACAGTGATACAGTGGACGCACGTTTAAAATGCCACAACTGTAACCAGAGTTCTTTTAACATTGCAAATCAGCAGTTCAAACAAGTTCAACCTAAGGACCATATGCAAAACCTCTGATGGTCCAGTTAGCAGATGATGACTGCTTCTCAACACACACAACTCAATCTGCGCATTCCTCCTTACAGATTCGTTTTTTTTGTTCACCTCTTTATGAACCCCGAACAAGGCATAGAAACTGCGCTGGCTCTACACAAAACACGTTGGTGCACTTTTACAGAATGATGTGCCACACTATGCTTGACAAAGGCTACACTCGAAGAAAACAACTGTGCGAGATCAAACGAAACCCGACAGATGGACACAACTGTGGAGCTTCACGACGAAAACATCGGCTCGTAAAAACCACATGACAACTTCCCACACGAATGAAGAGCTAATGCATCTAAAACTGTGGTATGGACACTTTATTGGGAAGCTAGAAACTATTGCCGCAAGCTTTTTAGAACAGCATGTCACACAGCCCACAGTACAAAATGTTTAGACGTCCCCCGCAATGCTCACAGGGCACGGTTAACAAATGTATTTTGTAATCAACGGCTTGGCCTGTGTACAAGCACCACTACACCAGTGCAACGCTTACCTGAAGGTCCCTGGAACAAGAATTTTAGTGCAAGTTGAGCTTGTACCGAAATGACTCAAAATCCGCTCAACAGTATCATAGACTTATTTGCAGACTGAAGGCGAAAAAAAAAAAAAAAAAACAACAAGACACCATGATCATTTGCCGTCACCTCAATTTTTTTCCAACCTCCTTCACTGCACATCTCGACAGTACTATATTACTACAAATGGTGTGAAGATTTCACGACAATGAACACTTTGTGTGCGGTAGCATGGTGCCAATATCTTTTTCCCAGTTTATTTAGTGGTTTTCTGTGCTGAATACCTTTACATTGATGGTCTGTGGCTTTGCCAGACCTTTCTTGACACTGCATGTTTTATGAACACATTCAGGTCATCCTGTTCAGACTCTAGCGAGCACTGTTTACTGTCTGTTTTGTTTCATCTTGTGTTTTAAAAAAATTTTGAGGGTGTCTATTTCCTGAAAACCTCAACTTTCAGTTAGCAGGCATGTATTAGTGCTGTCTGGCATGCTGATAAAATATTTCTCACTTGGTAAAATCAAATTTGAAACTATTGAAAAGAAGTAAAAGGTTGGGTCACCTTTTCTTTGTTACAGTTAGTATACTCAAGAACCCGATTGTACTTGGCAATCATCATGATTTCCTAAATTTTCTTCCTTAATGGCCACTTTTTATGGAACTGAAATGATTAGATGTGCTTGAATGTTAAATTTTCTTGGCCGAGACTCGAATACAAACAACGCAAGTGAATTAGATTATACACCTAGACTGACATTCTCAAATACGAATAACTTTGTTTTATATGCTTGAAACAGCGATGCATCGAATACAAACAGCGCAAGTGAATTAGATTATAAACCTAGACTGACATTTTCAAATATGAATAACTTCGTTTTATATGCTTGAAACAGCGATGCATCGAATACAAACAGCGCAAGTGAATTAGATTATAAACCTAGACTGACATTTTCAAATATGAATAACTTCGTTTTATATGCTTGAAACAGCGATGCATTAAGAATTATTTTAAAATGAACACAGCACTAAAAAAGAGAAATTCCACCAGGTAGCATGGTTTTGACGCACTCACCGTTTACATGCGTCCACTCGTCAAAAAAATTTAGAAAATGCCAAGAGGCTAGACAACACAGTTTGTTACCACTTTCCCTATAATTAAAAAAAATTGTCGAGTTCATTTAGTTTCTAGTTCCAACTTAACAGCATGAGCTGCGCAATGCAGCTAGAACCGTAGAACCGTCAATTCATAATTATATTCGTAATTTTACGATATTTGCAAAACATGAACACTTCAAATAATAAGAGTGCATGAATTGAGTACCAAGCACCACCCGTCATTTATTCGAAGCCACAAGTATTCTCATACGTGGACAAGTTGTTCGTGAGAACTCTTACAGCACTGAATTGATGGAAAAAGTGTCCAAGTTATCGAAGGCAGAACTTTCAGTTTTGACACTGTTGAGGGCTTTGCAGTTGAGAACAGACTTCCTCCGATTTAGAAGCATTTCACACATGATATCACAGGCTATACGACGCTTGGCCACACCAATATGCTATCGGAAACCTTTTTCTCGCATTACACTAACCAAGCAATATTTGACACTCCATCAACATAATGCCTCACAATCTTAGATACTTTCTTAAATTACTAACTTAACAGGTTGCTACTGCCGGTGTTAAAGGTCAAAGATGTTCAGCTGAACCTAGCATAAATATTTCATGTTACCACAACACCGTGCATGCAAGGAAAAATTGCACAAGTAGAACACTGGGACAGTACAAAACTGCAGGAGCAGGTGATCCACTAATGCAAGCGACGTCCCATTATGCAAATTCACGCTCCAATCAACAACACACAACCCAAAGCACACACATTCTGTTTAGTCTTAACGCATAAAAATTCTATCGGCACGTTGGCATATCCTGCTAAAGTAAAACCTCGTTACACGAGACACTCAAGAGTCCTAGAAAACATGTCTCTTGTAATTAAGGTCTCTTGTATGCAATGCTGATCGACTGTAGCATTTAACGTGCTGACGCAGCGCAGGCAATGAGGCACGCCTGCACTGTGGAGGGCTCAGGATTAATTTTGATCACCTGGGGATCTTTAACGTGCACCGAAATCTCTTACACACGGGGGTTTTTGCATTTCGCCTCCATCAGAAAATTGTATGCAATGTTGGTAACATGGTGAACATTGAAAAGCCAACCAAACTGATTTCATTCAAATGCCTCTTATAACCAAGTGTTTCTTGTAATGAAATTTTACTGTACTGAAATTCCCGAATGAAATAAGCAGTCTTATTAAAGGTCTTCTCGGTGACAGACGGAAACTGTAGAAAAGTGCAATTGCATTAGACATTAATTTTCAGGGATAACTACCACGCTATTTCTTACTTTTTCAGGGTTAGAGCAAGCCGTAAGTCAGGCGATAGGCTTCAGTTCTCCATTTACAGGTCAAAGTTCAGCCAGGTTCACCAGCGTTCCCACCCCCGAAATTCGTCACTGCTGAACGCTGAATCACGCAAACACGCACGCAAGTCCAGACATACAAAAAGGAAAGAAATAAGAACACCTCACTGCTCTCAGTCCACAAATACAACACACAGTGCGAGGAAAACAAAAAACACAAATAAAAAGGGGAAACGGGTATCTAACACGGAGCAAATAATTCCTTTATTCAATTGCTAAATAATAATATCAGTTTAAAAACGGCATGCCAGCCAGCGGCAGACTACACAATCGTCGAGGGCTTGAGCTGGGTATGACACAAGACAGGCTGCTACCAGAACATTCGCGAATACAGAGATAAAAGTCGCACCATGCCAGCACATAGAGAGAGCCTCCCAGCGTCCACTTCAAATGCCAAGTGAAGGCATTCAGGCCATTCCTGCCTCCCAAAAAAGCTTTCTGCTTACCGCACTTACTGCGTTACCTGTACTTCCAAGGACTTACTGCGTTACCTGTACTCCCCAGGGTTCTCACATTTGAAGCTGTTTCAGTACACCCACACTGCTACACATACTGTTTACATGGCTGATTTTTCTGACTCAACACCTGCATCTAGATTGTAACACTTCACACCATAACTAAACACCTCGACCTTATCGTTGTATCGGATCAGTTTTGTTTGCAGGCTAATTAGCTACTGTTAATATAAACTGCACAACCACGTGTCATGCACACAGTTGCAGTATATGATATACAAGCGGAGTTTAGTTAAAGTTGACTACACTGGTTGTAATAATAGTCACATGGAGATGCAAAGCAATTTTAAAGTAATCAAATCTTATACTGTAGTAAGACTGGATGTAGGAGCTTGCAAAGAAATCAGTGCCTTGGCCATATATGCCAATGGCTTGGCCATATATGCCTTGGCCATATATGCCATATATGCCATTAAAAGGGCTCCATGTATCACCTTCAACCACTTAGACATTGTAGCATTTTGAATAGCGATTTTCTGCAGCAAATATGTGGGTCTCAGAACGTTACTACACGCAAGCGCCCTCACTGGCTAGGTGTACAACAAATGGCATTAACGCTCAAGGGGGGGGGGAGAAAAATAACAACAAAAACAACACAAACACCGCGCAATGTTTAATTTCATACAGCTTTGTAAACAAGCTGATGCACTTAAAACGAAGCATATAAAAAAAGAATACCAAAATAACTAAAGCTAAAAAGCACACCAGGGTATACTCCTTACTGGACACTTCTCAAGTTTGAGCACTCCTTTTTTTATTAGTTCGCCGGTTCCAACATGCTACGACTACCGCACTAATTTGTTTGGTGACAAAAACTGTTCATTTTGTCAAAACGCAGACATTAGTTGCCTAGCTCTTTTTTCTTTCTCTCGCGCAATATGAACATTAAAATCTGAGGCCTTACGCTCAAAGCTCACACGGCAAGAAGACGGCCTTCAATTTTCCAGCTTTTGCCCATGGCGTTTTCCTTTATGCTTCACGTACCTGCTTTCGACTCTCTTCAAAGCATTTTTTCTTGTCTAAGAGAAGTGGGGGAAGCTGTCATTCTACTTAGCCTACTTTTAAAAACCTTAAGGCCAGCAAGTGCAGTGCGAAACAGCCAACCCAAAGAGGCATGCCATGCAGTAGGGCTTGAAAGTTCGCATGTCGTGTGGAAACATTTTAAGGTGAAAGCCTCAAATGGCCCATTAAGCGAAAAAGCTGGCATCGGTAACAGAAAAACAGCTCCTTCGGAGGCATTCCACACCCCGAGAGATGTGGATTCAATTCCCGGCAGCGGCGGCAGCTTTTCTGATGGACGGGGAAAGCGAAAACGCTCATGTGTTCGAGATTTCAGCGCACGCTAAAGATCCCCAGGTGGTCAAAATTAATCCGGAGCCCTCCACAATGGCACACCTAATGATCTGTGTAGTATCGGCGCGTTAAACCTTTATAATCAATCAATCCATAGCCCCGAGGCTTTTTTCAATGAGATTAAACTCTGCAGTAGCGAGAGATGGTCGCTCATGCCAGTCCATCGGAGATGGAGAGAATGAATGCAGCTAACATAGTGAACAGACAAGCAGCTAAATTCCCCATGCTCGTAAATCCTCCCACTATATGGCGGCAGGAACAAGCAGCAGTGCAATGCGTAGGAGACAGACCGAAGCCATTCGAAAGCGTTAAAGCGGATTGCAAAGCAAGGAATCCCAGGCACAAAGATTACAAGGCCTTTTGACAACGTGAGCAGAAGCAAGGCATTTCAGGCGTTCAAGTGGACATCGTGCTTTCACATTCACAACCCGTAAGAAGTGCATAGGCAACCTAGGATTTTATTCCTCTGTAAATTTCAAATATTCAAAAGCTTTAAAAACTTTAAATTAAAAACAGTAAAACAGCACTGTGAATCAAACTGAATAGCAAACACTAGTCGCGAGGTATTTCAGTCCCAAATATCCATGCACCTCTAGCTTTCTGCCACAAGTCTGACCTTTGCTGATTTGAGCTTTGTTGAACGACCTTCGCGACTTGTGTGCTCAGATTAAACCACTCTCTGCTTGACCCACACTGCCACCAGTGGTCAAGCAGACCTTAAAAACAACCTTTCGTTCCGTTCAGTACTGACGTTCTTAAACTGCGTGGCACTCAGTACCCGTGCCAGTTTAATTTTTTTTTCGTCTACCTCACAAAGACAGAACCAAACCATGCTAGGTACGAATTAGTACTCCAAACTGCACTGCAGCCCATTAATGCAGCAAAAAGTACTAATTACCTACCCGCCTTCAAGCTAAAACCAACAACCCTACAGGTACCCATATTGTGGCTAAAATTATGCAGTTTCCTGCTTTCAGTCATAGTAGCCGTATTTAAAACCACTGACAGCAGCCACACAACGTTATTTTCATTTCCATCTTCCATCAGCGTGAGGCTACCAACTAAAAACAAACATGCTGTTCAAGCTATCTCGCCATCGGACCCTACACCCACTTTTTCAAGGGCTTACAGCTGCGCTAGTGTCCAAGTCCTTGTTACAACAGCCATTTGACTGCATAGGTGAAACCCATGCATGACCAAACAAAATAACTATTTTCCATACATTATCCCCAATAGGAGATTGGGTTGTCAAAAATAAAAACATGGGGCAGAGAAAACAAACTCTCACGCTAGACTGCATGAAGAAATAATAGTACCTTCTATAGGCAAAAAAAAAAGAAAGCCTGTTCTATGGCCTGCTCTATTAAAACATGTTCAAGGGCGAAAAATAGTACACTTCCGACAACGCAAAATCATGCCATAGAATCCGCATGAAAAAAAGAGATATGTCAATTAAGTTAAAGCAGGTTGAAAAGGGAAGAAAACTTCTACACCAAACTAAAAACACATTTCGCACCTAAATGCTTACGATTAAAGCAACGCAGATAGTACCATGCTTGCCTATGAGAGGCAGGAACGGCCTGGCCTTATTGGCTTTCCCCCCCCCCCCCCCCCTTCAAGCAAAACACTCTCGCGAAACAGCGTAAGCTCTCACGGCCAAAAGGAAGAAAAGGGGGCAGGGTGTCATCCAGCTGCACACACTCAAGGGTCACTGGCATCACACGCAGAACTTGGCATGGAGAGAGACACGGTGCACAAGAAACGCAACACGTCGCTCGCCTTTTTGTGAGGTCGGGGAGAGGAGGAGAGGCAGAAGGGGTAGCGGAGGCCCAGGCGAAGTCTCTGTTTTGTTTCTTTCTCTTCTATCTTTGCACCTCCGCCAAATGGCAACTTCGCCCCCTCGGAAGCGTCACGTGATACAAAGGGGACGGGGCAGGAAGCAGTCGCTCACAGTCCGGGGGGCGAACGGCGCAGAGAAGACAGGCCGCGTGACGACAAGCGTGGAAGAGGAGCAGGAGGGTGGGGGAAGGGGGGGAAGAGGGGTGGACCGTGGTGGTGGTGACTAGCGGAGGAGGCAGAGGAGAGGAGGCGCGGTGCCGGCGGCGAGGGGGGGAGGTGTCGTCATGAGGCGGCGCCCTTGGCCCGGTGGTGGCGGTTGCTGCTGCGCTGGTAGAGCGTCACCGACGCTATGTGCTTGTTGCGCATCACCTGCGTTTAGGAGGGCAGGGGCTCAGTATGGTTTACGTTGAATTGCGGAGGGAGCAATAGCACTGTAAGCTTGTGCCGTAAAAAAAAAACAGAAAGCATGCTTTGCAGTGGGTGATAAGCTAGGTTAAACCCACTGCTAGAATCCCCTTTTGCTGTCCCCCATATGGGACACTAAGGGCAGAGTTACTTTTTGCTTTGTCAGAATGTCTACCAAGTTGTCATTTTTAAATTACCCCGAGTTTTCCAGGTTTTCCCATAGTCCCTTTCGCTAACCTCCAAGCACAGATATTTGTTTTAGGTCAAGATGGGCTGACACCACGTTGCCAGATGCTGTCATTCGCTGAAAAGAATGTTTATTTATTTATTTATGGGTACTGCAATCCCCTGGAGGGATTTTAGCAGGTGGGTACAAAAGACGAAAATACAAGCATATAAAATAAAATAAAAAAAATGAAATAAAAAAATGACAATACTGTTTGAAAGGTAACGAGTAACTTTTAGTTAATTCAAAACGAAACAGATCGGAGTGGTTACTAAATATAGCAGTAAATAAATTATTGAAAAAATTTTCACCATCTTCCCGTAGGGGAACCCTGAGTAGTATGCGAAGCAGCCATGGGGTTGACTCAAGTTCCCATTAATTTTCAGTTCGATCGCGGCGTTGCGGGAAGAGAATGAGGAGAGCGGAACGCGCATGTGCGTCATTTATACCGCAGCGCTACAGTGGCGCCCCCAGCGGAGTATGCAGCGGTTACCGTCGCGTCTGTAACCCTTAGCTGCTTCGCATTATCGCGTGAGGAGCCGGAGGTGTTGCCATTCGTTGCGCGATCCCGGAGAGGAGAGGAGCTTCGGAGAGGAGAGGAGGAATGCCGAAGAGGAGAGGAGCGTCGGAGAAGAGAGGAGAAATGCCTCGCATACTACTCAGGGTTCCCCTACGGGAAGATGACGACGGTGGTTGAACGCGAAGCTATCTCGTGACGGATATTTTGGTTTGCCAATCCCTAGGGGCATCCTGCCACAATCATCATCAGCGGTGCCTGGCCAGGCATGTGCAGCAGGGGTGTGGACGACGCACAACAGCGCCCACACAACAGCGGAGGGAACAGGCTCAACCATAAGCTGCTTCGCATCTAAAAAAACAATGGCAAAACCATACTGCCATGTTCTGAGCTTGCGCACAATGCCTTTAAGGCACCTAGGCGCAAGTGGTGGCGCGCCACCACTTGCGAAACACAGATGTCACGCCGCATTGTGTGATGTTTGCGACATCACAAAGCGATGAGCCGGCCGGTGCTTTTTGGCGCTTTGCGACAGCGCAGGCAACAGCGCAGGCTCCTCCTACAACTGCCTAGCGGGGCCAGTCGGGCCGCTCGAACCTCCCAGTGACCATGCTCCTCATGTCGGCCGTGGTCGTGCTGGCAGATCAGTTTTAGAATAGGGGAAATGAGCATTTGAACCAGGTAGGCGGGTCCAACACAACATGCTCACTCACGACAGTAATTGAAGATTTACACCGACGCCTAGCGACACGCTAGCGTTTCCGCATGTGGCACTGTCCCCCGACACTAGGAAAAAGCTTAGCATCACCGCAGTTATATAGTCACCGCTTTACGAAGCCATGCCAACGACGGTCACCAGCGCAATCTTTAACTGCCTTATCACCCCCCCTCTCACGCATTTGTAAACTGATTTTCAGCAATAGTGTCGCTCTGGCGGGCGTTGACAAATTTTAGCTGCTGCGGTGTATGCCGTATTGTGCATACACTGCGCAGTGGGCTCCTTGTCAGCCGTGTAGGCACATGCCTGCTGTGGTCGCGCGTGTAGTGGCGTTTCCACCTGCAGAGAATCTCCATGTTTTTCAGCGTTATTCATAACTTCTAAATTCTGTCACCAATACCTCTTAGCCCACTAAAAATGATAACCAAGCAAAAAGCGGTCAGTAGTCAGCATAAACATAGTTACAATGCATTTCTTTCAACCAGTTCCGGTTTTGGTCGCCGGCAGCACAGACGGCAGTTCTGGGTCATGGCACAAGGTACCGTATTTACACGATTGTAAGTCGACTCAAATGTAGGTCGACCCCCGCAAAATTGCATCTCTCTCTCTCTCTCTCTCTCTCTCTCTCTCTCTCTCTCTCTCTCAAAAAAAAGAAGTGAGCGCATTCCACACAAGGGCAATTTATTCCCGTGATTGCTGAAGATCACTCATCTTCGCTGCAGTCGTCCTGGTGCTGCTGCTGTCATAGCTGCTGCTGTCCCACAGTACGTCGTCATAAAGTGTGAGTCCGCACTTCCCGAACGATCGCACCACGACATCACGTGGTACAGCCACCCATGCAGAGGACCCAGCCGCACACAGTAGCCAGGGAGGCCCTCCTCACACGCCCGCTTGGGGTAAGTTCGCTGTTTGTGAAAGAAATCCACTCATTGTATTCGCGGCGCAGGAGGTCCTTAAAAGGCTTGTTGACCCCCACGCCGAGAGGCTGAAGCTGACCCGTCAAGCCACAAGGGATTACGAGCATGTTGGTACGCTCCTTCTGAAGCACCGCTTTCACCTTGGCGGTGAGGTGGCCTCGGAATGAGTCCAACGGTAGCAGGTTGGGCATGTCCTTCTTGAGGGATGCCCCCGGCCTCAGAAGCCACACCAGACGGTGCCACTCCACCACCATGGAAGCCCTTCGCATTCGCCCGTACCACAACGCCTTTGGGAAGTACCTCTTTAGGCGCCGTCTTCCGTTTGAACACGATGTACGGGTGAAGTTTGGTGCCATCTGCCAAGCATGACAGCATCACAGTAAAACGGAGCTTTTAATTGCCCCTTGAGAGTAGATTCTCATCGCGTGCACCCTACACGTTCACTGCCGTACTGCTGGTCATGTTGAAGTACACGGGAGTTTGATCGGCATTGCCGATCTGGCCAAGCAAGTACTGTCAAGTGTCACGCAGTTTAAAGATGTGCCTATGGAAGGCGAGGACCTTCTCCTCGTATGAGACCGCCAACTTTTGGCACACGCTGGTGCGTCGACATAGAGAGAAGCCAGCCCTCTTCATAAATTTGGATGCCCTAGCCCAGCTGCCCTTGGTATCCCTGCCTGAGATGCGTAGACACACGCTTGTTGTGTGACCATTTCACAGGTGACCAACAGCGACCGGTCACATAAATCGGTCATGTATGCCTCAAGCTTCATCTCCAGCTCCGGAAAGCGTCCAGACTTTTGCCCACGAAAGCCACGGCACTTGGAGTCGCATGAGAAGATTTCCTTACGCTGAAGCCGCCACTCCCGCACCACACGTTCACCGATTCCAAACTTGCGCTCTGCCGCACAGTTGTTCGTTTCCTCGGCATGGAGAATAGCAGCCCGTTTAGACGCTGCTGTGAACGAGCACCGAGAGTTCTTGGGGCCCGGGGCACTCGTGATGGACAGGACGATTCAGCACAACGGAAGCACGGGGCGACGCAGCTGCCTAGGAAATCGTATCACAAAGAGAAGCTCTTCCGTCAACTACCAATACCCCCCATACGGCGGTTCTTTCGTCAATGATCGATGCTCCCACAAAAGTGGTGCGCTCATGGTTCGTGCAGTAATGTTAAAAAAGAAAAGCTTTTGCATAAGAACGTAGAATAACCATGCGCTTTATTCACTATTATGAGAACACATTCGCTGCGCGATGACAACCATCGAAGCAACCGGCCATGGCCGCACCAAAACAAACAATATGGCGGCTGACGGAAACGGCCGCTCATGATTTCTTTTTATTCGTGAGTACGTTATTCGCATTCAAGAAGCGTTTTGCTCGTCTCTAATAGCCAAAATGAGTATTACCGAATCCCTTGAATCAATGCACGGCGCTGACGTAGCCACAATCATATGAACGCCAATTTTCAAAGTCAGCATCACCTTTATTGACGCCAGAATGTACCGTATTTACACGATTGTAAGTCGACTCGAATGCAGGTCGACCCCCCAAAATTTTACCTCTCAAAAAAAAAAAAAAAAAAAAAAAAAAAAGCTAGCGCCGGCGGCGCGCTGCCGCCGGCAGCACCACCGGCAGCACATCGCGCAGGCGCTGCCGGCAGCAGCTTGCGAAGGCCACGCACAAAGAGAAGCTCTTCGGTCAACCCACACCGCGGCTCTACCATCAATGATCGATGCTCCCGCAAGAGCCGTGCGCTCGCGGTATGCGCGGTAGATGTTTCGCTGCGAGATGACAACCATCGAAGCAACCGGCAGCGGCCACTGCCGCGCGATACCAAAACAAACAACATGGCGGCTGACGGAAGCGGCCGCGCACGATTTACTTTTGAGCGATTAACCTCTCACCAACGCGTTCGGAAGTGTACTGAACAATGTGATATGATATGGGCTACGTTAGCGCCGCGCATTGAATCAAGGGATTCGCTAATACTCATTTTGTTTATTAAAGTTAAATAAAACACTTCTTGACGCGTTTTTGCACGCAATTCGTGCGCGTCGGCGTTGCGCGGGCGACTTTTTCATGCCCGCGGCGACGATTCCGCGCGCGCGGCACCTTCTACTGCTTTTAAATTCTACCAGTTCTACCTCAGTAAAACGCGCGCCGAGCGCGGCAGCGGGAGGAGCCTGACGACGCGCTCTCTTCATAGCCGGCTGGCGCCGCCGGAGATGTTTAGGCTTACCACGGTGACGGATATTTGATCGGCGCTTTCCCTAGCGGTGCGGATAATACTTTATAGTGTCGTTTTTGACCACATTATCAGCTCCTTTCCTGCACAAACGTCTTCGTTAGTGCCTTTAGTGATGTCTTAAAGAGCGGTTAGAAGCGGTCGCTGGAGCTACGCGCACCTCTTCGCGAATGGTGCCGCCATGTTGCCGCCGCCGATCGCGTAGTGCGCAGCATGCGGGTGGTATTCGCGGCAGCGTCAGTGCGGCGCATTTTCACGAGCAGAAGACGCCTCATGCGGTTCATAGTTTAGACCATAATTATGGGAACGAGGGTGCAAAGCTGTCCCCACCTCGTAGCACCCCTGATTTCTCGTTTCTCTTGCCGTTACTAGCGGTAGACGGTTCAACTTTGATTCTAAGTCGACCCCCAACATTGGATTGTCAAATTTGAAAAAAGGGGTCGACCTACAATCGTGTAAATACGGTATGCAATGGTAAATTAATACGCTACACTTTGGCCGTAACCATGGGGACGAGGGTGCAAAGCTGTCCCCAGATCGTAGCACCCCTGATTTCTGATTTATCCTGTCTTTACTAGCAGTACACGGTTCGATTTCGATTCTAAGTCGACCCCCCAACACTGGATTGTCAAGTTCAAAAAAAAAGGGTATTACCTCACAATGTTCTGGCTACAAAACTGCAAGTCGTGGCATGAATCCAAAACCGGTGACATTACACACGTTTTCCGCATCGTCTGGGGTGGTGTCACATGGTCCATATTGGCCCACTCATGCTTGCAGCCTCAAATAAGCCGCGAAAAATTTGAAAAGTAATTTGCAAATTCAAGTAATTAGACATTATTTACTGGATTTAATTTTTAATTTGGACACATTTGAGATTGTTTCTGTTCATGATGTTGGCCTTCGATTGTTTTTTTTAAAACATAGCGTTAATTTTTTGCCAATTTGCCAAAGTTGACGATGCTGTTGAGAGACCACCACCAACAGCAGCGCAGGACAGTTTTTCCGGTTCAGGAAAGGGCTACCCAACGTCACCCAGAACCAGCCAGCTCCCAAGGCGCAGAATATTTTTCATCACACTGATCGCGATTTCGCTGGTGCTGGCAATCTGAGGCAGCTCACGGCCGGGCCAATTAAAATTGATTTTTGATGTGGTTCCTGGCATGGCTGGCTGGGAAAATTGCTGGTACACATCTTCAAAAACTACTGAAGCCAATTATATAATTTTTTAGGATTCTGAATTTGGTTTTAATACTCCGTTAAGAACAATAACAGAACCTAACATCTTTGGCTACTCATAGACAAATATGGCTGTAAAGGACTCACACTCTACACAAGCGGCATAAGAATGCTACGTATCAGTAGACTATGCTTTGAATTTCTGTAAATTTCTTACTTTATATGAAAAGTGGCCACCACCACGGCAAGGACCAAGCATGCATCTCTGAGCTCAGCAGCACAATGCCTTAGCCAGTGAGCCACCACAATGGGTTCTGTGTGGTCACCCACCTCAAAGATGATGTCCTGGTATCCGTAGCAGTAGGTGGATCCAAAGGGGTTCGTGGTGTTGGTGGAAGAGGTCCGGTTGAGGACCACGGGCCGCTCCGACGCCTTCACCAGCCGCTCTTGGAGTTCGTCCCACTTCACACAGAGACAGAGACAGGCGGCAGTGAATACAGAGAAGACCACAATACCATACTGGGATACCTGAAACTCAAACTCACACTATGATGCAACGCATTATCAACTTGAAATTTATGGTTTAACGCAGCAACGACGTGTCCGCTACAAGGCCTGTCACAGTAGAAGAATACTAATCAGTGTACAAACTTCCACAAGTACATTTTTGTTTTGCCAACATCAACAACATCGCACCACTTTGGTCAGTAGTGTAGGTTTGAGTACTATATAATATACAACCGATAGTGCCAAACGTTTAAGCTCTGGATGTTCGAGAGAAGAGCCCACAGGGTGCAATTGTCGGCAACCAAATGCATATCAAGTGTGAACATGTCATGTCATCAAGCAGCCTTCAGGCTCCATAGTGCGCGTTTGGCGAAACGCACCGCACTAGCGATTCCTCCAGTGTGCAAGCGGAGGAGACAATGCAAACCTACAGCATTAGAATGCAAGACAAAGTGGCGATCTGTGCCGTCACGGAAAAATGGCACGGAAAAAAGACGGCGACGCAGAGTATAAAAAACACAGGATGATGCCCTACGGGCAACTTGTTCTTTTCCCTACTCCTGTGGGTTTGTCTACTCTGTTGTTGTTTTTTTTTATTTAAGTGTACCACTGTCTTTTTCTGCACCGTTTTCCATGATGTATCAAAGCAAACTTGCCCAACTTTTCATCATGCAGAATCCGTTCCAACTACCGTATTTATTCGAATATAGGTCGACCTTTTTTTTCGAGAAATATTGCCTATAATTAGCTATCGACCTATTTTCGTGATCAAAGAATGTCGACCTATATTCGCGATCAAAGCAAGCAAAAGTACCGAGCTTATGGGGTTCCACTGTCGCGCCCGCCGTTCGGTGCCGCCGTTCTTCAAGCAGCTCCAGCTGCATAGGGACATTAATATGCGCATTTGCAGTAACTGAGCTCACCACGAAAAGAAAGAAATAGCATTAAGGAATCTAATAAAAACATCCGGAGATACCGTCTAGCCACCGCCGCTGCCGATGATGGTGACAGATGGCTGTCACGCAATACAGCAAATTTAAAAAATTGCGGCAGCTAAAAATAATAGAAATTAATAAGTCACAGCAACGTTTATGGCGAAACGTGCTTATTTATACCAATTTATTTTTATTAAGCCTAAAAATGAGCATAAACGTCGCGCCGACGTCGGCTTTCAAGCTATCTAGTTTGCAGGATTCGTATGGTTCTCGTAGCCGCGCGTCTTTGTTGTTTGTTTCTCTCTGCGTCGCCATCTTTTTTACTTGACGGTTCGCACAATCTTCCCTGTTCCGTGGTTTGCATCTGTTGTTGCGCGGCTCTGTGACGATGTCACGTCGGCAGAGCTACACCGCTGACTTTAAGCATGAAGTTATACTTTTCGCTGAAAAGTCCAACAACTGCGCTGCTCAACGCGAGTTCGGCGTGAATGAGAAGTTGATTAGGGGTTGGAGGAAGCAGCGGGACCGACTTTTTCTGTGCAACGGGCGGCGTCGTGCTTTTCGCGGCCCAGCCACCGGGAGGCATGACGCCCTCGAAAAAGAAGTGAGGCTTCACGTGGAAGAGGAGCGCGCAAAAGGCCTGCAGGTGTCCTGCGAGGACATTCAGGCCAAAGCCCGGCAGTTGGCGCAGCGAGATGGGATCAGCCGGTCAGCGTTCAAAGCGAGCCGGGGCTGGGTCCAAAAGTTCATGCGGCGCAACGGACTGTCTCTTCGCCGTAGAACGACAATCTGCCAGCGTTTACCAGCAGAATACGAGGAACGGCTGGTGGCGTTCCAGCGGCATGTGATCCAGCTCCGCCATCAGAAGGACTACATGCTCGGACCAGATCGGGAACGCCGACCAAACCCCGGTGTATTTCGATATGCCCAGTCGCAATACCGTCACCACGAAAGGATCGAAGGACGTGCGCCTGCTCATGACAGGTCACGAGCACACGCGGTTCACGGTAATGCTGTGCTGCACGGCTGATGGGAGGAAGCTGCCGCCCTACATAGTGTTTCGGCGGAAAACAATCCCGAAAAACGAGCAGTTCCCCAGGAACATGATCATTCGAGCGAATGAAAAAGGCTTCATGAATGAAGCGATGGTGAAAGAGTGGTTTCAGTTGGTTTGGATGAAGCGACCGGGAGCAGACTTGCACCTTCCAAACATGCTGGTCTTGGACTCGTTCAGAGGCCACATTTGCCCGGGCGTGAAGGAGACCATACAGAAGGCCAACACGGACCTGGTCGTCATACCTGGCGGTATGACGTCCCAGCTGCAGCCACTGGACGTCGCCGTCAACAAGCCCTTCAAGGACTGAGTCGCCAAGTTGTACAAAGAGTGGCTCGCGAAGGACGATGCCGCCATGACACCGACGGGACGGCGCAAGAAGGCACCCCTGAGCGAAGTTGCGACGTGGGTCAAAAACGCGTGGGATGACCTGCCAGCGGAGATAATCCAGACTGGCTTCAGAAAATGCTGCATCTCTAACGCGCTCGATGGCACCGAGGACGACGTCATTTGGGATGCCGAACACGCCAGCGAAACGTCCGACGACAGCTTTCCCGACACCACTTCCGACGATGAGGCTTGTGTCTAGCGAGGCTGAGGTGAGCCGATTGTAAATAAAGGTGTGTTGTCATGTTTAAATTTTTCTGTTTCTCAAAAAATATGGGTCGACCTATATTCGAATATTTTTTTTTATTTCTCGAAAGGCAGTATGTATAGGGGTCGACTTATATTCGTGGTCGACCTATTTTCGAGTAAATACGGTAACCACTTCACATAATGTCAGCACAATCTCGGTGAATGCTACTTCAACCAGAGACACTGTCAGTGCCCCCCCCCCCACCCCCCTTCCCAGGAGCCACACCCAAGCAAGCAGCAGAGGCACCTTGGTGAAGGCAGTGACAATGTGTCCATCTTGGTCGTCGGCGACGTCCACCAGGGTGGCCCGGCGCTGCTCGGGTGTCGGAGGCAGGCGCAGGCGGAGCCTGAATGGGCACCGGTAGTACTGCTGGAAGTTGAAGTGGCCTGGATAGTTGCTCTGCAGCACCAGCTTCTTCACCACGTGCCGCTGGGCATCAAACAGCACGTCCTGTGTGCAGCGGAGGGGCAAAGAAGGGAAGTTGGAGTGCCCCAAGGTGGCGTCCTGTAACCACAGCTCTTCTTCTTTTTTTTTTTTTTTTTTAAGAGCAGAGAAAAAGGAGCAAAGCGACAGACACTCAAAACAGAGCTTCCTGAGGTCAAGGACAGGGGATTTAAAAGATGGTGCGCCCCAAGGTGGCATTCTCTCACCATCGCTCTTTTTCCAGCACTTCTTCCCATAATATGGGAACAGAATGAGAGGAAGGAACGGTACAAAGCAATAGAAAAAAAAAAGGGTTAATTAAGGGGGCAAGAGAGGGTGGAGTGCCCCAAGGTGGTGTCTTCTCACCACTGCTCTTCTTTCTTCGAGAGCAAACACGAAAGGGGTAAAGCAACAGAGACACTTAGAACAGCACATCCTGAGGCCAAGAATAGAGAATTGAAAGGGTGGTGTGCCCCAAGGTGGCGGCCTATCGCCACCACTCTTCTTTTTTTTTTTTTCAAGAGCAGGAAGGAACGGAGGAAAAGGGGCAGAGACACCCACCAGTCCGAGGGTGAAGTAGTTGTAGAAGTAGTCCGAGGCCCTGGCGGCGAGCAGGCGGTGCGAGTCCTGCGCATGAATCTTCATCTTGTCCTCCTCCTTGTAGAAGACCTTGTTGGGCGAGCCCAGGGCCCACACCACATCCTGGAAGGACACAATGGGGGAGTCCACAGTGAGTTGGGACAGGCACAGAACAAGTCTGGCAGTGCAACCTCGTGCAAACTTCTTTACAGTTCATACTACAAGGACAGCATAAAACACGTCAACATTCCCTGCTCTCTAAACCTTGACACGAAATTTTGCATGCTGAAAGGAGTGTGCTGACGTCGAAAGAAGATGACCACTAAGCTGCTGATGCTTTAATTGTTGGTATGTGTGGGCACGCATGTTCTTGCATGTGTGAGTGTGTGGTAAACAAGACTGCAGCAGCAGAGCCAGATAAGTCACATGGAAATGAACAGACCATCTAAAAGAACTCCCTGAAAATGACACAACTCTTTGTGTTTTCGTTATACAGGAACAATCTCAAAAGCTTATCACAACAGCTTACCTAAAGGACAGGTACAATGTGTGTGTATGTTTGTGTCAGGGTCACATAGCTCCGTCTTAGAGTATCATGTATGCCTGTCTTTAAGATAAATTTAGGGTCACATAGCTCCGTCTTAGAGTATCGTGTATGCCTGTTTTTAAGATAAACATTATACTGCCACACATAAGTTATTGTCATCATTACATTATTACAGCTCACTCCTCACTGAATAAGAGATGACTCGCTCTTTTACTCAAGAAGCAAAGTGATAACTGAGGTTACTCCTCATGTCAGAGAGTGGCAAGAGTAGATGGGAAAGTATTAATAACACCCTGTTAGTCCCATTTGAGGAGCAAAGTCACAATTTGCTCCTTAAGAGCCACCACTCACACGAGCAAGGAGCGGATAATTAGCCCACATACTCTCGTTGTAATGAATGTTCTTGCCACAGCCCTTCAGAAGAGCAATTAACCCTACACCTTTCAAACTGCCTGAAGCGTAACTCAGATACTGAACAAAAAAAATCACAGCCACATTACTCGTCTTGTTCTGCAATGTAGCAAGAGGGGTGCGGGGTGAAGGTAAAACGTTGCAGCTTGCCACACACCACAGAGGACACTGTTCGTGCTTGATCAAATATCTCTAATGTTTGCTTATCATATTCTTCATATGCTAGCAAAGGCCTACTAATTGAATGTGGAGACAGTCGTTCAGAAACAGTGGTAATGAACAGCAACTGAACACTACTCTCGTGAGCTCAAAAGAAGGTCACTTTCGCCTCACCTGAACAGAGTCGCCGAAGTACACACACCGCGTCAGCTTCTTCTGGACTGGCCCAGATAGCCGTGACATCTCGTACGCTGCACACACCAGCACACGGTCACACACCCCCCCCACGGCCTCTAAGCATGCCTGCCAGTCCAATGAAATCTGATTTTTTGCAATGCATTCCAGGGTTGTGCCCTAATGTTCAAAGAAGGCAGGAGGCATTCATGAACAGCCTAGCTGCAGCACTCCTAGATATTCTGCCCCATAATTTCTGTGACCAGAAAACAAAAAAGTGAAACTTTACCCAAGTTATTTGAGACGTAACATAGACCAACAGTAGTCTAACCTCGATTTAACGAAGTCCTCACAACCCACAAATTATATCACTATATTAAGAACTTGTTATACAGTCATACTGTTATTACATCATTAAAGCAGGCTTACAAGAGAGCTAAAACACTACAGGGCAGTATCCCAGGGTTGCTTGACTGCACTACTAAAACACCCGAGTTCTTAAGTGTTCAGGCACCAAGCTACAGATGGTGCGATGGTGTAACGATGTCTTCCACTCCTTTGAGTAACCACCTCCTATTGCTTGCTCCAGCTAAGCCTAACCTTTTTCTCTGCACTGGCTACCAACAGAATATGGTCGGTGAGTAATCACTCACCTTCGGTGAGCAGGGTCAGCCGAACGCCTGTGGTGGTATCACCCTCCCTTAGAACCTCCAAGCTCTCCAGAAAGCTCTGGTTCCCAAAGCAGCATAGGGGCAGGGGCGGCGGCCTGCACGAAGAGGGAAGGGGGTTCGAGGGAAGTCGTTCCATTCCGTTCCCCTACTGCATAATACCAGGCACAGAGCACATCTCTGCTTTTTGCCAAGGCTAAAACCTAAAAACACAGCTCGTGAAATTCCGGTTTGACAAACACTTGTGCCTAGTCAGATGCTTGATGTCGGTCACACTTTGTGAAATTATAAATCAAGCGCAGTAGAGCCTTTTAACTTAATCTCTGGCAGACTACAAAACGTGTTTGTATTGAGTGGATCTTCAAATGTCAAAAGAACAATTTGTTCACACCACCATCAAATATTCAAAAATTATTTACAATTTCAAATCAACCGAACCCAAATTGTCAAGACTTGGAATAACATCACACGGCAACCAATCGCCTTCCAACAGAATGCTTATCTTCCGGGAGCTGTTCTTGAGACATACAAGGGCCAACCCTACACAAAACACAACAGCACTTTAAATACTTTCACCACCTCAAAAATCTAACGGCCTTCCGAAACTACAAAAAAGATCATAGCGGCAATGAGAATGCCCAGCTTACATGACCCTGCAAAAGCAGCACAGACCAAGCCAGTAGAGGAACATTGATTGATTGTGGGGGTTTAACACGCCGACGCAACGCAGGCGATGAGGCGCGCCGTAGTGGAGGGCTCCGGATTAATTTTGACCACCTGGGGATCTTTAACGTGCGCCGAAATCTCGTACACACGGGCGTTTTTGCTTTTCGCCTCCATCAGAACAGCGGCCGCCGCGGCCGGGAATCGAACCCGCGACCTCCCAGTAGAGGAACAAGTGGTGTGAAGCACTGACCTGGTGTCGGCAAGGCTGTTGCCGTAGTAGATGGCCATACGGGAAACCAGAGGCGAGCTCCCATTGGACAGCTGACCCGGAGGGGAAGAGCCAAGGGCTGCGTCCAATTTGCACTGCCAAGGGAAGTGCACATCAGCACTCCAGAGCTCACTATCACCACATCGTCCCAGGAGACACTTAATCTACATTCTACGTAGATACTAAAAGCTGCATTCAGACACCACGTTTGGCATTCCTCAGCTTAACAGACACCACCAGTGAGGTCACTGCTGTTCTACTGCCTTCCCACCATCATAAAGTACGCCCATATGCCCAGAAGACGCAGCCAAGTGTTGGAATAGAGGCAGATCAAGTGGGATGATTACACTGCTTTACCCGCTTACTTTACAACAAAACATAGCAAAGAGCAGGCCCCTTATCACAGTGGCCTGCAAAACAGGGTGACTGACAGCTGAAGCAAAGAGCCATTTTTCCTTTGAAAGCAAACATCCAAAAGGTTTTGTTCAATCGGTTTGGAATTGAAGCAAAACTCGAGAACCCACCCTACAAAACAATATTTACAATTTCTCAGGTTAACTTCGGCAATTGGTACAAAAGAAAAAACCAGGCAAGTAGGCTAAGCTGAGAGCTTCACAACAACTTTTCTATGGTGCAACATAAACAGCAACAAATGCATTAATAGACATTTAGCAAAGCTGGTGCTCTGGGAGTAACTTTCATCTCTGACCTACAATGAGTCAGTATTGGTCAATGTGCATTATTATTACCATTCATTGCAAGTCCTATTCCACCCCATTACTGTATTAATTTCATTATTCTGCATTAAAGTTTGAAAATGTGAAAGGCTCAAACAAGACACCTCACATCGTGCCCAACACGTAGAAAAAAGAGCTTTCCAACAAGGCACTGCAAACAATACTTGCCACTTCAGAGTGGAGCCACCATGTAAATGAGCGACTCAAGCCTACGTCTTGTCTGTTGGAGCATGCTTATATGCAATGAGTCCAAGTCAAGTGTAGCTTCATTCACTTTGATCTGAACTTGCAATGCAATCACTGTACTTGCACATGCTTGATAAGTCACTTTTCCTACTGCGAATAAACTCTAGTACTACATCCAATTTCATGATTTTTTTTAAGCACTTCTCAATAAATTTGTTTACGTGATAAATCAGATTGGCAGCCAATTGTACAGGCAGAGAGTGTGAAAAACAGTAGCAATGCACTGTTCTGCATGATTTCAGTCAATATTTGAGATCGACGAAGGAGCACAGAACACGGACGATCGCCCACTCAGTAGTATTGCAGTGGATTGTCCCTAAACTGCTTGGAAAATGCTTTTATAGCTTCATTCAAGCCCTCTGCTCTCCTTGCTTGCAATGATCGATGTGAAGCTCATGTTTCACGGCACAACACTTTGAATAAAAGCAACGTGTTCTCACTTAATTTCACACTTGCGCTCACTTTATCTCTCACTCTTGCAGAACACCTGATACTTTGCTCAATAAAAGAAGAACCAGACATAATTCCACGAGGTACACGAATACTAACAACTTTCCCCTACAAATAGAGGGAACTTTTTCTCCAAAGTGCAGGAAAAGTGAACATTAAAAGCTGGCCAACAGCGAGTAGAAGACTTGTAAGAGTTTCTTTGTTTCCAACCAACATGGCTAGGATCACCTTGAATGAAACGTTCACAACCCAAAAAAAAGACAAGCGAACAAAGATGACACCAACAAGCACTTACCGTATTTTCCAGTGTATAAGTTGCAGTTTTTTTCGGAAATATTCGTTGGTGCGTCTTATCTACCGGTGCGACTTCTGTATAGAATTAATTTGGTACGCGGCGGCTGCACGTGGTGTAGGCTTGAAAAGGTGCCTGTGCGCTGCGTGATGTCAGCGCACATTAAGAGACAGCTCTATGGTCTAAATGAATGAATTATCTGTTAGCAAGTCAGAGGAAGAAGGCTTCGATGATTTTGCCTAAACGCCGCCTGTAAGTACATGCCATCTGTGTGTATCAATAAGCAATTTTGAGAAGTTAGTCCAGTCTAGACTTTGGACGGTATATGCGGTGGCCGCCGCAACCATGTCCTTTCACTGAACCTTCAAACGAACTGATCCTCTAAGGGTTTACCTGATTAACAAGTGTGTTTTGTACACACTTATACACCGGTGCAACTTGTATACATTTTTTTTACGGAAAAACTGCCATTTTGAGGGGGGTGCGACTTATAGACCGGAAAATACGGTACTCTTCACTTGAGGCTTTCACTTGATGGGGCACTTGAGGCTTTCGCCATAATTTTCATGGCCCTTGCATTTCGAAGTACCCTGACCAACGCTTATCCACATCATCTCTCTTTGTCTGCCATGTTTTTTTTGCTGATGTTGCAAAAGATATCATTCAATGGAGTACCAACTAGCCCAAACTTTCACATCAATCACTCACCTTGGAGTCGGCCAGGAAGGAGAAGGACAGTCCCCGGAAGTGAAGCACAAACATCTGCTGGCTGGCATCGTACTCTGAAGACAGCAGGACACAAAGTGTATTGCATCAATAAAAGTGCACAGCATTTTTCTGCAGCTACAACTACCCTGCCATCCACTTTGCTTACCCGTCAAAGGGCTTTTTTTTTTTTACAAACTAACGTTTTGTGTGCATGTGGTGCGTGAGAGCTGCAACACAGGGGTAGATACTGAGCAAGAGCAATATTAACCACTATGCAAAATAACACAAACACAGCCGAGACAGCAATGTTGTACAGTGCAGGCCTTTTATAACGCAATAACTTACAGTGCAACACCAGATATACCGTTGGTGCACGATTCTAACGCGCACCTTTCTTTGCCTATAAGAAGCCTTGAAATTTGCGTGCGCGTTACAATCGGGGTCGCAACTGAAACCGAAAAATGTGTTCTGCCAGGTACGCGGTGTCAAATTATTTTCTTTTTTTTTAGAAAGAAATGGTATTTTCTTAATGTAATTATTTATTTTTTTAATTTTCATGCGTAAATTTACCTGCACGTTGCAATGAAGGGCGCGTTAGAATCGTACAAATATGATAATACAGGTTTTTATGGTCGCCAATCGGCACCCAGTAGAACTCGGTGCATAAATGTGTTGTTTAAAATGCAGTCACCAAAAGGAGATTAGTTTTTTAAGAGGCCCAAAAATTGACTAAAACTATTGACGCATCATTCCAGGGTAGAAGAAAAAAATTGAGGAATCCCCCATTCAGCACAGTGCGCTTCACTTGGCTGCGGAAAAGAAAAAAAATATCGCGCCCTTTTCATTTGCACATTTCACTTGATCTCACGTGGTAACCACAGCTGTCCTTTCCCTTGGCGTATCTCTGGAGATTGTGAGTCACCGCACTATGAGCTGACTCTACCAGACCATCGTAGCAGTGACAGTATTTTACTAGACCATTATATCGGCCAGCAATAGCCTTTCCCACTGGCAGAGGATGAAATAGCATGCAAAACAAAAAAACGCTTGCATTCTGGGCCTGCTTGCACGAACAAACGTGCTTATTGGTAGTCTTATTCACAGTCTAGTCTTATTCATGGACTTTAATAAGTCCGCGAATAAGGTTCGAACTAGTCCACTCGCTCGAAAGCCCTCAGGCCAGGAGTGGTCTTATTGAAGACTATAGGGACAGCCGGTACCTAGACGAGGACTTGAGGCCCTTAGGGAAAAGCGGGGAATACGCCGCAAAACTGCTAGTTGGCGTGGCTGGCATTAGGAAAGCATTTATTTCAAACCATGATTGGTTAAATTCAAGAAATGCTGACCTTCAGGCGGCGTATTTGGGCCTTGTCACAAATACGTTACAGTGATTCACCATCCCTGGTAGGCCAACTCGTGTGGCCGGGCCGACCGGGTTTCGGTCACCCAGCCGCGTAAACGAAGTCATAAACAAAGATCGTCTGCTACGAAGCGTGGGCCCTAGACGCACTGGGCTGACGCGAAAAGCGTCCACGTTGTCTCACACTGTCGCAACACGACTCGTGCTTGTCATCTCACCGTGAATTAGACAGTTGCGAATTGGCTTCGGGTTCATCGTCATCGACTCAGATGCAACGAGCACTCCTGCAGCTCACGCCGTCAAGAACGGAGACACTATCGCAATAACCCGCTGCCTAGCCAGCAGCTCGCTTATCAAGGGCTGTTGCTGTAAACAATCGCGCTGTAGAATATAGCCGAATGTTGATATCATGCATGCTTTTATGCGTAAAAGATCCCAACTGCTCAAGCAAAATGCGCAATCAAAGTACAAACCCAAACAATCAAGCTTCGTAACCGCTACTTCCTAAGGAACTGGTGAAAAGACGCGAAGTCAGTGCAGCTTCTCTTTGAAAACGCGATTTTAATTAACGCTCACGGGCAGAGGTATTGCAGGCTGTTAACGTTTTGCTGTTGTGTATAGTTTTGTTGTCACATTGCAGTTCTATTGTGAACGCGTATTTGTTGTTTCCGAGTTAATGGGAATTATTTTATTAAAAAATACATTTGTTTGGCCAATTCCGTGCCGCCTTTTTGTAGCCACTGCAGCGACAGCCAACATAGCAGACGATCACACGTTTACACCGCGCGCTCGGCCGCCCGATGTCTGCCCTGGAGAAATATTGGGCCGCAGACAATCATTCCTATCCATCTTTGTTTGACGTGAGGGAGATAAAAAGCCGCGCTACCCGGAAAAAACAAGCACACGCCCATAGCACACAGCGAAAGTTGTTTTAAAACGGTGGTCGACTGCAGCCGTCGCTGCCACATCAAAGTAAGTAGGCCTTGCGGCTTCCGGCGCCAGCGTTGTCTGGCCCTTTCCACCCTCTCTCCTGATGGCGTTTGCAACAGCGTCGAACTACTCAGAACAGGCATTTATTTGTTTGAAGCAGACGTCCAAGCGGCCGCCACTCGGCATTGTTCACCACTTCTACGGTTTCTTCACTCGTTTTTCACGGTATAGAGGTCGATCTTGATGATGAAATGACTGACCACGTCAGCATAAGACTGTGAATAAGACTGCTCAGAGCAGGCTTATTCACAATATTATCCCGATCTTATTTAGAGTCTCATTCGCTGCCTTATAAGTCTCTGGAAAGCGTCTTATAGCCTAGGGAACATAAGACCCTGAATGAGACTGCTAATAAGATTAGACTGCAAATAACACTGTCTCATTAGGCTTCAAGCAAGCAGGCCCTGGTTTCGTTGCATCAGCAGTACGTATCACCTCGACATCCATCCTTCATAATGCCAAGAAACAAAAAATTTGCCTCTTCAAAGAAAAAAAAAGATGTTAAAGCCACGTTTACAGATTTGAAAAACCCTACAGTAGCGGCTGATGTAAAGAAAAGAATCGAAATAAGCACCATGCCCGTGCATTTAGTGGCACTGACTTGAGTTGTGGTAAACAAAGAATGCTTGAAAGATAGGTTGTACACGTGGCTTGGTATATAAACATGTTTTGGCAACAGTGCGGCGCAGTGCAGGCCTTCACAGTTCCTGCGGCATATATTATAAGCACTCTACACTGCATTACAAGCGAAATATGTAGCTCGAAACCAAACCACACATCATCAGGCAATGGCAGTAAGCCACACTGCGCAGCCCCATGTCTCCAATCAAACTCTTCCGTTGACTGGTTCCAATACAGTTGAACCCCTTTATAAGAGACACTTACTGGGGAGCAGTTTGTGTCTCTTATACGAGATGTCTCTTATAAGCAGGGAACCACGTTTTCACTAACTGATCAACCCATAGTTCAATGTGGGCACCGTATGACTAAAATAAGCTCAAAAGAACGCTACAGCATGTTGCAAAAGATTCATTCAAATTTATGTTTGGCTCCCAGAATTTATGAAACAGTTCTGAATCTTTGTTTGCTTCATGACTGTATTTACGCTGTTTTTTACAACTTATTCTACAAGCTTTCTTTCCTTTCACTGTTTGTGAAAGATGAATCGTAGATGTTGAGTTCACAAGCCTCATGATAGCCGGAGCGCACAGCTTCTCCCACTGTGTGCTCAGGCTATTCATTACACTTGCAGGACTCAACATCTGCGATGCTTCTTGATTGGGAGTTACGCGAGTGGGAGAGCCCGCATGTGCGGTCGGACTCCAATGGATGGCAGTAAGCTTCAACCACTTCTGTAAGTTGCATTTCCATCGGCAGGGCTTCTCATCATCATTTCATAGCTGACTGAATCACTGTGTGTTTGCTGAAGTTATAATTATGGCGACTGCAGGCGTCTGTCGTCCACCTGTGTTTCTGAATGGAAGCAACTGCAATTAGTGACTGGTGGCACTGCATCTGAAGTTAAAATGTCTGTTACAAGCGAGATTATTGATTAAAGTTCAAGGATGACTTGTCCCTTATAACCAACTGTCTTCTACATCCGATGTCTGTTATAAAAGAGGTCAATTTAATGGGAAAGATAGGACAGCCAACCATGTGGGTGAATAGTGTCTCTTATACCCATTTGTCTCTTACATCCGTGTCTCTTATAACGAGGTTCGACTGTAGTGAAAAAAAAAAGCCCAGCCCATTATCTCGCACGTACAAAACCAATGACATTCGCCTCCCCTGATGGGTTTAGCGTGGCCTTCGGCAGATAGCGTAGAAAGCCACTAACCTTAGCGTCCCTCTGCAAATTCAAAGAAGGCTTTTTTAGCACACGCAGGTGGCACAACTACATGCGCACTTTGCACCCTTGGCATGGAAGGTCATTTTTCTCGACAAGGTCTTACTCCCCTCTAAGGCGAGTTCGCTGTGTTTGGTAATCCCAGTTCACAATCATGACTTCTCCCAAACAGCGCACCTCTCCACAGCACTATACCAAAAGAAAAAAACACAAAAACAAGCCGCTGCACACATAGAGTTTCGTACAATAATAACTAGAGGGGAAGCTGGAGCTAGTGTCAAGGCGATCCCCGAGACAGCGCTTACACTTCAATGGGAATGACGGGTAGTTCTGGAACCAGATTGCATAGGATCGAAACGGGCCTAAGGCTGCACAAATTTTTTTTTTTTCAACAACACTCTTATTGCGCAGCTAGCTGTTTACAAATTACATGGCAAAGAAAAAAGTTAGTAGCCGAAAATAGGTTTTGTACGAAATAAAACTGCACGTTTAAATAAAAAGCAGACGCAGAGTCGCGGAGGTTTGCGGAGTACGTTTACCATTTGCCGCCAATTACAGTGGGACGCGAACTTCTCCAACAACTGTTCATAAAAGTTTCGATGCTTGCAGTTTTTAATATCAAGAAAAGTTGTCTGCTGCTAAAAAAAGAAACCGATTACTTTTTGGAAATGTTATTCTAGCCTGAATTAGTCACATTCATCAAGCAGCGTTCCTATCAGCTGCTGGTACTGCTGGTCCACACCGTAGGAGCCGGAGTTCGCACGAGAGGTGCGGCTGTTCAAGCAATTTGCAACCGTCATCAGTTATAAAAATAGATTACTCTGCGAAATGAGTAGCGCCAGAACTCCTAATTTGCAGACAACTTCGCCGCACACAGCGCCGTCATTTGTGCTTTCATGCTCGCTGTGCCGGCAACGCATTGATAACCCACCCAATTCGCAACTCTGGTTGTAAAACATTCCACTGAGGGCGGCGCCAGTGCGCACGCGACATGCAGTTCAAGGAGAAACGTATTTTTGAATGCTTCTTCCAACACCCCGTGTAGGTAAGCAAATGCGTTCATGTAAGTCTAAAACGAAAACGAAACTGCCTGCAGGATTCAATCGATAGCAACTTCGACAAGCCATCAAGCGCCAATCCGAATCCAGAACTACCCATCATGCCCATTGCAGCGGACGATCGCAGCACCAGATTCTTCTCTAGTTGTTATTGTACGAAACTCTATGGATGCGCATGGCAAGGCAAATGGAGAGATGACTGGAGCGCGATTACCTCCTGGGTGTGTGGCCCCGAAGCAGTCGTCAATCTGCTGCCGGGTGGGCAGCACCTCTGGTGAGCAGAACGTGCTCCCACTGCATGCCAAGCAAGGACAAACAGAGGAACACATCACCAACACTGAAGCCACAGGGGCCAAACAGGACACAGAACTACCTATAATGACACCTACAAGACTCCTGCTCCTCCCTGAAGACTTATGAAAAGACGACCTCAATTAAAGAGCACACTTTGTCTTACCCCATCCTTTAACCCACTTCCTGCAACAGGCGTGGAGACCTCTTGCCTCCAAAAAAGGCTTTTCTCACTCTCTCTCTCTCAGAAGGCCACACAATTCTACCCCATGACATTTAGCATCAATTTTGCTCCATGCACGATAGTTACAACGCAGTAGATAAGGTATAGTGGAAAGCCGAGTTTTGTCAGGCTGATTAATGTCTGCAGTAGCTTCGCCCTGTCATCTTTCTCGTGATAACAAAGCTGAGGTTGTAGCAAAGAAATGGCCTCAGATAGGGGGCAGGTTATTTGAGTTATGACGATAGTTTCCGGTGCCGCCCCCCATCCAACTGTGACGTGAAGCTCCTAATAAAATAAAAAAAGAAATACACCATAGGGAAAAAAAGCTGCACTCCCCAGCACCCATAAGTCCAGGTTTAAGTTTCTGCAGCTGTGTTTAGGGGTAGAGCAGCAAAGCTCTCACTGCACACTCCTTCGTATTTCCATTATCATCGTAATTTTCTTTCTTACAGTGACACCGCAGTTATATGTAGTAGTTAGGAAAACTTGGTTAACATCTTTTAACAAGAGCCACATAAAAGTAGAACAAAATAAGGCTCTCGGTGGAGCTCCTTAACACTCCTTGTGTATGGATACACGTGAAGATGAGCAGTATAAAAAACCTGCACAAAATAGGGTGAGATATTTTTAGCCCGAATTTTGCATGTAAATTCACACATTGTACCACAAGTAAATCCCCACAAGTGGATCCAAACATTTTACCACTGATATAAGGCGTGCTCAAATGCAGAACATGCAGAGAAGTTTCGGTATTGCCAAGAAGCCACAGCAATCAGGGTTCTCTAGAACAAAGATCTCGCTTGAGGTGCATACCTACCTCATACCACCGTCTAAATTTTTCACCGAATACAACAACAGCGCCCCAGAGCTCGCTCACCAGTAAGTCAGCTTGACCTTGGACATGTCGGTGACTTCGATCACCTGCGATGGCAAGAAGAGGAGAGGAGGAAGCAGTGAGGGGTAGCGAAGCGACAGGAAATGTTGCGAAAGTAACGATCCCAAGGCTGTACGAAGACAAGACAAGCCGGGGTCTACGAAAGCTCCTGGGGTGTCTCACCTTGAGCCTTTGTGAGCTCGAGTCAAAGCTAAGCCGGACGCCATCTTCCGACAGGAGAATCACCAAGTCACTGTCCAGAGGGCACTGCACACAAAAGGCGAGAGTTTAACCATAGAGTTTCATACTCGTATAGACTAGAGAGAAATGTGGCGCTAGTGTCTACGTTAAAGTGTGCTTCAATGAATGTGCTGTCATGTACCGCGGAGAAATGTTCCCTCGTTACTTGGCATGGCTCACCAACGAGCTCGAAAGTTGTCTGTGGCTGCAAAAAAACACCGCAAAACATTATTTAAAGTTGTTTTGTTAATGGAAAAGCGGAGGCCCGAATCTCAAGAATTATTTAGACACTTCAAGCAAGATGAACAAAAAAATGTTACTCTTCTGTTAATTTTGGCTTCAATATCGAAAAGAAGCCGTGTAGCTAGCCAAGTCAAGTAGGCGAGGAACGTTACTAGCTGCTATGGCGGCGTTTACGACAGCATGCGATTGCAGCGACATATTTTTTTCTAGTATATATTAGTATGAAACTTTATGAGGGTTAAACAGTTTAACACAGAGGGCAGCGAGTACCAACTTGCTGGCAATCGTGATAAATGCACTCATTTGCTTAGCTCCCGCTAGTGTCACTTAATAGTGACACCAGCTCTTATTTTTTCAAAGTGTTCCCGTCACCACCATGGGGCACATAAAACTGAAAACTTTGCTGCTACAAAAGTTCATTCTTCTTACTCCAGGAAAAATGAAAAAAAAAAGGCACCGATCAAATTAAATATATTTTCGCTATCATCATAATCAGCTTATGTGTATTTCAGGATGAAGGCCTCCCTAGAAGAGATAACTAAACTGTATGCTTCACGACGTATGCCCACAACGCTGCCCAGAAGACAGGCTTTCTTTTGTTTGCGATGAATACTGAAAACATGTTCAATGCTTACTCCGTCAAGTTTTGTCAATGAGTTGAATGAACTGCGCACAAAGCGCAGGCGATAAACAATAAAGGTGCCCTTTCTTGCGCATCGCAATGGAACAATGAACATTGTTCATTGGCCAGTTCACGCGTGCACATTTTCTTTGTTCCACCAGCCCGAACATTGCCCCCTCCTCACCTTCCCGGTCAAGCAGAAGAAACTCGTCACCAACAAACGATATTAAAAAGAAAAAAAAAGCAATCAAAGGATTCATTTAGAGAATCTTCCCTCACTCTGGGTCATAAGGTCAAGTGTTGCAGATCACTGTTTTACCATGTAAACAGAAACAAAACTATTTAGCGATCAAAAACAATGTTCCTCACAAAAAAATTGCTGCAAATTACAATACACCTGAAACTTCATCTGCCCTGACCAATCGTAAGGAGGGGTGGAACAGGGTCCATGGGTTTGGAAGCAGTCCTGGGAGCAGGCAAAATTGCCTTTTGTAGCAGGCTTGGAGCAGTCACAAAGGCCTTTTGGAGCAAATTCGGAGCAGCCAGAAAGGCCACTCGGCAGAGGGTTGGCACAACCCGCTCTGTAAGCCCTCTGTCCATTAAATTTGATCTATTTATATCAGGCGTTACACCGTGCACTAGGGCCAACTCCGAACCAGGAACACAGTTCTTGTACTTTATCAGAAAATTTACAATATGTGGAGTTATCTGGTGAACCTTAGGCCCCAGCAAGTGCGTCACGTTATAACCGTTCAAAGGGTAAACCTCATGCACAGAGTCAAAGAGGATCAGATAACAGGCCCCGCTTCATGTCCGGTAAACGGCAGTATTAAGGAAACTCATGGTGGCATTGTGTAAGACAAGGTATTTGCTTGCATTTTTTCAATCAAACAGCGGTTTCAGTGCATGCAAAGCAGAACAAAGCTTTGCTTTCGCCTGTCCCCAGGTTGCGAGAGCCAACGTACGCGTGCCGTACACTTTATAACAAGAGCGTGTTAGAAGGCATAACTAATGCTGGACCATCCTCCCCATAAGCAAAGCTAACCCCATAGTTCACAAGCGAATGTGAGGAATTTCGTCACAACATGGGAGAACCAAATTAAGAAGCGAGAACAAAGCGTCCAAAACCGTTTTTGTTCAACACATGCAGCTACGCTCATCAAAAATGGTCAACTAAATTAAAGTTCACCTGCAATAAAGTACAACCTTTCATGCAAATATTATTCTATCGGGTTTGCGATGTCACACAAGAAAATTGCAGTTACTTTTGGTGATTTTCCATTGATTGTGTTGCAGCTGCCGGCAGTGGGAAACAAAACCGTGCAAATGCAACAAAAATAAATTCGAAATGCAAGCTCGGAAGGCTTATAATGCCTGCGGCCTTACAGCTACAACTGCAAAAGCCAACTTCTATAGCTGCTCATAGCCTTGGTAAAACCAAAACCATAACCACCTTTAAACCGAAAACATTGTGTTACTCTGTTCTAGGGCCATTTTCCAGAACACTATAACGATGTTTAAGCCAAGTTTTCGGGCATGGGGCATCACGGCGGTCGTATCTTGCAGCTCGATGCGGGCGCTGCGTCGCAGGGCGATGCTGATATACGAGTTTGGCGCAATAGGGATGCTTCGGCGCAGGATGGCGCAAGAAAACAAGTTTGGCGCTCAATGGCGCAAATGACGCAGCTGTTCCACCCCTGCGTCAATAAAACTTGGTTCTTGTTGCCTATAAAATGCACAATAACTACACAAATTGAGCGACACGGCCTATCATATCCAAACATCCACTGTTTTAGAACCACTACAAGAAGAACCAACAGCACTGCTATACAGTACATCCTACATAGTACTGCAGAGTGCAAAGCAACCACAAAGAGGTTTTTGTAGAGTACGGACGACGCAGGTGGCTTTAATGAATGCCATCTTTTCACGCTAACCCCTGACAGGCATAATCCACACATGTTGGTGTTCCCCGCCGTGCTTTGTCAGTGGAAAATGAGTCACAGCAAAACAGAAAGTGAAAGAAAGGTACTCTTTCTCCCACAATTGGCTTGAGAGTGACATAACTGTTCAGAGTGCCAGGTGGTCGAAATTAATCTCCAGCTTTCCACTACGACGCCCCTCATTGCCCACGCGTAGCTTCGGCGCATCAAAGCCCATAATCCAATCCAATTCAATCCAAGGGAGAGGAGGTGTTTTCTGACCTGCTCATTGTAGATGATCTGGACACCCTTGATGACCCGGAACTGTTGCTGAAGAATGTGGACCACCTGGCTGAACGCCATGCCTGCAGAAAGAGAGGGCACGCAAGGGAAACGGGGAAATCAGAAAGGCCTCCTTAAATAGAAGAAAAATTATTTGGTGAACAAGAACAAAACAAAACTTTGTTCATTTCGAAAGAAATAGACTATGGTAACTCACTCAGCTCCATTCTGACCACAAAAGATTATTTGAATCGACAAAAATGCCCGAAAGATTAAAAAACTTTCATACTTCGCATTTCAGTGACATAATGTGGGCCAGAGTGATGTCATACAGGACTAAAATCACAGTTATCAGTGTCTTAACTGAGCGTTCTAATTCAAGTGATGCAATCAGACAAAACTAAAGGCCCCGCTACAATCGCCCAGCATGTTTCTTACCACTGGCACCCGCAAGTCGGCACCCGCGAATCGCACAAACAAGATCATGCGACGTCATACAGAAATTGCAAGAAAATGGCAAGGGAGTCGCCACTGCTTCATATGTTTTCTGTAATGTATCGCTTATTTCTTTGTAGTTTGCAGTAGAATTTGTAACACTGCTATTGGAACAAAGCAATTTTTTTTTTAGTAAACCTTCACGGCCCTTTTGATTCCCGGCCGCGGCGGCCACTTTTCTGATGGAGGCGAAAAGCAAAAACGCCCGTGTGTACGAGATTTCGGCGCACGATAAAGATCCCCAGGTGGTCAAAATTAATCCGGAGCCCTCCACTACGGCGCGCCTCATCGCCTGCGTTGCATCGGCGCGTTAAACCCCACAATCAATCAATCAATTCACGGCCCTTTTAAGGGGCATAACATGACTTCGGTGTTTGAGACAGAAGCCAATAACAATGTCCCAGGTTAAAAAATGCCTTAAGCAATGGAAGTGTTTGGGCCTGTTGGTTCATACTACACACAAAAAACAGCGCTCAAGACGGGACAGAAGGAAGGAGGCTACACACACAGAGCTGTGTGTGTAGCCTCCTTCCTTCTGTCCCGTCTTGAGCGCTGTTTTTTGTGTGTAAAAAATGCCTCTTCCGAGACAGCAATCAAAAGTATGCGTCTCAACTGATTTCATTTTCCTTTCTGTTTCTGCTTTCTGCATAACCGAAGAATGCAGGTTAACCACTTTCAGGAAGGGATGGACAGTTAATGATAGCTATCCACACCAAGTTCATCCATTCTAGCAATAGTAGACTATTTACCAGACCACTGCGTGACAAAGCTATTTACTACTATTGAAGCTGTCGCTATTAGAAAAGCAGCTGCGTGCTCTCAGAGCTGCATAAATCCAAACCTTAGGTTACGAGTTGACAGGAAAGTCTGTTCTCCCATACCTTCCAGCGTTGGAAATACAAAAAGATGCTGTTGACATGAACAGCATTATTCTGTCATAGCCAAGATAAACAGAGACAGCATTCAGCTTCCAACAACTAAATATGCTAAGCAGCTTTGTGCTGACCTTTCGCAGGCACATGCGCCTTGACTTTTCTGCATGACTCACACATGCAAATAGTTTTTTATCAACACTATAGCTGTCAAAAAAGAAATACCTGCCCAGTGGAAAGGTTTTCAACTGTACTTTTGCTAATTCACGGCACTTCCAAACTTTCACCTAAGAATTTTGAGACGTTCAGTACTAATTAAAGTGAAGTGCTTCATAGTTGTGTCCTTCTCTTTCCTCTACTCCATGCCCAACAACACAACAAAGCGACAAGCATACAAATGGGAACAAAATCAAACATTCACCCGACGTGCTCAAAAAAATTTAAAAGAAAAGAAAAAAAGAAAACTATTGACATACCTGACTTAAAGCCAAAAATAACGCCATTTAGTAGTACAGATAAAAAGAGTGCTGACAGCAAAACACTGCATTTCAGACATGAACGCATGCAATGCAAACGGCTCATGAAAATTGGCGTTTTTGGAACCGAAGCTGCAAAAAGGTGGCCATTACTGGCAGCTGCACGTGACGTAGGCGATGGAATGGAAGCGAACGTACCAGTACCGGCGGTCGCTTGTACCAGCTTCCAAATGCGCATGGTAATGTCGCGTTTCGCACTGTTATTTCGGCAAGAAGACTTCCACTAACATTTTGAACGGGCTCACAAGTTAGGCGCAATTCTGACATCACGTTGCTAGCAACAAAGATGAAGTAGACCGTCCAGCTGTTATTTTTGCATCAGAATACCCGCCGGAGTAGCAATCTTTGGCATTGTGGGTAAAAGGCAGGGCAGATTTACAAAGCTGTTTGCTCGCGTAAGCCAGCACCTTGGCTAACACCTCGCTTTTTTTTGAGGGGAAGAAATTACGAACTATTTTACTATATCTCTGCATGCAGGCAGCTTAGTGAATGTCCGTCAAGTAATATTCCCCTAGCTGCCCATCGAGGATCGAATTGTTAAATTTATTTGAAACCGTAAATCAGCATACAAAGCTGACATACACTAAAAGGCAAAAAAAAAAGTTACCTATCTACCATTGTTCTTTTGCTACTTTCAGCAGGGACATGTGCAGTTGATAACATTTTACTTTTAGGTAAGCTAAATGTGCTACTCTAGAGAAGTAAATACGTCCTCTCGCGATTGAAAAAAATGTATATAAAAGTTTATCGTATATAAATCGTATATATAAAATCATATCGTATATAAAAGTTTAGCGGTTTTCTTAGCTTCCGCACTTTGCAAAGGCGATGGCCGATCTTTGTGCGGATATATTTGTACCAAGAGCAAGGCTGAGCAAGTGAGGTAAAATTCGCACAAACGTTTACACCTGCACGTAGGTCAACTCTAGTTAGGTCGTCAAACTTTTGGAGATGTCTAAGGGGTTGAGGTGGCGTTAGGCCAGCCCAAATACAGCACACATTGCACGAGGATATGCAAGCGGTCTATGACTTATAACAGATGCTTTTTTCAGTGACAGATGCAATAGGCATGATAAATGTACAGGCAAGTGCACATTTCCCATTATTTTTCTGAATAAAAATATTGCTTTCAAGTAACAAACAGTTTCGCTAGCTCCAGAAGCACCCCAAGAAAGCGTGTAGTTTGTAGAATAGCACAATGACAACTAAGTCTTTACTGCTGGCCTATATTACCGACACTCTAACTCATATTACGTCACTGTACCACGAGATTTGAAATTTTTTTAACATTTCTCCTGTTCTTTTTTTTGGTAGAAAAATGTCTTTTCATGGCTGGAATGGAGCTGACTAAGCTACCAAAGGCTAGTTTTTTCAGGCTGAACAAAGTTGTATTTTCTCTTTGTGGCCCCTCTAAGGGGACATTGGAAAGGGTCATAAGCAGCATATAGTTAGTTATCTTAGTGGATACATATCACCAATGTCTAGGCCTCGTACAGATCTTTTTTTTTTTTATGCTATTCCTGCACATTTTCCATTGAGAAAAGTGTATCCAAAAGTGGTGTTTTCCTAATGCCATCCTCCTCACCGATTCGCTGGGCTCAGCTATGGCACAACATGGCAAGTCCACTGAATCGAATTAAACGGATTGCTGCGTGAACAAACAAAATGTCCATCGCAACCATGAAATGGGTGAAGATAGAAATTTTGAAGGCCGAGATTGTGTGAAACACATCGCAAACCACCGTGACATCTGGCCTCTTCATTTGCCAGCCCTGAGCAGGTATGACTAGCTCGGAGGCAGCCCCAGAACTGCTCTCACAGTAGAAATTCTATGGGTAAAAAAAAAATGGGGAGCTGTACAGGAACATTTCTTCACAGTAAAAATGAAACAAAATGGGGAAGTTGGAGTGGTGGCTGCGAATGACACATGCCGTTTTGTCTTCTACTGCCCATTTGAAATAAACCAAGGCCGAGTATTCAAAATAAGAGATGGCATGGGTTGAGCTGAACAATGCAAACTGAAATAAGACGAGCAAATTCATATTAGCATCCGTATGTACAGACCCCAAGGTGAATTTGTCGAATATTTATTAGACAAATAGAGCCTTATCTCCTTAGCACAGCTCAGAAGAAAAGCAAAGCAGTGTGACGCTATTTTATGGCTCATAACTTAGATTTGCCCTCTTTTAACATTAATAATTATTGATTAATTGTAGGGTTTAACGCGCCGACGAGGCGATGAGGCGCGCCGTAGTGGAGGGCTCCGGAATAATTTTGACCACCTCGGGATCTTTAACGTGCGCCGAAATATCGTACACGCGGGCGTTTTTGCTTTTCGCCTCCATCAGAAACGCGACCGCCGTGGCCAGGAATCGAACCCGCATCCTCGTGCTCAGCAGCACGACGCCTTGGCCACTGAGCCACCGTGACGGGTCCTATTAACATCAATATGGGCTTTTTATTTATTAAGGCACAATTCTAGTGGGTAAGGTGGGTAAATCTGCCCGCAAACCACTACAATCTGCTTGGCTGTCTGAAAAATGTGTAACAACAGCCAACGTCAACGCATCAGCAGACCAAAAGTGGAAGGAGAACAGCACCTTCGAACACTTTTCCTTCCCAGAAATAAAATTGCGCAAAAATCATCCACAAAAAGCTCTAAATGTGTTTCAGACATCCAAGATTTGAACCTCAGTGACCCTTCACGAGCAAGAGGGCCCAAGACAGCAAGAGCGCACACCCCTTAAACAGCACACCCAGTTCCTTTGTTTAGAGAGATGCCCCGAAAACATTGCAGTAGTCTGAGGAAGGTAAAAAGAAATTATTGAGTGAATTTCATTATCCCGAAAAAGTTTTAGAAATGCACCGTCAAGAATTTCTGTACATCAAGCTATGTTACCGCAAGTTTTAATACATGCTGCTTTGTGCTTTGTTTTTCATCAATACCTGACGTTACTGTGTATGTAACCGCACAAGTTCACGCGCCAAAGGCAAATTTATCGTTGCAAAACGGGGGTGGCAGCCTGAAACTGAATTTTTATGGCGAAGTGAAAATGCACTGAAAACCAAGCTTAGTCGCTATTTCTAATCACTACCAAGAATCTCAATGTAGCAAATCAATTGAGATCCTCCACTGACAACAAAGTATATGTTCGGTACGACTTGTAGAAAACATCGGCAGAGATTGTGCGAATGTGACTAGCATTGTTTTTTCTTTTTATTCGGTCACTTTTGGTGTGCATTACATCTATGTCTAAGTTTATTTTGAGGTGAAAAGAATGCTACCAAAAATTTCGTTGTTTATGACACACCATAATTTCTAAAAAACATTATTTTAAATCTGATATCTCCTTGACTTATGACTTCAAAAAAACCACTGGACTTTTTCGGCCAAATTCATCACACACGAAATGATAAGGAAGTTTTACAATGCGGGCACCTAGCCCACCCGCAGTACAGAATACCACTACGCCAAAACATACAGATGGGTGGGGGCCATAAAGTGCTGCTAAAGTGCTCAGGATGTTTCTCTGCTTAGCTCTAAAAAAACATTTCAGAGTATGATCAAATAACAACACATGAAATTTAGGTATGTCTATAAAAAGATTATTTTTGTAGCGCAAAAGAATAACAATGAATATTTGTAGGGTTGCAAGTACCGGAGCTAGACCATGGCTATTATAAGCATGGCATAGTGGAGGGCTCTGGAATAATCGCAACCACCTTAATACCTTTAACGTGTGCTGAAATCTCGACCAGACAGTTTTCGTTTTCGCCTACATCAGAAAAATGGGCGCCGCGGCCGAAATCAACGACAGAAACTTCTTTGACACTGAATGTTACACAGGTAGGATTCATGGCATATCGAATTTAGTCTCCCGCCACAATACTCGAAAGGTTGGTTCTCTAGGTTATGGGTGTTTCGGACATTCTGTCCTTGTTTCCAATTTGCACTCACAGACTGATTCAGACAAGCCAATCCGGAGCACCATGGCTTCTTCAATGCAGTTGCCAGGGCAACCAACAAAACCCTGAGTTGTCAGCGCAAGACTCCGCACCTGCTTATCTGTGCTCGCAGTATGGCTCTTCTTGTTTTCGTTCCCGGCCTGAACGCATGATCGCTTCCCCGTAACAACATCTCCCCCGAACACTACGCAGTCTGGTGCAACTGAGTGTTGAAAGAGCAGGGTAATCTGCTCAGGAACTCGTCACATCTGTCGCAGTAGACTGGTGAGCTAGAAATGGAAGGTTAGCAACCACAAAAAAAAAAAAAAAAAAAAGGTCACCTCATCACATTTGACTGTATTCTAAAAGTTGGCAGAAAAAAATTGTGGAATTGCAGACTGCTGCAGGGATATTTCAGAAAAGAAAAAAAAAATAATGTTTCTTCTGTTTTATTTTCATGTATTGTTGACGCTTTATACTTTTGTTTGGTGCTAGCCTGTCGTAGATTGCGGTATTAACGTGTTGGTTCATCATTTTGTAATGTGCAAGCTTCTTTTTTAATTTTCTCTCTCGCACACTCCCCTTTGTAATGCAACTGCACTTGTGGGTCAAACGACATGTAAATCAAGACACCAGCCTGTCACTGGCACTCGACCCAAAAAGGGTTTCGGAACTGGGTGGCTACGTGGATTCTTTCCATTTTCTTTGGAGTTAAACGAAACAAAGATAAACTGTAAATGAGTAATTAATACAGCATTTCAACAAAAAAATTATAATCAAAGTGCTCGTCTCACTTGATTCATCTCTATATAAACAACCCCAGCCCGTTGTAAAAGCAGCCCAAGACCTTGACATTTCCGTGACCGCACCTGTTATGTGCTGCGATTCTCGGCATCCCGCTGGTAGCAGTAGGTTACTTCCAAGAACCTCCTATGCTTGGTCAAATTACCTTTAGTATCCAAGCTCAACTATACTTTTTCCCATCTATTCCTCTACTTTTCATACCCTTCCACTCATAGTGCAGTGTTTGCAGCCACGAAATGCGCAAGGTGAACTGTTATGTTAGATCTTTTTCTGCAAATGTCAACCACGATAACCAGGTGCCCAAGTTATCCCGAAATCAGCCCTGGCAACTTAGATTAGATTAAAAGACTACAGCTTACTACTGCATGCATAACGATGCACTACATATGCAATTTTTCTGCCAAAAAAAAATATGCTAGTAGCAGCACTCTTTCAAACGCTTGTGTTCCGAGATTTCGAGGCATGTTAATGAACCCCAGGTGCTTCAAATTCATCCAATGCCCTCCACTACGGCGCGCCTTATAGCCCTTGTGTACCTTTGGCTTGGTAAATGCCAAAATTTAGATGTTTTGGAAGGAACTTCAATTGAGACCTGCTCTTATAATAACATGCCTTCAACATCCACAAAACGTGTTCTTTTTACCCAACAGGCAATTCAATGCTCCCACTTTAACTAAAGAGCTGTAAACACTGAACAACGGGGCATAGAAACTGAGAAAGCAGCAAGATCTCAAATCAGCTGCGCTGAACCAGCATCACGTGACCGCCGAGACGGGAAGTAAACAAACCACCGATTTGACGGCACACGAATCTAAGTGCAAAATTTGCGTGCGCGCGGGCTTTGACAGCCGACATCACCAGCCTTACAAGCAAAACAGGGGGTAAACAAAGATAACAGGCCTCGCACGTGATCGCGCACGGCTGTTTCGAAAGCCAGAAAACAACACGGGGGGGAAAAAAAGAGACAACGGCACCCATATGCAGCGTCCCGCGCGGAACTCCAGTCGCCTTGACACACACACGGTCGGGGGAGGACTCGATTTCCGCTGTACTCGCAAGCATTGCGAATAGGCGCTGGTCCGGCCGAAGTGGTCGTCAACGGCTGCTGCAGATAGGGGCGGAAAACGGGCGAGGTCGTGCATCCGACGTCCCGTGCCCCGACGACAGTGCACTGCGTCGTCGTCGTCTTGTGCGAAGACGGCAGCCGTGACCGTCGCAGGTCGATGACAGCTGTTGTGCGCGATCCTTCCTGAGCGCTGCCGTGACGTGTTCGGAGGCTCGCTCGGCGGCGTCGAACAGCTGTTTTGCCCGCCGTCCGATTCTCGCGTTTCCGACGACGGTTCGCTATCAGGCATGACGTAACCCAGACGATGATGTCCGCTGCGTCGTCCCCTTGCCTACCCGGACCCCCCGCTGGCTTGCCTCAGCGGGCAAGTCCAGGCAAGGCACCGAAACTACCCTCCCCGAAGTCTCTTCGGGCACGGCCGCCTCCCACGTACTGGACGAACCCCTGGTCGCCGTATTCAAAGGGTTTCCCTCTTTTGGTCAACCCCAGCGGAGGATGATTGACTCACACAACACCGCGCCCAGGTGGACGGAGTCTCCGGGGGAAACGAAATGCTGGCCAAGGCTTCACGAAAAGCAAGCGCAAGGTCGACCACTTGGTCGACTGCGGGCGAATTCGCACTGGGAAAAAAAAATGAGGCCCTCGAGCCAGCTGAGGGGGGAAGCATAAAAGTGTACACTCTTGCATCGCGCGTCGTCCGTGAGCAATTCAGCGGGGCGTAAATTGACCGTCGCTGGCGGGTTCGCGATCGCCCGTCCGGGACCCGTTGACGAAATGCGCGCGACCTCAGAGACGATTAGTTGAAAACTGTACAAACCATCACGTTCAACGTGTGTTGGTCAATCGGTCAGCATCGACGTCCAGCATCCGAGATAACGAGTCTTGGGGTAGGTAGCTCACTACGCCGTAGAACCCCGACGACGAGGGATAACCACACACACGCACACGCAACAGCAGACGACGAAATCAGCCGCACTCCAAGACCACACTCAGAAACAACACACACGGACGACTCCCGTCACGACAGGCTGGGATACGCGTATTCCCGCGACGTCGGGCGCAGAATACACTACTACTCACCAAGGACCAGCTCCCAGCTTTCGTTGCCGAGAGACTTCTCGGGGACGACGTCGAGCTCGAGCATGGTGGTGCCGTAGACTCGCACGCTGTTTTTCCGTCTGCTGCGGGCGCACGCGATCCTCTACTACAGCATCGGCCGTCGTTGTGCGAGCACGGAGACGCGGGGAAGAAAGCGAGGGTAGCGAAAACAAAGGACCGATTCCCCGAGCCGTTCACTCTTTGTCCGCGCTACGAGTCGCCATGTTGACTCGACTTTTGTTGTTGTCTTTTGGAGGCTGTCAGCTGGCCGGACCCAGCTCACTCAGCTGCTGCTGCGGAGCGTCGCGGTTTATTTCCGCTCTTTGGAGAACGCGTCGCCAGGGGGCGGGAGTGCGGCATCACGTTCTGCGGGTTCAAAATGGCGCGTTGTTTAAACATGGTTTAAACTGCCAAGTTTGCGGTGCGTGCCAACGAATCTAAAAATGCGTTTAATACCACTTTTTAGGCACGAATCAAGTATTGAAAAACAAACTAATCTAAACAACCAAGTGAGACGAACCGACAGCCGGCGGACCAATAAAGAAAGGCAAAGGCTGCTGCACCCCGGGGATCCTCTCCCCCGGGGTGCTCCAGCCTCGCCCGATCGCGGCTGGCTGGAGCGCCCCACGGAAGTGACGTCACCTGTTTTTTGTTAGGCTGCGTCTGCTGCAACCCGGGGCTTCCGAGCCGATTCCCCCCGAACTGGCTGCTGCGCCCCACGGAAGTGACGTACGTCAACAAAAAAATTGTGTAATTGCATTACATTGCAATTACTTCAATAGTATTGCATATATTTTTGGCAGTGACACACTAATATTACAGTATCAAGATTTATTTTTAGCCTGAGTTTATTGTCTTTTAATATGACGTCACCTAGTCACCGTGACGTCATGGACACGCTTTGTAGATGTTTGCATTATATTTTTCTCTGCGAAACTCGAGTTTGTTATTGTTTTTGACACTCGCGTAGAAGAAGTTGTGTAAACAAAGCACTTTTTATAGATTTACCACGGGTTTTACGGATGACCTACGGACGAGCGGCATGGAGAAGAGGCCGAATTCTATCGAAGAGCGAATTTTGGCCCCGTATTGGCATACGTACGGGTAGAGTTCACTCTAGTACGGGCTTGTCTGTTCCGAGTTTGTTCATTCCGGCTTCGCGCGGTGCCGAGGCAAGCAAGAATGTTACGAGCGTCGCCGTTGTGTGGAGTCGCTCACGAGCGGTGCGGTGCTGCGCTGTGTTTTCGTTTCATATGAGGTGTTCAGCTCCAAGCCTGTGTCACCGCGCTTGTATCTTCTGCAGTAATTCACAGTCTTCAAAGTCCGATGACTATTCGTGGCAGCAACGCGAAGTGCTGGTCAGCGCTTGCGCAGAGCGCAATGTTTTCATATCAAATACGTACGTATCAGAACCAAATGTTGCCCCAAAATGTGCAGTAAAGTACGAAGCACCGTGTTGCCTTCAAAACGTGACCGATGTGTGTGGTGCGTCATAGTTTTCCAGAGGTTTGTTTTTGTGAAGCTGCTGGCGCCGCAGTCATCGATGCTATCATCAGTCATTGTTATACACGGTGTTGTGTCGGTATCACAACGCGAGGCAAATACTTTGATACTGCTCCGTACTCGACTTGCAAGTGTCCAGATTCGTGTCGCTGCAGGAGTGTATACGTGAATAATCTAGAGCATCAGCTAGCAATGGTGCGTCGCAGTGACAGCGAGTTCGTTCGCTTCAACTTGCCGTGATCCCTGTCGTTACAAGCGTGGCCAAAAAATGCGCCGGATATCTGTCGTGAGTTACTGTGGCATTTTCCGTGTGTGTTGTGTTCGTGTGCTCCAAAATTTACGATGTCGCCAAACGTGCGACGTTGCCAGTGGCCGTGAACTGCAACAGTAAATTTTTACTGAGACGCAGCGATTTAATGCTGGAAATGAAGATCACATCTCGGGGTGGGTCTAGAAGAAGGGGAAGGCCATTACCCGATGGAGGGATGAAATACGGAAATTCGGGGGTAAACTGTGGACCAAGGAGGTTATACTAAACTTTCTAGTATAACCTCCTTGCTGTGGACTCGAGCAGCGCAGGACAAGAGCGGTTGGACGTCAATGGGAGAGGCCTTCGTCGTGCATTAGACCTGAGTAGGCTGATGATGATGACGAAACTAAGCACACATCATAAATAAATTGTTCACGCAAAAATATCGTTTAGAATAGCAACAAACTGACCGCAACTATGCATTACCATTACACAAATGGTAAGAAAAGTCACCAATGTAGCAACATTTGAATATACTTTTGTAACTGCCGAACTGGCATGGTTGTCCGAAATACAAAGGTTAAAATACCTTGCACAAAAAAAGGGCCCAGAGAGCCGCAGAGCGCGCGAATGCGGAGGCATAATAAATATCCATTAGAAACTTCAATGAAAGTACGAAGGTTAAGCTCAATCTCTCCCGCTTCTCCTAAAACATAACCGGAGTCATTTACTCACTAAAAATTGCCTCTGCAATAATGAAATCATTTTTAAAGACGAGGAGGAATGCCAAATAAGTGAACGGGGACGCAGGGAGTGAATTTAAGATTTTATTGAGAGGTTACCAGCCTGAGAGAGCCTTTTTGCACGTCGTTCCACCACATCATGCAGTTCTGAGTCAAATGAAATGAAGAAAAACTGTAGTTATATTGGGTCAGATTGAGTTCGGTTGGGTTTACGTTACTTTTAGGCTGGGATTAGGTTAGGTTACGTGTAGGTTACGTTAAGTTAGCTTAGGCTGCGACCTGGAAACAGACTTCTCCCGGTTATCCTGGAAGATGTAATGCAGGCTGTGATTATGAGGATGATGATACCGGTCTAGTTTTTCTATATCGGTAAAAACAGCGCAGGGAAGGTGGCGAAAGAAAGAAAACTACAGCACAGATTGCGCTGTTTTTAGCGATAAGTCATGCAACAACTAGCCCAAACTCAAGCTTTAGTTAGTTTTTTTTTTTTTTTTTTTTCAATGCGCACCTTTTCTGCCTTAATGAGGTGCCTCTTACGCGGCATGTGGGGCACCTTGAGCAGAGGCTAACACTACCGAATGTTTGCTCTTTCTTCTCGGTGATATATCGATGTGTTCTCTGAAGCAACGTTATAGGTTGTCGTGAAATTCCCCTCAGGGGGCGCAACGTAATACCATCAAACAATATCATAAACTTAATTGGGCAGCAAAACGCACAGCCTAAGAACACCTGAAGTGCGCGTATACAGAATATTACAGACGTCTATTTGATCTCAAAGAATACTAAAGTTCGCCGAGTTGCAAGGTTGGATTGCTATCCCTATCATTTTGCATGCTTAATGGATCACCGTCTTGTAAACCGTTGAATTGGCCCTATTTCTTGTGTGTTTTTATCTTTTGAAAATAACTAATCACAACTGGAAGCGCTTCTACGAGCACGATTCCCAGAAATACCCAAAACTAGTACATTGGGTAATCAGATCTTATCTGAAGAAGGGTCAGATGTGAGTCTCCAATTTAATCCTAAACAACAATGGCTCGCCCCCCCTTTCCCGCCCCCCACAATCGATGTTCCATGAGCAGTGTTTTCTTACGGGATATTCTATAAACAGTATTAATTCGTTTCTTCCTGCATAATTTATGGAACGATACAATGTCTACATGGAGAGGCTAAAGGGCAGCCTTCTCGGATATGCAAAGGCGTCATGGAAGCGCACCGCCAGTATTGGTGCCATTTTTAACGTACCTCTCTACAATAGGGAAGTCTCTTGCCATGATTTGAAGCGTAACAAAAAACACGGACGAAGAAACACAGTAGACGAGACAGGCGCTATGTCGTCTTCGCCTTTCTCGTCTACTCTGTTTCTTCATCCGTGTTTTTTGTTGTGCTTCAAATCATGGCAACTATTCACCAGCTAGCCCAGCAATAAGTTCTTCTCTGATGGAAGGGTGTTGCGCGGGGAAAAGGAGGTGGAAGCGGGTGGTCTAGGGGTAGGTGTTCGTATATGGAATCATCGCCAAGTTGTAGTTCCCTCCCGGGAGTGGCGCCAGTGTGGTGGTGGGAGGCTGCGGCGAATTTACCTGTAATTCGCTAGAATCTCTGTGTAGCCGCTCAGTAGGTGGGGTTGATCTTGAGAGGGTAGACATTGGCCACCGGCGGCAAGGGCTCGGTGTATCATATCGCGAGCAGCGGCGTGAGCCGCTTCATTGCCGGGTATGACGGCGTGCCAGGGGCCCAGACGATGCGGTTGTCAGGGGTCGTCGAGCAGTTTGTGAGGATGAGTAGGGCTGATAAATAAATATCATCGCCCTCCAGGAAACTGACACGCCTGCCCCTGGAATTCGTGGGTACACGGCCTACACCCAAGATCCCTTACACCACACTGCAATACTAGTGGCCCAGCGCCTCACCGCCCAAGAACATAGCCTAACCTTCCCCATCGCCCACACATTTGTCGAAATTCTTCCAACTCGGCGAAACGAACCCAGCGCTTTTGTTCTAAACGTATACAGCCCACCTCTCAGTCCTCTGCAAGCAATCGACACCCTCGTGCACGACGCCAAGCGGACAGCGCATCAAAATCCTTTCTTTCTGCTCGACGATTTTAACGCCCCACACTACTCTTGGGGATATTGCGCTGCTGAGCACAAGGTCGCGGGTTCGATTCCCGGCCGCGGCGGCCGCTTTTCTGATGGAGGCGAAAAGCAAAAACGCCCGTGTGTACGAGATTTCGGCGCACGATAAAGATCCCCAGGTGGTCAAAATTAATCCGGAGCCGTCCACTACGGCGCGCCTCATCGCCTGCGTTGCGTCGGCGCGTTAAACCCCACTATCAATCAATCAATCAATACTCTTGGGGATACTCCCAGGCTACAAAAAAGGGAACAGCCCTCCTCAACGCCACCCAGCATCACGCCCTCGTTCTTTACAATGACCTGGCCACTCCAACCAGACTGGGGAACTGTGTATCACGCGACACCTCCCCAAACCTCACATTCGCAGCCAACGTAGGGTATTTGACTTGGCAAAGGACTCAGACACCCTCGGAAGTGACCACTACCTCATTCAAATCGTGATACCTTAATTGCCCACAACCCGAAAAATTGGTTTCACAAAGATCACTAATTAGCCCGCATTCCGCGAGGATCCCACCACCTTTCCTTCCATCACCGAAAAACTAGAAGAGTGGAGATTGGTCCTAGAAAATCTCGTCCAGAAGCATACCGAAACAATTACACTCACCGGCAAGAATCCTGCCGCCGACGCTCATTTTCTCCATCTCTGGGCAGCCCGCCGAGGGCTAGTCAAACGGTGGCAACGACAAAAGCATAACCGCACCCCCAAGAAACGTATTGCGGCAATCACTTTACAAGCGACCCAGTACGCTCAAACATTGCACACACAAAACTGGCACTCCTTCTGCGACGAGCTAAGAGGCACTCTCAGCACCAAGCGCACCTGGCACATCCTCCGGAAACTAATCGGCGAAAAACATACTCGAATGGCCCCCAACCACCAAATTAATAGACTCATACATAACAGTAACCGGCCTCCCCGAGAACTCCTACATTCGATCAGAGATCACCTGTTCGGCCACCCAGTCACGCACCCACCCCCTCCGGCCACCAGCTACACGGGTCCGCCAAACGAAGCACTTCATGCCCCGTTAACCCATGTTGAACTCCAACCAGCCCTGGGACGCCTCACTCGCAATACCGCCCCGGGTAGGGATGGCATTACCAACAAGCTCATTTGAAACCTCTACGATGAAGCCCAAGAATCTCTTCTCACTCTTTTCAACCACCACTGGGAAGCAGGCACCCTGTCCCCTCAATGGCGTCACGCAGACATAACCCTAATTCCCAAACCGCACAAGCCTCTTTGTTACCCCACCAATCTGCGACCCATTTCTCTAACATCGTGCCTGCGGAAACTTTTCTAACACATATATTGCATTCCCGGCTTACTTCCTACCTCGAAACTAAAGATCTCTTTCCCCATACCATGTTTGGCTTCAGAAATCAGCTGTCTACTCAAGATGTGCTCATCCAACTAAAAGAGCAAATTATCGACAACCTTAGCAAGACTTACCCCAGCACCATCCTCACCCTGGACGTCCAGGGCGAATTTGACAACGTGACGCACGACGTCATATTACAAGGGCTCCTTCACACGCAATGCGGTCCTCGAACCTTTGACTACGTGTGCGCCTTTCTTACTGACCGAACTGCAACTATCCACCTTGGCCCATACAAATCTCCTACTTTCAGCACACCAGCCTATGGGACTCCCCAAGGGTCGGTCATTTCCCTCTTGCTATTCAATCTCGCCCTTTTGAGCTACCTGAACAACTTTCCACCATACCGGATCTACGCCACGCCTTTTAACACGGACGATATGACACTTTGGATAAACAAAGGCTCGCCAGGCTACCAACAAGATCCCTTACAACAAGCTATCGACCTCACCCTCCAGTATCTCGCACATCGCGGCCTAACTTGTGCTCCCCAAAAATCCGCTCTCTTGGTCCGCCGCGCCAGAACGCGTGGTCGACCCCCGAGCACCACACCAGATCCTAAAGTTACTATCAAAGATGAACTGGTGCCGAAAGTGAAAACCCTGCGAATTCTCGGCGTGCCTTTTCACGCGGATGGCTCTGGAGCAGCACTCCTCTTTCAACTGCAGGGCACGATATCGCAACTTATCCATCTCATCCGGTGAATCTGCCCACCTCAACACGGCCTGAGGGAACAGGACACTTGCGGTCTCGTCCACGCCCTACTTCTCAACCGCCTCACATACGGCACCCCCTACGTCTGTCTCAAACCTCAAGAACAGAGCAAGCTGGATGCACTCATTCGCCGGGCTTACAAGATCGTGCTAGGCCTTCCAGCTTTCGCCGCCACACAGAAATTGCTTCAACTTGGGCTGCATAACACCCTCTCTGAACTCCTGGAAGCACAACAGACAAGTCAATTGGCATGCCTTTCCCTCACTCTACCAGCCGAAATGTCCTCAGGGCACTAGGCCGCCCCACGCCGAACTCTCATAACGAGCTTCACCCCCTCCCTCCCAACATCCGGACCAATATCAAGGTGGCACCAATTCCACGTCACATGCATCCCGTATACAACCCCGGCCGACGCAAAGAGAGTGCATCACCTTCAACGGAAGTGATTGATTAATTGTAGGGTTTTAACGCGCCGACGCAGCGCAGACGATGAGGCGCGCCTTAGTGGAGGGCCCCTGATTAATTTTGACCACCTGGGGATCTTTAACGTGCGCCGAAATATCGTACACACGGGCGTTGTTCCTTTTCGCCTCCATCAGAAAAGCGGCCGCCACGGCCGGGAATCGAACCCGCGACCTCGTGCTCAGCAGCGCAACTTCAACGGAAGTACTCCTCAGCCCCGGATGATCGCTATAGCGACATCGCACAAACCCCATCACACCCCCGCTCGACCCCAGCAGCCACGGACAACGAGGACACCGTTCTCAACGCCGCCACCTTCCTTCATCTCTCTTCAGCCGCTACTGAAGCCGCCGCCATTGCCCTCGCAGCGGCCACCCACACACCCACCATCCCCCTAACCATAATCACAGATTCTGAACGAGCCTGCCGACATTACCTCCGGGGAAGGGTACGCCCGGCGGCGCTCAAGCTCCTGAAAGCCATTCCCGACCTATACAATAACCATCGTATGGACCCCGAGACACGCCTCACTCCCTGGGAATAAAGCAGCACATGCTGCGGCCCGCGAGCTTAACTTCCGGGCGTTCCCTACAGGGCCAGGCGGCTCGGACTCTACGACGGCCACTGTCCATCCTCTTCAACCCTGCTTCACCGACATCTTATCCCACTACCGCCACGCTCGCCGAAGGTATCCTCCGTCCCACCCTACCCTGTCCGTCGAATAATCACGAATCTGGAGCAGACTACAAACTGGCACGTACTATAACTCCACCATCCTCTCCCACATCTCCCCCTCACGCTTCGAGTACAACTGCCCGGACTGTCAAGCTTCAGCCACCACTGCCCACCTCGTCTTCCTGTGCCCTCAACACCCTGCTCCTCTCCCTTTCCCTACCCCCGAGCAGTGGGAATGCGCGTTCACCAGCTCGGACCTGCATTTCATGAGCAGCTCAGACTGATCCAGCGGGCCACGCGAGCAGCGGCGGCGCGCGGCCTCCTGAACTGAAGAGGCCACCCACCGTTTTTTAGATGCGACGCTCAGAGCATCTCTTGTCGGCGGCCCTGTCCTTCCTGCGTGCGTCCGTTGTTGTCCGAAGCGTGCGTCCGTTGTCCGCAGCCACTCTCCCGCTCTCCTCTCCGATAGCGAACACTCTCTCGCGAGGGGTAGGGTGGCCCTAGCGAGAGGCATTGGATTGGATTCGATTGGATTCGATTGCATTCGATTGGATTGGCTTGGCTTGGCTTGGCTTGGCTTGGATTGGATTGGATTAAAGTGGATTGTGTTGGATTGTGTTGCGTCATAGCCGCGGCAGACGATCTGGTGCAGGCGCGTGCCCAGGTGAGAGCGTGTGCGGCCCAGCGCGCTCTCACTCCGCCGGTGGGCGGCGCTGCGCGCGCTGCGCGCGGTGCTGCGCATGTGCAGTACTCTCTCTCTCTCCGCGATTTCCTCTCCTTCGGGCGCGCTGCGCATATATAGTGCCTAGAATATAACCGGTGTGCCGCTCTCCGGCGGCCTTTCGGTCGACGGTTGCTCTCCGCTTGCGCTTGAACCCCCTCAGCGTCGCATCACACCAGGGTTCCCACGAGGGGAGGTGGGCTTAATTTTTTTTCTCAAAAAACGTTTTGCCGCCTCCTCCTTCTTGCCAATCTGGTAGTTTCGGCAGCCTGTCTGCGAATCGTTGAGAATGGCGACTGCTTCACAGCGGGATGGGGTGGCTAGGGCGATGGCTACTTCCTTGGCGACATGGATTGAGTTTGTGGTAGTAGTGGCGGCATTGATGCATTGCCTAGTTTGAGTCTGCCAGGCCGGCACACTCCGCATCTCCCAGTGTAGGGGGTAGCATCTGTGTGCAGGGCGGTGGGGTCGTCTCCGTATTGATTATTGAGGGTTCGAGCACGAGCGGCCGAAGGGCCAAAATGGTAGTTGGCGGGCATATTGCGAAGGATCGGTGCCACCAGGGTGCGATCTCCGAAGGTTAAGTGAACTTAAAGGAGCGACTCCAAGTGTGTCGTTTTCGTTCCGGTTACAGTGACTGAATAAAAGTTCGTATTCGAGTAGCGCCTCATTGCGCAAATTGGACTACCCAAGTTTTCATTCACAAGATGACTAATTTTTACTGTTTCACTATGCCTGGTGAGGTGTAGTCGCGAAGAGTAAGATCAGCTGTATAAAAAAATCTACAGAAATTGAGAGAATTGTCTACTAATGCGTAGCGTTCTTATTCCGCTTGTCCAGAGTATGAGTTCTTTAAAGCCAGATATGGCTATGAGTGGCGAGAGACTAGAATATTTTATTATTTTTAAGTTTTATTTTGCTTGTTTTTGCCAATGATGTAAATTGATACTATTATAGCGATGAAGTGTCTTTACTTTGGTAATTATGCTTTTTTTTTCGAAGATGCAAGGCGTACTGCAGAGTTGATCCGTGTACGCTATTTTTCATTCGTATTTGCAGTTTTCTTTTGCGGACTATTTTAGTTGTCTTCGGGTTTCTAGGGCAGATATATAAGATGCATATTTTTTATTTTTGTCAGATCGCATAGTAAAAAAAATTCAATTTTTTTTTATTTTCTGCTTTTTTCAAAATTCTGTTAGGGCCACTTATCTCCATTTACCATATTATAAGGACTAAAGATGTTACGTCCGCAACATCTGCACTGTTGTGCCTATGCAGGGGGTTACACGGTCCTGGCTGTGGGGCTACTCGGCAAAGAACGCTACGCATTAAAAATAAGATCAAAAGACATCTGCCCGAGGGTGTGATGGACGCTTCAAGGGTCTGCGTCGTCTACTGGTGACGCAGGAAGCTGGTCCCCAAATTCATGCCTTGCTGGAGCACTGCATTTTTAGCGATGTCCCGTAGGTTAGCAAAATCAGCTCGGTGTCCATTTCACAGCCGCCTTGCAAGATTCGTGAAGTATCAGTTCGGAAACAAAAGTGTCCTCGGCAGCTCTCCGTCCACGTGCACATCACGATTTTCTGTAATAGAAATTTGGCAGAAAAAAATTGTTCCAACATTGTGTGTTCAAAGCTTTAGGCTTTAGGTGTTTCATTAAATGGGTGGAGGAGGGATGGGGCCGCTAACCCCCCAGTTTTCAAATCTGCAATCCCGCAGAGTACCAGTGGTTGTACACGTCGGCAATCTTGCATGCACGTGTCTTTCAGAGGTGGTATACGCTCTAACTTTCGCTTCACGAGCAGCTGTAGACACCTCAGGGAGATACAGCCCCAGGACGTCACCAGCTCGGACAAAAAAAGCAGGGTGTCGAACCAAAAAAATACCGGTTCGGTTACGGTTCGGGTTCGGGTGAAATAATTTCGTTCCGGTTCAGTTCCGGTTCGACAAAATCACGCACCGAACCGGTTCGCGAACCGGTTCGGGAGCTTGAACCGGTTCGCGAACCAGTTCGATGAGTTGAATTGTCACTGAAATTAGAAAAAAAATATTTAGTAGTTTAAAGCGACAGTAAAATCAAAACACAAACAAAAATTCAAAATGCTGCTGTTCCCCAAGGGCAGTGGCGCAATTGCAAAGCAAACTTTAAACATTCACGAGATATTAGAAAAACAGATGAAGTGGTGACGATTTCTTAACTACTTTCTCTTCCAGACTTTATGTTGTCCTAGCGACTATTCATATAGCCACCGCCAAGAGATATGACGTTGGGATATATTTTCTGCCTTTTCATTTTTTGTTGAAATCGCAATCGTCGCTATGGAATCGCCCATCACGCTAACCTTGAAGCCTTAAATTTAGGTCTGCGTACTGGCGCGTTCAAATATCAGCGCTTAATAGTGTGCATTACAATCAGTATGTCATCGTACCGCCTGACCCCCGGCCATCGTTCCGTGTGCTACATTGCGGAATCTTATGACAGATTATGCTGTTACAAAATGAAAGGGAAATTTGACGCGCGGAGCATGAGATGAACATTTTTGGGTAGACGCTCTTTAATTCGTTCACAGCAGTACTCCCCTCCGACCCGCCGCGGTGGCTGAGTGGCTAAGGCGCTGCTGAGCGCGAGGTCGCGCGCGGGTTCGACTCCCGGCCACAGCGGCCGCTTTTCTGATGGAGGCGAAAAGCAAAAACGCCCGTGTGTACAAAATTTCTGCGCACGTTAAAGATCCCCAGGTGGTCAAAATTAATCCGAAGCCCTCCACTACGGCGCACCTCATCGCCTGCGCTGCGTCGGCGCGTTAAACCCCACAATCAAATCAAATCAGTACTCCCCTCCGGAACGAGTAGCAGTAGAAGTAATGTAGCGAATTGGGCAGTCAGTACAAGTGCACCTTCGAAAAAAACAGCAGATCTGAAAGAGACAAAACTGCAGAACTAACAGAAAAGATGATCGCTGGGCGAATGGGACAGTGTGAGGTACCGGCCTGCCTTTCTGCACGTGTCATTTGCTTTATTACTGTTTCTGCTTCCAAGACAAGGTCAAAGGCTGCAGTTTCTTGCCAAGGGATTAAGTGCGCACCTTAACAGTTTTCCCTGACATATCTGTTGTTATTTGTACTTGTAAAAAACGGAGCTTGTCAACTGTACTGTCCTCAAAAACGGTCGTGGGTAAGGGACATCAAAGCCACTTGTGGTCAGCAGCAGGCGGTTTAGCCACTGAGCAGCTCCTGCGGTCACAATTGTCAAGTATTAACAATTTGCAGGTGTCGGACCTTTTACACAAATTATGAGGAGGAGGAGGAGGAATAAACTTTATTTATGCGAGCCTTAGGTGCTGCTGTCTGGGCACCCGCCTGGTAGGGGGAACAAATTATGAAATGCAAAAAGTTTCCACACATCGGGTATGGGCTTTCGCTGCTGCGCACTGGAGCACTCCTGCTGCCTGATTGCTCCACTAAAGTCGCAGCTAGGGAAGGGCAAAGTCGTTTTATATCCCCTGCAAGCTGCGGAGAATGACATTTCGTTTGGTCAGCTTGCACTACGCTCGCGCTTCCAGCAGCAACAGACCATCGCTACATTGGTGCTCATTCATTTCTCTTGTTGTTACATAGAGCGTGATAGTGTTCAATTGTCTGGAGGGGAAAGTTCGCGAGCGGGTACGAAGTTGATGGTACGTGAAAGAAAAAAAGGCCTGAATTGCATTGACTGTGCAGTGTCAACAACGGAGGGTCGAACCGTTTCGGCATGAACCGGTAACCGTTATTTCTTTTTTCGGTTCAGTTCCAGTTCGGGTTAAGCGTGCTCAAAAAATAACGGTTCGGGTTCGGGTTAAGTTCCGGCAAAAATACCGGTTCAGTTCCGGTTTTCGGTTCGGTTCGGTTCCGGTTCGACACCCTGAAAAAAAAAAAAAACATTGTTGCCAATAAATGTTTCATTCCATACTTTTTGCAGTAACTACGAACAGAAAAACGAGCAAGGTGACGGCCAGCAGCATTTTTTTTTTGCCTCCCAAATTCCGCGAGCCGTGGATCCATGGTGCCTATTCGTGGTCGCTGCTGCAGGCTGGCGCCAATTTCAATATAAGTGTGGTGTGTGATGCCAAAAAGAAGAACCCGTATTTTATTTTCATTACATACATGTCTCGGAAGACGAGTGGAAGAGTGACTGGGCGGACAGTTCTCGAATTCCGCCGTGCACTTTTTTCTATTTGCCAACAACAAGGTATAAGGCACGCATTCATCACTTATCCAATCGCCGTGAAGTGCCAATCTTGGCAGCGAGCGACTAAAGGGCCTAGTTTCGCAGCGAGCGTAATCTCAGTGCCATCCACCGCCACAGTGAATCGTGAAGCTTCCTGCTGTCGCGGTCTCTACTGCATATCGGTAGCTAGACTTCAGGACCGATGTTTATACATATGGCTGCAACGGCCGCTAAAAACTGAAAAAAGAACACCTTTGTCTTAATCTACTGGTAACCATTTCTTCTTTTTTTCTTTTAGCAGCGAGAAGCTTCTCTCCCGACAGTTGTCCAGGCCAGCATATGAAGGGGGTGGTGTATTGGACTTGCTGACATTCCCCGGATCGGGGCCAAGATGTGGTAATCCTGAATATATTGACGTACTACGCTTCATTAGAGTGTGTACAAAGGACACGCCGATAGGCAACTCGCTGGGACGAAATTTCGCAATATTTCGACCCAGCTAGCAATTTTCTAACAATACTGTTTGAATGAGGTGAGCAATGTTTTACGGTGGGGCTGTTATAGGCTGACTCTCCCATTTTTGAGCCCGTAGACAGTGATGGTGATGATGATTATGATGATTGCCTTTTGTATACATAGCGGGGTGATGACGTGTCATCATACCAAAAAAAACAATATACCTGCGTTTTATTCTCTTCGTTTAATGCGCTGCTCTTAAGGCAGGCACAAAAAACGTATTAGGCACAAAATACTTATATTTTTGTTACAGGTGGTAGCTGTCCTAGGCAATATTCCCCTCTCTGCTTTTCGTCCACCAGCATTCTAATCTTCTGTTCGTATCCGCGGCAGCCTTGAAGCTAACTTCCTCTGTGCTACCCACAAATTCTATGGCTTCTGGAAGCCAAATATTTCCCTCATGTAGATTTGGATGGATACCCTCACATTCTAACGCTATGTGCCACATAGTTTCTGTTTCTTTTCCGCAGACCACGCATGCCCCATCATTTTGTGTATACTTCCCCACAAAGCTCTTAGTTCGCAAGCGACCTTTTCTAGCCTCAAAAAGCAAAGCACTGCTCTTGGAATTATCGTAGAAATTTTCCTTTCTGGTGTCCAGTTTGTCAGCCCTGTACCATCGGCGTCATATGAAACGCGAGCACGAAAATATGAACCTGAACACGCAAATAGCGGTATATTTTTCCATGCAAGCCAAAATGACGCGTGGCTTAGCTACAAAAACAAAGTTGGGAAAAGTGGATTTCCAAACATACCAATAGCAACCCATTTTATCTACTAACAGCATTTTTCAATTTTGCACGTTCCGGTTCATATTTTCGTGTTCGCGTTTGATTTGACGCCGATAGTATATCTCTAACAAAGTTTTAGCTTTCATTTTTTCGCTCTATTTATTCGTTTATCTCTGCCTTGGCTCTTTTTTGGTTGCCTTGGCTGTTTTGGATTCCCCACTGTATTTCATCGTTAGCCTTCTAGTCTTGCTCAGCCACTGTGGGCCCACACTTCTCAAGAACAGGTGCGTAAAAACCTTAGCTGTCCACCTAAGTTGAGCCATTCGCTCTCACGTCCTCTCAAAACACATTTTACTCTGGGCTTTTCAAACTTCAAACGACGCCCAGCCAATATCTACCTGCACTACTTCGTTAGTCGTTTTGCCATGCGCTCCTACAGCCAAACGGCCCACCGTTCTCTGGTTCACTTCAAGGCCTGCTAGAGCGTCTAATTTTAAGCAGAGTACTGCATTCACAAATGTGAGACCCGGAACCGTCATTCCTTTCCACATTCCTTTCACTACTTCATATTTGTTATACCCCCACAGAGCTCTATGCTTCGTTATAGCTGCGTTTCGCTTTCCCTTACCCTTAAGTTGCTACGCGTGAGTCCTTAAAGAACTTATCCTCTTCTTTATACACACTCTTAAATATTTATATTCCTTCACTCTGGGTAATTCGCCATGCTGGATTGACACTGCGTCAGTGCTAGTGTCATTGAAAAGACTTGATAAGGGTTTCGCAGTGAAGCCTGCCGATAAAGAAAAAAAATGGCGGCAATGGGCGCGAACGCGACGAAGGAGACCACCGACGACGCTGCATCGCCAAGCGTAAGCACGATGCTCGTCGGGACCCGGAATACCGCGAGACGGAAAGCGCAAGACGTCGGCGCGGCTACAATCCCGCTGAGAGCCTCCGCGGCGCGACGGCGCGGTTTTAGCGGGAGTTGGGGGCCAACCAATAACCAACAAACAGTTCCGCTGGCCAGCTACCTTCACAGAGTGAATTGGCTTTTGTCCTTTTAAGTGCGAATGCACTTTATAAGCGACCCCAAACCATCCACCGCCGGCGGCGGCGGCGGCGTCCGCAGTGCTCCTCTATATTTGCTCCTCTATATTTAAAAAAGAAACAGCATCCGGCGCCAGGTTTCGATCCGAGGACTTTGCGGCCGCAGCGCGACACTCTACCGACCAAGCCACGGACGCGACGGTGATATCGGTGTAAGTGACGCGCCTTATATCTTTAACGCATTCAAACTACGTCGTCAGCGGCGTGCGTTGGCGACTCAGCGGCGTTATAGCGGCTTGATAACTGCGTGGTGTACACGTGATACTACAAACCCGATGGAAGAGATGGAAGAGAAGGCGGCGAGGCGGTGGGCTGCGGGGGCCGAGCGCAAGCGCCGCAAGCGGGCCGACAACCGTGCATTCGCACTTTCACATTCTCCCCCTCGGGGAAATGCGGGGGAATTTTTTAGGTTACCTATGTGTGTGATCTTGAGCGAAGTTCAAGGCTTTCTCTTTCTCAGAGAGAGAATTCGTAGGCAGACCAAGCCAATGGAGGCCACTGCAAAAAAAAAAAATGCTAAAAGGGAGCTAAGAACCTTTGTTTCGGTCAGGTGGTTTCTGGAATTTGAACCGACCATCGTATAACACTAAACCATGCGGAACTATACGGCAGTGGGGTTTAGGAGAGCTCTCTGAGAGTAAACTAAATATTACAGGGCTAAACGTAGTTAGAAGAACACGTGAGGGGAGGTGAAGGTGTTTAATAACGGCAATATTGTTTGCTACCAGAGGCATCTAAAAGGACGGAGTGAGGGTAGGATTCTGGATCCCTAAAAAACTAGCAAGGAAAATGGGATAATTTTACAGCGTTGGCGAGAGGGTCGCGCTACGAACGTACGGCTGGCTACGAGGAAGCTGTTGATAGTTTGTATGAAGCTGTTGAATCGGCCATGAATAAGGAATACACCATATATTCAGTGAAGACAGTGTTGTGGGAGGGGTAATGGAAAAGTAGAAGAGAAGTGTAGGCGAATGTGCTGTAGGAAGCGCTGGACCATGCAGCCGGGAAACCCTAAGGGGTGCGCGCTGGTTGGACGAATCGTGATAATGTCGGTATAATAATTCTTCAACAAACGAAGTAACACATAGGAAACAAGAAAACAGCGCAATGGTCAAACGAAAAACGAAATCTACTTCATTGTAAGTGCCTCTCAAGGTATTGTGCACGATGTTGAGCTGCCATGATCAAAACCAATGATGCAGAGAGAGAGAGAGAGAGAGAGAGAGAGAGAGAGAGAGAGAGAGAGAGAGAGAGAGAGAGAGAGAGAGAGAGAGGATAAACATCTTTAATTTGGAGCTTAATGGTGCAGGATGGTGAGAGCATCACCGGTGGGGGGCGTCCGCTAGTCCGGGATGCCCTGGTCCTTGCTGGCTGCTCGTGCCCTCTCTATCAGCATGCGCTGGGTCGAGAGGTCCGAGCTGGACAGCCGGTCCACCCACTGCTCGTACGTGGGACGGGGATTGGGTGTGAGGGATGGGGATTGTTGGCACTCCCAGACCAGATGGTACAGGGTGCCTGGCTGGGGGCAAAAGTGGCAGGTACTATAATACTGGGTGGGATAGATATGGTGGAGGAGGGTACAGTGCGGGTAGGAGTTGGTCTGTAGCCGGCGGAGTGTGGTCGCTTCGGCTCTGGAAAGGTGGGAGTTGGGTGTAGGGAACTACTGGCGCTCGTGTCTGAAGTGAGCGAGAATGTCCGCGTAGCCATTCAGTGTGTGGGGGGCCTTCTCCGTGTCTTGGCTCTCTTCGGAAATGGCCCGGAGGGTGTGTACGCGGGCAGCGGTGTGTGCCGCCTCATTTCCGTCGAGAGACTCGTGTCCAGGGGCCCAAACGATATGAATGTCGGGTAGCTGCGGGATGGCATTCAGGATCTTGAGGGCGAAGGGTGATATGCGGCCGAGCTGGTAGTTGCGGCATGCTACTTGCGAGTCCGTAATGACTGTAACGTATTCGCTATGTGTTGTGGCTGCTAGGGCGATGGCGATTTCCTCAGTGGCGTTTGTAGAGGTGGTGGATATTGTGGCGGCTGTGACCTCGGTTCCCTGGTGGTCTATAACCGTGACTGCGTAAGCGGGTGTAGCGTGCAGCGTGCAGCGTCCGTGTAGCGTGTAGTAGGGTTCCCGGCGTGCTTCTTCGTAACTGCATCGACCCGTGCTTTGCGGCGTGCTTTGTTGTAAAGGGGGTGCATATTTCGCGGCACGGGAGCTACACGAATGTGTTGACGGATGTGGAGGGGGACACGTTGGGGCTGGTCTTCTTTGGGCGGTACCGGGTATCCAAGGCGTGTAAGGGTGTCTCTTCCGGTAGGTGTCAGCTTGAGACGGGTGATTTGGGAACAGCGATGAGGATCGTGCAATTCTTCCAAAGTGTTGTATACCCCTAGTTGGAGCAACGTGCGCCTGGATGTTGAGGGGGGTAGGCCAAGGGCGAGTTTGTAGGCTTGGCGGATAAAAGTGTTGAGTTTTTCTTTTTCGACGGATTTGAGAGCCAGGTATGGTGTGCCGTAATTCAGACGACTGATCAATATTGCTTGAGTTATTCTCAGAGTGTCCTTCTCCTGAAGGCCGTAGCGGCGGTGGGCGATGCGTCGTACGAGGTGCGTTAGTTGTGTGAGGGTGCGTTTTAATGCAGGTAAGGTTTGAGAGCCGCTTCCATTTTTGGGTATGTTGAGACCGAGTATGCGAAGGTGGGGAACTGTAGGTACTGCGAGGTTGTTGATCGTTAATTCCGGATCGGGGATTGGGTCCGTTCGTTTTTTGTAAGTGCGGGCACAGAGCGTGAGGAGGGCGGACTTCTCTGGGGCGCATTCCAGTCCACGAGCTCGGAGGTATGTTTGAGTGACGTGTATTGCTTCCTGAAGGGCGTCTTGTTGGGCGCCGGTGCAGCCGGTGGGAACCCACAAGTTGAGGTCGTCAGCGTAAAGTGCATGGCGCAAATTGGGGATTGCTGCGAGGAGCGGCGGCAAATCTTTCATAGCTAAGTTGAATAGCAATGGTGAAACGACGGATCCTTGTGGGGTTCCCTTGGGCGCCATTGCAAATGGGTCGGAACGAAGATGCCCAATGCCTATCGTTGCCGTGCGGTTGGTCAGAAAGCAAGCGATGTAGGAAAATGTACGTTCGCCGCAGTTGGTAGAGGCAAGACCTTGCAAGATAGCATGATGCGTTACGTTATCAAATGCCCCTTTGATATCTAGGGCTAGGATTGATTTTTTGCTCTGATTGTTCAGGGTGTAGAACGTAGTCTTTAAAGGAGCCATGAAGAGAAAATGCAAGTTGGTTTTATTCGAAAGATTTCGTGTTTTATAGTGCCCCCAGCGCTTGTCCGGATACAAACGGTGCGTTATTCACTGAGAAATTAAACAATTTAGGTTAAAATTTTGATTTTCCCGCTCAATCGTGCGTTTTCGTGGTCCCAAGTGACATCACTGGAACCGACCGCTCTGCAGCCTAGAGTACCTTCATTCACGCATCCGCCGTACAGGGTAGAGACACGTATACGCTGGCGCCGCCATTTTCGGTTGCTCGCTCGCCGCCGAAGCAAGTCATTGTGTCAAAACCGCGCTAAAATTATCCCCGCAACGCTGAACGGTTTACTGAAGAAGTTTGAATCATATTGTCTGTTTCGCGTTGCTAGGTCTCGTGGGAAACGAAAAGAATAACGCGCTGAGCCCGTTGGCCCAATTGCGGCGGCACGGGACCGTTCAACGGTTGTCTCCACCCTGAACAGCGGTGTTGGTTTGTTCCCGCGTTTCTTTACGTTCCGTAACCTAGATGGCGCCACCATACCGTGGCAAGCGTTTGGTTTGTTTTTGCCCGCATTTAAACCTGGCTTGTTTTTGTTCTGGGAGAAAATATTCGTTCCCTGAAACAGTGCTCGCTCGACAAATGGGGTCACGTAAGACACCGTTGCTTGCGTCAATCGTCCAGTGTCGTCTGAGACAACCCCAAACCCCGTAGTGCTGTGCAGCAAAACACCAAGCATGCTGTGCGCAGTACGAACAGCAGAACGCATCAGTACTTCTATGTTTACATGTGCTTTCGTAACTTCCACTGTTTGTCCCATCATTCTTATTGCTTTGTAAAGAATGTGCCCTAACTTTAAGCGCAAATCGCTCGTTCGTGTCGTTTGTAAGTTCTACCTAATTTGCGTCTGCTTCTGCCAGCCTCCGCCAATCGCAGAGCTTAGCTCATGTGACGACATAGGTTCTGTTGCAGGAAATGAGCTGGTGGGTCGCATGACCATTCCCGTTTTTCCTAATTATGTAGCTTATTTGAGCGAAGTTTACGTTAAAAGTGGTGTCAGTATGATTCTAACGAGGCAATCTTTTGAATGAACCAAACTTGTGTTTCCTCTTCATGGCTCCTTTGAAGTAGGATGTCCTGGGCCGATAAGTGGGGGCGGAAGCCGTACATTGTATGTGGGAAGTACCCGTTCTCTTCGATGTGGGGTGATAGTCTGTTGTGCACCATGTGCTCAAACAGTTTTCCGACACATGAAGTGAGAGAGATGGGACGGAGGTTCTTTGTAATGAGTGGTTTGTTGGGCTTGGGTATGAGGGTGATTTCGGCGTGCTTCCACTGTGGGGGGAGGGTTCCAGCCTGCCAATGGGAGTTGATAAAGTCCAAAAGCTTTTCAAGGGCAATGTAATCAAGGTTGCGGAGGAGCTTGTTAGGAATCCGGTCTTTTCCTGGGGCTGTGTTGCGGGTTAGATGGTGAACGGCTGCTTCGATTTCCGCCATAGTAAAAGGTGCGTCGATATCTGGATTGGGTTTTCCCGTGTATGACGGAAGTGTCAGAGTAGTAGCGGTAATGGGTGCTTGAAGCGGTTGCTGAAGCTCTCGCAATAAATCGGATTCTGTACCCTGGTAATTATGTATCAGGCGCTTCAGATGGTGTTGGGTGGTGGATTTGGATTCCTTGCTGCCTAATAAAGACCGCGGAGTAAGTGCCAGGTGCGGCGGGTGCCGAGCGTGCCTTGAAGTTGGTTGCAGAACTCAGCCCAGTTTTGTTGGCTAAGTTGTTTAGCGTACGCATCTGCCTCTGCTGTGATTTGAGCGATGCGGATGCGAAGTTTCTTATTTGTTCTGTTCCTTTTTCACCTTCGAAGCAGGCCTTGTCGGGCATCCCAAAGATGCAAGGGTGAACGAAAAGAAGGAGAACCATAGTGTATCTGCAAACTTGCAAGTGCAACTTGCAAACTGTAGTTAGCAAGTGGCAGGGCGCTGCAGTTTGGTATAACGCTTCCGTACAAATTGCGGTCTTAACAGGCGAGGGGGAAGGCAGCGCAGACGTGCTACTAGAATTTAGAAGTACCTGTATTTTTATGGCTCATGGGCACCGAGGGTCACATAGCGTCAGAAATTGTCCTTATGGTCCTGCTAAGTTCATGTTACGTAAACAAAATATTTATGGTACGGGTAGCGTAGATGCAACGAAAACCGGACTTCGATAACCCCACAACCAGCAGTAACTGTTGATGAAAGAAACGGAAAGCGATCGCAGAAAGGTATCAACCCTTACACCTCTTCAGACTATCACAGCATACGTAAACGGATACGTCGTAAACGGATACGTTTCTCTTGGAGCCCCGCTTATCTCCTCGGATATGAGCTGACCCACGCTCGAGCTCCTCCCTGATAACCTGGTCACGCGCAACAGTGCCAGTCAACACCATCTAGATAAGGAAGTCTAGCTGCACACTGTTTGATGAACCCCCCTGTTTCTCGTCAAATAACCGACGTTGGTCGTGTTCTAATACATTTATTGACCCCATTTTATATTAAAGACACAAAGAAGTTCGACAGACATGCCCAGCGCCGTACTTTTATTACACCCAGATAAAGCTTTCTTCGCGAGGAGGTGTTCATACCACGGCATGGGGGTAGGTATGTTTACTTACTGCGTACATCTATTATCACCCACCTGCACCGGCTGTGGTCTAGGCTCTTTTTGTATGTTATATTAGGCATATAATCCACTCAATGGCAGCCGACGTTAAGAGTTTTCTACGTGCTATGACGTTTGCAGTGCACTAAAGTGTTAAAATTAAATTCATGTGTCAAAGCTCGGACAAAAATTCTCCATGAGTAATGAAATCAGCTGATTAGTTTCTTTAAGTAGATTTTAACAAGGGCCATTACACAGGCCTTTCTTTTTTGGTTGGAGTTACTACAGCTCACCAAAAAAATGGCAAGTACCAGTTTTTGCCTTGGCAATCACAAAATGTTGGCTTATTCATACGGACTCTGAAGAGAGAAAGAGAGAGAGAGAGAGAGAGAGAGAGAGAGCTCTTTATTAGATGTAAGCAGAGAGGTTTGCCGGCATGTTCCCGCCTACATGCTACTCTGCGGGGATGGGGAGAAGGGAGTAAAGGCCCTAAAAGAAATAGGGCAGAAGAAATGGGGAAAAAGAAGAGAGTAAAAGAAAAAGTGAACACGAAGCTTTGCGTGGTGACGTAAAAGTCCACACGATATCTCACAGGTAAAGTTCTAAATTGTCTCTGCGACGCCGCTTCCGTGTAAATAGTCAAATAAAGCAACGAACACTTTTCTCTGGGACGATGGAGAGGGCCAGGGTCCAAGGAGACCTTTAAGACTCTGAACGATTTCAACAAAACCATTATTCCCTTCGTATTCGCTTCTAAAGCAATAACCACCAACTCGACTAGCGTATCTCTTTCAGGAAATTTAGAACACAAACCTGTCTAATGTTCTTCAAAAACTTACTTTCAAACAAGAAGATCACCCCTGAGAGAGTTACACTTCAAGGGTCGCCGCGTTAAGACTGCAAACACTTCATCTGTCCTGCAAGTCCCAAGTGTCCAACCCAACGGCAAACATCGCGCTTCCCTTTTCTGCTTAGTAACATTGCAGAACACAAGCGGAACTAAAGTCATGCATTTCACGGAGAGTATTGTAAGATTCCACCACCACCGTCGAATCACGAATGTTACCTCAAGCTTCCACAGACACGGAGACTGCCGTCATCTCGGAAAACTATAACCACATACTCAGTGAATAGTGCACACACACGCATACATACATACATACATACATACATACATACATACATACATACATACATACATACATACATACATACATACATACATACATATATATACATGCATGCATGCATCCATACATGCATAATCATAGTTGCTCATCTGGATGTGTCCCAAAAGAAGAGACGAGGAGACACCTATATCATTTCAAACAGCCAAGACAACAAAAATCACTTATCCTTTGGCAAATATGTCTTTATTGTTTTTTGAACAGATAGTACAGTGGCGTGCGAACTACAGACTACAAGCTCCCAAGCATCGCGAGTAACAACTGGTAAACAGGTACGCAAGCCAAAACGCTTTAATATGCCAGAAGTTGATTCTGACACTCGCCAACAGCATACACACAGTATACGGGATGGTATGTTCATACTGCTGACGCAAATAGACGCAAGGAATGGCTCTGAGACATCAGATGGCGTCAATGATTACAAATGTTGCAATTGCGACAACAGTCCGAATCGCGCGTGATGCAGCGAATAACCACGAGCGCGATATGCTAGTCCGCACGCGTCATTCCGAAATACAACAATGAAATATAAAATTCTAAAGAGATATTTTTTTAACAGGTAGGCACGCTCCATCTTGAACAAATTTTCTATCCTGTACCGAGAAAACAATTACGCTAGTGTGTTTATTAGATCTAAAATCGCCTTATATCTATTTACGCTGCTAAAACGAGCAACAAGCTGCCAACACAAACAATCAATGCATTATACAATGATAGCAGATAAATATATGGAACAAAAACAAGCCTAAAATATGAATAGTCCTCAGTATTTCGAAAAGAGGCAAATGACAGCTAGACATGGCATAAATCGAGATATACATTCAGAAAATATGAACGGACGCAGGCGTGCGTTCAGATTAAGGAAAAAACAAGGGCTGAAATGCCCTAATCAGTTGCGCCTAGAAGCTTCGAACTTCAGCAGTGGTCGCTGTTTCAAGCTCCCCAACGCAGAAGTACACCCCCTCAGGCTTCCAGGGCAGGGCTGATGTATAGTGAAAATATTGAAAACACGTCCATCAGCGAAACCGGGAGTTTTTAGTACTTGGTTATGTGGAACCATCGTTAAAAGAGAATAAGGGGTAAGGCTGTCTGTGGCATATAAAACCACTCCTTCCAGGAGCAGTTAGGGGCGAGTGGTGTTAAAGTCGCGAAATGAATTCTGGATGCGGAGTGACGGAATGGAATGCGTTGGGTAGAGTCATTCAAAGGGGGAATTTGAATGGCTGGTGTTTCGTACACTTTGTTCTGGTGGACGCACATGGAAATAAAAACACAAGAAATCATTAAGTTTTCAACAAATGCAAGTGAAAAATTTTGAGAACAATTTCAAATGTTTATTTCGAAGTCCTATAGAGTGTACAGTGCTAGGAAAATTATTCTAACTGAAAGCACGCGCGCGAGGCTTATGTGACGGGAGCTCAACAGTCCCGTTCGAAAAACAAGTTCGGGTAAATTATTAGACAAAGGCAAGAACAAAAGAAACTGCACATGACACAATCGTTTGCAAAATATGAAGAGTTACGAAACCATGCACTGTGGCGATACCTAGAATAAACTGAATGTTTTAATGTTGTTTTTAAGTATGCTATGCTACTGTATGAGTATGGGCGTATAAGGTCTCACAAGAGTGTAAATAGAGGAGGAAAGAAAGCCCGTACTGGCCAGCAGCAGCGCTGTTGTGCAGTAGCAAAGAACCACAATTGATTTGACAGTATGCCTTTCAGCGTTAGCGAGGAACTGTTAAGAAAACAGCCTTGAAAATTAGCAGATGCTACCGGTGATACCTTAAACTTCACCGAGTTGGGAAATTAACAACAGCGTGTTCTGTTCTGGTCATGTGTTCTGACGTTGAACCGTATAAGGCGCTTTTGGTAACAACGTGAGAGGAAGGTATTTCGTAGCAGGCGTAAAAAAATGGTATGGAGGGGACGTGGCCATAAATAGAGGGAAAAGATATTTTGACGAGGCAAGATGCGCGTAGAAAGCAGACAGACGGTAAAATAACGACGCGTATACCTCATAGTTTTCCTCGTAAGTGAACTTCCCCTGAGGTTAGTGTTGTTAAGCTCACACGGTGAGGAACAAAGGTAGGACATATAACAAGTCACAGACGGGACAACATCACTCCAAGGTTTCCACGTGAAGTATAAACAAATGCACAAACACCAGTGTGGCAAATAAAGTAATTTTCATAAATATCTTATTTATTCATGTTCGTTGGCTCACGTAGTTTGCAGTCAAATGGCAAAACTACAATTTTACGTCATCTTCGTGGTATTTGCCCTGTGTATGATATTACTCACCAGACTAAGCGTGAAGTTGATTTTATATGACACGCAGGCGAACCGACATTAAACACGAACGCAGACAAAGGCGCAGTATAAAGAAAGGATACCGAAGCAAAGTACAGGGACAGGACACACATCGGGAGAGGAATAATTGTTACCACAAACATCCACCAAAAAAGAAGGGACATCAGCACCGACAGAACTTCCATTTATGAATATTGGTAGAATTACAACACAAGTAACAAGAGTAAGCACTCAAAGTATGGAAAGAAGCTATGCAAGGCACCTGTAATTATGTCCAATGCATGTCGTAGTAGTGGCGTTAAATAATTGTGAAGAATGAAACATGAACTCGAAAATTCTAATATCCGCCAAGCAAAACAACTCTTAGGTGTAAGCGCTAGCATTGTTGTGCATCCAAAATAATTGTAATAACGTGTTTTACGTGATCGCTCACAGTTTGCCACAAGCACCCCAATATTAAGCCACCTGAGATTACGTAGTCGCCTAGTTTGCCCCAAGCACCCCAATAGTAGGCACATCTGAGATTACGTTATCGCCCACAGTTTGCCTCAAGCACACCATTATTAAGCCATCTGAGATTACAAAATCGCGCACAGTTGGCCCCAAGCGCACCAATGTTGAGCCATCTGAGATTACGTAATCACATAGAGTTTGCCCCAATCACCTCATTATTAGGCTCATCTGAGATTACCTTATCGCTTACAGTTTGCCCCAGCACCCCAATATTGAGTACATCTGAGATTACATAATCACCTTCAGTTTGTCCCAATTAGACTCATATATTAAGCACATCTGAGATTACGTAATCGCCTAAAGTTTGCCCCAAGCACTTCGTATTACATAACTTAAGCTCTGGCGTACTCAACGAGCGATATAAGCGTTGCACGCAGAGCGCACCTGAACGAGCCCTGCTGGTAATGTGTTTTATTGTTATCTATGAAGCAGTAGTCAAGCGCTATTCGGGTAACTAACAAAACAAGAAACTAAGTTTCCGCAGAAGCTAGAAGGCAAGTTTACATTTTCAATGGTAATATGGCAATAGCTCGCGCTAGCGCAAGGCACCATCGAACACCATGTGGTTTCAAGGCGTTCAGCACGAGTCGTTAATCGTGGTGGTCGTTTTGGTGCGCACCCCTTCATACGAAGCAGCACGCACAGGGTACACAACATTGTGTGCATGTGATTTTGTTTTTTACAACAGCAGCTACCAATGCAACACCCAACTTTTTTTTTGTGGCACGCACCGCCCTATCCTTTCCAACACTGCTGGTCATCATAGTAACGTAAAAGCAGACACATCAGGTTGCAAGCTCGTGGTACCAATCAGCTGCTGAAAAAGGCTTATACAGGCCGTTGCACATTCACAATGGACCCTTGCAGGAGGACATTACCAACATGGGATTAGCGTAAGAAGCTCAATGAACGAGTGCACTAATCCTTACAGATAGTGCATCGGTTTGCAAAGCGCCTTCTTTTTGAATGATCTATGGCGTCGCCGATGGCCCTCCGTGTCCGTCGCCTACCGACGTCGTCCCTGCTTGTATGCGTCCGCCCGCCGCACGTCGTCCTCGGTGAGGAAAGGCGCGTTCTCGACGCCTATGTACGCGTTCACGTAGTAGAAGTCGGGCGCACTGTTGCACGGCACGGCGTCCTCCGGGAAGGCGCACGTCAACGACAGCTGGTCGAAAACGGTCTGGTTGCCGCACATGAAGCTATAGTGCTGGAAGTCGGCAGCGCCGTCCGGCCGGGTCACCTGCGATTGACAAGAAAGTTTGTCGGCCGCGAAAACTAATGCATGATGGATGCGTCAATGTCTGCTGTCCTGGGTGTTGCATTCGGGCTTCGCAGTAACGTCTGGCATTTGAGATAAATGGAGTTCGTAGGCACAAGAAAGAGCACAGACGATGACCGCCAACCCCCCATTGCTACCACGGGCATTAGGCTGTCTCCTTTCAATCATCTTGTAAGTGTAGCGCTGCTCGACATCTGGTTTTCTCAAATTACCTTCACGCCATTCATCCGTTATATCTGTATGAATGGCACATGCGAAGAACTCGGAACTCCAATGTTTGGGCGTTATTATTGGGAACAATTGTTTGGCTGAACCGGGTTGCTGCTTTTGTCTAGTGTCTTAGACTGCGACGGCGGTGCTCTCACGAGTGTTGCAACCACTCCGGACGCTGCATGCACTGATGCCACGAGAGGTATAATTTTCTAATATGTCCAAATCTGTCGTTCACCAATTCAATTCAAAGTTTGAAGGGTCAAACGACTCCTCAGCGCGTTGCGCCATTTTTTTTTTTGCTGGCGTAATAATTGCGTACTGGCCATCCTGGTCAGCTGTAGTTCGTCATACACACCCCGAAAGGCATCATACGATTGATTGTGCATCTTTTCCGTGGTTGAGACCGCGAGACCACTTACCCCCAGTAATAGAATCAGGCAATAGCGTACTGAGGAAAAAAATCATGCAGTTGTTGAAAGCTGACATATGCGATTCTTAGCATTTGACGGGACTTGGCTTGAACAAACTACAAGGTACCGCGGGAAAAGAATTCCCCAGTTCGAAACTGCAATAAACTCAAGCCAACTGAACCAATTTAGTGTTGAGAAAACGAGTGCTGGTTGTACCCTTTTATTCTTTGTTGTCACACACGTTGTGAACATTCACTATATATTCTTATCCACTTGGAGTAAATGCAATCCTTAAGGGTGCTCTTTGCCATTCTGCACAATCCTATGCAAGCTTGTGCCGAATCTACTTATTCAAAGACAACCGTAGCGATCCGCAGCGAACAAGACCGGTATGCGTCGTTCATAATGAACAGACATCCTAGAAGAGCCAATGCCATCAGATAATCAAGAGTCGCGCTAATCATAGGCGCTATGTGCGCACAGATGGGTACAAATGGGCGCAGAAATATATAACCACGCCATAGAAAGTACTTAAGAAACTGAGACGTCCAAACTATAATTTGTTTAACTGAAGTCCGATTAATAAGGTTAAGTGCTCCTTTGACAGCTCTGCAAACATCTTGTTTGAGTAAAGGTGTCGTTCTAGTGCGCACAATTCGTTCAATGGAAGCTTTAAATTGCAGTAGAAGGAATTCAAGTCGGTGGTGGTTCTCACCTGGTGGCAGACGTGGTACACCTGGCAGTTGTTCTGCACGTCGGCGTAGTAGCCCTCACCCTGACACCTGAAGCTGGTCGACAGTGGAGCGTACAGCAGCAGCTCCGAACCAGCCGGCAGCTCGTACGCCTGGCGCTTGGAGCGCTGGGCGAGAGAAGATACCTCATTATATATACCCGAATGTGTCGCAAACAGGGCATCGTGAAGCCGTTGGGACGCTGCACCACACTTCATATCTTGGATCACACGCTACTGATGTATTGTGCAGTACCTATGACACAGCTAGCAATATTTTCCTTATTGCTTTGAGAGTACTCAAACGGATGTTGAATGTACCTCGGTACTCACCCACAGCGTTGCGCTGACTATCCTCAACTGCCTATAAAGCACATGGAGAAACCTGCCGCAATAAAACTAATGGGATCAGGCTTATGATGGCGGGAATTGGGTGGTGGTGGGGTTATGAGAGTATAAGCGCGGTCACAGAGGTTAACGAGGTAGCGCAAGATGGAGTATCATACCATTCACTAACATTACAAAAGCATCAGGACCAGATAAATTAATGTTCGTAACGGAGCTAAGTGCATTGAATTTTTATTTTGTTCTTTATTCTGTTAACATTTTGTTTACCCATTGTTCTTTCCGCCCTTTCTATCAACAATCATATTAATGCTGAATGACTGCGCAAGAAATGCTCAGCTAATGAAGTAGAATTATGGCAACTAGACTGTAGTGCACCGAGTATAGTTTGTATTCTGATGTCATGCCTTGGCTTTTTTTGTTAGCGAGGATATATTACTTGTCAGCGAGTTGCATATGCATAATTATCATGTGCCGCTCTCGACATTGCATGCAAAACTGATGCTTTCATTGTTTATATAGCTTTTCTAGGTGCGATGTCAGGCGATTGTGAAAAGGTTATTGGTTAGCCTACCTGAACAGACCATCACTCTAAATCCTTGAATTGTGTATTACTAGAGTCCATTAATGCTTTGAAGGACTCTGGTATTACTTAAGTGTTTTCTAACCCTGCTATTTTGGGAGTTTTTACTGGGCCATAATTGACCTTTCCCTATATTTTCACTGCTTCCTGTTTAAATCAATCTATGCTGAAGGCAGGTTAACGGCAGAATAATATAGCAACTGCTTGTTTGATCTATAACGATAAAACAAAGCGGTATTCTGTAAACAAAGCTATGAATTCTTCCTATGCGCATGATATAATTTTAAAATGGAACATTATATAACCGTAAATTATTCGACTCTTGTAGTGATCATTACAAAACAAACAAAACGGAAGGAATGGGGTAAAGGAACAACGTTTTAGCGTGTTAGTTGAAAAATATCCAATTATTGTAAGCATAAAGTATTGCATTATGTTATTATTTTCAGCCTCTAGTAAGCGGCCAGCAGTTGATCGCAAATAAATAAATGAAATATTATTGCTTACACATTTTCTAGAAACGAGACAAATCAAGTTCATTACATCGAATTAAAAAATGTTTTTAAACAAGTTAAACACGTATTTGTAGTGGTTCTAAGTCCTTGTTATCTCCGTATAAAATTTTATTTGAAATACACGGGCCTAAACTACTTTGAAAAAAGTACACTCTGACAAGAGGTTAAAAGACAAACTTTCCTCGAGAGCTTATTATAGGAATTCGTTACGTCAGAGTACCGGTTGCGAACAAAATTAAATGCACATTTTTTTATATGAGGATTTCCCCAACCTGTATTAATTCACTTTCCTTGTCCCACCCGCTTCGGAAGAATACAATTATAGATTGATAAATTCATGTGCATGTAGGCTTGATGGCAGGCATGCATTTTTAAATAAGGCTGCTATGATTAATACCAATAATCTTCTTACAAATCGAAGGCTACAACAAGATGATGTTAAAAATTATCCCCTGATCTCAGTACTGATATTGTTTTCCAAAATTGCGGAACTTGTAATCTTTGAAGCCCTTTCCAATTTTCTACAAGTTAATCGAAACTGAAATGAGCAGTCTGGTTTTCATTTGGTTAGGAGTGAAATTTACTACAAGTTAAAAACAGCTAAATCCCGAACACTGAGTACATGTTTTTTCTGCATTTTCTCATATTGTAACAAAGCAGTTTATTTGCTTTGCCAATGCAGTAATGCCGAGAGCATTATCTTCATGTAACGCCCTCGGGACTGTAAGGGTTAATAAGTAAATGAAATCCGTTCAGCAAAACGTTTTCTTAGAACGCCTGAATCTTGAGGTGTGGACGGAGAAGCTAGCTTACTCATTATTATAAAATGGTTTAGCCAACCCAAGACATTGTATATTCGTTGATGAGGTAAGACTTGACGTAGGTACAGTATAATTTGGTGTTGAGCCTCTCCTTTTTTGGCTGCTGCATAAACTACGTAAAAAAAAACTTTTTAACGCCTGAACTTAACTTATACGCCGATGATGCCAACACATTTTCTCGAACACTGATAACCATTTAGCATTTAGACAGATTTCTAATTCATTGACTCACGAGCTGATGGCTCTGTTAAAAGCTAACCGACGAGATTTTGACATACAAACGGAGTTTCTGCAATTTTAGGCTAAAAATAAGCAACTAATTCAGGAAATCGACCCTAACTTTATTCACTTGAATTTCCCGCATTGACGCTTACCGATTTATTGGCCCAAACTTTCACGGTCAACTTAGCTGGACTGACCATCAGAACGAACACTCTTGACGGAAATTTCACTGTCACTTTGCGTAGGTCATTCATTCCATTATTCATAAGAAACTAGTATGCGTTTATTTATACTCCTTTTCTTCATTCTCAATGTGTGTGGTACATGCAAAAAACCTATGCGTTTAAGATATTTGTTTTATATACGTGTACACAAGGCATGCGTACCTCATTTAGGGTGAAGACTCAATAAATAATACAAGATATATAAATGTATTATCATTGTTTATATACTTTTTTCTGGGCACTACAACAAAAGTTTGGGTACAGTTATTCATAACAAAATGAAACATGCCTTTGTCGCTATTGCTAGTACATAGGTCAGTCGTAACATCGAACACAACTCAGGCTTAACTTCTCCCACTTGTTCTCCCGGAAATTAGGAACACAAATGATCGATGCCTACCATCAAGTGCTGTCAATTTGCTACTGACCGGTGCTCTGCGAGCATCTCTTCTTAGTTAGAAGAGCTCGCGAAAGCTATACGTTGTACCAGTTTGGGCGAAAAATTTGTATTCGTTTTCCTTGCATGTGTCGTATTTGTTATGCCTCTAAACTATAAAACCCTGGAACCTAATTTTTTTCGTGACATCTTAATTATAATTGTCCAAAATTATACCCGTTGATCAACGTGAACCAATCAATGTCTTTTTGCTACTCACTGGATGCCCTTGCAAAAGGCATCATTTCCTTTTTTTACATAGCATTGTTTCTCAGTATCAGCGATATAGCTTATCTTGTTTTTAGTTTGTATACTCAGCATTGATTTTTTTCTTCCTTTGCATATATTTATTATTTTTTCCTGTGTTGCCATTGATGTGTATAGAGGGGTGGGCGCCTCATCAGCAGGCATTGACTGCCTGCCTGTTTTTCCTCGTCTCGCGTGCATGCATCACGCACATGTATGGCTAAATTTCCCAGTTTTACATTCTCCAGTTTGTTCGTCTCACTCTTTGCGTGTCATTTATAAAGAATTTCGCCATATGCGCCAATTATTAATTCATTGTCCCTTGTTTATCGATAGTTTTTGTGTCCTGAAGCATCCGTCCCTCAGCATATTGAGTATGATTTAAGGAGCTCATGAAAAGTAACAGTGACCGGATAGAAAACGACGGACAGATGGCGGGTGGCACACTGTGCTTTTTTGAAGAAGGCGGAAGGGGTATTAGTGTTTCCAAAAACATCTGCGTGGACAACTGCCGAAGGGAAGAATTTTACATAAGCCCCCAAACCAAAAAGACGAGCTTGATACCGATGCGGTCATCATACGTATGGCAGAAGGGCGATCACCTTTTACAAAAGTTGTTATTTTCGAGCAAAGAGCTCTGCCACCTGCGCATTCTACAGTATACTCAGAAGATTGAATGCACCGCTTACCTTTTTGCCAGGTGTGGATGCTGTACCAATGGTCAGCAGCGCTGCTAGAACCGTTAGCTGCCAGGAGACGGGTGCCATGGCGGTTGTGGTGGTAGTGGTGGTGGCCCCTGAAATTGTACGCGTAAAAACGGGATATTTAGTTCACCTTTCGATGCAAAGTCGACGCTAATTAGCAGGCTTCGACACATTGCTATGCCTCAATGTGAAACTAACAATTTGGGGCTAAATACATTAGGCGCCCCTCAACAGCAAGGTTCATCTCTTCATTGTTTTCCGCTATGTTTGTGCTTTTAGATCCCTAACCGCGCTACGAATTGATGAAGTTAGCCGACGGGATGGCTATGACGAATATATTTTACGATTCTGGTTCCGTGAGTGTTTCCCGATTGCGTCAATCTTATTTGCAGGAGCATAAGCTTCCCTCATAAGCACAAATCGTTCATTCAGTTTCATTTGATATGAGTGGGACTCGCTACTGCAGCCTTTCCTATATTTTTACACCAACCCACCTTTTTGAATCGATAATACCAGGAACAGGAAAAGGCGGTGAGATTGGCGGCTTACAGACATTGAATTGTCAATCTTTAATGATTTCTCTTCGCCGCAAGTCAGGTTAGGTGCACGAGAGGTAAGGGTTTACAGACGAGGGGTACTCAGTGTCGAGAGCATACCGTATTTAGAGTTACAGTCCCCCGTTATCACGGCACATTCACAAAAAAGGGAAAAATGCCCGTTGGCCAGAAATGCATAACCCATCGTGTCTCTCATCGCCTTCCCTCCAATCTGCGACTCCATTCCTCATTTTCAGCTTCATATTGTGTACGTACAGCTTAATGTATCCACTACACTATCAACACGCTTGCCCCAATTGCGGAGGTAAACCGACATTATGCCATGTTACATGGAAATGTGTGGATACATGGCCAAGTAGTACAAAACCACAGGAGAAACAAAAGTGGTGGGAGGCAGCCCCTGTCAGCTCAGACCTGGAGCTTCAGAGAAAACTGATTAACCAGGCTCGAGTGTGGCAGGGTTCAACAGAGTCTTGAAATAAGTACCCCAACCACCGTTCGGCAGTGAATGTCTATTTGCATTTTTTTGCCAGTGAAGTTAAAGATGATGATAATTCTCATTGTGTAAACATCGGAGACATTGTTGCTTCTGCTGCTAGTCTTTGGCACTCAGCGCATTCTCTCAATTCTGCTTCTACTGTTATCGTTTCACCACACCTGAAAACTCAATCACTCTCTCACTCACTCACTCACTCACTCACTCACTCACTCACTCACTCACTCACTCACTCACTCACTCACTCACTCACTCACTCACTCACTCACTCACTCACTCACTCACTCGATGTTCAGCTGTAAGTAGGCGATGCATTTCAGTAACCTTGTGCGCGCGACACAGCCTCCCATGATAGGCAGTTGTAGGAGCGAACCGAATATAACACCCGGTTTTACAGCGAAGCTGTATATGGTTCAGGTGCAGGATAATTCTGAATGCGAAAGTATATGCCGCATGAGCCGTATCCCCCTTGACTGTTCACAGAGAATGGCAGGAAAGAATCTGTGCGTCATCGTTTAATTAAAACCAGTGTTGCGGAATGGGCGGCCCCATTCTATTCCAATTTCATCCCGAGGACTTATAACTTCCCGCCATTCCGTTACTTTCAATTCCGCGGAATGCCAAAATTTTGACCATTCCCATTCCCGGCGTATCCGGGAAGTTCTATTCCATTCCTGGTATTCCTCAACGTAGAAAATACCTCTTGCTGATTGGGTCGAGTTACCTAAGAACGCAACATAAAGCTGATGTCATCAAGTCCGTTGGGAACTGCCAAAATATGCATGCACGTCGCCAAGGCCGAAGGATGGTAGCAGCTTGGTGACATCTTGTGCATAGAAACACATATAAAAAAAACTGTCAAGACACCTACGCTTTCTGTTGTGGTTTGAGAATGCGTGAGCATCACTTCTTGCCAAGTTATGTCGCTGATGTGAGTGTCGCTGTTTTGTTTAGCGTTGCTATGTGTATGAAGTAGTGAAGCAACGCTAGTAGAAGACCATATCTAGACACTTTCACGATTACCACTTTTTTCCTTTCGTTTTTTTTTTCTCCTTATACTCATTCCGATGACCAAGAGCCTTCGCCAATTGCCCTTGTTACGCACGTGTTCAGACTTAACGTCAGTAACCTTATCGGTCAGCTTAACGACGTGCCAAGCAACGTCATACTGGCAGACGTCAAGCTGCGGGTACCAGTTGAAGACGTTACAGCTCAAAACGTGACGTTAGGATGAACGTCGGGCCATGGCATACCCATGTCCACCCTTATTTTTTCTCTTTTCTGAGGACACACACCACTCCATGGCCAATAAAGATTTATAATACATCATCCCCCTTTTCTGTTCGGCCGCATCTCGCGCACTAGCCAATGGGGACGTCAGCCCGGCACATGCTCACGTTCACAGCCAATAGAGACATCAGGCCAACGTATACACGCGTCTGCAACCGATTGGGGTATAAGGCCGACACAAAGCCGCTTTCGTATGCTAAATGTGCCCGCGTTCGCAGCCAACGGGAACTTCGCGCCCACGTTTATGGCTACGAGTGAAAAAACAGCGCTAAAAAGACAGGACAAGAAAGGACACAGGACCACGGCGCTGACTAACAACCCTGTGTCCTTTCTTGTCCTGTCTTTTTAGCGCTGTTTTTTTCACTCGTAATCATGAATCAACCAGCCCAAATGCGTACCTTATTACGTTTATGGCGTCACGCGGATACAGGGATCGCGCGAATTTCGCACCTGAGCTACTTGAGCGAGGCTCACGTCTAAAAAAATTAAAGTCCCTTTCTTAAGAGAAAGATGGTTAAAACGCGAAGCTTTCTGCTATGTAACCTGAGTCAAAGTCAAAGCCCAAAATCCGAACTACTTCGACAGTGTCAAAATGGCGGAATTGGATAGACGTCGACTTCATAACGCGAGGCCCCTGGGTTCGATTCCCACCACGGGAAGCGTTTTGCTTGAGGCGCTTGTGTAAAGTTAGCTTTCCGGTTGTGCGTTTTGGCCGACGAATGACGCCATCAGTGAGACACAGAGAGCTTCGCTTTAACAGGCTCCCGCGCGTGCACCCCTTCCCACTACACCGCCTGCCAACAGTTCGCGCCACACACCTGATAGCACGTGTTCTGTGCGCGAAGTGAAACTGGCAAGCGTTAAATTAAACGCGAACTTTGGAAAAAAACGCGACTTTGGAAGGAGGGACAAAGAGAGGAGAGAGGAATTTTATTGAAATGAAAAAAAAAACACAGAAAGGTCGGCCTGATGGTAATATATCTGGCCAGCTATTCTGTGTGTGGGAAGGGAAAGGGGAGGAAAGAGCGTGGATAGAGGACGAGGGAGATGAAGATGGCGGAGAAATGAATAAATGGCTATGTATAGAAGATGCCTATACCGATACTGTGCATGTGTTAAAGTTAAGCCGGACGGGCCTCAACTACAATATCTCTGAAATACCATCAAGGCATAATTGTCTGAACATTGTGAAATGGTGTGACCGCGCTGCGATTTGAATGTAATGTTTTATTTCGTCGTGCGGGTTTTTTTTTATCTAACGCTGACAGCTGGCATTTCAAAAATTGCCCATTTATGCTACTTACTAAACTGAGATCCACGGCAGCAGATGTTGGAATCTTCCTGGCGGGGCAGGGTGGCCGCGCTTGATGCTCTGTGTTTTGATATTGCGCAGCTGCGGATACGACGGCAGTCGCGCGGAGCAGTCACTTTGGTGCACCTTGGCTGCAATTATCATTTCACCTCTCTAAAGCTTCTCCTTCGGCGTATTCACTGGGAGTCCCCACTTTCATCCAGTACTTCACAGCAGCCGCCTAAAAACTACAGGCAGCAATGGGTCTTTTTGGTTGCAGTGATGCTGGTTCAAGAGCCAGCTTGGCCGTAGGTCGCAGCTTAAGATCGACACAGCTCGTTTAAAAACTCAGCTAATTCCATTCCAATTCCATTCCGCACAAAATGCGGCTAATTCTACTAAGGAATTCATCGTACTAGCGAACATTAAGACAGGGACACAGCTAAAGAGAAGACGAAACACACGCTAGAATTCTAGTCCCATCTTTAATTCTAGTCCCATCCCATTCCTTCGAGCGTAGTCTGCATTCCATTCCGAGGTAGCGAAAACGTGGAATGAATGCGGAGCTTTTCCAATTCCGTAGTGGCAACTCCGCTACACTGATTAAAACAAATCGTGCAAGGGACGGGAATCAAACACATGGCAGTGCGGTGAGAGATAAGTAGCCCGACGCCTATTCTAGGCCGACGCCACGCAGAACATAAATTTTGAGGAAATTCAAGTATTGACGAAAATGTGCCAAGCGGAGAAATACAACGCAAAGAAATTCAGCAATTCAGAGAATTGCCCACTAATGCACAGCATTCTTATGCGGCTTGTCTAGAGTGTGAGTTCTTTACAGCCAAATATGGAAAGGAGTAGCGAAAGACGTTGGGATATTTTTTTAAGGTTTCTGTTGTTTCTTTTCGCCGGTGATGTAACTTTATTACATGACAGCGATGAAGTGGCTTTACTTGGCTAATATTTATTTCCGAAGATGCTAGGCGTAGTGCGGGGGTGGTCCGATTACGCAATTTTTTATTCGTTTTTACAACGTTATTTTGCTGACTTCGGGATACTCGGCAGTCAATGCTACACATTCAAATTCCTTGGACACTTAACCTTGATTACGTGCTCCGAATGCGAAAGCAATACGACTCCATCAGGTGATACTGGTCGAAGTCTTATTTGAGTCTGCTCTTTCGTATGTGCGTGCGTCGTCCTGGTTTCATGAAGCTGCCACGATACAAATTCGTAGCTCCTCAGTAGGGGCCTGCAGTCTGGTAACCAATGAAGGCGAAGAAAAAGATGCACCACAACGTGGCAGTAAACAGGTATTTCGCCCGGGGAGGATGGGGAAGCCACACTACTTGCGAATTCAAAGCCAATATGCACTACAGGAATTTTTGTTTTTCAGCTGAGTACGCCTTGCAGCAAAGCCAACTTTCTCGAAAGCACTCGGTCGTTCCCAATCTAATATATTGTTACGGAACTCTTGAAACATTTTACATGGCAATGCACTGGATCACCTGGTAATCAAATCATAGCACTCTTCATCTATGGGAACATGCCTCATCAGTGAGCGCGCAAGGCAAGCCGAAGTGACGAGGAAGAAGTCACCCGGAGACAGACTGTCACGAGCTGCATTGTATTCCTTGGCTTTGGTCTGTTGGCATGTAGCTGTAATTATTTGTGGACAGATTGCTTATGTACATAGACTGTAAATAGTTCTAATCTGTGTCTTAACAATATCAAAGAAGGTCGTAGTACAATTCGCAGCTACATATACTCGGACATTGAGTCTCATTTGATTGTGAAAATTAGTTCACTGTGAAGTTTAAACATTTGCGATTTCCGTCTTCCGTCAATATACTTGGGCGTAGATAGAAGGCGACAAAACGCGGAAACATGCTCATACGCCGTCACTGCCAAATGAACTTCACGTTACCTCGAACAACGCCGCCTGTGCAACATTACTTGTCGCGACACACTCTTTACAATGGGAACAGTATAGACGCCTAGTTCGGCCGCTCATCGGCGGCCGAGCCGAACTACTCAACCATTTGGAAACAGTGCTGGGAGGAACACGTTACTGCGATTTATTCCAGCTTTAAACAGTCTTCGTTTAGTTGCGTCCACTGGATTAACGGCCTTGCGTCGCAACTTATGTACTCCTATCATTGCCACCAACATATAAAACGGACAGATCACAGCTCTACTCAGTTATTTTTTTTTGTTCGCAGGTACCCTCCAAACCCCGGTTTTTCAGTGCATTTTTCCTGGCAGTGTTAGGATATTCGACGCCGCCTTTTTCCAGGCAGGTCCAGTTTGCCGGCTTTTTTTCTCTGTGCATAGAAACATCTTTCGCTGCATTTTGCTTGCGTCGGAAATTCCTTATAACTTTCCATGTGTCTCCGTTTTCTGGGTTCTTGAATTTTTATGCAGGTAGTTTTCCTTCTGTTTACTGCTTTACCCAAATCTTGTAAATTATCTTGAATTATTTGCAGAATTTTCTACCTTGGTATGAAAAACAATAAAGTTCTTTAAAGCAGACAAAATAAATACATAGCAGCCACCCTACTTGGTTTTTATTTTCCTGATGTATACCTGCTCATGCTTTTTTCCTTGAAAAATGACGACATTGAGAGCAGCGTTCCTGTCTTACCCATAATGGTACTTCGGAATGTTGTAAAAATTTGTCTTTATACCCGTTATAAGCAACACTTATTTTGCCTTATAATAACTCTTCCACACTCTGCTCTTCCCTTTCTTTCGCGCCGAAGCACGCCTGGACTACGAGGGCTAGGGATTAATTTAGGCCCCTTGAACATGCTAACATGCACGAACGTATTCGCGTGAGAGTATTCGTTTCACGCCTTCATGGAAAAACGGCCGCGCGGCCGGTATCGAAGCCGCGCCTTTGAGCTCAGCGGCACGACGCCTTAGCCACTGAACCACCACGGCGGGTCACACTCTGCCTTGTGAGCCCCACTGTGTTAGTTTTCACTCCGTCAAAAGTGGTGACACACCGTGTGATTTTGCCCTGATGAATTCAGGCGTTCATTCTATCCACACGGAAAACAAGCGCAGCTCGTCAAGCGTGTTCTTAAAGAAAGTGTGAGCGATGAGCGCAGCTCGTCCGGAATAATGACGGTATATAACCGCCAGACGGGACAAGCTCGTTTGTTGCTCACCGTTTTTGCAATCGAAGAGAAATGGTGGAATGAGTCAATCGAAAAAAAGCTCTTCGAGGGGAGCCTTTTTTTTCGTTGAGTTTCCTGCACTGTGATTTAAAATGAGTAGCTTGGTCGCGGCTTAAAGCGATTCTTCAACACTTCCGTTAAACGCTTTCACTCTTTCCTTCGCGCCTGGAAGCACTACGAAAGCTTCGGCAGCGCGGAGCGGCACTGCACGATTTGCTCGTCGTGGCAGATACGCCTTCCGTTTATGCTTTTCTTTTGTGGCTTGTTTTTTTTCGATGTGGCTATCGAATGCGTTTGTTGCTGAAAATGAAGGCGAGACGGGGCCAATAGCCGCCACACCCGCTGTAATGTCGTAATTCCAGCTGTCGAAGAACACGAAGACTGGGAACGAGAGAAAAATCTTTTTAGCGTCTTTTTAAAGTTATCTGACGGGCATAGAACAGTAATTTTTGGCTGAAGTACTTTTCGACCCCGTAATCGAACTACTGGATGAGTTGGTTGACTAGGCTCTGCAAGAATTTAAGATTTCCAAAAAAAGTTGAAAAGGTGTTTCAGGGTCCCTTTAAGAACCAGGTCAATCCGAACGGAGAAGCAGCGGTAGCCCGCGGCTTTATGAAATGAGAGGATGCCATCAATTTTTAAAGACGACAGTCTTTCTTGGGCTACTTAAACCCAGAAATTTTGGTCTGTCTGTATGTCTGTATGTCCGTCGGTCCGTCTGTCTGTCTGTGACTCGATTCAGCCACCCGGCCAAAGCAAAACAATGCCTGCGCAATCGTCTTATATAGTCACAGCTAAAAATACCCGTCTATGTCCGGTGTAATGCGCATACTTGTCAACATTGTTGAAGAAGGACAAGACATTACGCAAATATGAGACAACAAATCAATACAGAAGTGATATTTGCAGTGTTCCTTTATAAAAAATCAAACATGCTGGACTTTTGCGAAATTAAATACTTCATCAACTGCACAAAAAGAATTCACTCCGCCGTCGCCTGCTGTCGCCCGCGCCACTACAGCTTCTGGCGCCATTTTAAGAAATCAACCGGCACAGTTACGCAAGGTTCCACTAGATAGGTTTCACGTTCTGCTTGCAACGCACGTGGAGTAGGGAAACGTGGTTCTATAAACGTTGAAGTAGGGCGCCTCGATGAACGCTCGTCTTCACCGTACGGCAGCGTTTGCATCGAGACACCCGGTTTGGAGCAGTGGAACGCGGGAAATTTAAAATGATTTAAGCAAACATTTGGCGTATTTACCTTGGGAGCAGCGCGACGCAAGAGGAACAACATGAGAGGTGAGCGGGAAAGCGAAGGGATGCAAAAGCCGATAAAGACTATCGTCTTTTGACGGCATTTGCAACGAAAGGAGCAGATACGCGGCCAATTTTTCTCTTCTTTTCTATATCGGCTTGAGTAACGTTTTTTCTGCTCCTCCAGCCCGCTAAGGTGACTTCTCCCATTCTATGAAAAAAAAAAAACGCGCGAATTGCCGTGTTTATTCATATTTTAGCAGATTACTACGGAAAACAGGCTTCAAACCGCGTTAAGTCTTGGAAATACTAGCTTGCTTCGACTGCAATGTGATGTTCCCGCGGGATGTCCAGAACGGTGACTTCTAAAGATTGAGAAACACTGTGAACATTGGCTGCTGCTTCCGGAAAAGTCTACTATGTTTGAGTTCAACTGCGTGACATTGTTTATCTATATTACTAGTGGGTTATACATCCTTTCTTCCAGAGACCACCTTGACACAGGAAACGGGTTCGCAAAATGAATAGCCCATTTTTGAAGAATACAATGTTGGCAATACGTCTTACGCAAATTTCTTGCATGACTTCGCTTTCCGCAGTAATGTGAGTACGCAAGTATGTTCAAATATATACATTTATATACAAGTAAAACTCACCTGAATATTCGGCAAGGATTTCTAAAATTCATCTTGTCCTCAAGCATTTAAATAAATTATTTTTTTTTCTGTAGTTATGACGAAAGGAAATACCTAAGCAATGGAGAAGAAGTGGTCGGTCTAATTCTGTGTGCACAGTTTCATTGGTCTCCCATGCATTTCCACTTTGTTTGCTGGTATATTTGCAGTGTCTGCTGCTGCTGTTGATGGCGCCGGTCCGTACCGTCATTCGCAATCACATTGCTACTGAAGAAACGCCTCGGTTGTTATGGTGGTTCCTGATCCTGCTCATTTATGGTTGGTGTCATGTCAACCCAAAGAACAGTACGACAAGCTAGAAAAGCCCGCACAACGGTGGCATCGCATGGAAATTGTAGTAATTGTAACAACAATTGTTCCAGACCACTGGACGTGAGCAAATAGCGTAACAAATCCCACGCATCGGCCTTGGCGATGCCGCCTCTACTGCGGCTGGTTGCGCTAACATCGTCATTATTGATGGTATATTATGAACGTTATACTTTGGTAGTACTACAGACGATCTACCACCACAAACACTACTACCACTGCTGCTACTGCTGCTGCCACTGCTTTTTTACACCCAATATCCCTGCTACTAAAAATACTCCTGCTACCACTACTATTGCTGGGGATGAATATACAATACTATATAATAGTTAATGTACTGCTACTACTTATACTACCTATAACTAATCACTACTGATTTTGTTGTTACTAACCGCCGACTGCACATCGTCCTTCCCTTCGTACACTGCACCTGTAGGCAATAGCTGTCAACTGTCAACTGCTCTCAACTACCACTACTATTCCTATGCGCCTATTGCTATGTTGTACTACGACTATTATTACTACAATATTACTCATACCGCTTTCACTTCTAGCACGACTACTACTACTACTACTACTAATAATAATAATATGTTTATTGCAATATACAAGGTATATTTGCGGGCCTGCCGAAGCCACCGGAGGCTTGAAGGGCAGTGCCCGGCAGTTGGCGGCACCGAGGCCAATCGCTTCGCCGTTACACACAGAAAAAAAATGAGAAGAAAAGAAAAAGAAAGAAATAAAATAAAAAATAAAAGAATGTGGTAAGTGAGGAGCAAATAGTTAATAGAAAAGTTCAAACAGACATTTCTTAATTAAATTTGGGCTACTGAGGGAGAAAACATCGTCTGGTAACAGATTCATTGCATGCGGGACATAAAAAGCGCGAATACGTTCCCCATACCTAGTTCGTGTCCTAGGCAAAACTATTACTACTACCACTACGATTACACTACCACCATCACCACCACCACTATACTACTACTACTACTACTACTACTACTACTACTGCTTCTTCTGCTGCCTTGGCTGTCGCCCCTACCTCGACGTCCACCTTTAGCTGTTATAACTACTGTTAGTTGCTGCTGCCGCTGCAACCATAGTAACTTGGTGTACCGAATTCAATAGCCCGGCAAAATTTCGCTATAACTGAAAATTTGATATGTGCACACGCAAAGGATTTGCAGAAACATTATGAGGCTTGCCCGAAATTATTGTTTTATTCCAGTCAAGCTACTCTACACTTATTAGCCAATCGAGTAGTGAGATTTTTACTTTATCTCATTTTGTCGTAAAAATATATACTGCACCACTTGTAATGCCCCTTGCCGTGCTAGTGGAAAATGGGCATGTCAGCTTGCCTTGTCAAAGGCGCGCGGAACCACCACTTTTCTGGTAACTAATAACAGCTACTGCCTTAAGCGCTGCGTCCGGTGACACCGCGGAGAAGAATTACCAACGAGGCAACAAATGCACACACACGAAAAAAATCAAGGCAAGGAGGTAGCCAACATGGTGTTGGTAGTGACTCTGAAAACTGTTCTTGAAACTGCCCCCCCCCCCCCCCCTCACAAAAAAAAAAATGAAAATATAGACAGCTAGTCCATTAGAAGAAAAATATTCACGGCAACACCCGTAGCTCGGTAAAGCCACCTTTTAGAGCACTTGCAGCACCTGAACTTAGGGGTATCACGAGTACCCGAAACTTCTGTTCGGTACGTCGGCAAGATTTGCAACGGCTCTATAGCCTAAGAATTCGCTATTCGAGGGAGTTCGGTATATCAGATTTTGATTCGTTTCACTTCAATGGCACTACTGTTGCTGCTTAGTTGCCCAGTTCTTTGCAGATAAGTAATTACCGTGGCAACGGTGGAAGTATGGGTGCCAAGACACAGTCCTACGAGCGGCACTGTCTTACCGTATGGATGTAAAGCAGACAAAGCAAGTCGAGTTCCTCGGACGAACTTGGTCGTTGCAAGGTAACGGGTATCCCAGGGAGCGCACTGAGCGACGAACTTCTTCGTAACGCACACAGCAACTACAGAGTGGCCCACCGGGGCCCCGCGCTTTTATGGGCCCGGAAGGAAGCGACGCCGTACAACGCCGGAAGACAATGGGACCGCGCACTCTCACTCGCGGCTTGTAGCCGGATTGGCCGAGACCCGGCGCTCGCAGTTCGTGAGGAGGAACGGACAAAAAGCTCCCGCCATCTTCTGCTTCCTTTGCCCGGTGACGTCCGCTCATCCGCTGCGTCCGAGCGCGACGCCCGCCAATGGCGACAGGGCGTTCCGAGTGACGTCACGTCACGAGTAATTTGAGGGAAGCGGACCGTTTTGTTCTTGTCGGATGCCGCTTCTCCGCTTTGTCGTTCCTCGCGCTTTCCCGTCCGCGAACGGCAGCGCTCTACTGGCCTTGAGGGGCGGAAGGAAGGCAGTAAAGGCCGATGTGTTTCGGTTTCTCTCGCTTGACCCCGCGGCGGAGTCGTGCGTGACCCGGCGGGAACGCAGCCTTGTTCTGCGTTGCCGGAGCCGTACGTCAAGGGACATGATCGCGCTGGCGCGCGCGCGCATCGCCGTCTCTGTCACGCCCGCCCCCGCCCGCGCCGTCGACCGTTATCGCGGCCTGAAAGGAAAGCGAAGAGCCCGTTGAGTAAGCGCCCGGGATTCACCGACGAACACGCCGTGAACAGGTGCGACGACAGTGCGCTGGAATTTCGGCAACGCCAGCGGTATGATTGGTGTCGTCAGGATGACTGAGATGAGGGATGGGTAAATTATGGGGTAGCGGGGTCAGCGATGTCAGTTTCCTCGGGAATAGCGGGTAAAATAAAGAAGGAAAGAACACAACTTTCGGAATTACGGTATTTGCTACGAGCTTAAGTGCAGTCAATTTACAAAATGGACAATCCGTCAGGCTCACCCTGGCAACTTGGCTGCGTGGAGATTAAAATCAGATTTATTCAAATTCCTCCCAGGCGCCGGCAAGAGCTAGAACAGCTGGAGTATCACCTGAGCAGCAAACTTTCATTTTTTATATGCTGTACTCATAAAACTGCAGTCAAAGTTGGATTAATTCCGTGTCCTAAGCCAACTTCGGTACCTCCAACACAATCTTGGGCCATTCCTGGTCTCCCAATACGGCAAGGTTATATCCCGTAAACCAGCAACTATAGGCTTGCGAGACAGCAGAAGTACGCGGTCGAGCTAAGAAGGAGCAGTGGTATTTTCAAAAATACCTTCTTCTTGCAAAATTTCTGTTAGCAACACCAGCAAAGGGCCAGTCGTAATGGCCCGCTTGCCACAGAAGGAAGGAAGACGGGAATCTTGGCGGAATTTGGCTATTATGGTATTAAAAAACGCTCTAAGTTCACGTGAATGTCGCAACGAATAGCAGACAAGGCGCGTATAAGGAGCTAAAATCATGGCAAAAAAGTTTAGCGATCACTAACGTCAAACTGGCTCCCATATACCATAAGAAAGTAACGAGGGGACAAATTGATCTTGCGAAGAGAAGATATTGCAAACGCAAAAACGTGAGTTCGCACTAGGACAATAAACCCTCCAACGCCGCAACTTCTATTGCGTATACCTTTGCGGGCCGTCCGCCTTGCTCGGAGCGAGCTCCGATGGGATGATTCTCCTAAGCCCGTGTTTATCGTGCCGTGAGTCTGATGCAGCTTCCCATGTTTTAGTCACCGACGTTCTGACAAAACCTACTTCCCGAATTTGATTTTTAATCCCTTTTCCCGAAGCTAGCCTGAGATGAACGCGTATTTGGCACGTCTTACCCTCATACAGGTTGTGAGCACACAAGAAGGCTCCAAATGAACGTCTGGATAGTCTTAGACGCGAGCAACCTTGATTTTATTGCGAACTATGAGATGTTTAAACATACATATTCGTACAAATCAGTGTGCAACTAACCTTATAATAATATCATGTCTAAATTATTGCCCCTATCTATTTGCAAGGTGGGCTGCTTTCTCAGGCAATGTCAACTTTAACGTTATTGTTAACCTGCTGCACGGCACTGATACGGGTCGTATCAAACATTTTTGTCGGAGCTTTTCATCATTTTTTGCCCACCCACTATAAATCTCCGTTTTTCGCTAGCGCCATTACTTAAGTGTAACGTAGCGCGTCTTACGAGTACTTTGCCTACAACAACGGCACGCGACGGCGAGGCACCCTGGAGGTGCATCCATCATCGCTATCAGCAGAATATACGCCACACAACTTTGCGGCATCGCGTGTGTATTTCACTTTTTTTTTTTTTTTGGCGCAGCCTTTTGTCCGCGCCGGCGCTTGTAACGATTCTCTGCGTCCGCAAAGGGTTTCCCCATAGCACCGAGAAGGTTAAATATGTTGAAAAAAGCGGTGCGACCGCTATCTCCGCGACAGGGCATGGGTTGCTACAATTTCCCGCCGAGTTTTTAAATAAGTCATGAAGACAAAAGACAACTTTGCCCGATTTTTAAGAACTAGCCTTTGGTAACTCACTGAGGTTTGCTCGAGCCGCGAAAGAGCTTACTTTTTTACCCGAAACAAGCGCAAGATATATCGAAAAACTCAAATTTCACGCTGCACTGACGCAGCATTTCCAGGAGTGACGTAATATGGGGCAGCACTAAAAACACAGTTATCAGTGTGTTAACTGCCCGTTAGCGTTGAAGTGGCACGATCAAACGGAACTAAGGGCCTTCACTTCAATCGATCAGTCGTGTTTCTGATCAGAGCCAGCCAATTGAATCAACAAGATTCTGTGACGTCATAGAAAAATCTCCGGAAAGTGGTTGGCTAGTTGCCACTGCTACATCTGTTTCCCGTGAAATCTCCATTATTTGTTTGAGGCTTACCATAAAATCGTCGTTATTTTTACAGAGACAACAGAGCTTTTTAGGGGCGAAGCCCCTTAAAAGCTCGGGCTGTCGGCGTCTCATGTCGTCGTCGTAACCGTCGTCTCATGTAGTCACGGTACTAAAACACCGGGGCACTCGTTTACGCCTCGCGCTATAGATGTAACGCGTACGAAAAAAATAGCAGTGCTTTGGTCTGCTATGCCAGGATATACGTAGCGTGAGCTAAGGTTCGTCAATCCAATCCAATCCAATCCAGTCCAGTCCAGTCCAGTCCAGTCCAGTCCAGTCCAGTCCAGTAGCTGCTCCTCGCGCATGCTCCTCGCGCATGCTCCTCGCGCACGGCTCTCCGGGAGCCACGCGAAACGGCTATCAAGCGGCTCCGGCGCAGCGTCAGACATGGCTACTGCGCAACGGAGGCGCACAGCTGGGTACGCGCCGGCGCCGGTTCGTCTGCCGCGGCTATGACGTCACTCCTCTGGAATGTGCAGACCGGCGAATGTGCAGACCCAATTCTCTACACACCCGTACCATGGTGTGTAGAGAATACCCGTAGTCCAACTGGATTTCAATCCAATCCAATCCAATCCAATCCAATCCGATTTAATCCAATCCAATTCAATCCAATTTGATCCAATCCAATCCAATGCTCCTCGCGCTTGCGCAGCACGGCCCTTTGGGGTCCACGTGAAACTGCTCAACCTAGGCCTGTGTAGTGTACGCTACAAAAGCACCGGGACACTCGTTTACGCCTCGCGCTGGAACGCTTCGTAACGCGTAGTGAGAAAACACCGGGGCCCTCGTTTACGCCTCACGCTGGAGCGCTTCGCAAAGCGTACTAAAAAAAAAAAAAAAACACCGGGACACTAGTTTACGCCTCGCGCTAGAGAGCTTCGTCCTTCAAAGACAAGAGACTTTTACAGCAAAGCTGTATACCTCTACCCCCAATGGCTTTATCTCCGTTGGCAAAAACTGCAAGGCGCCAAGAATACACTTAAACACTGCATGCTTCACCCCTCCCCAGGTTAGTGGAAATGTTTACCTTAAAGGGGCCCTGAAAGGCATTTTGGGCACACTAAAAGAACTAGCGCAACCGTTAGATTGGGTCGTCAACGTCCTCTGTGCCAAGTATTACTCTTGTACGCGCAGCGGAAAGCTCACACTTTTGTTGCAAAGTTTGTCGTTTTTTTTCTCACCCTTCCCTTCGTGTTTTTGGGCGCCGCCATCTTCACATGTCTACATCATCGATTCCCAGATGTTCGTCATGAGCTAGACATCCTGCTATTGGGCGGCTTTTTCACGCACTTCCGGCAAAGAGATGAGTCGTCTGCTCAGCGTCGGCTCGCCGGCTGATCTGCCAGCGGAGTGCTTGGGCATTTTACGACAAACGAAACAAGTGTAAAACAAACGCTTAACCTTTTGTATTGAATGCAACACGGCCATAACACGACATGGGTATTCTGTTACCTGAGTACGTTCCATAAAGAAAGCGTTGAAGCCCCGTGGCACTTCTTTCGTGCAATCGCAGAGAACGCCCTGAGCCGAATGCCCGGGTTTGACGCATACATTTTATTCAACTTCAAAACAATCCAGAGATGCGTTTCTAACGAACACAACGTCACAACATGCGTTGAAAGTCTGAACCACAATTGACAGAGGATGGGTTGCCTCCTGCCCGTCGTAAATTCGGTACTCACCTCGCGCGCGGTTTGCGGGGACGAACAGCAATTCACTTAACTCTGGCGCACAAGCCGATGGCTTTTAGCCACGCACACTGCACATACCCCATGCGAGGTTGAGTCGTACGTCGCACGAGAAAGATAATCCAGACCATGGGAAGCACTATCCACCCGCAGAAGCACAACGTCGCATTTCATCGCGAAACAAAGGCGTCCAAACACACACACCATCGCCTCCTGTAATGCCAAACGCATCTCGCACTTCCCAATGGGAGTGAGTGGTACGCCTGCAGTTCCCACATGTCGCGAAGTGGGGCCCCAAGCTGAACCGGGATCACGCAACCGTAACTGACTTCTGGAGCGGTTTGTGCCTTGTTACCAAGGCAACCGATGTTTGAGATTGTCAAAGAAATGGCGCTCGCTCCAGCGCTAGAAAGCTCAGAGCCGCGACGGAGCATGTTTTGCCAACGTTGCCGCTCTCCACCACGCGTCGCCCCAAGCTGAACTGGTCACATGATTGAAGCGTTTTGTGCACGGGTTCTGTATCGATTTAATATGACTTCTTCACATGCCGCCGGCAGGAATTACCACCGCCGCAAAATAAGACCCGGCACCAGCGGGGCCACATCTGATACGGCGCTTTTTGGATAAACAGTGCGCGGTGCATCAAGGGAACGAGCGCACGACCCTCCTTGTGCGGCTGCGAGTTCGCCGCCGATAAAAAGTCATGTGCCGCCAGCAACGTACACCGCGAAACGGCAAGGCCAGGCCGCCGCATACATGCGGCCAGATTTTTCGTTCGCTTTTCCAGCCTTGAGCGGAGTGCATGATTCATGGTGTCACTGTCAACAAAGCTTGCCCGTAGCAGACGACAATAGCGGAAGTACGTCACCTCTGCGGAGCGCAGCATCATGGGAGGAAAGTCTTGCGCGCCGTCAACAGCGGAGAGTAAGTCGAAAGGAGGAGGAAACGCGAAACGACGATAATGCGCGGTTTTTGATTTACGATTTCTCAGCTAATACTCATCGCTTTAACATAATTTTTGCGGGAGGAGATTGCAAATACATTGCTTTATTTGGGTACATGTACATCCATGCATCGGCGGAAGGTATTTCACGACCCCTTTAATATCTCCATTATTTGTTTGAAGATTGCCAGAAAATCGTCGTCATTTTTGCTGAGGAAAGGCAGCTTTTTAAAATTAACCAAACTTGTGTTTTGTTTTCATTGCCATTTTAACACGAAATCACGCGGATGATGATGTAAAGTTTGACATAGATGTTAGAAGAGTGTAAAGAAGATAGTAAGGATACCAAGAGTCGCTAAGGCCAGCTGCCATCGGTTTCCACTTGTTAACATGCAGTTAGTTCCCTTTTACGCATCGAGACATTAATGTTATCAGACTTGTTTCGAATGGCCTTCAGTCACGTTTACGGCGGTCGTAGGAAGGTAAACAAACTTTACGGGAATGAGTGGGAGACTGCTCCTGGAATGGTTCCCTGGTTTCACATAGCACTTAGCACTGTAAAGGTACGTAGGCAGATGTTACTCTAACGAAATAAAGGAAGATGTGACAACCCCTCCTTCCTGTAACCTTCAGTTAGCCTGCAGGAAATTAAGGAATAAACAAAATAAGCTAGTGACTATTAGCGCTGTGAACTGTTAAGTGCGCTTCATAAGCAGGGGCTAATTATCACCTGAAACGAAGCCATTTCCCGCTTGACAATCTGTACGGGCGTGTAGCGTTTAATACCTATCGGTCCTATACAGCTGGTCGGCCGAGGCTCCGTAACGAGCCATTAATCCTTCGAACACGGGCGCTTTCTCCATTATGCGTCGACACACGGCGTCAGTGGGCGGCCGGGGATGGATGCTGTAACGAAGACCTTGATGCATTGATTACACGTTGTAGTTTCACGTTTTACACGCGCATGACGTAACCGCTGCCATCGGTTTGAGTGCAGGGCGTGCAAATTGTTGTGCCCTTATGGAGTGAAAGCTACTGCGTACACGGGGCGAGGTGCTAATTCCTTCTGTAATGGAGTATTAAATCAGCACCTGGCCAGACCGTGTACACTCGTCCAAGACTGCGAAACGGTACTACGGCAGCAGCAGATGAATATTTTTTTTTCTACCCAATGTCAGTAGACTGACGACTGTTTTGTTGGTCGAATGCATAGCAAAACTTCATAACGACGATGCGCTATGGCGCGTATACGGTCGAAATTTTGCTTGGAGCCATGAGTATAAGGCTTTCTATGATAGAAGCAAGAGTCGCTCTCCAGTTCTGCGGCAGCTGTCGAGTGCACAGCCGTATCCTCGTTAGCTGTGCCATGAAATACTAGGGCTTGAAATACATAAACGGATTTTGTTTCCATGACCTGTGTTCAAATTTTGTCAAGCAAGAAAAACATTTCCGGATGGAGTACTTCAACCGGTTCCGGATTGAGTATTTCCGGATGGAGTACTTCCGGATGGAGTACTTCAGGCTACCCAATGGAGTACTTCAACTCAGTTAAAAGTATTAAGTGGTCGCTGAATTCTAACCCTTCGAACTGATTGAAATATGTGCATAAGCGCTCGTTAGAACGAAATCGCTTTGCGGTTTTAATTACTGCTTCACGTGAAGTTACTGACAACGCCGACTGCAGTGCAAGGATTACAAAGGGTCCAACATTTAGCGAGTACTGCTTATAACAAAGTCCGCCTCCGTCCCAATGATTTTGTTGTAACAAAAGCTTACTGTGCTTAAAAAAGAATTAGCTGGGCTTGCAACTGTGTTTGGTCAAAACCTACGAAATTTCGGCGAGAAACGACATTGTCCCGCTAGCCTTATACCGTTACAATGCAGGCCCCAGTGGTGCATTAGCTGAGGCATGCATTGTAAGAAACGTAATTATCCAGTATTACAAGTACAGAGGAACTAAGTGCAGAAAATGGTTTATGCGCAAAAATATTGGTACCCGTCTGGCGATCATAGCGGTTTGTATCGATCTGCACCCCACCGTGCATGCGGCGTGCATCAAAAGCCAAGGGTTCCGCCGAAGAACAAACCGACATAGCAGTTCCGCCATAAAAAAAGCGAGGGGTCAGTCAAAAGGTCATAGCGCAACTACAACAACTGCCAAAGTTGCTTTAGGAAGTTCTCAGCAGTCACATTTATTTATTTTATTTGTTTATTTATTTGTACATACTGAAGTTCATTAATAGCTATAGCAGGAGTGGTTGAAATACAGAGCAGCGACTAGAAGTGCAACACTTCAGGGAACGAGAAAGGCGTATACACCCGTATACACATTGCAAATTTCATTCAGTACAAAAATGCCAGATCATGTAGATGACAATGTACATAGAATCACCTTTACACAGCCAATCAATGGGCATTGTAAGACGGGGTGCACATACAAACAAAACAAAGGAAAGAACTATTGCCTAAACACGACTTTCAAGAAACAGCTGAGATTGATTTATCGACGAGGTCCTAAATCTCACCCGGCAGTAAGTTCCACTATTCTGTCGTTCTTGAAAAAAAAACTAAATTTGAATGCATTGTTGTGTGCATGAAATGGGGGGAGATTTGGAACATGATCATTTCGAGTTATGGTTGGCATAGCATACGTAAGATAACTGTTATCGGAAAGGCGATTATCTCAGTGAACGGTATACCGTGCACGTTCTGTGTCTATTTATTTATTTATTTACAAATACTGCTGTCTCAACTAGAGACATAGCAGGAGTGGAAGAGTTACATGAAACACATATACACGACAGATATAAGTTATTAAGAGTGTAAAACGTACACATCTAACAAAAATGGTACATCACACAAATATACATAAAAAAACACATAAAATTCATAATTCACGGAACAAGTTCTGGCAAGTCTTTTAGAAACAGTTCAGCGGGCAAACGTCGAAGGGGTGGCTCTAGATTGTTCCATCGTTGAATTGTTTGAGGAAAAACGTATACCCAAAAGAATCTAAGTGCGCTCGAAAGGGGACAGTATTCAAGGGACCAGTGTGTCTTGTTGCGCGCCACGAGCAATCTACGAAAAAAATTGGTTTGGCTAAACAAGTGGAACCATGTACAATCTAGTGCATCAAAGCAATCCAGTCACACTCACGCCGGTGAGATTAGGGCCGAAGGGACAGTTTCTCAGCATGAAATGTAACGGAAACGTTGCGGCTGTAACGACGGAATAGACCTAATTGTCTTTTTGAACAGATTCCATCTTAGCAATATCACATTTAAAGAAAGTAAGGCGACCGTACAACTGAAGCGTACAGGACGGATAAGAGTGTTGCAGGCAGTTATTTTACAAGGTGTAGTAGAATTTTTGAGAGTGCGTTTTAAGTAGGCAAGATTTCGGAGAGCCTTCACACAGATAAGGTCGATGTGTTTGCGCTATTTCAGGGTTGGTGTGAAAGTGACGCCGATATATTTAAACTCATCGACATTAATTAATTGTTGTCCTGAGTAACCGTAAGTTAAATGACAAGGCTTTTTTGTTAGTGAAAGTCATCGCAACTGCTTTGTTTAAAGTAATTGCCATTTGCCATAACAGTAAAATAAATGACAAGGCTATTTTTTGTTAGTGAAAGACATCGCAACTGCTTTGTTTAAAGTAATTGCCATTTGCCAGTCCCTGCTGCATGCGCAAAACTTGGAAAACACATCTTTCAGACACCGCTGATCTTGAACGTTTGTGGCATTGCAATACAGAACACAGTCATCCACATACAACCTCAATTTAACGGGCGTGCCACAAGTAATTTTAACATCATTAATGCAAATAATAAATAATAACGGCCCAAAAATCGAACCTTGTGGCACGATTGATGAAACTTGCACTCGTGATGACCGCGTGTTGTTAAATGTAACAAACTGTGAGCTTGAGAGCAAATTATCTTCTAACCATGAGAGCAATGGGCTGTTTCCAAGAAATGTTCGTAATTTGTGCAGAAGTTTCCGATGACAGACCTTATCGAACGATTTATAGTAGTCAATGAATATCGCGTCAATTTGACCCTTGTTGTTAAGTTCTGAAGCAATGTCGAATGTGAACTCAAGTAGCTGCGTGACGGTAGAATATCCTGCGCGGAACCCGTGCTGATGCCGTGTTAGCATATCGTTTTCACTGAGGTACTGGACAATATGCTTGACAATGCACCGGACAATGTACTGCTAAGGTCTGCGCTTTTCTATGTCTTTCGACGATCAAAATGTTGTCGCAACTTAGCAGACTGTGGTGCTAGTAAGGCGTCGTCATTTGCGGAAGTTCTACAACGCGGTAGGTGAACTTTATATTTAAACCAAAATGTAATGGCGATGAGGAGGTTAAGGAGGAAAAGTAACCTTTATTAAGGCGAACCTTACGCTCGGATGTCTATGGTGATGAGACTGAAATAAGTTTTACCTTTTCTTACTGTTGTAAGAAATGATAAACCGGTGTTGTAGACTAGACACTTTGTAGTCACTTTGTTGTAGACCCTTTGATAACCGGTCTTGTAAACTAGAAAGTGCTGTCAATGGCTGTGCCAACGGTTTTTCTGGTGTACGCAAAGCACTAATAAACACTGCGTAACGTACCCCTCCTCTGCGGAGCCAGTCACAGGCTCCTTTCCGCCATTCCACCACTTTCTGGTTCCCAGGATAACATCCGCGAACCTCGTTCTTTTATTTTTCCTCTATGTGGGCACGTTCAAGTTTACTTCCGCGCCTCCCGGTAGCCACATCTCAGCAGAGTGCAAAAGTGACTCCAGGAGAGCGCTTCCACGCACGCTCGGCAACGGCGTGGTGACCGACCGTGGCCATCGGAAGTGCAAAGGGCTCGTGACTCGCATGGCACGACTGCGCGGGTTCCCCCGTCCGGCGGCGTTCACGCACAATGGCGCTACCGACGTACGCGGCAGGTCTTGTACGCTGTGGTGGTCGTGCATTCTCCGCAAACAGGACAGTCGCTCCTGGAAGTGTCGTCGAGAGGGAAACGTCTTCACGGGCTAACGTCTTCCTCTTGTCTATAACTGGTCGTTTTACGTTCCGCCGACGCCAGTATGAGAATTTTTGCAGTCGGTTAAAGCGATAACAGCCGCGTCTAGTTGGTTTGCCATGACTTGCGCGGCGATGTAAATTGATGTTTAACGCGTGGGACACGCTCAGGGAACCGCGCGCTGTCTTGGGCACAAGCGCAGAATTCACGCACGTGAGGTTTTCTTTCGTGTTACGTCGGTTTGCGCAGCTCGATTCCAAAATTTTGTAGGGTTATTTACATTATATACTTGTTGATGCGCTGCTTATAATGATATTTAAATAATTTGTTGTGCATATGTATATAGTTCGGGAAATGTGGGCGAAATATACGCCACAGCCATGAATCGTGAGAAGAGGTTCCTTGAGATACGAAACACACGTTTGCAGTAGATGCGGCGTGATGCTGGACAGGCCAGACTAGCTTAGCCATAGTGATGATGCCCACTCAGGTACCCTTTTTTTATGAAAAGTCTCAGCGGTGCGAAACATTTCACAGCTTGTACCCTTTTCTACAACGAACATGATCCGCGCATAATATATTTGTAATGATCCTAGCATTCTGCGGTAATGCTGACCGAAAGGGTTATTGAGGTTGCAATTTTTCTCCTACATCGCCTTCCCGTATCCCACTTTCCGTCACGCGCGTTTAGTCCTGTGGGGAAAAACTCTGGCTAGTATTCCCGGAGGAGGATGATTTATTAAGTGTGTTAATATTTTTAGTGAAGGTCTCTTATGCGAAGCAATCAGAAAGTAACTTTATTGACCTCTTCTGCTATTCCGTGCCTCGATTACCGCTGAAATTCTGTTATCCCCCTAATTATCAGATTATTGCAACCCCTTATTGCAATAAATACAGCACTAATTGCCTGACTGCATTCAGTTATATAAGTAGTGAGTTCTACTTTTATGTGCCCCCTACTTTCACAATTTCAATGTAAGTCTTGCATTTCTGGCACTTAATTCTACTATTGAGTACTAATCATAAATTTGTCACGCCTATTCCGCAGTTTTATCTCCACATTACCTTTTTCTGTCCGTGGTTCATAGGCCAATTTACAAGTTCCACGTCCTTACCTTATCGATTTTACTGTTCGAGATAATTTACGGAGCACTACTTAGCCGGTCTGAACGTCTACAACGGGTTCAAACCTAACAAGTCCCCCTTTCCTCGATACCATCTCATATAATTACGTATTTCTAATATCCCTTCCCATAATTATCGCAACAATCATTTTAATTAAACCGTCGAGCATGAATATGCCGCCGATATCTCATAGTTAAGCCGGCCTTTAATAACGACATACGCTTTTGCAGGCCAAATCATTTGGCGTCACGTTTGCGCATTGCAAAATCATCCGTTGAATCGGTGGCGAATCGTGCTAAACGTACTCGCGATGTGGAATAACGGTGGTCCCTACAACTGAGCGCACCATCGAGGTAATGAATTGTTTCGCATGTATATTTTATGGTTGCCTCAATAATAGATGCATGCCTAACAGCCTGAACATGTGATTACAATGTCGTAAGCCAAAATGCGTCTTTAAATGCCCGCAAAAGCGCTCATTCACATATGTCAGCGCACGCTGGCTATCACGTCTTTGGCGCATTTCCGTCGTTGTGCCCATTGTCTCTTACACTGCTCATCTTAATTATGATCGCTGCTCATTTTGTCCCATCCGGTTGTTTATCTACAACTGAAGGTTCAGCAAGGTCTGTGGCATCATCACTCTCGTGCCGACACAAGCAGCGTTCACATGCGACGTAATTAAGGCATCCCACTGTGTACATCTCAACAGCTGCGTTTGTCAAAAGGTCGGCATGACACCGAGGCCACTAACCTTCACCAACTTCTCGCCGTTTAAATGCCCATTGACGCTCGTTGGGATTCTAAGGCTCTTACCGTCACGACGCTCTTTGTGGCTTTGGGGTATTACGTTCTTCGCTCGACCAAGGTAAAGGTCGGCTGTCCTCTCCGACTTGATACCTACATATTAGATATGCATGCCTGGACATCTGGTATTTACATGTATTTACATGTCACACTTTTAGAGGCGAAGGCCCTTGGGGGCTGGGGCTGTTGGCGTCTTCTGTCGTCGCCCTCGTCGCAATCGTCGCCTCATGCAGTCACCGTACTAAAACACCGGGAAACTCGTTTACGCCTCGCGCTATCGTGCTTCTAAGACAAGAGACTTTTACAGCGAAGCTGTATTACCTCTACCCCCCAGGGGTTTCATCTCCGTTGGCAAAAACGCCAAGGTACCAAGAATACATTTATACACTGTATGCTTCGCCCCTCCCCAGTTTTCACGTTAGTGGAGATGGCCCGGGAATTTTTTCTGTGCTTTTTCAAGCCGACCTTTACAAAGCGTTCTCTTAAAAGCTGTAACGCTGTAGAGCTCTTGCTCTCATTCCTTATTTTGTACGCCTAGTGTATGGTAATTTTTGTCGCCTTTTAATTAAGTATAATGAAGGTCTTCAAATTTTACCGAACGTATACGTGTTCTTCTTTATATAGAAAACAGTACAGGTCATTGAAAACACGCGAAAGAAATTTTATTTATACGTGGTTGTGGTCGCCGAGTTCAATCGGCACTTAGATTTGCTTTCTACCGAGAATACCTTTTCTACCCCGCTCACTGCCCATCTTGGGCATGCACCATAAATTACGTTGGTTCTGGTGTTCTTGTGCTGAGCACTAGGATACTTGTTTGATTCGGCCAGTCTGCGCGGGCTCCACGCCGCGGCCACTCCTTCGTCGTCGTCGTCGTCGGTGGAGTATCACGTCATGGATAACCCATAATGTAACTTCTAAACGGAAATAACCTATAAAATAAAGGTTACAATGAATCCATTTTGATGTTTTCTTTATCTCAGTCCATTCTAAGGGTTACAAGCGTGAAGTTAAAAACGATTTATAGGTTACATTATGATTTATAGGTTACATCAACAAAATCTGACATGTAACCTTTACGTTGTAACCTATAAAACGCCCTGTAACATATAAGAGATGCTCGTCGCGCCTTCTCTCCAGACGGCCGTTGATTTCTCCGTTGCATGACGGGATATAGAGAAATGGCGGCGCCCGCAGGCCCGGTGGCCGCGTTTTCGCGCCGCTCGAGCCTTTTTACCGCTGTGATACCCCTACGATGAAGCGAGGATTGCTGTTACAAGACTTATTTGTCGGCGTGAGTCGCGGAGGCTGCGGCGAGCCCATTTGTGACTGGCAGCGCTACACGGCCCGTTCTTCTACGACCAGCATCAAGTTCGCATGTTGGACCAATGCCCCGGCGCCAGTGAAGGCGAACTCTGTGGGTATATTCCCGTAACGGTTTCCGTGTTTTCATTGGATGTATCTTTTGGCTGGGGGCTTTTCAATTTGAAATTGCAGCATTCGAGAGGGATTTTCGTTACCTGACTGGTTGCTTCGCTGGACGTTTTCTGTTGTCCGCGACGGCAATTGAATGAAATAACGGGCTTGCGTTCGTTGCGTCAGACTGGAGCGGACGATCGGGGAAGCCCGTACATTATAACAGATAACGGCGCTCGTGACCTACACAGAGACAGGTGCAGGTGTAAAAATGGGTGCTCACCCTCGTCGGTTCCTGGCTGTTCGAAAAGTGTGGTTGCATCTGGCTACCTATGCTATGACTTATCATCACTACTGTTTTTCTTGCAGGCAGTGTTCCTTGAGCTGACAACCAGGACTCCCCTGCGTATGACACAACTTGAAATGAAGTCTGATTTCAGTGGAAACAACGGTATGAAAATGCAATAACTAAAACACATTCATTCAAATATTCTTTGTAAATATGGCACCCAGGCCTGCACAGACAAAAGTATGATTCACTTGTAAAAATGCGATGCCTTTCTTCAAGTGGTATGATGTTATATTTCGTATCTTATTTTGCCTCATGTTTAGTGACTTTCTATCATTTTGTTACTACATGAACGTTATGAATTCACATAACGATTTCCTCAGCATGGAACTTTGTAGTTTTTCAGCAACTCTAGCTATTCTATAAGATGCGTGGTTTTGCAGAGCCAACAAGAACTCTTTTTCGAAAAGAGCTCTTTATGAAAGCTACTGTTGTTAGTGAGTGCTTGTGCTGTGTTCTTTTCTTCGTCTTGTCGAGTTTGAGGTGTTCTTTCATTATGAATGTATACCAACTGCCCAGCTCTAAAGCCTATTACATTTTAACCCAAATAACCCTTCGAGTCATTACAGGTACAGACCTCCTGGGAATGCCACTTGAAGATCGGTGCAAGTTCTAGATGTATCCTCTCCCACAACACATCTGGACGAAGAAAAAATGTAAGTTGGCCATTCCTGTTTACTGATAGCCAAGGAAGAAACCACGGATAAAAACACTTTACTGAAATTAAAAACGTTTCGGCTTCCATGTGGGATCCTTGTTCAAAATGAAACTACCAGTACAAGGAGGGAGGGAGATGTTTAAGTACAGCCAAAAATGTGACGCAGATGGCGTCAGCACCGTGAAAGCAAGTTTCCTGGGTTTAGTGCGACGTTCGCTCTGTTGCGTGTACTAGTAATTCCACATGAAGGCGCGGAAATGTTTTTGTTTTCTCTTTTGCAAATGTATGGAAGTTTATCTCGTAGCCCAAAGTTTCTGCCTGTTCTGGGTGAGCATGCAGAAACATTTCGCGAGATAAACTGGAACACGGCACGATTAAAATTCGGGAAGGTTGGCCGGTATGACTATAGTGGCTTCGCGTTGTTCTGAACAATGCGGCCAAATTACTCTGTGTAACGATTACTGAAATGATGTAATATTATTAGGAAAGGCCGTAAATCACTCCTGTGGTGCGGCCTTTCATTTCATTCTCTGGTCTCCGTCTTCTTTCTCGTGCAATATATTTTTCGTACTTCACATGTCTGTGGTTTGGTGTGAGGGGCTTATGGTTGCAATGGATTTTGTTCTTTTTCTGAAATTTTCTGTAGATGGCTCTTCAAGGTGGGGAAATCCAAGTGACGGCCCCTCACATATATACCTCCATCTGCGGCAGCAGGGAACAAGTTATTCAGATGACCGCGGGAAATCTTCAGCGTGCCCTGATTTTGTGCCTGCTTGTGTACTACGTAAATTGCGAAGCTTATCTCTGAATTTTTCCAAGCGCCTTTTTTCATGCAGGAAATTATAGATCCCATTTAAAGTGTGTCCAAAAAACAGATTGCAATCGGGTTAGAAACTTGTTAGTGCTGCATAAAAAACGATAACTTGGCGTGGGAATCACAACTCAGGTGGAACTGTAAAGAGTAACCTAAGAGGGAAGTGTAAAGATGAATTCGTAAAGACGAGTGAATTCCAAGTGTAATATTAGACTCTGCGGGAAACGGAGAATGTAGGGAACATAGCCATAAACATTGCTTTGTATGAAACACTGAATTTGTAATAAATGTTCTTCCTACTTTCCCACATTCTGCATTTTTTCTGTGGCGAACCATTACAATAACGCTGTACTGGGAAAGAGCACCTCTGAGAACCATCTTATAAATGTAGCTCAAACTCGAATTCGTCTGAAATTGTTCAATGGCACTATCCAAACAATTCGAAATACTTTGCATACATCCGTGCAAATATTGAGGTAAAGAATCTGTATACTTGGCCATGTTTGTGAAGCTGTTCACGCAACATTTATTAAATAGGTTTAATAAGGATATATGAATAAACCGAATTTTACCTGGAAGTCTAAAGCAATATAGGAAACACCAATTCGCCCAGAAATCCGCACTCGTCTAATACTCATTAAGGAACGAAAATAACATTGGGGTGGTTCGCAGCTTTGCTTTTTAATAAATAGCCCACAGGTGTTTCATAATAATAAATGTGAATGTTGAAAACTACTGATGCCAAACTTCTGGAAATGTGCTCCTGTTAAATGCGCACATATGTGGGCATGTACTGCAATTCTCTTTTGATAATCATGGCCTAAGTTGTTAGACAATACTTTTTGGCTTGATGTTATGTTATCATAACTTTGGCGTCCTTTCGAAGTATGCTATCAAGTGCATGTTTCCACTAAAGCTTGGTTTCACTGGAGCCTAATGTTGTTTAACTAAAGCTCAAATTCATGCCCGCAATCTACCAAAAGACCTATCATGCATGTTTGATACTGGTTTCTTAAACGGCACACAGCTGATGCAAACATCAAATTTAGTTATGCCTGTTTATAAGACTCAAGCGTTGCCAATACTCACGAAGATTTTTGGGTGACAACCTGGGTAACGATTATCGAACAGGTAATGCAATGCATATATATTAAGAGAACATTTTCAAGCTTTTTGGCACTGCAATTTTAGGAATTATAAAAGTAACTTCTCTTTTAGCCCCAGCCGTGTGGCCGGAATTTTATTCAAGGGACGAACAAAAGACACCCGACGCAAAAGTTTAGACGGCACAATGGACAGCATGGTCGCACATATCGTCTTCCACTAACGCGATGTTTGTTTACCACGCGGGAAAGGCGTCTTCGGTGTGTCGCCAAAGCGGCGCCGGCGAAAGCGCGCCTGGCGCGCAACATGACGGCGGTAGATGTAACTTATATAAAGGTATACATGCTGAAAGCTGCAAAGTAACCCATAACTGAGTAACCCTTACGTGTATGCGTATATAATGGTTACGAAGATATAGGTTACATTTGTATCTTATAAATTATAGGTTACAAAAATTCGAAAATGTATACCTCTAATAAGGGTTACCCAGCTTAGAGCGCAACTATTTTTCCAATGTCGAATAAGCCCTAATAAATGGTCAACCATTTACAATTTTCAACAAATGTACAGGTCCACCTTGCAGCGGTCTTAACTTGTACTTTGGATGATAATTTAGAAAATATGTTCGGCCCTTACACAGTGTGCAAGGTTGACCAGCGAAGCTGTTGTTTGGTGTTTATCTCAATGTTTGTCACGGGTGTAAATCAAAGTATTTTTGAACTGTGTTAGGTATTTGTGTCATTTAACGCGGCTCTCTATGCTAGGAAACGGAGACACGGACGCGTTTGGCTTTGGCTTTACCACAATGTTTATCAAAATGCTACCCATGCAGTTTCGGAAAACCGCCATAAGTGAACGGGCTGAAGGATGGGCGCGACGTACACGCTTGTTCTGGCGGCACGCTGCGGTGGTGGGCGCGCTCCCGGCGCTGTTCGCGGCGCCGTTATCCGCACGCGGCGTTCCCTCTTCCCTTGCTGCCCCACACTTCGCGCGTGCGCACTCCCTGCATGCTGCGCTACGTAACACCCACCCTGCGAAACAACATGACTTTCTCTTTCCTCTTGCTCCCTCGCGCTGGGAGCGTGCGCACTCCGCGCCGATGCTGCTAGTGTCCATGTATGTCACCAACACTTGTTACTCCTAGGCGAAAAACCTGACATTCACTCTTGCCCCCAACTCCTCTCCAGCTCAGTTTTCTCCTACACGCAATGGCATTGGTTCCTGCAAAGAGCCCTTCAGGCTACGGACAGATTTTTGTAGAAGGGTGACACACGAACAGTCACAGAATTGCGCAACCCCACGGGACTATATGAGCACATTGAACGGGAAAATAGTGTGGTCCGATCCATAGACACGGACAAAAGATGCCAGCGCTTTTGGAGCCCGTGCACTCCCTAATCGCCACGGTCAGAGAACGTCACTGAATCGACGCATACGTTAGCCTACAGACGCAATATCGCCTTCACGGGAATCCTTTGTGCCAAGAAGTGAAGACGCGCAAAACAGGCAGGCGTTCGATGCCCTCGCGAAAATTGCAAGTGTGGCGCAGAGGGGACACTTGGTGCGTCTTGCAAAGGTGGTGGTTTGCTAACGCAACGCTGAAACGTATGTGACGTTTCGGCTCATTGCATAGATTTTGTTAATGGTCCAAAATTTTTGCAGGCTCGCACCGTTGAGTTATTTTTACGTACAGCTGCAGGAGGGAGTGACATGCTGAGTGCACTGCTTCAGCTCCTGCACTTCCTTTACGGTAGCTTCTTCAGCAGCAAACGGCAGCGATGAAGGAGGTTCCTCGTCAGCGCCGATTTCTGGCGGTGTGGTCGCCACGGTGTGCGGTTCTCGGTCGTTTTCCTAATTTCCATTTTTATGTATCTGACAGCTGAATGTCCAATAGGCTGGCTCATATTATAATGCACAACAATGCTTCACGCCAGCCACGGAGGCCGCCCAGTCAACACCTGAGCCATGTTGTACGTCATAAACCACATTGCCCGAGGAGAAGCTGCAATCGAGTTGGTCTAGACTCCTGGCCACTGGGATACATTATCCCCAGACGTGGGAACACCGTTCAGCAGGCCTTGAGGGTTGTTGAGGTGTAGTTTGATCTTGATGGTGGCAGCCCTCTGAGGACGCCTCCACGATTGAACTTATAGTTACTGTACTAAAACATGGATGTGTATACGGTTTCCTACTAAAATACGCCATATAAAACCTGTCACTGTAGTCGTGCGCTATCATGAGATAGATGGGAAGTGTTCCATGAATAGTTGGCGTGGCTTGTGAGGTGGAATCTTCTGGCACGTGAATAGCATTTTTTCCGAGTTTCCTGTCCTCAATGATTGCGGCTCACTAGCCGTACAGAGTTCTAAATGCCCAATGATTGTATATGACGTTGAAGTTGAAGTGGAAGTTTATTTCACCACAACGATACACCGTAGTGTGCACAAAATAGAAACTATTGTGGCATGGAAAGTAGGAAAAAAGCTGCGCTATAGCAGCTTGACTAGTCCCACCTCCCAGTTGTACAAGGCAACAGAAACAATGGCACACCAAACCCCATACGGTACTCACGTATGATTGAAAGAAAAGAAAATAACATTATAGTGGTTATTTTTCAAGTAATGCACATTTGGGTGTTTACAAGCACAAAACATGCTTGAGTTCACGCTGTCACATTTAATCACAGAAAATTGGTAAGAGTATGAAAGAAAGGTACCCGCCGCGGTGACTCAGTGGCTAAGGCGTTGTGCTGCTGAGCCCAAGAACGCGGGTTCGATTCCCGGCCGCGGTGGCCGCTTTTCTGGTAGGCGAGAAGCGAAAACGCCCGTGTGTTCGAGATTTCGGCGCAGGTTAAGGATCCCCAGGTGATCAAAATTAATCCGGAGACCTCCACTACTGCGCGCCTCATCGCCTGTGTAGCGTCGGTGCGTTAAACACCATAATAAATTAATGAATGAAGGGAAAGCGAAGCTGCCGGCAATTTTAATATCCCTACAATCATGGAGGGCGCAGCCGTCAAGACAAGGTAAAAAGTTGGTCGCACTGCGAGCGAAGCGAAGCTAGCGAGGTTGGAGATTAAATTAGCACCACCTCATGGAGCGCGCCGTCCGTATACAGAGCACCTTTTCGGCACGCTTGCCACCATAGTCGCCGGCTGCTATGGGCAAGTCTCCGTCTATAAATCCGGTCGTGATTTTGACGCAGTGTTGATGTCAAAAAGCTTTCTCGCTTCTCTTAACTTTCAGGAAGGAATGGTAAAGCTTTTATTGTAAATCATTTTGTTCCGTTTGAATTGTCTTTTATTCTATTGAATCTATCTCGCTTGCTTTATTTTTAACTTGAAAGAGGGGAAGAGTGGAGAATGTAGACTTCATTTAGCAATGGTCTTCTTCTTAATGCCTTTTTCCTCTTTACCTGCCGCAGGCAGATATGTCCGTTAGTCACAGTTGGGTAGCTCTTCCTCTTACGGGGCCAAAACAACCGGTCCCCCTTGCAGGACTGTAATAGCTAGTAGCCGACGTAGTATGAAGCGTACTGCGTTGCGTTCTCCGTGTATACAATGCGCCGATGTAAACGCGGTCCGGAAATGGAGCACCCACGCTGTGGCGGGCACGTAATTCTCTTTTGCTGCGCTCTTATACAGGCCAGCCGCGTCACGCTTGCCCTCTGACCGCTGCAGACTCTGGGTCATTGTTTTATTTTCACCCCTCGAATAAGAAGTAGATGCCGGGCCGTCTCTTTCGGGCCAGAATGGGCAGTGCATGGCACCAGGAAGTAAAGCTCTAATAGCTTTAAAGTCACGCAGCATCGTAAGTACGTATACAAGCGTGTGTATACGTTGCGCTTTGCATAATAAGTGTTCCGCGTTCGACGGACTCTTCAGTCAATTGTGATGCGTGCCGACGTGCGTGCGTGCACGTGTTTGTTTGTGCTTGTGTGTGTGTGTGTTACATGTAAATGGGGGAGGGGGTGAGTAGCTGAGAAAGTGAACTATATACTGCATGAGAGAAAGGAAGAAAAATAGGCTTAGCAAGAGAACACATTAGAGTTGTCCACCGTCCTTTCTTTAAAACCAACTTTCAATTAGCTTCTACACGCTAGTCAACGTTAAAACTAAAAATCTTTACGAGTTTTTACTCACGCGAGTCAGCTGCGTTGTAAGGACGCCCGGCGCGCGCAGTAATGTGTAGTGCTTGTGGCAACGATTATTTGTCGTCTAAACAAACAAACAAACAAACAAACAAACAAACAAACAAACAAACAAACAAACAAAAAACAAAAAGATATAAATGAAAGGGCAGAACATGTACAAATAAGGAATTTGTTTTTGAGCCAAATAAATGGACGACCAGTCATGGGGTTCCTGAATAAAAAACCAAGAGAAACGTGGGTCTGCGCCTACATTGAGGATGTCACATTGCAAAGCGACATGTGATGGAGCACAAAAAACGCATGACAGAACATCTTTTACAAGCCAGCTAATAACAACTATTCGACCACGGTTAGCTGGTAAGACTTAAATAAAAACAAGGCCTCGAGCGCAATCGTAACGCCTAGAGCACTCAGCAACATTGCGGCATTTTTTTTATTACAGCACCTCAATTCCTGAAGAGCTCAATCCGTGAAAGAGCTCAGTCCCTATTAGAGCTCAATCCCTGAAAGCCCAACAAAATCAAAGAGACGTTCTTCTTGTTTATCATTCGTTTTTAATCACCTAGCTTCGTTTGAAATCCGTGCTGGCCGCAGATATAAATGAGGCTGTGCGGCACGCAAGACGAGCAGTGACCGATCATCCAGCTGCGATCCCACGCATGCAGGTGCCTGCTCCAGGGCCATCCCAGTCGTCTGCAGCCAACAATGCACGTGTTCTTTCACATGTGCGCATGTCCGCACCGTACTCACTCTCACGCTGTCACCGCACTCCGCTGGAAGACCGGTCCACTTTCTCAGTTTCCGCGTCCTTCAAGGCGTGCGTCGTGACATCGGCCCGCGAGGCAGCTGTCCGGAGTACGGCTCGTCCGTCACACGAACGTCCTTTGGGACGAGCAGGCACCCTTGGACGTCAGCGGCCGGGGAGGCGGCGGGAAAGAAACCAGTTGTTGTGGCCTGAAATCCAGTCATGTCGTTCGCTTGTGCAAGCCCCATTATGACGCCGAGGCGTTGAATGATTGCCTTCATCATCCTTGAATAAATGGTTTCTCTCGAGCCGATCCCCCTTTGCGGAGCTATTATTTTATAACGCCATTACCGCGGGTATTTTTCGCACCCGCGAAGTGCCCTGGTTATTTAGAGGGGGTGGTGTTCTTTCGTGGACGCTTTCATTCGAAAGGTTGAGCTCCAGTTGTGAGGGCATGCCCTTTTAAGTGGCTTGTGTGTGCGTGTGAGTGCCCGGAAGAGATGCGAAAATAGAGCGTAATCATATCAGACAATGGGAGCCCGGAAATCTAGGCTCAGCCGGACTGAACTTTGTGACTCTAGCAATGCGATTCGTGAGACTCCAGAAGTGCGCGTTGCTGAATCAGACTGTGTATAATTCATTTATCGGGATTGTGCACTTGGGATTTCTGTCACGCTACACAGCCCGCGCTTTTTTCCAGAAAAACAAGGGTTGTCGGAAGGCTTTGAGGCACGAGGTAGGTGCTCATAAATCGGTCGACAAGAAACCTATATAGCCTCAGCTGATTTTGTCCTTAATGTATAAGGAAAGTAAACACAAACTCTCTATACGTCTTTTGAAGGCGAAAGCCTGGCGTACTATTGTGACGGTGCCTTTATATGTACGTCCGTAGCCGCGCTATTTTGATATCCTTAATCCTTCTTTATCTGTCTTAGCCCACCTTAATTGCGCCGTTATCAACCTCATCTTTATCAAACTTAATCTATCCCCTTAATCTCTTTTATCCGCCTTATTTACAATCTACATTAATCCATCTTAATCTACACTATTGAATCAAAATTCAACGCAATCCACTTTAATCTACTCTGATTTATCTTCATATAACTTTACCTTTCTTTATTCACCTTAACTCCACCATACTAACCATCACTATGAATCAATAACCAGTCATTAATTAATTTTAGTGAGCAACAATCACAGTAGGCGATATCAGCAGTAATGTTATGGGCCTTAAGAGCAACGGCACCAGAGCGCCACCGCGCTCTTCTGAGGTCACGTGACTTTTGGTACCATTCTCGCGATGCCGACAACAACGGTCACTTTTCGCGTTTGATGACACATACGGTGCTTTCTTAATAAAAAAAAGAAGTGGTGCTCTCACAGCAGCTAATTTGGAGCCAGATTGTAATTCAAAACAAAGAAATACGCCAGGGTACATGGATTAACATTAGATTAACGTTGAGGCTATGGCCGTGCCAAGCAACGTCCAACTTCTTACACGTCAAGCAGCGGGTGCCTGTTGACGTCGTTAGACCTCTAAGTGTAACGTTAGGGCTAACGTATCCCGCGAAAGCGTTGACCGATACGCCACAGCTGGCCTGTGCTGTATGCGCCGTGACCAATGTAAGGTCTAGGAGTTGTTTCGCTGCTACAAACGCCGTATGCAGGCTTTTTTACTGAATATGCCATTAACGCTTTCCTTTTAAAATCAGCCAGTAGGGTTCTCACCCATCCCGCGTGCATGCATGTGCACTCTTGTCTAAACTGACAATTCTTTTCCTAATATACCGCCTAAAACCATTCGGGTTTCACACTACGCAACCCATCTCCCAGCATTCAGCGATGTACTCCACATTGTCAGACAAGGGCAGAGTCCCTATATGATACCTCATATTGCCTCTGTAAGCAAAAAACCATTGCGAATCTTCTTGAAATTCGAGACAGGAACCTTTCTTCCAAATTACATCTTCGACACGCAGCCCTTGCACGCCAACTTACGTACATATATCTTAATTCATCTTTAATCCACCCTAATCCACTTTATTCCCAATTAATTCCATCATTATAAAATTGAAAACTTGTTCGCTTTCTTTTTAGCTGTGAATATTTCTGGAACTGACGCGGCCATAAAGAGAGTTCAACATCTGCCTCGCATCACACGGAACGCCGTCTTTTATCTCCTCTTTGTTGGGGTTTGCTATACAAACCAAACATTACAAGACATCGCCGAAGCTCGTTTCGCGAAAACGATTTGCTCAAGGCTGAAATGGTGGTGCGTCAAGCTAACGTGCTGCGAAGGAACCACCCACGACTATAAAGAACGTGCCAAGTTTAGCTCCATCAAGGCCCGAGTCTCCTTTGAGACTGTCAACGTTTATATCATCTACGTGATGAATCTCCGTGGCAATACCGGGAGGCATTGAGAGAGAAAAAAAACTAATAAGCTGGAAAGCGAGAGTGGAACCCTAGTCCCGGAATACATGCGTTGTCATAGCCTTGAATGTGAGCATCTTAGACAAAACTCTGTCTGGTTTGGTTAAACTGAATAGATGCCAAGGTGCCCTTCCCGGCATTTACGCCCACAGCCTCCGACGCGCAAGGGCAAGAAACGAGTAAAAGAAAAAAAGAAGCTACCCTACACTACTGCTTCTTGTGGTCCAACACAGTCACCACTGATGTAGGAGCCGAGTAGGCTCTGAAACGTTGGGACCACTTTTTAATAGTTGGTCTAGCCGTCTGCGCCCGTTTCACCGTGCAGGAGAGTCTGGTCCTGCAGTCGACAGCTGGTGAAGCGTGTTTCTTAAAGCTCATGGAAGGAACATTGAGAAATAGAACTAAATCGAACAAATAACTAAGAAATATCTGAGGAATCTGCATATAAAATTATTTTGCTTCGTTATTCAAAGATTTCTGGCATTTTTTTCTTCTTCGAACGATGCGTGCAGGATTGTAATCCGTCCAAGTTATAGCAGGCATGAAAAGCAGCTAGGGACGTTGAACATTCAGATTACTTCTTTTGTTTCCTTTTTCCTCCAACGTGTTCCAAGTTGAAAGAAGATGCACTTCCGCGTTGAGAAAGAAGCTTGTGACAGTCCCGCAAATAATCGCCGCGGCGCCACTCAATTTTCGGAGGATACGGCGCATTAAGTCTTGCATTGTATGGAAGCGTCGACCCTTACAGCAATAAATAACATGCCCAGGGCTATCATCGTACGCATCAGAATCGACCCACTCATTATGCCGACCAACACCCACTACCGACAATTAAACGTAAGTACACGTCCAAACAGTTCAGCGTCGCAACATGGTCCTTGCAGATCGGCACTTTCAAAGTCCTCTTGCAGCCACCCTGGCCGCCTCTCCCTCGCACCCGTCTCAACAGAGCAGTCGGCGAGAACCGCACAATGGAAAGCTCACGTAATCCGTATAACGGCCCGTCACGCGCGAGCGCCCAGACAATGCGCTCGGGCGGCGCGTCGACCCTCGCGTCGTTTCTCGAAATTTATCTCCGCAAACAATTTGCCCTACAAACGCGCCGGGCTCTGCCCGTTTTGTTCCCATACGGCAACAGTGTTTCTGCAGAGTCTGTGAGTGATGGCGGGTCAGCCCTCGGCTGACCCCGCTTTTTTCTTCTCGCCACATTCGCCTTCGGTTTGCGTTGCTTGCCGGAGAGGGCCTGCGGAAGAGTACGACGCGAATTGCCGCCGTCCGTCGGAGCTAAATCACGCCGGCGAGCATCGTGCCTCGAGGGCTGGGCTTTCGATGTCCGCGACGTGAGAAACAATCCGACGGTCGCGGCGGTTCTGTGTTGCGCTCGCTCTGCGTTTGAGCGGAAGAGTCACGCGAACTCGAGATGGCGGACGTGTGCGTTAAACGGAGTACGGGAGACCGCTGGCACCGTGCCCTTTCGCAGGACCCTTTTATTCACCGACGCCGGGGAAGGCTGACCGCCACCCAGCGAGCGTGCAGGATGACGGCCAGCCAGGAGAAACTCTTTATCCACAGCTTGCAGCAATGACAAATGGTCCGGTAGACAACAGCGGTGTAGACTGCATGTGGCGGAGAAGACGTAACCGTGTAGAACGAAGAGGAATTAGTTCTGCGCGACTTTGTTGCTTTTCAGAAGTTCCGTCTTTGCTGCTGCAGTTAGCGACTCATTGTGCGTCGTTTTCACCTTATAAGTGAGATTTATGTAAAGAAGCAATTAAATGACTAAAAAAAGGAGCGGAGAAGGTTAGACGAATGGTATGCTGCCGGAATTTACGTTGCTCATTCTCACAATAAATAACCGCAGCTACAGACTCGTTGGCCAAACAAAGCTTCCGCGTCTTGCAAAGCGTACTGTTTAGTGAACCGCAAATGCGCGATCACTGTTCAAGGAAAGGCAGGGAAGAAAATGAACAATAGAAAGACATGAATGAGGAAGTGACGTAAAAAGAAACATAGATGCGATGAAAGGAATCGGAGGTAAAATAGGGAAAGCATAAAGCTATTAAAACAGAATGAGCCAACAGAGAAGAAAATGAAGTTAAAAAAAGAGAAAGAAGAACAGAAGGAGGAAAAATCAAGCAAGCAAGAACGAAAGAGGTTGCAGACATCTGTGTCTATGTTTGTTATACAGCAGTCTCGCCTTTAACATTCCGCCCCAACAAAACACTGCACGCAAGCAAATAACACGCGAACCTTTTCCTAAACGGCCACTAGTTCTCACTGAAGGTGACACGCAGTAACCAAGGTATACCTACTCCTTCGTCTTTCAAAATTACGCCAATATATTAATAATGCTCGACCGTTCTTAGCATAGTGGGCCCTCATTAACGCGACGCTGCTTGGACCACTAAAGCTTGTTAGAATTAAGCAGAAAATTGAATTAACAGAGCTCAAAATGCATAGCTTTCTACTTCAATGGGGCCTTTAACTTCATCAAATCAAAGAATAAGATAAAATTAACCAAGGTCGACATAACCAGAGTCGGCTTTATTACACCTTTGCACCGGTGTTACCGCTGCATATTTGGTCTGTTGAAGCAGTTCGAACCAAAAAGTCCGAGGGAACCTAAGCACTTTTTAGAGATTGTGAATGCATGAGTGTCCAGTTGAACGCGTAAGACGCTTAGCTTCCGTCTCGCGCTGTCGAAAGACCTTGTAATCTTGCAGCTTGGGACACTCTGCTTGGCTGTGCGCTTTAATGCTTTCCAATGGCTTCAATTTGTGTGCTACTCATTTCGCCGCAGCTCGTTCCATCCGCGGATAATGGAAGAGTGAACGACGAGGGTGAATTTATTTATCTAGTAGTTTGTTCTGCTGCGTGCTTCTACTCTGTTCATCTGCTGAGTTTAAGCTCGCGGTGTTGAACGCCAAGGGGTATAAAACGCCTCGTCATGTGGAATGCTTCCGAAGTAACCATTCCTGTTACGAGCACCGGACTCCGGCTTTTTTGCTCAATAGGCCACTGAAGGCCACCGAACTAAATACGCGCGCGGCTATTCGCTGTGAACCTGCTTATAAAATATGTTCTGTTGTTTTGATTTGATATCTAAATTAATTTTGATATCTAAAATAATACAGGTCACATCCGATTAGGTGCAAAGCTTCTTGGCCAATCCCCTACGCGGGTATGTGCCGTGTTCTGACGCAAACAACCAACCAACAGCCATCATTAGTGTGTGCCCCTGTGACCAGCGAGGAGACCCCCAACCGAATCGCTGTTGGACAGACTGCCGCAACCCGGCTATCGCTCGTCCACCTGCTGCCGTCCCACCGAGGCCAGCAAGAGGGGCGCCAGGCCTGACGTTCCGAGGTCCCCGACAGGCCGTCTTCGCCAACGGTGCCGCCTTCAGCGCAGGCGGTTGCTGGCCTCCTCCCCTGCAGCAACATCATGGCGCACGACTACCTGCAGGGGACGCCTTCCGCCACCGAGCTTCTTGTGGAGAGTGAGCGTCTTTGCTCGCTGTTCACCGTGCTCGGAGCCGGTCGTCGCGACCGCGGCCATCCCGCGGTCATCTCCGTCAGCATCGGCGTGGCTCGCCGGCAGCCGTCTGCAGGACAGCAGGGTACAGCCACACAGAGCGCCGTAATGCTGCGACCACTCGCGGCCGCCGACATCAATTTCAATGGCGGGGACGGCTCGGCGCCCGGCATTCCCGGCTCGCCTATTCTCGGCTGGCGCGGCCCAGAAGGTGGACGCCCTCAGCTCCAGCTGCCCATAACACCGACCCACGGCGAGATTAAACAACCATTCATGATTGAATCCTATGCTTGCAATTTATTCCTTATCCCCTGAAGTTATGTATTAATGGAGCTAAGGACTAAAAATTAAAGCCGTTCCACTCAATGTGAAAGCTGTCGGAAGTGCAGAGCAGTGATTCGCCATAACGGGCTGTAGCACCGTTATCCGGTCACTTATACCAACCATCATGCTCTTCGCCGCCCTGTCTCACTTCTCTCTTGACGAATGGAACGGAGGTTCGTCCAATGCAATTCAAATTTACCACTTATGAGTGCTCGCACGCCCCCTGCCTGAAGCTGGGCCAGTGGGAGTTCTGTTCTTTTAAGTGCAGAGCACTTTAGGTGCTAGCCATGTCGTCGTAGCTCCCTCGCTTTTTAGAGCCCCGCGGCGTGCCGTCGTAGCGGAGTCCCGTCGTACCGGCGTCCCACAGAGGCTACGAAAACCAGTGGTTTATATATATAGTCATAACCGTTCGAAACTCGTGAACCGCTACCGCTTGTTATACATCTCCCCGTTGTTTAGCGCAAAGAACACTGCAGATACGTTTGAGGCAAAATATACCGGCAGCGCCCGCGTTCATTTGATGATTTTTGGGTTTTTAACGCGCCGACGCTTCACAGGCGATGAGGAGCGCCGTAGTAGAGGACTCCGGATTAATTTTGACCACTTGGGGATCTTTAACGTGCGATGAAATCTCAAACACATCGGCGTTTTTGCTTTTCGCCTCCATCAGAAAATCGGCCGCCGCGGCCGGGAATCGAACCCGCCTCCTTGTGTTCAGCAGCACAACGCCATAGCCACTGAGCCACCGCGGCGGGTGCCCGCGTTCATTTATTTAGGAACGATCGTTGGGCTGGTTTTTACGATAGTAGGTGAAAAATGGCCGCGTATCTGCTCCTTTCGTTGCAAATGTCGTCGAAAGACGATAGTCTTTATCGACTTTTGCCAAATAAATGCCTCCCTTCGCTTTCCCGCTCACCTCTCATGTTGTTCCTCTTGCTTTGCGCTCCTCCCAAGGTAAATACGCCAAAGGTTTGCCTAAATCATTTTAAATTTCCCGCGTTCCACTGCTCCAAACCGGGTGTCTCGATGCCAACGCTGCCGTACGGCGAAGACGCGCGTTAATCGAGGCGCCCTACTTCAACGTTTATAGAACCGCGTTTCCCTAGTCCACGTGCGTTTCCAGCAGAACGTGGAACCTATCTAGTGGAACCTTTCGTAACTCTTGCCACTTGATTTCTTCAAATGCCGCCAGAAGCTATAGTGGCGCGGGCGACAGCAGGCGACGGCGGAGCGATATTTTTTTCTTCAGTTGATGTTTAATCTCGCCAAAATCAAACATGTACGATTTTTTATAAAGGAACGCTGCAATTATTACTTCTATATTAATTTGTTGTCTTATCTATGCGTAATGTCTTGTTGTTCTTCAACAAGATTGACAAGTATGAACATTACACCGGACTTAGACGGGCACATTTAGCTGTGACTATATAAGACTATTGCGCAGCCATTGCTTTGGCCGGGTGGCTGAATCTAGTCACAGACAGACAGACGGACAGACAGACATACAGACAGACCAAAATTTCTGGGTTTAAGTAGCCCAAGAAAGACTATCGACTTTAAAAAAATTGGCCGCGCATCTGCTCCTTTCGTTGCAAATGTCGACAAAAGACGATAGTCTTTGCCCACCTTTTCAAAGTAAGTGCCTCCCTTCGTTTTTCCGCTCACCTCTTATGTTGTTCCTCTTGCATCTCGCTCCTCCCAAGGTAAACAGGCTGAGGGATTGCTGAAGTCGATTTAAAAGGCCGGGTGGCATAATTCCAAACGCTTGGCTGCAGAGTGCACCCATTTGACATGTCTGTTAGTGCGGTGGAGAACGGTAACTAAACGTGTTCATTGGCTGCGACCCAAACCTAAAGCGACCTAAAACATACCAAATCACCATTATTAACAAAAAAAACCGTAGTTTTGAGTTTAGAAAGAAAATAAACTTAGAAAAAAATTACGCAATGAAAAATTACGCCATCTTCCCGTGGGGAACCATGAGGAGGATGCGAAGCATCATGGGGGTTCCGTATATGTTCCATTGTGTTGCCGCTATGTTGTTTCATTTATCGGAGCCCGAATGGGAACGTAGTGTGAACCCCCATGTAGAGACAGAGAAATGTAGAGAAATGTAGAAACAGCGAAGAGGCCGACACCCGCGTTACCTGATCGAACAGCTCCTGGTTCTCGTCTTTCTTTGTTGCGAGCTCACGCTCCTACCCTGCTGCCCGCCCTCTTCGTCCTCTTCTCTGGTTGAGCTGCAAGGCGTGTGGCGCTTCCCGCCACATCTTTCCCGAAGGAAATTCAACATCCTCCTCTGAAATTTTCAGTTCGTCGTTTCCGTTGACGTTCAGCTTCGCGCGCCTTCGTTGTATCAGTAGCTTCTTGACGTAGTTTGAATGAGTGAAGGGCATAAGGCGCATTCGTAGCAGATGCTCCCGTCTCGGTTTGTAGCGCAGTGAGAAGAGCGCCACGTACCTCCCGTTGCGGCCAGAGAGTCGTGGGATCGAAACCGGGCACCGCCTATTTCTTTTTATAGTGGACTGCGCTGACGTCAGCCCAAACGCTGACGGGGCTGAAGAGACGCGCATGCGCAGTAGAGTGCGGATAGCGGACAACAACAAGGGAGGGAGGAACACAGCCCCGAGCATGAGATGCTTCGCATCTAAAAAAACTAAGTAGATAGACTTGCTGGGGCTCGAACCGAAGCTGTCAGCACCAATACTCAGTACAATACAACAAGGCTAGAGAGCCCGAATGACGGGCTCGTTTTAACAGTTGCTCAAAAGAATGGCACGCGCAATGACATCACACATGTCACATGGGTTCTCTGTGCGGCGAAGCCTTTGGAAACACGCGGGCGGGTGCCTCGATGCCAGCGCTGCCGTACGGCGGAGACGCGCGTCAATCGAGGTGCCCTACTTCAGCGTTTATAGAAAAGCGTTGCCCTAGTACACGTGCGTTTTAGGCAGAACGTGGAACCTACATAGTAGAACCTTTCGTAACTGTTGCCGATTGATTTCTAAAATGCCGCCAGAAGCTTTTGCAGTCGATGGTATTAATTTTTTCCAGCAGGGGATGTAGTATTTCATTTCGCAAAAATCAAGCAGCTATGAATTGGAACTCAACTTGTTTCATTCCCGGATACACGAAGATTTTGCTGACGTCATATCCGTCACGGAAGTGACGCCAGTACAACGAAGCAAGCGGCCTGTAAAGGGTGCACCCCTGCACACAGGGCCTTCTTGCGGGGAAGCAACCTTTAGTATAAAGAGTACGTTACACTTAGGGTTTGTTCGTTTTCAGGTCTTATATTTTAACACGAACGTGTTTGATGCCGCGATAGCCCAAGATTTCACTGATATCATGCCCGTCACGGAAATGACGCCAGTACACCTCTGCCGAAGGGACCCGCCAGCAGGACGTCGCTCGCCAAGCCCACCCACAAGACAGCCACCGACCCGCAAATCATGCTCAGCTGGATATTTCGCTGCACATTTCACTTTTGTGTTTTAGTTATTCCTAAGACAGAGGAATCAACCAGTTTTTTTTATAAAGGAACACTGTAAATATCCCTTGTATATTAATTTTCTGAGTTATATTTGCGTAATGCCTTGTTCTTGTTCAACAATGTTGACAAGTATCTACATATAAACCAGACTTGGACGTTGAGGTTTGGCTGTGAGTATATAAGACTATTGCGCAGACTTTGTTTCACTTTGGTCGGGTGGCTGAATCGAGTAACAGACAGACGGACAGACAGACGGACAGACAGACAGACAGACAGACAGACAGACAGACAGACAGACAGACAGACCAAAATTTCTGGGTTTAAGTAGCCCAAGAAAGACTATCGTCTTTAAAAAAAGTGGTAGTGCAACGACGGCACGTGCGGGAGGAAAAGAAAGCAAGCAAAAAAAAGGAACAGAACTTTCGCTGGCGCAATTTCAGGCAGGGGCCGCGCGAGCACTGCGGAGGCGGTAAATTTGAATTGTATTAGACAAACCTTCGTTCCATTCATCAAGGGAGGAGTGAGACAGGATGGCTAAGAGCGTGATAGGTGGTAGTAGCGAGCGGATAACGGCGGTACAGTTTATTATGGTGAATCGTACACTCTGCCCTTCCGACAGCTTTCACGTTGAGCGGAACGGCCTTAATTTTTTTGTTTGCTTTTCCTCACGCACGGGCCGGCGCCTTACTGCGCAGTTTAGAAAGCGCAATTTTTTCTTGCACTGGCAATTTTTTTTCGCTTACTATCGTAAAAAACCAGCCCAACGATCGCCCCCAACTAAATAAACGCAGGCACTGCCGGTTAATTACGTATATTCTGCCCCAAATGTACCTGCAGTTTCTTTTGCGCTAAACAACGGGAAGATGTATGACAAGCGCCAGCGGTTAACGAGTTTCCAACGGTTATGACTAGAGGCCGGATTTTTAGGCACTAAAAAAGCACGTTTTAGGCGCCAAAAATAGGCGGCAAAAACAACGTTTTAGGCAATAAAAAGAATAAAATAGGCGCAATAAATTTTTAGATAAATGGTAATAATCTCAAGTGAAGACGTGAGCGAACTGTAAGCACGACAGGAAATCCAAAAATGTCATTGCTATGAGGCCACAATGGCAGTAACAGGTCAATTCAATTGAATTCAATTCTTTATTTTTCTCTCATAACAAGTTCTATACATTGATCTTAGACGTGGAATTGCCCCGTAATACCTCTGGGCTAATGGCGATCAATTGGCTTAATTTCACAAACGCATTGCTTACATACATGTTCAGATGCGAAAGTCACTCAAGCGTCGCATATTGTGAAACAGGCAGGAGAAACAATATTTGAAATATGGTAATACTGATTTATAAAAGCGCAAAGTTATGTCTGTCTGACGCAATTAAATTACAATAAAGCAAGAAAATAATAAATGGAAAATAGACAAGGTTTGTTAAGAAATTAACATGTTGTTACGTGAGAACTTGCGTACAGACTTTAGCAATTTTCTACAGGTACCTTAATTATACAGGCAAGACCTTTCAACACTGCCAAATACACATACGCTAATTCGAAATATAAATATTAAGAATTGTGTTTGGACAGAACGTGGAACCTAGTTTAAGAATCACTATGAAAATTATAGAAACAATAGGTAACTACCAGCATCTCCAGATTTGCGGGTTCAAAATTGTGCCTCTTGTCGCTCAGAACGAGTTTGTACGCAGAGAACGAACGCTCGACGTCGACAGATGTGATTGGTGCGTACTTATACTTGGGAAGATTCGATGGGTTAATTGACACTGGGATCCTACAGTGCTCACCAGCAAGGACTTCTGAAGCTTCTTTAAGGACAGAAAACCCCTTGTTTTTGTCCAAGACCGATTGCAGCTTCGCACGTGCCTTTTCGGCGACGGGTCCTTCGGGAATGGTGGCGATTCTTTCCTGTGCGTGGAGAATTAGCGCAACGTTCGTAACAAGAGTTTCTCCCGCACTTTCAAGTTTTTTGATATATCCGCTAATAACGTGAAGTTGGCGCAAAGGTACGCGAGGTCTCCTGGAAGGCTATTCACGGAGAGGACAGCTTGAGCCTTTGTGACTGCAACACTCTCGTCAGTTGGAAGGCCGTTGATCACGGCCTTGATGTCCGAAAAGTAGCAGTTGTAGTACTCAACAGCTTCTAGCCACGTTCCCCATCGTGTGACGACGGGTTCTGGCGGAAGGGGCACATCAGGCAGCATCTCCTTGAAGACGCGCACGCGAGAGGGTGCCTTCAGGAACACGGCCTTGGCTGAACCAATAAGCTCGTTGACGTCGGTGAAGTGCTTCCTCAGTTCCTCGCAAACACGATGAAGCGCATGCGCTAGGCAGGTGACATGGAGCATCTGCGGGTAGAAGGCCTTCAGGAGATGAGCGGCCTTGTACATGTAGGCTGCAGCGTCTGTGTAGAGCAACAGAACCTTGGTGGCCTCGACTCCTGTAGGGTAAAGAACCTTTAGGGATTCGTTTACAAAGAATGCTACAGACTCCCCATTTGTTCTCTCCAAAGGTTTCGAACACACGAGGAAAGCCCTTGTCTTCTCGTGCGCCGCAAGCTTCCCAGCAAGAAAGTGAGCGACAAAGCGCCCTTTGACGTCTGTTGTTTCGTCTACGGAAATCCAAATGCAGGAGTCGCCAAGCTCTTCTCTCATTCTTGCTAATGTCTGTTCATACAAAGGCCGGAGGTAGTTCTTCCACAAAGTAGACTCAGACGGCACGTTGTGATTGCAGTATTTCTGTAGAAATTGTTTCAGCACGGGATTTTCAATTTTGGTCCAAGGGATGTTTGCGGCCACCAAGGCTTCGCACAAATCAACGTTGAAAGCGTTCGTCCTGTCGTCCTTGAAGGCTGTTGTCAAAAAAGACTGTTTGGATGTTGAGGGCTTGTCCCGCTTGAGGTTTGCCAGGTGACCTGCCGTCTTCTCATGCTGAGCCAGGTGGTACTTCTTCTCGCAAGGAATCTGCGCAAATGCGTTAGGATTTTTTAAATACGAAGCGTATATTCAACATCACAGCGCAGATAAACATGCTAGCATATACTAAGCGTCTTGACATGCTAACAGAAGAAAAATAAATACGATAAGCATGAATAAACATTCTAACTTCCCCAGAGAAGCGCTCAAACACCCCTGCTGCGTCCTATTTGATGGTATAACTGCACTTGAGCGCCGCGCTGCTACGCGTGTCATACCACCAAAACGTACTTGAAAAACAAGAAGGTGAGATTCCATTGACGTTCTGTTCAACTGACTTGGCGCGCGCCATCAAAACCCCAAATTTCATGGTGGCACGGTGGGGGAGTAAGATACCAGATTCAATTGCGTGCTAACTTAGCTTGGCGTACTTCGGTAATTCTAGCTAGCGTCTGCCTGTAATTAACCGAGTAGGTACGAGGTGGACTTCGATTTAACGGATCTCCAGTGCATATCTTAAAAACGCGCTCTGTGCATCAGCGCTAGTTTTGAAACATCATCCTTCAGTACCAACCGATCAATTGCTCGTTTGATTAAGAAATTTCTGGATTTTCACCTAACGCAGCACACAGGGACGGTACATAAAATGTGAATGTCCTTTTTAAGGTATCTAAAATATTTCATTTCAATGATCTCAATGGTATTGAAAGTTTAGAACGTATAAACAACGCTAGCAATCAAAATAACCAATGTTTGAAAAAATGCCGAAAGGAACGCTGTCTGCCGTATTCAAAATACACAGGTGCCTCCTTTCTTTTCTCAGAAGAAGGGGCAGTATAAACAAAAAGCAATAGCAGCGAATAGCGGCCATGACGCCCAGGCGCCAACCAAGGCGGCGCGATGGACAGCTTTGCATAGTTTCGAGTTCGACCACGGCCCCTGGATCAAGCGCACTTGATCGAGGGGCCGTGGTTTCGAATAACACATGAAACACTCACGCCACGTAAAAACTCGTCGGCTCACCTTTTTTCCGCACGGTTGGCAGAACACGGTCTCTCCGTCTATTCTGTAGCATGGTGAGTTAAGTGTCCACTGTCGGATCAACGCCCTTCTGGGCGTCTTCCGTTTCGGCATGTCTGAAAAGGGCAGCGGAGAAAGCCAGACCTTGCACGTTGAAAGACCGGACCAGAAGGGAAGGGTGCCTCCTATTGGTCGGGTCCAATCGCCTAGAGCCAATTTCTTCCCTGGTGGTGAACCTTTCAACTAATAAATTACACACAAGGCGGCAACGGCGGCGGCGGCGGCGACGCATAGAGTTTCATACTAATATTAGTATGAAACTCTATGCGGCGACGGCACAGGTGCGTCTCTCCTCCACTCTCCTCCTCTCCTCTCTCCGATAGCGAACGCGGTCTCAGGCGACGGGCGACCGTGCTCCGTTTGCACTCTCGCAGTACTCGACGATTGCTTGATGCGACGGTTCCTTTAGAGAATCAACCCAACGGAAACACCGATGGAACCACCCAGATGCGTTGCATCACACCATGCGTTGCATCACACCGCGAGTGGAGGTGGGCGTAATTTTTCCCCATCACTTTCTTTGCCCCTGACGGTATCATAGTTTCCCTGGGGAATAGAGTTGTGCGTCCACCGCCAAGTTCTGCGGGAAAGCCACCCGTAAAGCATGCAGAAGCCGCCGCTCCGGTTGCACCAGTCCAAAGGGGGGGGGAGTCTTAAAAAGAGGACCAGGTTCGAACCAATAGAATTCAGAACAGTAAATATTTCCAGGTAGAATGAATAAAGGTATCAAATTGAACTCAAAAGCGAAACTTGACGCTTCATAGTGCTGATTTAGGCGCCAATTTGAGAAAAAAGGCATTTATAGGCATTTATCGGAGTTTAGGCACCAACACCCAAAATAGGCATTTATAGGCACTATAAAACCACCATAAAAGCCATCCTTGACCTCCAATTCGTGCTCATATATCGAAATGGGGCGATAGGAACGCAAGGAAAAAAATAGGCATTTGCCTAAAATCCGGTCTCTAGTTATGACTATATATAAAACGCTTTGGTTTTCGAAGCCCCTTTAAGACGCCGCTACGACGGTATGCCGTGGGGCTCTACTTGGGTGCAGCGAGTGAGCTACGACGACAAGGCGAGCCCCTAAAGTGATCTGCACTTAATATGGAAGGCTCTTCCCCCCCCCCCCCCCCCCACAAACAACAACAAAAACTGGCACCGCACGGGTCTTTACATATAAAACTTCTTTATTAATCTACTCTCTGTACAAAAATGTTCGTTTCGCCTATGGTAGCCATCACTAGGCTTAGGCCTTGTTCTGGAAGCGGGCGGCGTAGAAGTTGGAGGCCTTCTCGGCGTCGGCGTCGTCCAGGATGGGCGTGTCCTTGTCCTGGAAGAGGTGGTCGTTGAGGTAGAAGAAGTCCTTGGCGTTGGCGCAGGGCACAGCCTCGGAGGCGAAGGCGCAGGTGAACGAGGCCTGGTTGAAGATGGTCTGGTTGCCGCAGGCGAAGGCGCTGTGCTCGAACTCCACGGCGCCGTTCTCCTTGGTGACACCGCGGCACACGTGGAAGACCTTGCAGTCGGTCTCGGCGTCGGCGAAGTAGCCGTCGCGCTGGCACTGGAAGGAGGTCTGGGCGGCCCGGCCGAGCAGAAGCTCAACGCCATCAGGAAGGGGAGCCGTCTGGCGGCGAACCTGCGGGGTTAGTTTCACGCATGAGGGCCTTGTGCAACAACCAACACAAGCGTGCTGCGGATATGCTTGCTTATTAACTCCAACCCGCCGCGGTGGCTCAGTGGCTAAGGCGTTGTGATGCTGAGCATGAGGGCGCGGGCTCGATTCCTGGCCGCGGCGGCCGCTTTTCTGATAGAGGCGAAAAGCAAAACGCCGAAGTGTTCGAGATTTCGGCGCACGTTAAAGACCCCTAGGTGGTCAAAATTAATTCGGAGCCCTCCACTACGGCGCGCCTCATCGCCTGCGTTGCGTCGGCGCGTTAAACCCCACAATCAATCATCAATTTACTCCATCAAACAAGTGCCGGCTGGTCGGTACAGACGGACGATAACAAAGTTGGCCTGAAGGGGATCTGCGCATGGTGAGGTATAATCGAATATGACATGCACGAAATGTGCGCCGCGGCATGATTCGAATAAGAAACAATTATAAATGGTAGTTGGGTATATCGTGGGCAGACATTTATAACTCCTCTACTAGAGCTGAAATTTCAAATAAATTGCTTGCAAGCATCGCACGTTATCGAAAAGATAAGGAGCAACACCTGGTAGGTTTTATTTAAAACACAAGAAGGCCTAAATCAGATAATGAACCACGCTGCTGTTTCCACCGAATGGGGTCATTCAGATCGGAAGAATAAGGAAATGAGCACGCATTTTTATTGTCTTTCAGGAGACTGATATGGTAACAGACACTTTTCGCAAAATTAAAGCAGTAGAAATAACTTTCCTTAACGTCTCTTTTTCTTTCGACCCCGCACTCTGGACGTCATTAGTGGCGCAAGCCCGCTCCAGGCACTATGGCTTTGCAACATCTCCATTTCAATTCCCGTCACTTAGTCGCCGTCGTGGACCGAGATATACGTTTTGCGGCAAATTGGAACGATCCCAACCCAGGTACGCTTAAAGCCGAGACAAAAGCACCGGTTTGTAACAACGCGACGCCCTTCACGTATACGCAGCGCAAGGGTGAAGCTGACCATGTACGGGATTGCATAATCTGCCTTGATATCTTGCGGCAGATATTAGGTAATTTCTTTCGTCTACATGCATTTTTATTTTACTTCTCAATACCGCACTGGCCAGCAGGAGCTCGCATCGCAACAAGTCAGAGCGGAGGGGTGTGCGCATGACCGTCGAAAACCCTGGATCCGAAGCGCCAGCGAGCGGACAAAACGTAACACCTCCTCCCAGTTCGGCGGCGACAATCGTATGCATCCCAGCAGCGGAGGCATTCAATGCTTTTGGTAATGACTCTTGGTTAACTTTGTCTCAAGGCAGCCGATTGCCGGTAGAGATTGCCGCTGCTGTTTTTAGGGGAATGGAACGGCGCTCCTGAAGGCTAAAACCGGTCCACGAACCTCGAGGCGGACTACATGAAAACCAGGAAGCTGCATGCCGTCTGCTTTCTGGCGCTCGCTGACTGCACACCACCTTTTTTGGCGTCAATATATCTGTTTTTGTTGCATTTTGGGGATGCGCGCTAACGCCGGTTGGTGCCTGGCGATGCCGACGTATCAAATCTCCTGGAGTGCGGTTGCGTGGGATTGGGCTCCTGGACCAGGTTTCGTCGAAGGGCTATCGTGTAGCTACAACAAGGTGTATTGTAAGGCCGTTGTCATTGCAACGGAAATTTATTTAACTGAAATCACATAGTCCCTTCAAACTGCTGTTTACGATAAGTTGCTTTTCTGAGGCGGGATAAAACGCTTAACCAAGATGTAAGTATATAATAAATTGTATTTTATTATATTTATTCATAAAAGGATTTTTGTTTACTGCTGACCTTTCTATGAACGAATGGGTTTTCATGCTACGTTGTGCTACAATAAACTGCGCGGGGAATGCGCTGCTGGTCCGATTTAGGCTTCTGTATTATTTAATTGTGCGTAGCTGTATTTTTCTCAAATTTGAAAGTGCTGCATTTTTCTTTCTTCAAGTTGAGTGATGGCCTTCTTTTTTGTGAACTGAAACCTGCTGTATCTTTTTTTTTTCGTTTGTAACCCCCCTCAAACCTGTAAAGCCTTCGTGGTGCTGTGGGCGCTAAATAAATTAACAATAAGTAAAGGAATTCGCATTAATTGAACTTGGCTTAGATTTAAAAAAATTATTTCGACCTTACAAGCTAACCTAAGAGCAATATGACTCAAAGAGGAAGACTGGGTAAAATTTTATGTCATTCATGCAATTTTTTTTAGTTCTATATTGTAAGTAAGACAGGAAACTCAAGGTGTTTTTGTTATCTCAGATGTAGTTAAGAGTTCGTGCGCAGATTGAAGGGCAAGGAATAGTGTCTGTAAAAAAACCGCCCAGCTGTTTCCGTGCTCTGCTCGTACAGCGTGCTCTTTTGTCGCGTGCTGTTTTGACGGCTCTATCTTTTGTCGCAGTGTTCTTTTGAAGCTGTGATCTTCCTTCCCGTGCTGTTCTGACGCTATGCTATTTTGTTGCGCGGTGTTTTGACGCCGCGTTACGCGTTACACGCTACACATTACGCTACACACGCCACATTACGCTACACATTACGCTACACATTTTGACGCGTTACACGCTACATATTACGGCCAGCTGCAACAGCTCCGCTGTTAAAAAATGCCAGGTTCTAGATCCGTGTATGCATGTTCATTCTGTTCATGTTCATGTTCATGTTTATAAGACGAACAAACCAGGGGTAGTCCACCCTTTGTTAGTTCGCCTCATGGTCGAAATGGCGAGGTCTTATATCCTGTTCTAATGATGGTGTTTCTTTAACTTCCTTTGTGGTACGGATTGGACGTTTGCCTGGCTTGAGGTCTGTATATGGTACAGTTGTAGTGTCTACAGTGTTCCCGAGTGCAGCAGTAGTGGCCCTCTCGTCTGCCAACTCGTTCCCAGCGATCCCAGCGTGTCCTGGGACCCAGCAGATGAGCAGCTCATGCTTTTGCGCACTCTATTGTTGGTTCTCTTTTGTCGCCTGCTGTTTTGTCACGGTACCGTCATGCTTCCGGGGAGCTTTGGCTAATGCTACACTTGGGCCATAGTGCTCTACAACACATGAAGTATATATTTTAAAGAACATGGCTGCATCTTGGCTGACGTGCACTATGCGCTACCGAGTTGAGAATCCATACGAAGGAGATTGTTCACTCTTTTGCAGAACATCCCAGCTTTCTTCAGATCCATAGAGGAGGGCACTCTACGCCGCATCTCAATTGTAATGCAACACATACAAAATAGATTCTTGGGAGGTTTGTAGGTGCAGTTTTTTGTGGCAATTTAAACATGAAAAACAACATTTAACAACCAAAAACACTTACCCGTGGAACGGCGGTGGCCAGGGCGGCTGGAAAAACAAAAGTTACAAAAATAAATATATACTGAAATTGTCAAAAACTGTATAATTGTAGGGATGATGGCAGTTATTCGTCTGCCAAGCAGCAAGCTGGCCTTGGATATATAGCGCAGCTTTTGGGATACTCTAGTTAGGACAGCAGCAATGTACAATACATTTATTGCTGATTCCGCGTTATTTCACACATGTGAATTGTCAAGCTATATTGATTTCCACACAGCAAAGGCGATTACGACATCATATTTTCTCGGCTTTTTACCCCACAAAGTTTGAATACATTTCGGGAATAACTGTGAATGCAGAATTACTCAATGTAGCAAGTAGCAAAGTTAGTATGCAGCTTAGAGGACGAGAATACGCGGAAACTGTCACGACATTTCAGTCAGAATTATCGGGAAATATGAAAAAGCGAAGCCTTGTAGAAGTATCTAATGTGCCTCTGTGGGCCATGTTCAAGCCGGAGTGAGTTTGGTGTTAAAACGTTCTACTACGACGAAAGCTTTAATGGCCATACCTATTGGTATTTACATTCCGGTTGCATTTCCTAAACGCATATACTCTCTAAAGGCACGCCATTTTGGAGTTACATTTGGTAGTCGACGAATATGCAATACACTGGCAGTATACAGTGAACCATCGTTATAACAAAGTCCTCGACAGGAAACTAAATTTGTTATAAGCGGCATTTCTTAAAGAGAGGTTGATCCGCTCTGCCTGCAGCGGAGTTCAAACCATGAAAACGTTCGTATAAAGGAAAAATTTGAACAAAGTGATTTCGTTACATAGAGGGTTTTCTTTATTATCAGACGCAGGAAGAATAATGCTTACCGAAGAGGAGGACTGCAACAGCCTTCATTGTGCTTGGTTCACTGCCGGTGAAAACACAAAAAAGCAACATTTCTTAATTAGTTGTTTTTTTTCTTTACTTCGCGTAGGTGCGTGCGTCACAGGAAGCAAATATGATAACTCAATAGGAAATCAATGTGAGTTTCCGTGAGTGAAGCAGGCTAGACGTGTTTCGTGACATAACCAAACTAGGTTGTTACACCGCTACCTATGTCTTTTTTATGGGATGGTTTTTTTGGGGGCATTTTTTCGGATAATATGAAACGAAGCTTTCACCCGCTCACTAATGCCGCCTGTATCTCACAGAAAACACACTGCAGGGAAGCCAACTTTCTCCGACGATGATGATGATTGTGGGAGAAGGGAAGAAAAACTAAAACGCTTCCCGCGGTCCGCATCGAACCTGGGTCCCTCATGACATAAAGCTGACGTCTATCCGATTCCGCAATTCCGGCATGGTAGAAGGATTTTTTATTTGGAGAGGGGTGCAAGGACGTGCAAAATTAGGTAGGAAGTGCACCCCTCCGTCTGAAAGACGACGATGTTGAATGCTGGGGAAAGCCATAGGACGTCCGTATCACTAAATCACTAGAGAGCGCAATCGCAGTGCAGTGGGGATGTGTAGAGGCAGGTCGTGGTGATATGTTATCTTTCTTTGTTTCACAGACGCTAAGTAAAATTTCAGTTGTAGTCTAGCGAGTGTCCTGTGTACTTCTTCTTCGTCCGCGTCTATTTTTCGCTAGTAAAATGCAGGCAGTAAACCGTCCCGATAAGAAATACCTTGTGTGCATGGTAAGGTGGTGTGATGCGGGTCCTCTCCCTTCTGGGTTGGTTCGTCTGGTGTTGGACTTGAATTTGGATAGCTTCGCGTTCCGCAATCGCTGTCGTTTCGACCGAGGGGTAGTTGATTTTCGGGGTGTTCCATGCTTGATACCGTTTTGGGGATAAAGTGATCAAAAACCACGTGGGATTACTCAAAAGCTAAACACTTCCTGCCGATAGTACGCTGCAAGGGACCATAGTAAGTAAAAATGTTTTGCGCGCTTGCTTGCTGCAAACTACGTACGGAGGCTGTACAGTGCGAGGGAGTTTCCGTAGGGCATTCCCAAATAACAGCGCCCACCAGTCCCTGCCTTCGGACAATTCCAGATGAAGTGCGCAATTCAGTTATGACTGATAAACACATCGTGCTCCCACGATTCGGAAATGATGGCGTGCGTATATCTTTTGTTTTTTTCTGAGAGGGTACGCGTGTCACTTAACGAATCATTTTTCTGTCCCTGCTGTCGCCGGCGGCGGTTGTGGTGGTAGTGGTTGTTGTGTGGGATCAGGCGGGGTTAGCCTGGCTGGATATGCCTGCGATAGCTCCGCCGAAGCTCCTCCTAATTAGTCGCCGGCAAAAAAGCTAACGGGGGAGGGGGAACTTAAGCTTCTCACCGACTTATGCCACTCAAGAGAATGTCGCTGACTTTCGTGCAGCTCAATTTAGTTTCGATAGGGTGTGATGTCCTAACACACGAACTCATTTTTATGAGCAAGTTTCATGCAACACTGACTGTTAGGAAACCAGTTTTACACAGTCCAAGCTTTACACAGCGTCCCTTTAAAGTCAGCTTCACTATTCCAAGAGCTTCACTGCCGGCAGGAAACTGCCGGCAGCCTGAATGGCGAAGTTAAAATATTTGATCGTTATAATAGTGCAAAGGTAGATGATTAAAAAAGAACAAAAATGAAAACAAAAACCTATCAAAATGCCATTTAACATACCATGCACATGAACTAAAAACGACGAAAAGTAGCCCGCTTAAACCATCAAAATGCCATTTAACATACCATGCACATGAATTAAAAACGACGAAAAGTAGCCCGCTTGGCTGCTCGTAGTCAAATCTGGCTGCAAAAACCTTCAATTTGAAGAGAAGCTGCGCGAGAATGGTACGTATTAGTAAATAATTTTCGTAATTCCCGCACGAATTTTTCCTTGCCGGTGTCGATAAAACACCACGACAAATTGTTCAAAACGCGCACGACATTACGGCCACGTGAGCAGTTGGCCATCAGCGACTGTTTAATCTCAATACGAAAGTGCTACACGTTCTGCATACGACCAGCTTTTTCTTAAGTTCAGAGTTGTGAGCAGAATATAAAACAGATTTCGTAGAAGCAGAATCAAGTGCAAGGTTAAAACGGCACAGTAATTCAAGTCCATCTATCCCACTCCCATCGATAGCTAGCTTGCGCAACTAGGACAGTTTCTGGAGTTTCCTCAAGATAGTCTAACGGCAGGCTGGCAATGGGCGAATTGAAGCGGTCACTATTTTGCGTAATACGGGGGTGTATAAATAGCTGGTCTAACTTGCGGGTGATTTTCTACGCAGCTGGCGGCATGCTGCCTCCCAAGGAACTCTTCAAAAGAACGAGACTGACTGAGCCTCTAGTTAAGGTTCCGCTTTAAAGGAAAAGCTTGTGGCTTACGAATATTTTTATATAATTTGTAAATTGATCTCTTACGCCTACAAATATTTTTTTTTACTTGCATCGCCTTGAGAACATGAAATCCACTTTGATCGCTGTAGAGCACGCCAGTGGACAGGTTCAAACGTTACCTTACAAGTTTTAATTTGCTGTGTTGACAATCCTTGCCTAAAAACTCAGAAACCCTAATTTCTGTGCTTGCATTATGGCACGAAGCTAACGACCATAACATAGGATCACTTCAAGATACTAGGTTACGGGACACATTCAAGTCAGACGAAACATCCACCGGAGGTTACCACCCAAAAAGCAGTCCCGTACGAGACCTTTGATCTCCTAATGATACTTTTCGAAACTTTGTACTAATTATTGCGTGTCAGTGAAAAAAGAACTGCGTTGAAGGGCTAATTGGAGAGACAAAAACGGCTTAAAAGAGCTTAGATAGCTAGTAGCGCGGGGCGCAATCCTTTGCGGGTCATCCTGTCCTGTTGAAACTGGGCCACTGCGTATAGGTAGCCGTACAGGTCGTCTCCGAGCAGTTGACTTACCTGGAGAACGGACGTCCAGAGGAGATTTCGTCAACGAGCTGCTGAGCTTATGGATCGGTGGTACTTATACCTGCCACCCTTTCTCCCCTCTCTCAATCTCACCTCTACGTTACGTCACCGTGTCTCATCCCTTTTTCTCGGCCAGTTACTACAGCTTTCATTTGGAGGTGATTGGAGAACGCCTTTACGCCACACATATTAACGGGCCTATTAAGGAAATGCGAGTGCAAAGCGAAAAGCCTCAAGCCTAAGCCGGGACAAGGGCGAGGACAAATTCTTGCCGGCACAAGCGAACTCCAACCAGGCGTGCTGTTTACGGAAACAGGGCACGTCGCTGACGGCGTTGCGGACACGAGTTTCTAGTGATAATCCGGTAACCTGCAGCATTTTTACGCGCAACCGCTGTTTTCTCCACTCTCCCGTGGCTACTACGGTGGCTGCCTCCCACGTGTCGGATACTCAGCGTACATTGTACACGACATGACACAAATTTTTCCCCATAGGTTTTGATTGACCCGCCGGTCATCAAGGTGGTTGGACGTCTATCCATTTTCGCCTTTTGTCGCGGTGTGCCGAAGCTCCGTTTTGAAAATTGTGAAACGGTACGGTCCATACGCACAAAGCGCACAGGAAACTTTACGAGCTTGGAACAGAGCCTGCATTTTTAGTAGGTGGCTGAAACCTCTCGCAACACGCGTACATGGTGATATTGTGGCTTTCTCGCTGGATCTTATTCTTATACTCGTGGTTGCGGAGTACCTTCTTGGCTACCACCTATTCATATAAAGATTAATGAGCTCTTGAACGTGCTTCTAAAAGCCATCATGCGTGCATAATCAAGATACTCGTTGCCGTGGGGTATCTTATTGGCTACCAAGTATACATGCAAAATTTAATAAGCTCTTGGGCATGTTTTGCAAACAATAATGCATGCAAAATCAACTTAGTATGACTTACAATAAATAGAATACTCAAACGTAGTAACGAGGTGAACGTGTTCCAAAACGTTGTTCTTAAAGCAAAGCTTGCTTGGTCTCGCTGATGGCGTTGTCGTAACCAAAATGCACCGCAGAAAAGCCTACTTTACACAATGGGAACTGCAGGAAAGCCTACGTTACAGAATGGGAACTGCCGGAAAGCTTACTTTACACAATGGGAGGGCAGATGATGATAATCATAAAACAAGAAATAAACGTTTTCCGTGGTAGGAATCCAAGCAGGGTCTCTCGCGTTAATTATCAGGCTGGCGTCTATGTGACTGCGCCATCATCAATTTTTTTCTTCTTTATTGCCGGTCTTCGACATTACATAACAATGGGCACACACAAGATATACAAAATCACGCGTAGGTTTGCCAGCCTCACTTGTGCAGGCATTGTCATTGAAAATTCCTTAAGTTCCATCCGGGGTTCTACCCTTGATAGCCACTCAGGAAGGCAGTCCTTTTATTTCTGCACTTCAACGAATTGCGAGATACTATCAATGAAATATCGTCTTATGGGCCTCGCGTCTACGTCACCGTGAAACCAGGCCATGCGTGAACGCCAAATGCTGTGGAGGCCCAACAACATGACCGTATCGTAAGGCACTCCATCTTCGTTGTCCACGCTCAAAAACCGGATGCCGCGGGGATGTAGCGGAAAGTCCTTGTAGATGGTCCTTGGAAAGACGTCCCACAAAAAGACGGCCGCCTAGCAATGCAGAAATACGTGCTCTATATTATCAAGTTGCTTTCAAATACAGCAATCGACTCCCCAGGATACAAACAGTCCTCTTCCTTGCATCCAGGTTTCCAGCTAGAGTGTACCAGTGTGCAACTTACCGAAAAAGGACTTCATTCCTGGATTAACTTGCATTCTTTTCACGTATTTTAATACACCTTGTCCTGGGCCTCCATCGTACAGAGTTCTGTACATCTGTATCGGAAAGACAGCGTCGCAGACATCCTTATTCATTTTTCTACGTGCGACTGAACCCAAGTATTCCAGGGAAAAACGGGCAGTTAGGAACTGAAAAGACATCACAACCTCTTTCAAATAACCGTGGATGCCACTCGACATGCCACCCGAGAATATCACAAATTCAGGTAAAGCACGCGCCAACCAATTACTGTGCGCAGAAAAGGATCGCGAGAATCGCGTAAAAAACAGAAAGCGATTAACGAGTTGTCTTACGAACAAATGTACCAGCCCCAGGCCGCCATCGCGGACCCATTGAACAAATTGGTGCAGCTGCATCCTTCCCACGTTGATGACCACCCAAAAAACAGCAAGATTCCTGTGCAATTGCTCTACGTTAACCCGTGAGCCATGTAACGTTTGCATAACGAACCACGCCTTTGCAACAAAAAATAAATTACAGACAGTGGCCTTCACGAATACAGAAAGCCAGCCCCCTTCCATTTTTCTGCCTTATACTTCAGTTCTTTTATCTGTCCTCGCCAGTACGGCTCGCTATCGCGGTAATTTTCTAGGAGCGTACCTAAGTATTTGACAGGCGTTGCCACCCCACTCACATATTCGAAAAAGCTTGGTGTCGATAGCCAAGCCACGCGCCAAAATCCGACACACTTTCCCCATTTGACCCGACTTCCTGTGACATCACCGAAACGCTTTACAGTTTGTATTACCATTGAAATGATCTTCTTGCTGGTACAAAATACCGCCACATCGTCTGCATAAGTCAGGTGTTTTACCTCCGTGGCATGCAGTCTGTACCCGTTGATAGCTTCGTTTCTAATGATGCTTTTACACAAGGCTTCGATGTAACTGCCGAACAATAGCGGGCTCAAGCGCAACCCTTGGCGCACTGACCCTTCCAAATGAATTGGCGCTCCCAGGTTTTTATTGACCATTAGCCGTGTGGTGCAATTTTGGTACGCCAAGGCTATGCCCTGAGTGATCACACGCCCAACATCAACATGTCCCAACACAGAAAACAGCAGTTCATGAGCCACACAGTCGAATGCTACTCCAGTGTGAGGGGCGTCACAACCCTCCAGAACAAACTCCCCTTGTGAATGTTAGTGAATATTGCACGACCCTTTATTCCTCAGGTCTGGTGCGTTCCTACCAATTCCATCATAACTGTTTACAGCCTTTGAACTAGAATCTTCATGAAGACCTTATATAGTCCACGTTTGTTTTAAAGATATCGGCCTATACGATGTCGGTTTTAAGCTTTTCCGTATCTTCGGTTTTCGGAATTAACACTGCGTGAGAAATGAGAGAAGAGTTTTAATATCTAGCGCTTTGTTGAACAAAAATGTCAGGACAGGAACAAGGAGATGTATATTTTCTTTATAAAAAGCCGCACTCAGCCCACCTGGGCCAGGAGATCGAATTCCCTGGTTTAGGTTTTCACTTGCCGTTTTAACTTCATCGTCAGAGATTGGCTGTTCTAGGGCTTCTTTTACATCGTTATCTAGTCGGGGCAAACAATCGCAAAATATTTATGAAACCCTTCGACATTTACGGTCTGGTAGGTGAACAGTGCCTGAAAGTGTTCAAAGAAAGTGTTCTCGATTTTGTGCTTCTCAGTCATAGTGCGTCCTTTCCAGTTTATCTGGTAGATTCGGTTCCGACTTGAGTGCGTTTTTTTTTTATTCCTAGAGCCCACTTTGTGGGCGTTTCCCCAGCAGCCCGGTGCTCTTGCCCGCACCAGTGCACCGCGACAACGCTCTTGATCTACAAGCTCAAGTTTCTGTTTACCTTGTCGTATGTCATCCCAAAATACACCGGGAATTTTGCATTCCTGACCAATTAGTTTTTGCAGATTCGTTCTCAACACCTTTTCCTTCATTTTTTCTTCGTATCTCAGAACACAGGACCATTCAATCGCTTTCATTTTAATGTATTGTTTAAAAATTTCCCATTTTTGACCAATAAGGTGGTTATCTGCTTCCTCGAATTCTTAAAGCTTTTCAGTGGTATAAGATTCATAAACTTCGTCTTTTAGGAGCTTAGAATTCAGTTTCCAGAAGTCCCAGTTCAAGGGTGCTTTATTTTTCTTGCTCCCAATATCGCATTGCACCAAGCAATGGTCCGAAAAAGATACAGGCAAGTACCCTTTAATTTTCGCATTTGTCTATTACGTCCAGCGAGACATACAACCTATCAATCAAGTCGCGTGTGATCGAACCCTTGAAAATGGGTGTACTGCACATCTCGGGCTCCCTCGAGGCACCCTGCTACATCTACTATGCTAGGTTCTTCGACCATTTCCCCGAGAAGGTCGGTACTGGAGTCTGTATAAGGGCTTGATTTGTCGCGCAAACATAATACACAAAAATCCCTTACTAATTGCGCATCATCGCATTCGGGTAGCTCGGCATTTCTGTTTGGGTTCATGGCGCGGCCGCCCGCTTTGGACTTTGGTTGAGTTGGAGGAGGCTTTGGCTTTGGACTTCGGCAGTTAAGATTTTGGACGACGATGATAGTATAACAACGACGATTGGTTGCGGGGTGGGGGGGGGGGGGGGGGGGGGGTTCTCAGCTTTTTCTTGAGGGATTCGTTTGAATGGATTTGAAATCGGATGGATTTTAACATTTTTCTTCTTTTTTTCTTTTCCTGCCATTCAAAATCACTGCCCCTTAGCCAAGTGTTTTAAATGCCTTCTTTACAATCTGTGTCTGAGAACCCCCCAACTACACCCACCGCTGAAGCACAAATCGCATCCACCATAATCTCTTTATTGCCTCATATGATTATGTTACAGAGATTATTGTGCAGCAGAGATCTCGCAGTCTGTCAGTGAATTGGTAACTCCTATTGAAACACGTGTAATTGAAGCAACACCAGCAGAAATCCCTTACACCATGTACCGAAGAAACTAGAAGTGTGCACGGGCTCGGGCTTACCCGAAAGCCCGGGCCCGGGCCCTACTCGGGCCGAAATGTAAATGCTTCGGACGGGCCGGGCCATCCTGACGGCCCGGGCTGGCCCGGCACAGTAAAGCAATACTTAGGTTTTCTATGATATCACAGGAACTACATGTTGCTGACGCGGTAAAAGCACGGGTCAGGTTTCTTTTTACATTCCACGGGACTTATCGTTAGGCCCTGAGGCACATGTGGGCGTATTGCGAGCCGGTAAGTGTGAGAGATCTGCAACTGTATGTCTTGGGATGAACTGAGCAACACATGCGGCTCAGCGACACACCGCCTAGGGAAGTGCAACGAATGACAATTCAGCGTGACTAGTTTCCACCTCTAAGTTCTGGCGAAAACAAATTTTCAATATGGAACACTTTGAACTGCAAACGCTACTAGAAAAACCTGCGTCTCCATCTGTTTTCTGTAGCAGTGCCCTATTCAGAGTTGCGTTTCCTTTTCTGAGCCAACAATAGTGAAGCTGTAAAAGACTGAGGTGACAATTCAACTTTAGTTTTGCTCTTTGTTTTGGCGGGAAAACATCGTGGCGAGTGTAGCTGGTGGTACGAGGTGGCCGGTGCCCTCGGGCGTCATGGCCGGCAGACGAAGACGAAAGGAAAAGCGCAACAGGGGAGTAGGGTGGTTTAAATGCGCCAACAGCCGCCTAAACAGTAACACCTGCTATGACTGAAACTTTATAGATACCGTATTTACCCGATTATAACGCGCACTTTTTTTCTGAAAAAGTAGGCCGAAAAATCGCATGCGCGTTAGAATCGGATACAAAACCGAAACTAAACAGCGGAAATTTCGTCCCACCCATCGCCATCGCCATCTCAAGATGGCTCCAAAGCTCTTAGCAACGATTTTTCGGACGCAGCAAGCCTAGGCGCCTAGGCTTTTCTATCGGCGTTCACACAAATCGTCAAATCGTTTCACTTGCGCGCTTGATAACAGCAATGGCAGCAGCGGCTCCCACGCGTTCAAAACGAGCGGTCGGCTGAAGCGTGCACCTCTGGAGAAGCTCTCGGGATGGGCGTGCGAGGCGTGGGCTACGATCCCATCGACCATGGTTGAACGTTCGTTCAGAAGTGTGGCATCGCGAACGCGCTTGAAGGCACCGAGGATGACATGTTGTGGTCAGCGGAGAGCGACGAGGAGTGAGAGGAGTGAGATTACTTCGGGAAATAAACCGCCTGTTTCTCTCGCATTCGTTTGTCTGGGTCACAAAGTCCCCTGCGCGTTACAATCGGAGGTGCAAGTTTTTTCGGTTTTTTCGCCAGGAAAATCGGGTGCGCGTTAGAATCGGGGGCGCGTTAGAATCGGGTAAATACGGTAAGCGATAATATTCGGTATAGAACGTAGTGAGCGGCAACGATAAAATGTGCATAAATGCACGCGTGTACTTTGCGTCTCGATAAAAAGAAGGGACCGAGTATGATAGCCCTATATACTCTTGAGAAAAGGCAACGTATACGGACGAAACAACAAAGCAAGTACACACCCTGTTTAAACAAACACGAACCGGCTGGTCCCCTGGCATACAGGTTTCATTTCTGCATAGCAATCACAAGAATCAGGTTAAATGCCCAAGGTGCCATTCTATTTCTAATTGCTTGTTTTAATTCATTTATGGCACATTATGAAATTCTACACAAAATGCCGGGTGGTTTTGTTCCCTTTAGATGAGCTCCAGCTCTCTGTTTTTACTTTTCAGTGGTTTGGGCCATTTCGGTTTCGGCTAGTTTTCTTGAATATTTTACAATATTACCATGAATTTGCCCGTGGTGGTGGGGAGGGGGGTTTGGTTCATCTTTTTTTAGGTTGGGTGGTTCGGTCACCTTTATGTCGGTTTCAATTCTTTCCTATGTAGCTGAGCGAAGGACAGCTGCGGTAGGGATATGTGCATGATTGTTATGTTTAATTGAGGTTGTTTTGCCCGTTTAATGTTGGTTTTGCCTGTTATCATTTCCCTTACGATACGTTTTACCGCCTTTAGGTAGTTTTATCTTCCAAACGTGCCCCAGTCAGGCGCGGGCCCCTACGGTATTTGGGCTGGAAACACGCAGCCGGGCCGGGCCGGGCCCGGACCATAAGGTTAAGGTCTCGGGCCGGGCCGGGCCAGCCCGTCGGCCTTCTTCGTCGGGTCGGGCTGGCCGGCCCACGGCGATAAGCACCGGGCCCGGGCTGGGCTCGGGCCCAACTTTTTGGCCCGTGCACAGCTCTAATAGAAACACTGCGGGCGCATGAAATTAGGTTATCTGGATAACCAGGCGCAAATTTATACGAATGCTGCTTATCAATTTACAAATCTTGGATAAACAGTACACTATCACCTCGATTGGATCTAACAGACTACTGATTTAGAACCATCGGCTCTGAAAGGAGTGGTTTCAATGCTAAGCATTAGTTTACTAGCAAACTAAATAACTAAGTATTAGTTAACTCTTTAGTTAGTTAGTTAGTTAGTTAGCATTAGTTAGTTAGTTAGCATTATTTAATGCTAGGCATTAGATGATGATTATTATTAGTTTACTATAGTGGCAGAAAGTCGGGCGTACACGGCCCACAAAATGGCCTACTGCTCAAGAGATAAAAACAGGTCAATGGATGCTCGTAATTACGCCAGATTTCCAAGGGAAGCTTGCTATAGACAGTTGAACAAGAAATTACAGGAATTTTTTGCTGGGGGTGATCCGAACCAGGACCCTACGAAATGTCAGGCGAGCACGGAACCCGTGTTAGTGTATATAGTGGTGTTAGTTTATATAGTTTGAGTTTATATAGTGGTGCTGCTCCCGCGAGTACTATTCAGTTCAGTAGTTGTGGTGGCGTTACCGCCAACGCACGTGCAACCGGGCGTCGTCTGCGACGGATAGCCGACGGATGGCTTGCAGCTCCAGACCGGGCGGTAAGTGTAGCCCTTTACGCAGTGCTGGCCCGCGTTTTTTCACGTCGCCGCGATAGCTGCCAGGTGTGTTCAAGCATTCCACGAGAGTCATATAAAATGAGAATGCTGTTTTTGCCTGTATTGCTCTCATTCACGACATGAGCTAGCACTTTTCTCGCTGCTTACGCTCGATGGATTGCCGTCGTTAGGCCTGTGGTAGACCATGAGGAAGTCTCTGCAGGGATATTGCACCTTTTCGTAGAGTTTATTGATTGCTATTGCAAGGTTTTCTACATGGTGAGACTGAGAATCGTGGTCCCTACATAAATAAATTGTCAGGCCTACACTCCGCGTATAACTGAAACATGTATTGTATCCGCAAAGGAGACCACATTAATTCAACGTATGACAAAAAATGTCAGGCCTCAACCTCATGTATAACTCAAACAAGTAGTGTAATCACAAAGTAGATAGCATTATAATTGAACGTACGACAAGGTGACCACAAATGTATTGGCCGACTTCACCTAGCAGAATTTTCTTTTTAAATCCGTCTAAATGGGCGCACAGGTCTACATGTTTTTAACATACGGGTGGCATGCACCAGAAAGGTTGCAGAGAAATCAGCGGTAAATTTGCCTGAGATGTTTAATACTTTAAGCAAAATAATATTGCTGTCACGAATAAACCTTGTATAATGTCAGGGTCGCAAATTGGTACAACCAATAAAATATAAATTGGGAATTCATAAACCATAAACAGTTTACTACAAGCTTATGTTTCTTGGGGTCAGATAAATGCTATAAATGCAGTTCGGAATTTGATATTGGTTCCAGCTTCTTGACATGCCCCCAATCCAATAAACTTGTCAGGTGACTGTTAAGTCACCAAATAGTTGTAATCACTTGCGTGAATTTTCTACTGTTGTACTATAAGTATGGCAATACGTAATGTGAAAAAAGCACTGTGGTTAATCGCACAAAGAATAGGATAGGGTGCTCCCTAACTATATATAAAGGCATATCGGCATTGGTTGCTGAGCGTCCTATGGGCTTGCCACCGCGATTCAGTGAAGTTTTGGTAGTCACGAAGCTAAGGCCCAGCGAGGGGCCTGAAGAGCTGGCGTCTTCAAGGACATGCTAAAGGCTGACGGGCTACAGTGAACGTTCTGATGAATACGCCCCACCGTAAAGCATCGGCGCATGCGTTGACATTGGCATAGTACCCGATAACCCTGCTATAGAGTGAGTTGACTTTGCCTCTCTCGGTCATTGAGTGCGACAGAGGCGGAAATGAACTATCTGGCTAAGCAAGAAGGCAAACTGGGAAGCGAGAAAGAAACCATAGAACCCGGCGTTCCAGGCATACTTCGCACAGTTCACAACTCCTATTTGTTTTTTGGTCAATGTTTCACTCGGCTTTGTATCTTGCCGTGCCATGGGGTTGCGGATGCGGGCAGTTTTGTTGTCACTAGATAATCTAGGAACTCACTGGCATTCGTTTTTTTTTTTTTTTTTTGCTGCACATGTGTGTGTGGCTCAGGGCCTGTTCTCTCTCCTAAAGCAAGGTGTCCCTTTCTGTTTTGCAATGGCCTAACTTTAAGAGACCGTTTTCAGTTGTCGAAAAAAGCTAATGACGACGGATTTCTAAGTCACTTCTGCACTTCATGAAACGTATATTCAAACAGGGTCGACTGTTGGGCGAGCCGATTGTTTATTTTAAAATGCAGTTAAACCTGGATATAACAAAGTTGACAAAAATTCCCAATTTTTTGTTACATGCACGTTTTCGTTACACGCAGGTTTCGAGTTAAGGCTCGCGTGAATGAAGCAGAAACAAAACCAAAACGCTAGACATCAGTGATAGTGAACTCACCCTTAAAGAACAGTAAAAAACTGCGTGATTTTCACCTGCTGCTTTCACGCGAACTTAGTCACTACACGGCATTCCAAAGAAGCAAGGTTACTTACCGCCGTGTTCAAAAACGTAACTTAAGTATTACTTTGGCCTTCTGACACTTTTTGGTGCCCTAACGAGTTTCAAGAACCAAACTTGTGCTGAGAGGGCGCCTTTTCGCGAACTTGGTGTTCTTTTCCGCACACAAATTGGTGACTGTACCGGGAAGCGAAGTTCTTCTTTCTCGCCTGCCGAAACCAGAGGTACCAGTGGAGACGCGTGACTACACGCCGGCAGGCAGGCCTAGCACCTCAAAAGACTCGAACTGACAACGCACTTACACATGAAAACGCACGGTATTTTGCGGTACGGGTGAAACTAACAAAACGTGCATTTTTAAAGCCAATATTTCGAAAAAAAAGTGCAAAAAACAGTGGGTTACCCGCATAGCCAAGTCGTTACATTACGGTTAACCGTCACACCGCCTTCGTTACATAGAGGTCGCAAACTTATGGGTTTCAATGGGGCTGTAAATGGGGAGGTGAGAAAACTTTGTTAAATCCAGGAATTCGTTACATAGAGGTTCGTTATATCCAGGTTTGACTGTAGCTACAGCGTGAAAACGAACAAAGACACTAGGAAAAGACGGAACAAGCGTTGACTTCGTACTGAATGTTTTATGAAGAAACTTCCACATTCTATACGCAGCCATCATTTTAACGACATGAAATATAAAATAAGTACAAAACAGACCCTAGAAACCAACAAAAACACACATCACATCAAAAGGTATGCACGCACTTGGCGCAACCTATAACGCACTGTAAAGTGAGCGTGTCGTCGATCAGAAGCCGGTCAGCGCTCTTCAGGAGTCGGTCTGTCGCGACGAACTTTGCGAAGCCCCACCTACCCCAAGGAGGGAAGCGAGAAGTCATTCTTTGCGCGTGCACCTCCCGCTTTTCCTCGTCGAGATTTCCGATCCCCGTCCCGTCTTTTCCTCGTGTCTTTGTTCGTTTTCGCGCTGATGCCTTTTTTGAAGTCTATTTAAAACCACGAAGTCAGACTCGGACAACATGGAGGTTTTTGACTGATTCATTACGATTTCATTTTCTTGAGCAGCGTGACATATGTTTAGTACTTAATTTTGAGAAATTCGTCATATTTGCGAAACCCGGGTAAAAAGATTTCGTGCACACGGGCACTTCGTGCAGCGCTTCTCTATGAAACGCCTAAACCCTGTGAGTGACTCCGCAGTGTCTCATAAAAACCAGTCGCGCAGCATTCTGTCGACTGCCCCACTGCAGACAGCACTGCGTACAACATGCATGGGTTCAAGGCAAGGCATCGAAGCGCAATTTCAATTCGCGCAGTGCTCCCTGCAATTTCAGCTTACGCAATGTGCGCGACGGTATACTTATCTGTATACGCAACGGCCTCAATCGGTATACGTTTTTCCTCTCAGTTGTATCCTGTTGCCAACTTTCGCACTTGTGAAAAGAGGCACTGTTCTATTCCTGAAGTTTCCGTTACTTAACATTACAAAGAGCTTTGCGAACAGCTCCTAGCGCAACTGATTCTTGAGTTACAGCTGCTTACAGATATAATGACACAACAATACAAGTTCTTTAGTATGTATTTCTTTTCTGTTTTTCCCCGCGTTATGCTAATTGGTTGGTACTTTATTCTTAACAAGGAGCCTCACTTGAAGCGTCTTGGAGTGCAACATCTTCCTGCATTTCCTTCAAGATAGTTTCAGTGGTGTCAGAAGTTTTTTTTTTCTTAACTTCAATGCATCTTTCATAGAGCATATGCATTTTTTTTTTACTTTGGGGCTGGATTGGCGTTGATTTCCCCAGCCCAAATCAAAAGTGGCGCTAAGCAGATCTACAGCGTAAGAGAGGGTTTGGGGCAGTAGACAGAGGGAAAGCTGGTTGCTGCATGAGGGTATTCAGCACCTATTTTGTTCCTGGGACATATTGTGAAGGTCCCGGTGAACCTTGAGTAATTTTTAAAGGGGTTAAACTTTCGGTTCAGTGATATCGCATATCAGGATTGATATAAAGCAATAAGTCACTCTAGGGAAGTGTAGTAATTTTTGGTGCCTCTCGAAAAAATATGAACGAGACCTAATGGTCGATAAGTACACATCGCGCTTCTATCAGCGCATTTGTTGATAACACGCAATTAAGGCATTGCGGGTGATTTAATAATGAAAGTTTAAAATTAATATCGGCTCTATGATAGGTGTACATGTAAATAACACATTTATGCAACCTAATTTGAGATTTAGGCGCACACAAATGATCCCCAGGTGGTCTAAATTCGTCAGGGGACCTCCAATACATCGCCCCTCATAGCCTAAGTAAAACCCCCAATTAGAAAATTAGATTCGGGCTAATTTTTATATTGTCTGAAAGTGCAGGGACCTTCGCTAAAATGGGGAAGCAGAAAACAGGAAACATGTGAAACAGGGCGCCAACATCGACAGGCCATGCGGGTGCACTGCAGGAGTTCGAAGGCGCAAAGAAGGAATTTAAGACCTTCGAGGCGTTTTCTAGGCAACACGTTTGGGTCTTCGCGTTTTGTTGGTCATCAGTTGTCTTTCCCCGATGTTTGAGCTGGTTTTCCAAGCACAGCACTGTCGAGGTGTCTGAAAATCGTACAAATGTGGCAACAATATCATAATATCAGCGCAATAGAATAGCCTAAATATATTCGCAGCATTGCGCAATATCCGAAAAATACTAACCTATATATAACATGGCGTCACAATGTCCAAATGCAGTGCTTCTGGCGCTGAAATGTCGGATAATTGTGCAGCTGCGCGGACTATAGGCCTTGAGGTGCTGGATAACTGTTTGCCACTTTCGCTCTTATGAATATCGCTAAGGTCACTAGTGTGCAAGATTGTGAGGAGGAGGATTACTGTGGTTATAATCACAACGCATTAATTCTGGGACAGGGGCAGGTAGTCCTTCCAGTGACGACACAGTGGAGGGCCATCCCGACCCCCCTAACTGGCGCGACAACGAATAAAGCACGCACTTATACGTACTCTTACCACCCACACGATGAAATCAGTTTGGATCTGCCACTTGGAGCACTACTTACCGCGTGGTGGCTATAGTAGGCACTAGGCACTAGTTATCGTGACTGCTAGTGTGCAGCTGCAAGCGCTGCTATTAAAGCTGTTTCATTTGCAATGGAGTCAACGAGGCTGCAAATGCACTGATCAGAGTCCTTGAAGATCACATTTCTGGAAAGACTGGCCATCCGAATGATCGCAATTTGTGCCAACTGCTCCGTCCATGGAACTTAGGCTTCGGCTCCCAGGCTGAATATGTTTAGACCGGTGACAAAAGGTGGCCCTCCCGAACAATCATATATTTATTGATCGTGGGGTTTATAACGCGCCGACGCTACACAGGCGATGAGGCGCCCCGTAGTGGCGGACTCCGAAATAATTTTGGCTACCTGGGGATCTCTTGAATGCGCTGAAATCTCGAACACACGAGCGTTTTCGAACAATCATATTTTGATGTGCTGGGACTACACAAGAGATCATCTATAATATATGTTTTAACACGTCCCACAGCGAGCGTTGCCCATGCTCAATTTAAACCAAGAATACGTACCTCCAGGTTGCCTGTGTCGGCAGAGCTTGAATAGGGAGGGCTTCTACTTACGCCACTAGAAGGCTGTTCACCGTGGAGCGAGGAAGTTTGAGGTATACTCTTAGGTTTTTAACGACTGCAGCGTTACGAAGTCTGTGCTAATTTGAATTCGATACGTAACGTAAAACCGGTATCGAGTGGGCAATAGCCTCCCGAGTAGGACCATTATGCTGCTTGGGTAGTGGAAACCAGCAAAGCCTGTTGCTATCTTAAAACCTGAAAAACCACCCACGAGAAACGATATTTCCTACCGGTTGCTTTTCTGAGCTGTGACAGTAAATTTACAAAAAAAAATAATTTTGAGAGACCTGGTATGTAGAAAGCAGAAAGCTCTGTGCCCTTCGGCTGAACGATTTTAGACAGAATACTGTAGCCATCAACAACATAATGCCGCGAACTATACGGCATGGTTTGTTTATCTGTGTTTTCTTACCATCGTCTGGCAGCACCCAGCTGTCTTATCTAAGTTAGTTGTGACGTGCGCGCTTCCGTCCTTTCGATGCCACGCAGGCTATCTGATTTGATACGAAGAGTGTATCGTGTGTCTTCACTAGAATGGAATGTTTGTCTTTGATCGCCAACGTTCTAGATCTGATTCGATAGTTCTCGAAAGGCTAACGCCGAAGGATAAATATTCGCAAGGCAAACACCGCGGCATTCGATTCGCCGACACTCGCCTGTGCACGTCACCTTCGTCACAAGCACGTCACAAGCGGCGACTGCTTCGTCGCCGCTTGTGTAATCTTTGGGTTCTCAGCGGTGCACAAATTCGCTCCAATAAACATTTGTTCTCTGAAGAAACTGGCGTCGTCGTTGGCTAAGTGACAATAGAGAGTTTTAGTTGACCGTTTTCGACGGTCAGCTCCAGTATCGGCGGCCCGCTCAGCGCAACTGGAGCCAATGCCGTTCGCGGCCAAGCACGTCACGCATGCGCAATGGCGCTAGCTTAGCGGGCCGTGGAAAACTGTCAGCTAAAATTCGCTAATAACTTCGCTTGTTTTATGTGTAATAACTGCCTCGCGGATGTGCACCATTTGCAGTACTTCTAGAAAATATCGGCATTTGATTTGATTTTTCATGAGCCAAATTTTGCTTTTTTTGCTGGTCTAGGTTTTGGCGGAAAGTTTTAGACGGACATCACAAGCTACTTTGAGCGACCAGAACTTTTTACGTGCACACCGGAATGCTCAGCTTCTTATCATGCTATACGAAAGCGTGGAGTACTTTTGAGTCCTTTTACGTGTAACCTGGCACTGATTCCAGCTGAAAGGAATCACCCACGTCACACTCTACGCGAATGACAAGTAGATTTGTAGTGCGTCATGATCACATTATATCATACATCGAAGCTACATAAAGGACTCGTAAAGATTCGTAAAGATATCCGCAAACTTTCTACCAAAAAGACTGCACCTATCATACGGGAAGAGTGTTGCAATGCCGTCTTTTCACAATAAAATCACGCGACTTTGACGTTTAGATTTGGCTGTGGGTATATAAGACTACTGCGCAGCTTCTGCTGCAGTTTGGGCGGGTGGCTGAATCGCGTCATAGACAGACAGACAAACCAAAATTTCTGCGTTTAAGTAGCTCAAGAAAGACTGTCGTCTTTCAAACAGAATAAAAAAGACACTTGAGACTGTTCACGAATAGGGATGGGAAAACATTATACTAGTTGCACGGGTGAAATGTTTTCAAGCAACAAGTTTTCCCGTGTAATAAACCTGGGTTTCCCGATATTGTGTTCAATGAGTGCGAGCTGTACAGTGCCGCCCCACAGGTAGAGCGCCGACATGTCCGGTGGTTCGATGCACTCCACCAATCCCCTGCGATGCCGTCCCTTGGATGCGATGCCCCCTCTTGAACCAAATAAAAGGAATCATTGACCAGGAAGGATGTTTCTTCGAACTCGAAGTTTTTGAGAGTGCTTTTGAGCTTTTCCTTGCAACCGTACGGGTGATATAATGCGGATTTCAATTTTTTGCAGAAACTGAGTGTAGACCCATTTTTAATGCGAACATTGGTTACAAAATTGTGCTTCCTTACGTACCTATAGTGTTTCCGGAAAGAAGATTTCGTGTTTATGCAGTTTAACATAATTTTTGTCTAGGTATTGGGTCTGCTTGAAGTTGTTCATTTTACAGCACATAAAGTGCTTGTACGCTGTTATGAGTTTTAGTCTTTTACAGAAGTGTATTTGGTGATGGTCCTCATGGCAACTGGCTATGTTAGAATTGGGACAAGTAAGAGTGTAGGAGCGGTTGGAGGTCAATGGGAGATGCGCCTCCTTCGTCCTGCAGTGGACCTTTGTAGGCTGATGTTGAATGGAAGTAAGTGTAGATAACCAAAAAATATATGTTGTGAGCAAAAACGAACCTCCGAAACAACAATAACAGATAAGCTTCTCGCCAAATATTTTTACCCTGCGCAAACTTCCAACAAGTGTAATCACCAAAAATCTAAATCATTCCCGCTTTATGACGACCCACGGTTCAAAGGTGGAGGTTGATGTGAAGATTGCCTACTGAAAGTTTCCGGCGAAATTCCATGTTATTCAGTTTGATAAGAATCCTGTTCTTGCAAGGATTAGTAATAACAAACGTCAACCTCTAAGCTACTTATATTCATTTTTGTGTCGCGTTTAAGTCCCCCCTTCAAATATTTCAACTATAAAAGAGCGCAGCGTGGGTGACACGCAAAAAGGGAAAGGAAAAGAAACGGTCTTCGCTTTTCTGTTCGACTTGCGTCCTTGAAACACAAGTAGGGCGCTTATGTTTAGCGAGGCTTTCCTTTGGCTGGACTCAAACAAGGAAAGTTTTCGCGAGATTAACGGACCATATAGCTGTGACAAAGGCACGTAGCATCTAGGAATGGCTTTTTCACTCATTTTCCTTTCTTAGTGTAACTCAAGGTCGCCAGCTTCGCTATGCCGCTATGATGGGAGGTATAAGCTCCGCTTATACCTCCTGTCTTTTTTGTACCTTTTTTACTGGCACGTATCTGGGACACATCGTGTTGCTGAACCTGGACTTGTTTATTTTCATTTATTTGTTTATACACATCACCATTTCTGGCATTGCCGTGGAGGAGTAAATCCATGGACAAATGAAATGTGAACACGAAATAATTAACCAGAACACCCAAAATTGAAAAATATACTGGTTGTGGAGGTGAAATAATGGTGCGCTATTGATATATTTGGAAAGGCCCATTTCGCAGCTTCATTACTGTAATTAAGCTACGCCTCCATATGACCTGCATGTAAAGAATTTGTGCTATTGGTGTGCTCTGATTTATGTTTTGTGATCACGCTTCATTTATTCATGACTGTACGAATATAAAACGTTCAATCCTAGCAAAAAAAAAGAGTTGGCTTCCAGAAAGCTTGTCGAGACTTCCGAATTCGGCGCATTTCATCAACAGCAGCAAAAATTCTATCGGCCCACCCTGATTTACCCGAGATTTTTATCATATGGACACCGGCTCATTCTTCACTGGAAGGGAATGAGGCGGCTTATGCCGCAGCCCGAGCTCATATACACCGGACGCCTCCTTCTGGGATACCAGCCAGTCCTTCCATAAGCCCAACGAGAGAAATAATCCCCAGAAGGTACAGGGACATCCTGGCCCACTACCGCTTGGGACGAAGAACCTTTCCGCCTCCACACATTTCATCATGTCTCGCGAAGACACGGTCATTCACAGACAGCTACAAACTAACACTTTTCCTCATGGTACATTACTACACTCAATACATCCGACATTATACACATACACTTATGAATTCTGCATAGAGCCATGGACTCTCTACCACATTGTGTGAGAGTGCCGCAACACACGATCCGTTGCCCTAAATCCAAATCCCCCATTTGAGCAATGGGAGCGCCGGTTGACCAGCTCCAACCCGGATCATCAACCACATCTAGTGGACCGGGCGAGACAGGCCGCCAAGACCCAGGACTTCCTGGATTAGGGAATGCGCCGCGCCTTCGTCGTTGCGCGGCACATGTAGGCTCCCTATCCTGGATTAAGGAGGTCGCCCACCTGGCGGTCAACCCAACAACATTGACTGTTAAATTTAATGTTTATTCCTCCTCTTTACAATGTATAATGTGCACTAATACCCGCGCGCACACTTTTTTGACAAAGCCTTCAAAAACGCTTCGTGATCAATAATCAAATCAAATCAAAGTTTATTTCGGCATTGGTACAACTTCAACAATGTTCATGGTCGCTCTGGCAAGAAGCGTAGAGACGGCTTGGCAGGGCCGGAGCGCCGGTGCAGCTGCGACAACTTAGTTTGTTGAAAACAAAATTATACAGAAGCAATGTTACAATACATTGAACAATAAGTCACCATTATTAATAACGAGGAAATTCAACTTTACGGGCCGTCAAGCACATACCACACAAAATTCCATCCCTTAAGAAGACCATGAAGAACATCGATACAAACATCACTGTAATTAGTCGTTGAAAATTGTAGAATGCAATTCTTTACGACTGATACGGGCAGACTCAGCAATATGTGGACGTAACCGGATAAGCATCACAGGTATGGTGTGAATAAGCGATTGTAAAAAGTAGTCAGTGCGACGCCGAGGAACAATATATTTGCCTTATTCACGAGTTCGACCTGTTTTGGTTCGCAATGATAGACCAGACATTTCCACTAAAAAAATATGGTGGGCAGTGCTCGAAAAGTAAAGCCGCTACAGGAGACGGTACTTATACAGATTCTTAATGTTGATTATGTTATGATGCTGAAAATACCTCTTTGGTGGGATGAAGATACGGAACGCCACTGTTGCATCGTATGGCTTTTTTTTTTTTCAAGGAGAAGGAGTGCATTAATGTTCTTTTTAGTAGTCGTGCCCCATACCAAAGTGCAATAATTCAAGTGAGATCTGAAAAGGGCGTTATAAATGCGGAGTTTAACACTCATTGGGAAAATGCCACGAAAGCAATATAGTGCACCCACAGCAGAGGACAACTTTTTGGACAACAATTCAATGTGCGAGTTCTATGTCATGCGCTGCGAGAATACCAGTCCCAAGATTTTGTGCTCTTTTACAATGTCGATGCGTGATGAACCCAGGTATAATTCATTACTACTTGGTATACGTTTGTCCTTTGGTGCGAATAATATATTCTTTGATTTCTTAGCGTTAATTTTCAAACTATTTTGTTTATACCAGCTTAGCAATTTGGACAGAATAGAATTTGCGCGCGAGGAAAGGCTCATAATATTATCTCTGGTAATAAACAGACTGGTATCATCGGCATACAAGACGAATTCAGCGTTTTCATCAATACATACGATGTCGGGAACGTACACATTGAATAAAATGGGGCCTATGGCACTACCCTGTGGAACTCCACACAGTATATTTTGAAAAGAAGGGGGATAGCCATTCATAACAACAGACTGCAGGCGACCAGTAATGTAAGACTCCAGAAAAAGGTGCGGCACACTACGCATGCCATAGCGATATAATTTTTCAAGAAGTGCTCTATGACTAATGGAATCGAAATCCTTGCTATAATCAACAAAAACACCCAAGGTCGGCTTATCTGATCCTATATTATTTAAAATGATTTCTTTTGGCATTAGCAGCGCGGATTCCGTAGAGCATCCCTTGCGAAAGCCATGTTGGCGGGATGATAACGTTTTATGTTTAGAAAAGAATGATTCCTGACGTGAGAGAAATATTTTTTCGAGTCCTTTGGAAAAGACGGGCAGAACAGAAATTGGCCTTTAATTGGTGGGGACATTTTTATCTCCTGCCTTGTATATTGCTGAAATTTTTGCTTGTTTCATTTTTAAGGGAAAACAATTAGACTGTAATCAGAGATTGAAAATGTGCACAAGACACAGACAAATGTAGTCTAGGACGTAATAATCAATCATTTAAAACTTTCTGCGAACTTCCTTAGGGTGTTTCATGTGCACCACCAGGTAATCTGGGCTGCGTGAAATAGCCCAGCGGAAGTTAAGCTTCGGTGTGTTTTGGACGTGTTGTACAAAGGATAGCAGGGCCCACTGTCGTGAAGGCTATCTCTGGACAAGTGGGAGGGAGGTAATGTAAGCTCTTATTTAGGAGATAGAAGCAGGAGAAAGAGCGCCGTGTTTTGCTGGTACGGTTGAAGACCGAAAGCTGCATTACCATGATCGGTAGGCCCTTATGCCTTTCAACCTTCTTTGCATTAATATTCGAACAAACTGAGCTATAGATAAGGCTTACCTAGCCCTCACATACTTGCTATTAGAAGATACGAATAAGGGCGAATCTCTTAATTAACAAGTGTTCTAATGTGGTGCAGTTAACAAGTACACCGCTGCTGGATGTACGAGAAAAAGCAGGAGAAACCTGCAGGCTAAACACGGACATTCTAGCAGCTCCCAAGACTAAGCTAGGGCAGCCATCAGGCATTAGCCCGCTACGTGACTCTGTTATCGGAATCGAACGCTCAAAGCTGTGCGAATTAAGTTACTCGCCGCATCCACGCGGCTTGCGTCCGGCTGGGCGCTGGTCCAGCATAGGTACTCTTCTGCGAACTGATAGTGTAGCAGACGGACCGGCGACTCCGGTTTCGAATGCCTGCTCGTCAGGAATGCGAAGCAGCCAACAGTCAAGCTTCTACGGTAAACGAGCTAGCGCCGGCCGCACTACACTGCAAAATGATTTACACTCTAAAGGGGAGTTTCCACTGTCTATAACTCACACCTTTACACCCTAGCAAAAACATAAAAAAACCCACTTTAATGGTGTATAGCATAACGAACCCCCTTATACACCCTGGCTACAACGCAAGAAAACACTCTTTTAAATGTGTAGTGTATACCTAACACCTGCGCCCTAGCAAAAATACAAGAAAACTCCCTTTACAAAGTATTTTCTTAAATGGCTTACAAAACACCTCTTACGGAGGGTGTTCTTTCGTTTATAACAAAGTTTGAAGGGAGATTTTTCTTGTGTTTTTGCTGAATTGTAAAGGTGTTGGTCATAGACAAAAGTACCTTTAACGGGGTAAATCATTATTCAGTGCAGCACAGTGGGATGCTGTGTGTGCTGTGTGACGCTGGACTTTGTGAATTTTTACGTAAGTCGATTCCCCCTTTCAGTGGTAAGAGGGCACTCTAGTGTAAACATGTATTTAAAGCACTCCTATTTTATATGAGCATCATTACTTGGTGAGGGGGGTAGGCTTTTTACACGTAGATTTCCAGCACGAATTTTTTGTAGCGCCTTTTCTGAACCCGTTGGGACCTCACGGTGAATGTGCCGGTGGAACACACTTTTGCCACTAGACAGTCCGTAAGCACGGGACATTTTTAAAAAAACAGCTCTTCCAACTAACACCAGCACCGGAATAATTATTAGGTATCAAAAATTTTCTTGGAGTAATTGGTGACTTCAAAGTATTTCTTTTTCAAAAAATAAACTGGCGTCTCTTTTGTTTCCAACCTTCCGGCCCGTTTTTAGCGGGGTTAAAATTTGCTTAAAGATCTCGGGCCAACTCGCCTTAGGTTATTGCGGCACAGCAATATTTTGGTTTCTCCGTGTCAGCTTCTGCACCTGGGACAATATATGCGAACTAACAAACTCAAGTAAAGGGGAACTTGGGTTTTGAACAGTAAATATTTAGCTTTGCAGGACAGTTCTGATTATATTTTCAACGTAAATATTGAAAGCCAAATTCAGTTAATGGTGACAATATATTTGTGGATACGCCAAAGAAATCACAGTGCCTGGAAGAAAAGATAGCTATGCGGCCGTGCAAAATGTTCAACGAGCAGTCGTCGGGCATGTGCTTTATTCGCGTAAAGCATTTTATTATAAAAAAAACCTTAAGCACAATTCAGCCAAAGAATAAGTCCACTTTACAAGTGCGCAATCATTCGGTAGCCATAACAAGGATTCCTCAACTATATCTGTAGGGGTCGGTTTTTAACCAAACAAGCCCGCCACGTCCCACTTGAGAGTTATCTCAAGCCAACACGCAAGAAGATCTCGATTTATCCAATATGTGTGATACAAGAGCAGCAGGACTTCACGTATATAGCCGCCGATTTGGGAATATCGCAACAATCATAAGTAGACTGCCAACTATGATAATGGCTACATAGGCGACATTCTCTTGCTGGAGAATGTCGCCAAATGCAGGAAGGGCGAAAGTTGGATAGAGCAACTTTTCGATTGCCAAGCCTTTTGACTGAGCAAGGCTGTAAGCAAGAAATCAATCTAGTAATGAAGCAAGCAGGCCACTAACCCGCATTTCTAGCATGGTGTGGGCGGCTCGAATACATTCTGGGGCAACCTGAGCGTATACGTACGTTTCCCGTGTTCATATGCGAGCAGAAGCCCGAAGCATTTCTGTTTTTTATTACTTTTAGATGCAGAGCATCTGATTCACTCGCCTTGTCCCTCCGGCGTCGTCGTCGTCGGCGTTGTCCACCCCTCCCCCATTCTCCTCGCCGCGCCAGCTGCGCTCTCCGCCGCTCACCCCCTCTCCTCTCTGATAGCGAACACTCTCTGGCGAGGGGCATTGGATTGGATTGGATTGGATTGGCTTGGATTGGCTTGGATTGGCTTGGATTGAATTGGATTGGATTTGGATTGGATTAGATTAAAGTGGATTGTGTTGGATTGTGTTGCGTCATAGCCGCGGCACGTTGCCTCATAGCCGCGGCAGACGCGCTGGGGCCGGCGCATGTGCAGTACTCTCTCTTCCGCGGTTTCCTCTCCTTCGGGCGCGCTGCGCATATAACCGGTGTGCCGTTCTCCGGCGAAGCAACATCCAAGCTTGGCTCAAACACCTAGAGTCCACGCCGCTTTACAAGTACGCCAACGTCGTCATCGACTGGGACCGGATTACGCAGTCCCCTCAACGTTATGCGCGCTATAAAACGCGGTCCCTTCGCCGCTCCGCCTAAGCGTCGCATCTACACAGGGGTTCCCGCAAGGGGAGGTGGGAGTTTCTTTACGTTTTATTACTTGATTAGTTTGATTATTTTGGCTCGCAGATTATTCTTTCAGCATAGCTCAACATAGCGTAGCTCAACAAGGGACAGAGAAAAGAAAAGAGATGCGCACGTGCACATTTGGGTGCTCATTACTTGAGATAGTTCAACCAACTAGCCTAAACGCAACCTAAACGCTACCTTCACCTTGACCATGAGTGGTACCAGGAACGATACTTTGGGAGTGCCGAGAGTTTTGTTTTATTTTCAAGTACTATGTGCTAAAGGTGCCCGCGCATGCATGCGTGTGCGCACACACAAATATTTGAGTCCTCGAAAATTTAAAGTAATTTCAACCCAGAGCATACTGGACGAGGAGGTTATTCTTGAGTGGACAATAGAACACGAAGAAGAGGGAATATACTGCAGTGTTTTAGATGCGACGCTGAGAAGCATCTCTTGCCGGCGGCCCTGTCCTGCGTGCGTCCGTCGTCCGCGTCCGCACAGCTGCGTCTTTCCTCCGCTCGCCTCCTCTCCTCTCTCCGATAGCGAACACTCTCTCCCAACATCTGCGGTGGCGCTGCGCGCGGCTGCGCACTGTGCGCATGTGCAGTACTCTCTCTCTCTCCGCGGTCTCCTCTCCTTCGGGCGCGCTGCGCATAGAAGCGGAGTGCCGCGCTCCGGCCGGTCTCTCAGTCGACGGTCGTCCGCGCTTGCGCTTGCGCTTGCTCTCTTGCCGTACACGACGATTGCTTGATGCGACGCCAATAGAACCCCCTTCAGCGTCGCATCACACCAGGGTTCCCGCGAGGGGAGGTGGGCGTAATTTTTTATTGAATGACACTAAACGCGCGATTTCGGGCCCTGTATGGGGCTGTAGGACGGGGGAATACACGGGGTGAAATAATGCCATCAAGCCGGTATTGCGTTGAGAGGTGATAGATATCGCCGCATCACGAGGAGCACCTAGCCATTACCTTTTAGGAACGGCGGTAATTTTTGCTTGATCAAAAACTCCCTGTAAGTGCGCTTAAGTCTGAACTAGTATACGTTTACCTTCTAAATTAGGCTTTGGGAAAGTGTATGCATTCCAATTTACGGATGGTAGATTGCTTCGAAACGATAGGCGATAGCAGACCTCGCAGCTAAATTGCCATTCTCTAAAAAGCTACTTCAAAACTATGACTTGTTAGCGGCGTATAGATTCGCGAACTTCTGTTTGGTGTGCCTAACTAAGCTAGGCTTCCCTTTCAGAGTCGGGGACATCAAGATAATTGTACCAGTGTGGAAGTGCAAGCACTGCACGATGTTAGGATGCAAGCGGGTCTTTTTGTCCAGCAGGTTATCTCGCGTACTGGCTCAAAGATCAAGGTTTTGACGGGCCTGAATTTTCTGTTCCTCTTTTTATGTCAGTCCCTCAACGTATAATTGAGTTCAGCGGCTCCGTTCAGCTCCGCCTTTAAGAACAACATGACTGGAACGGCGCTGCTGTGCAAAGGTGCAAGCGCTTCCGCTCTCCCATCAACCATTGTATTCAAGCTGGTCCTGTGGACACCTGCTCGGCGCGGTGGCTCAGTGGCTAAGGCATTGTGCTGCTGAGTCCAAAGATGCGGGTTCAATCCCGGCCGTGGTGGCTGCTTTTATGATGGAGTCGAAAATCGAAAACTAACGCGCGTGTGTCGAGATTTCAGCGCCCGCTATAGGTGCCCATGTGGTCAAAATTAATCCGGAGCCCTCCACTAGGCGCGCCTCATATACCACGTGTAGTTTGGCCGCGTTAAACCCCACAATCAATCAAATCAAACCTCTGGACACGTGCCTTACTTACAGGGGGTACACAAAAACACAAACACACAGCCGACTCTCGATAATTTGAAGCCTCCTACTTGGATTTTTCGGTTATGGTTCCAATTTCGGTTATGGTTCCGGCAGTATCCAATGGCAGAAATTGCTCGATAATTCAAAGCTAAAAGAAATTTTAGACGTTAATTGTAAGTTATTTTTACCAAAAAAATCGAGGTGACCATACTTGTCCGATAAAATTTTAAAATTTCAAGCGCAGACTGAGCGCCGTGTTCTGTGCTAATCTCGGCGCCATCGCTACTGAGGAACGCATGCACAGTTAATAAAGCGGGGAGTCAGTTGAGAGTCGCGCCAGCGTGCGCATCTCTCTCTTCCTCTCTGTTTTGAGGTCCCAAACCTTTTTTTTTGTGTGGCTGTGGAAGCTTCAGCTTTTGGTTTTAGTGATAAATCTCAACCATCATGGCATCCCGTGTCGTACGCTCGACTTGGCGACGAAAATGAAGATTCTGAACGGGGGGAGACGTGTTGCGGATTTGTAACTATTCTGTTGTCGTACTTTTTGTTTCGTTAGCAGTTCGGTTAATTCGGAGGGTTTTCAGTTCCCCCGTGGGTTTTATATTAACGGGAGCCGACTGTTTAGTATTCGTCAACAACCCTTTACAGCCGGCCCGGTAGTGCCGCCCCGACGCTTTGTTCTGATCACTTACACCGACACCCACAAGAATGCGGGATGCTTTATCCAGGTAGTGTGTGCTTTTTGCACTGAAATTGGGATTTTGTTCTTCGAGTAGCACAAACGGACGGCGCAGAGGTGCATTCTTTGTGCAGAATTTCATCATCGTCGGCTGTGTTTTCAAACCATGTCTAGCAACATAACACGGCTGGGGCAGCAGTCGCGTTATGTGCGGCCACGTACTTTTCCTGAAAAAAAAAAATAATTCGTTAATTTTATTCGCAGAGCGTTAAGGTACGGAGACGACGAGAGCGAGAGCACGTTTGCTCATGTGAGCTTCTATAGGCCGCCTTGAAAGAATAATAAAAAATTCGGGCAGATTCAGCCTCGACGCTCCGTATAACAAAGTTCTAGGACAGGAATTTGTTCGAAAATGTCAGAAGTCAGCGCAAAATTATGCATGCATGAAAGAAAAAGAAGGAAATGCCTTGTGAATCGGAGTCCTCCATTAAAGGTGTTTAGATAATGAAGGTAGGAAAAATGTCACACCTGAGAGTTGCACGCATCTCGCACACTTTCAAATAAGGTGCAGTACGAAACGATGATTGTCACTGTCCTCAGCAGGAGAGCTCGAAGCAGTTACTCCAAAGTACTTTCGGTGGTAATGCATTTATTAAAAATGGTACGAGGAGGAGCAGCTATGTCTTGTCCGTGATCATTGTTGCAAGAGATCTAACAGACAAAATATTGGTTGTGTCATTTTAGGGGTACAAACGAATCCTATGCTTGATCGATTCAATCGCATCTTTCATGGAGGGTATCTGAGTTTCAGTGGTTCTGTGTCACTGAGTTTGACTGTGTCCAACTCAGTGACACACAGTGTCTTAGGTCCTATACCGGTCCTAAATACCGGCCATAGTACAGCTTCAGTTGAAATGCGTGGCTTGAAAATAGAAAATTTGTCATTGGGTTTGGGAAGCTGTAAAAAACATTTTGTGCCTAAAATTGAAGTAGTGGTGAGTTTTTGTTGAAGAAAATTGTTGTAACACTTCGTGGAACTTCTAAATTCCACCGCTCTACCAACTGAGCTACCGACGGCACAGTAACACTTATTCAAATGCAGCTCCTCTAAAAAGTGCTGCCATGAATCCTTGCGGTTCGATATATTCCGCAAGAACAAGTTTCATCGCAGTTTAAAAAAAGTATAATTTCGTGGTTAACACCCTTGTACATGCACGCAGAGGCACCATAACATACATACATACATACATGAGCATACATACGTACTTACCTACAGGGAAATAACCACTTATTACAGGCACGACAGGAGGACGCTACCAGCACCCCACGCAGCACTCACCAAGGAGCAGCAAACTATATACCGGCAAATCCAGACAGAGTCCTTCCCGCACCCCCGTCTACTCAACCGCATGTTCCCAAACCAATTCGAAGAAGCTTGCCCAATCTGTAAAAAACTAGGCACTCTCCAGCACATGATAGGAGAGTGTAAGTTTAGCCCGGAGCACCCGCCCCCCTTACCCGAGTCTCGCCCCACCAACCCCACTCTACCCTTTAACGAGAGATGGAGGATCTTGCTGACCAGCCCCGCCCTGGAGGATCAGCTACTACTGGTCACCAGGGGCCAGGCGGCGAGAGCAGCATATGGATTCCCGTGAACAGGGAACCACCTCCGTCCAGTGTGGAGTTCGCAACGAACGACTCTTAAATAAAGTTTCTTCTCTCTTCTCTCTACTTAAATACATATATGCACACGTGCATACATACATACATACATGCATGCATGCATGCATGCATACATACATAAATACATACATACATACATACATACATACATACATACATGCAAGCATGCATACAAACATGCATACATACATGCATACGTACATACATACATACATACATACATACATACATACATACATACATACATACATACATACATACATACATACATACATACATACATACATACATACATACATACATACGTACGTACGTACGTACGTACGTACAGAAAGAAAGAAAGAACGAAAGAAAGAAAGAAAGAAAGAAAGAAAGAAAGAAAGAAAGAAAGAAAGAAAGAAAGAAAGAAAGAAAGAAAGAAAGAAAGAAATGCCGGCAGTCTACAACGCCAAAGAAGGCATAGGGAAATGGTTAGACTATTTTTTTACCGTTAGTCACGTTACATTGTTTTTTTATTAATTACGTGAGAAAGAAAGAAAAACACGCGCCCAGAGTGGGGGCCGAACCCACGCCTTTCGATTAGATCTCGAATGCCTTACCAATACATACATACATACATACATACATACATACATACATACATACATACATACATACATACATCAAAATTAGCATTGACTGTTACAGAGGAACAGGAATCAAAAATCTCATTTAAATCGCAAGCATTCTAACGCCGTTTACCAAAGCAAACTAGCAAAACAGGAACTAAAAGTTGACACATTCATTTTTTTGCGCAACTAAATAATGCGTGTTGAATGAATGGAAAACGTATCGTGTAATTCACTGACAAGCGTGAAATTTCATTGTCTTGCATAGTGCCACGTTCTGAAAGGTACGTAAGAAATCACAGTTGCCTCAGAAGCGCTACCGCCTTAATATGTTGAAATTCCTTTCCAAGAAAACGAAATCTCCAGGAAGCTATTGCCCAAACTTTTGCATGCTCGTTAGCCGTTCTGCCATGGTCGGGGCTTCATTCCTCCTTTCGAAGACAAATGAACGGCTTTAAATAAATTTTTCCCTTTATTTTCCCCGCCTTTTTACGAGCGCGTAACTGCAAGCGAGAGACGACCCCACATCCAGCAAGAACGCGTCCTCATGCCGATAGTATCCCCTACTCGTCGTTACTCGTGTCACCGACCGTACAAGGGACATTGCTACAAGGACTCGCAGCTGTCAGACCAGATAAAAACCAGATTGATAACACGAAAGGTTTGCGCAACAAGACCACGAGGAAGTCTAAAAGAGACGGCGAGAAGCCGCTCCGCTGATCGCATACTCGCGTCGCCTATTAGGTAAGAGCGCAGCCTACGGATTTACTGCGTCGGACTTCTTTGCTACAACTGATGGCAATAACCATGTTGTTTTTTGCAAATTTTTCTTCCCTTTCATCTCGATCATTAGGAGAGGGACAGCACAGTTAATGATCCAGTTCTGACAACGATGTCGTGAGGCTTCCTACCTACGTCGGTGGTGCCGATGTGTGCTCCTGACGACCGATCGGCTCCGTCAACGAGAGAAAGCGGCCAGCGTTTCACGGTCAAGGGCGTCTTTGTGACCTGAATCCTAACTGGGCCCCGCAGGCTGGTCCGCTCGACACTGCCTAGATAAGGAAGCCTAAGAGCGGCCTTCTCACTACAGTACTGGTTTTGCGATTGGTATAGTAATCCACATCGCTTCTGAATTTAAGCAGGAAAAGAAGGCGTAAGAATTACCACCCTCTGCGAGAATTTCTACCCGGGTTTTGGCTTTTTATGATGCTAGGTGCTGCTTCACGTCTGGACATTCCATTGATTGATTGATTGATTGATTGATTGATTGATTGATTGATTGATTGATTGATTGATTGATTGATTGATTGATTGATTGATTGATTGATTGATTGATTGATTGTATTTTATGAGAAGGAGGCTAGACGTCCGGGGGGGTGAAATGGGGGTGAGGGAATAAAAGGGGTGGAAAAAATTTGGCTCCAATCCACGCTGTGAAGGTAGTTGTAAAGCAAAGCTTTAAACGACACCCTCAACAATTGCTTTCCCTTACGGCGTCACTTGAATTCACACACGTGGCTCTACAAAGAGTGAAACGAGATTCGGCCAGCCGTTAGCTGGCATTCGCAGGGGCGGCGTCCCGAACGCAGCAGCAGCGTCGGCTACGGTAAGCGGTGGACGCCGCCGCTGTAGCCCGGCCGTGAGTCGGGAGAAAGAAAACGGAGAGGAGCGTCTTTCGAAGGGTGACAGCGGAACCTAGCCATTCTGGTGTGCTAGCTAGGGGCTACACCACCGCGCTACACAAGCGCAGACACCGAAACGATTCGGCATGTGAGCCTAGTGATTCCCATTTGTACCGATTTGAACTAGTTACTTTCGCAAGTTCGAGAATTGCGAGAAAACTGAGAGAACTTTTACAATCGCTATTTATCAGATCCAGTTGCTCCTTTCGCCTTTTGTAATACTTGTTAAAACACAACCGAATCGGTATTCACCAATTTAGAAAACAGGGTCTCATTTGTGACAAGCAGTGCGCGAAAGGCAGCGTTTCTCCAGCGACAATATATGTGCATGTGGTCTCTAGATTTTGTTTTCGTGCCCTGTAAATGAATCCTTAACGTATCTTTGCCGTACAACGACTTAATTTCGTCGGGTCCGGGTTACCCAGGAGGTGCTGTCGAACAAGTTAATCAAGCCGTGCGAAGGAAGTGCGTAATGGACGCGAAGCAGCGCCAAAACAGGCCCAAAACAATTGCCGCTAAAGCATACGACAAAGCCCTCCCTCCAACGCGCCCTCCTGTGCGAGCAGTCAGCTGCGCGTGGGGAATGCTGGGTAATAGCGCCCTAACGCCGCGCCATCTACACTGTGCTCCGGGAGGGAAAACCGCCCTCCCACTCCCCATCCGCGTTCGGAGTTTCTTGTCCCGCATGCCACGAAGAAATCGTTGGCTGGTAGAAGTAGAAATCTTTGCTTTAAAAGTGCGCGTGGCATTCCATCAAAATTGCGAGATTAGTACTATTACGCACTTGCGGCTGCAAGGGCAGTCCGAACCTCGATAGAGTAGCCTCAGCTGATGAAACAAGTACAAACAATGAGTAACGTTAAGGGTTTTGAAATGTAGCATTTACAAACAGCTAATAGCGTCGACTGATCTACAGTAATGCTTCTTCGTCGAAGTATTGTTTCGAAAGTGATAAAACTTCACCCAAATGGCACGTCTTCAAAGTACCAAGTAAGCGTGAAAAGTTGTGGTTTTATGTTTTTGAATCATGTACAGAGCATATTTTTGGAGCCTATTCACGACCAGGTAACCTTGCAGCCTCCCACTTTGAACCTCCTTTTGTTTGTAAAATTGCACAATGCTTATTGTAAACAGTAAAACATCTCTGAATTAATATAGTCTGCGGCGGGCACTGTGGATGGCTGCATTTCCCGTGGCATTGTACTACGAATTTGCACCGCTCGACCGGCAATGAAACTTGCGAAGTCGCAAGAGCCGGAAGCCACCGACGCAATGCCAGAATGGCGGCGGGTAAGTGCATTGCCTGAAGATAACGTGGTTTCACCCTAAATTTCGTACGTGAATTTCAATGTCGGTTGTACATTATGCTTCGTATCTTTTAATATCTATGCTGTCGTATTGTTTAAAGAATACTTAAGCTTGCGAGAAACTGCTGTTAGGCAGCCATCAAATTTCGGTAAATTCGCAGTAAAAAACTTTACGCAAAGGGACAACCTTGCTTTTATTATAACTATACCATTTTATGAAGCTTTCTAGGCCAGTTTACCACTGCTTATCTGAGTGACAACTGCTTGGAAAAAGTTTAGACCTCGATTTTTGATTCAGGAACATGTCAACATGTTGCCGCTTGAGATGCTTACGGAACGCCTGACACCTGATCAGGTATGCGCGCAAGCAAGAAAGGCTTCCTGGTCCTACCTCGACACGGAAGCTGCATGCGTATCTCCGGCTGTGGCATTCACAATAAATGTTAGCACTAGATGTGCATTGAAACCACCTTTTTCTGTAGCCAAGTTTCGCGCTTCCGATATTGAGAGGCTTCCCGGTCCGACCTCTACACGAAAGCTGAATGCTTATCTCCGGCTGTGAGAATCGCAATAAATCATCATATGCAACAAAATATCGAAACGCACATACAGGGAGGGAGATAACTTCATTTTAAGACTCAAGTTCAAGTCTTAGGCGGCCTCCGCGTACGGGGAAGAAGCAGCAGTAACTGCTGAACGGTGTTGTGGTATGCGATACCGTTATGACGTGGCATGACCTGAACATGGGAAACAAGGAACGTCGACCAGCATTGTCGGAGGTGGCGAAGTGGAGTAAACCAGTGTTCCAATGAAGACGAAATGAGATGCTGTGGGAAGTACCGGAAGATGGCGGCCTAGGCGTGTTTAGAAATGGGGAGGGATCACAGTAAGTGTTAAATACATGGATAGCCATTGCAGTACCGACACTTCGGTCACCCCCGCTGACCTTGGATGTGGTGGACATATTGAGGCGTTGGCAGGGCTCATGATTGCACACTGTAGGACTAGCGGTGCGGTAGCGCCACCAAATGAGGGAATAGGTCGAGTACAGCGCACGTTTCTCAAAGCAGCCATCTGAACAACACAGCAACGATGCCTTTCAGCTCCTTCAAGCCGAGGGTCGAAGGCGTCGGGCAGAAAGCAGGGGGCTCCCGGATTTCCGCCCTTTAACACCCGAGGTTCCCCGCTATCGAAAAAGCATCAGCAACATTTGTTTGACTATTAGGTTTTACTTTCAGTGATCTAGCTTGTGTAACCTTCTTATAATGGCGACATTTTGCTCACAGCTTGTTTTATATTGCAACTTTAGTTAATAAAATATCTTCGACGAAATCAAGTTCAATAAAGTGGTCAATTTAACGAGTTGGTAGATACTTTGGAGCGTTCAAGGGTGCTTCTGAAAAAAAAAAAAAAAAACTAGCGACAAAGCGGCTCTCCGTGTTTTATCCCTTGTTTTTCCGCACCGCTTTTAAAACTTTCAAAGAAGAAATCATTAGTTTATTGCGCTTTTACTCGTTAACAGTTGCCGCCCATCCATAGAGTTGTGCCTAAAGGCTCCCGGCTCTGTGAAACGAGATAGAACCACATCTTTATTAAGCCTGATAACGAACACAAAGAAACGTTTCACCTTCGGTACTAACTGCGCGAGGGACTCATGAAATTATCGCGAATTCCCGAAAGGCTGGACCTGCCCTTGGTCATGAAGCACAGGATTACAAGATTAAGTTTGGTTTGCGTCTGAGAGGTGCCAAGAAAATAATATTTGAAGTGCTTGGAGGAATGGCAGAGCAAGTGACGGCAAGTGTCTTAATTTGGGCTCCTTGGTGGCATACCGTTCCCCTTTTTTCTAGTTTATCGTCCGCGTTGGCGTTTAAAAAGTCCATTCTACGGAGATTTTCCATGGCATGGCATATATAGCGACGGCATTAATTTTTGCTGTGAATTGGGGATGTCACCACGCCTGAAAGGTTCAGCAGCCTGGTATATGCAGTTCGTATTTGAAGAAACGGTGCATATAGAGCGATATGTACTTTCTGGCCGATGTTCTTTATTAGCAACGCTGTTGTTAATCGAGCCCATAAAGGGGAACGGTGTATGGTACTAGCATTCTTTTAACTGAAACCAATTCGCATAGCCTCCGGGGATTTCAATATAGAGAGCTAAAATACTTTCTTCAAACTTTGCATTCGTTAACGCTACTTTTTTTTGCTGAAGAACCTCTGCCACAATTATGGGAACTCCAGGCGTTTAAAGACGCAATCGTTTTCGGGATGTCGGTTGCAGAACCGCATGTTTATTAATGCGTAGCATTCTTTGCCGAATACCCCCAAACCAGGACCGTGTAGCGGCCTGCATTTCCACAATAAAACATATTGCGTGCAAGTTCCACCTTTAGTCGTTATAATAGCGTAAATGGAGATAATTGGTCGAACAGCATCTTAAAGAAACTAAAAGTAAGAATAATAAAAAATAGCGAAAATGTGGAACCGTGTAACGCCCTTCATTTACACAAAAATGCAGATTTGGCGGAAAACACATTAATCGTTATAATAGCGTAAATGGAGCTAACTGGTCGGAGAGAATTTATAAAAACCCAGAAAACTGGCTGTAAAGAACTCACACTCCAGACAAGCGGTATGAGAATGCTACGCATTAGTAGACGATTCTCTGAATTTCTGAATATTCATTTTTTGCTGTTCTGGTTCATCAACCACTTTCGAGATAACCTATTTTCAATGATGATGACCTTGCTTTCGTTTTACCGATATTTTTTCGCTTGTCAATACCCACTTAAAACGAGCCACTAAATAGACCCTAACGGCGCGGGCTTCATCCGCAAGAGCTCGCCTTGTACGACATACGCATGCGCCTCGGCCCGTTCGCACGCTCTGGCCTGCGGCGGCGACAGGCTGGCGTCTCATTCATCGTCAAGGCGTCCAAGCGTGCAAAATGCGACGACTCCTTTTGAATGGCGCGCGTTTTACGCTTCGCGCGGCGGCTCGCATCCGGCGACTCCTCCTGCCAAAGAGCGCGGAGTCCCGGCGGGTGCTCATGTCTGTACTCGGGGATTACCGAATAAGACGGCATGGCAGCTCGGCTGCCAGCCACCCACCCTTTGTTTCTTTCAACGCAGATCGCCAGCGAATCGGGGCCACAGTGAATCCGCATCAAAGAACCTTGTTGGCAGGCAAACGAATGAGCCACAAAGCTGCAGGTGTGACAGTGTTGCGCCACATGAGAGCGATCGCGGTATTGTGCATCGGGGCGCCGCTGTCGAGTCGTCACGGCGCAATTGATATGACTGAAAAGTCTGACTAGTCCCGTTTAGCGGGCCGGAAACGAAACAACAACTTGCAGGATTGCTGTTCAAGCATGTGCAAGAAATAAAAAAAAACGATGATTAACGGTTTCGCTACGTAGTACCTTGAAGTTCCTGTTACCAGCGTATTTGGGTCACTAAGTGGCCTTTGCGGCAATCACTGGTTTTTGTTCTACTCGTGGGGCTGGCGCATTCAACTAAAAGGAACCGTGGCGGGAACTGCAGAGGCGGAGGAGGAATAAAACGTCGTTGTAGAGCGGTCAGCCCTGGGGAATAGTCCTCATTCCAGGACCCCTTGGGACCGCCCGGCTCCTTGGGCTCTCTTCACCAGCCAGAGCTGGTTGGATAGCGGTCTCTGGATAGTGGTCTCCGAGATGGTTAGTGGTCTCTGCCAGTGCTCAATGGAGGGCAAGAGAAAGGGGCGTTGGTGGGGTTTCTGATTGCAGCACCGCATGACATGATATATAGCAAAGGTGCCGGAGCCTCGCAGAAGCGGCATGCGAGTAATAAAGGGTAGGGACAGGATGTGGGCTCTGGTGTGGTGGAGGAGACGGTTTGTTTGGATGCCTCCAAGGTTACGCTCTTGTTCCTTCGTGAGGCTTTTGTGTGCCGGTGGATATATTGCTCGTTCCAGGCGGTAATGCTGTGTGATCTCCTGGAAGGACAACAGGGGACAGAACTGCCACCGCTCCCCGAACGCTGACTTGCCCGGTAGGTCACCTCTCGGGCATGCTGGTGGTCTGCTTCGTTGCCAGACAAGTGGGGGTGGGTTGGATCCCAAATAATCCTTACGGGATTTCCAAGAGGGTGTTGTAGAAGAATTGTTCTGAAATTCGTGATATGGGAACACAAGACAAGGTTCTAAATGCTTGTTGGCTGTGAGTGATTATTTCCGCAGACGTTTGTGCAATGGCTGGGATGATGGCCGCATCTTCGGCCTGTAGAGAGTTGGTTGTAGGAATTCATGCGCATGTTAGAAGGGCTCTAGTAGTAGACACCACAGTGGTCATAGCTCTTCGACCGGGGTACGAAGCGGTGTTGGGCCGTATTGTTTGATGATTTATTTCTTTCGATTTACTGTATGTGAGCTTCGCGGTGTTTCGGATGCATGTTGCGGAGCACTGGAACCACATCAGTGAACTGGCGAATCTTAATCGGAAGCAGTCGCATCATCCCGGGGGGGGGGGGGGGGGGGGGGGGTTTAAAGCAGAGGCTCAGACACACAGGCACAGTTGGGACGGGATGTCTCTACGGAGAGGGAGATGAGACGTAAGAGTTGACTCATACGGTTAGCTTGGGTAGTTCAACCGAGGTTTTGTGAACGTAATAGTTTCCGCGTCCAGGTGGCTATCGGTAGCTCCATGTTAGTTTGTATGTCTTGCGGATCAGGGATTCCACCTTGTCCTTTTCAGTCTTGGAGTATATGGCGTAGGGGAAGGCTTAAGCAATCCTAGAGACGACAAAGGCTTGAAATAGCCTAAGTACATCCACCTCACGTATACCTCTCGCCTTGTACTAACCCTGTGGATCATGTGGCAGACTTTCCCAAGCGAGAACGGCAATAGCCCGAGTGGACGCGCAGCGAGAAGCGGGTAAATAAACAGCTACTCATTCCACACGAATCACGGCATTTTAAGTAAACCTGTGGCTGCTAAAGTTAATAAAACACGACAGCATTACGGCTTCCCTCCACGATGCTTTACTACTACATAAAAACCGCGTGTGTGTTATGCTAGTTCCGTGGAGAAACCATAATAGTGTTTTGCAGCTGCTATACAGAGATCCGAATGGTCTTTGGACTACATACCAACTGAAGGTGATTTTACAGCTGCCGTCAGTGGTTGGAACGGGAATCGTACCCAGAGATACACGGTGACAGGCAAGTGATTTACCCTTTCCCCTATAGAACTGCCACTCGGAACACGGCCTTCGAGACTGCTTCATGAATTAAATGCGAAAACATTATGGCTTCCCCTGATTTAAATGCGAAAACCTTATGGCTTCCCCTGGCGTAACTTTACTGCTATATCGCGTGTCTCAAACTGACTTCAAGCTCCCATAATACAGATTCGGAGCTTCTTTGGGCAGAGTTTCGGGTGGTCTTTAGACGGGTCGCATACTTCCTCGAAGTGATGGGGCAGCGTTGATGAGAACTGCCGCCAGAAGCTGACGGTCCAACGAAACACGAATTCCAATGTGGCTGCGACGTCATCATAACTCCCTAATGAACCCCCCCCCCCCCCTCCGCCCCCCCAAAGCGCTTGTGTTTGTTCGTCTCTTTTCTATTTCTCGGCCTTTTGCGCTACACGAAACCCCCGCTTTTCACACACACCCTCCGGGAGATCGGCCAGTGAAGATGACAGCTGCCATCAGGGACACATGGCCTGTTCAGCAGTCCCCATCTATAATGCTCTCGCATTCAAAGTGCGCAAGCATGATTAAGTGCCACCGGTAATTTTTGCAGTTGTAGTTGCTCTTGACAGCACAAGTTCATTAAATAAGCTAGACAACTTCGCAGCAGCGTGCCAAAGCTGCAGAGAACTCGGAGCACAACGTGGTTGTAAAGGACCCAACATCAGTTGCTATTCTCCGTCCACCTGGAGCTCAAAATAGCCCTGGTGAAAGGGATTCCGTTTCCCTGGCAGCATCAGACCACTGCACGCAACTCACGGGACGAGGCCTCACCGGGACCGGACGAAATACGCCGCGTGTTTTGTTTGCGTGCGCGCACGCGACAAAGATTCAAGCGCGGAAGTGTGTGCATGCCAGGTGGCCACATTTGCCCATCGTTAAGGAACAAACGCAGCGTGAGGATGCATTCGTTCCTGCGATGTCGCACACACTGTGTTTGTGAGCTGGTGTATAAAGAGAGGTGCGAAGTTGCTTTCTTATCCGTTGCCGCAACAAGGTATGCACAAAGCGGCAGCTTCTTCCGTCCGCAGTGGACCGACGGGACTTCCTGTTGTTGCATACTCGGCCTTTGTATATTGCTGACAGCCAGTGTTGACATTCGTGCCTCGGCCTGTGGAAGCCTCCATCGGTGTGGTCTCTCTTTTGGGGTTCAAGCCTTAAGTGCCTCATGAGGCAAAAAATCCGGCTTTGTGAGCAACGGATCGCTCCAAAATATTACGTGTGTAATTCCCCATGCGCGCGTAAAACACAGCTTCTGAAAGAAAGGAGAGAAAAAAAATTGCAGAAGTGCAAATAATTGTCTACTAATGCACAGCATTCTTATGCCGCTTGTCTAGAGTGTGAGTTTTTTGCAGCCAAATTTTTTGGTTCTTCTAAATTACATCCGACCAATTATCCCTGTTTACGTTATTACGACGATTACAGCTGTTACTTTCACCATATCTGCATTTTTTTTTGTAACTTAAACGTGTTACACTCACCATTTTCGCAATTTTTTGTAGTTTTCTTATTTCTTAATTTTTAAAAATTCTGTTTTACCAATTTTATCCAATAACGCTATTATAACGATTAAAGGTGGACATTCCGCGAAATCTGCGTTATTGTGAAAATACAAGGCGTTACACGGTACTCGCTGTGGGGGCACTCGGCAAAGAGTGCTACCAATTAAAAACAAAACGCAATACTAGCGCGAGCCCTTGGTGGCTGCCCGAGACTGAGCCAGGCGAAGCTGTCAGTAGTTTCCTTGGTGTTCATAGGTGGTATTGGAGTGACTTGCGCCGTCTCTTGAGGTGGGAGGCGCTTCGTTGCCCGATGTACCAGAGTTTCTGCGCCGGCTATTCGTAATCGACCACGCAGCACGCCAACAAGGCCCAAGCGCAGGAGGCGTACGATTCCAGCAGGAGAAATAATGCTTGTTTAATTCAAGGCACGTAAGCGGGCTTACATGCCTTCTCCTTCACAGATTATGAGAAAGCATTTGACTCTGTCGAATCTCTCCAATGTTAGTCACAGCATGTTTACAAGAGGTATGCAGAACATTGCACTGGGAACAGGTGGGCGTAAGTGTTAATGAAGAATACCTCAGTAACCTCAGATTTGCTGACGACGTTGCCTTGCTAAGTAACTCGGGGGACGAATCGCAAGCCATGATTACCGCACTGGACAAACAGAGTAGAGTCATGGGCCTGAAAATTAATGTGCAGAAAGCAAAAGTAATGCTTAATAACCTCGGGAGATCCCAGCGGTTTGAGATAGGTGGCGAGACAGTGGAAGTAATCAGAAAATATATCTACTTAGGCCAAGTAGTGACCCCGGATCCCAACCATGAGACAGATATAATTAGAAGGATTAGAATGGGGTAAAGTGCATTCGGCAGGCATTCTCAGATAATGAATGACAGCCTACCATTGTCTCTGAAGAGGAAAGTGTATGACAGCTGCATCTTACCGATACTCACCTAGGGGGCTGAAACTTGGAGGCTCACTAAGAGGGTTCAACTTAAATTGAGGACGACTCAATTAGCAATGGAACGGAAGAAGAAATGTGTAACATTAAAGACAAGAAGAGAGCGGGCTGGGTCATGAAGAAACGCGTGTTAAAGACATTTTAGTAGAAATTAAGAAGAAGAAATGGGCGTGGGCAGGGCATGTAATGCGAAGGCAAGATATATCCGTCAGTCATTAAGGGTAACAGGGTGGATCCCTAGAGAAGGCAAGCGCTGCAGGGGGTGACAGAATGTTAGATGGGCAGATGAGATCAAGAAGTTCGCGGGGATAAATTGGTCGCCGTTAGCACAGGACTGTGGTGGTGGTGGTGGTGGTGGTGGTGGTGAAGCGGGCTTAAGTTCCCAGAGGAATTCTTTCTTGTTCCCGCTTCTTGTTGCGAACGCCTTACTCCTGCATTCTTCAGGGTGTAGGAGACTGGATGTGGACAAGCGGCCCACATCATCCCCTCTCACGTTGCACGATGTGTTTGGCCACTGGTCATGTGCCAAAATGGTTTCACGTGCCACAAAAGCCTTTTTGAGCTTTCTCCGCATTTCAGGCCTAGTTCATATTCTTTAACAGTGCCACATGCTGACCATACTTGGGCTACAAGACCGTGTTAATCGCCCTCCAACGTTCAAAGTCTGCCGGGCGTTACAGTGAACATGTTTTGTGTGTGTTTAGGACGACTGCAATGTCAGAGCTGAACGTGCTACACTCGCGGGTGGTTACTCTGCGGTATTCAGAGCTCTTCTCAACCTGAAAGCGAACACTGTCTTGTGTGTATTTTACCACTGTAGACCACACTACGGGAATCTGTAGATCACAACTCTGGTCATTTCTTTCTGTACTCTTTTCTCTAACTTTCATCTCTTTTTTTCTCTCACGTCTCATTTTTTCCCTGACGTAGCATTTCAGGCTCTCTGCTGAACCACGGCCGGGGTGGCCGCGCTCGCGAGCTTTGCGATCGCTATCCGAGCGAGCGCAGAGCTCGCGAGCGCGTCCAGACCGGCCGTGGTTCAGCAGAAACCTCGTCAGCACCATTAAACCACTTTCTCTCTCCCTTCAATAGACAGCAGATCCCAAGGTGTTTCCGGGCTCGCCAGTTTCGTCACAGCATCAATAGTGAGCAATGACTGTGCGTCGTCCGCATTGAACCTGTATTTCAATGCTGATGTAAGTTGCACCGTATTTCGTTCCAAGCAATGCAGGGGTCAAAACACAAAAACGCTCATGCGACGCTATTCAAGCAGATGTTAGGAAACGCAGAATTGTGTACTTAATCCATAGCAGTTCAATACAGCACGCCGTGTAGCCCGCTGCATCTTAGTCGACCACCCAATTTAAACAACGCTTCCGAAGGCTCACTGCTTATGCATAAGCATGCACAACGCTTCTTTTCACGCGGCCACAGAAGGCACAAGGGTCACGTAGCCTTTACAGCCACAGCCACTCAAGGGCTATTTATGTTCGCCAGGCTAAACAGCGCTTAGGTGAATGGGCTCGGCCACCCAGAAGAAGGCTGTTGTGTGACGGGAGAGGGAACGCCTTCTGCAAGTCCTGAGCCCAGCCAAAACCTCCGAGTTAAAGGGAAGCCAAGCCTGCTTGAAGAGTCCTCTCTCGGATGCCATTCTGCTGGGACGAGTAGCCAACCATAAAAGCGGCCCCTCTAGGAGGATGAGCGGGATAAGGTGGTGGGAATACGCTGCCGTCGATTCATCAGTGCCATTACTCACATACCCGCTTGTTGGTATCGGGCAGTGATGACTGCACCTGCCGGCGGAAAGCATTATGGCAATTCCCATTGTCATAAGGCTTCGCACTCACTCAAGCCACGTAAGTAAAAGTACGCGGATTTTCTTTTTTTTTTTTTTTTGGCGGGTACAAAACTCTCGAACAACAAGGTAGGGCGATAAACTTGGTCTGGCCTTCACAACCAATTAATCCTACGGGGCCAAAATTATTTATGAATAGATTAGTGACGCCGGCCCAGCCCTAAGAAATGCAATGTTTTTGTGTTTTTTTTTTTTCGCTGTTATCCTGGTGGCCCGAAAGACGGTTCATTTTAAGAAATTTATTCGGCAAGACGTGCGCGCCAGCCCAGACTTTGTGGAATAGGCACTTCTCGTTCTTTTGGTATTGCAGCGAATGTTTTGGCTAAGTTGTACTGATGCGCCTTTCCGATAAATAGTGTTTCACTTATTTCGTTGTGTCCAAAATGTATTTTAAACGCTTATCATGTATCCGCAGCCTACCCTTGACCGTTTGCTTGATGGGTGTCCCGTGTACCCTTCACAGACTGTTGCGTCTTCATAGACTGTTGTGCAGGCCTTAAGCGGCTCCTTTGCAGTAAAATAGCCTCAATTTGTAAGTTGCCAAACAAACGTGCTGCAGTATTGTTTTCCGAGTTGTTCAGGAACTGTTCAGTATTGTTCGCACGAAGTCAAGCCCGGTAAAGGACACTGTGCTCTATCTTTCAATTACATGTAGTTCTTCGTTTTTTGGTAACACGTGGTCTCGCACTTCCGCTTCCCTTTCCGCTGTCTCTTAGCCTTAAAATAGTGAACGGAACACATCCTCGTCCCCCGCAAGTAAGGGTGGAGGTCGGAATGATGACGATATGCCATGACGTACGTCCGAAGTTTCCCCTTTTCACTTGGAGCCAGGCATGCATTACATTCTATGACAATACTCTACTTTAGGATCGTAGCGGACAACTTTCCAGAACAACTGTTTTATAGGCCCAAAAATGTTAACACATTACGCGTACGACGAAAAGCCCGCAACGCTCCCGCACCATACAAGGGCTCTAGAAATGCATCCTGGAGACATCGGGCCCGATCCGAGTGTCGGGCGGCTGTCAGCACGCCTTCGTTAAAGACGTCGCCGTGCAACCAAGGCTTGCAGTCTACCGTGCTTTGATATCTTCTAACCAGCATCCAGCGCGGTGCCTTCTTGCAGGCCACTCCGTGAAGAGGACGTTCCTCGGGCCGACAGGTGTCGCAACGAAGCGCAGTGGCCTTCCCAGTCTCTAATTGCCCACCCACCGCGGGAACAAAGGGGTCGCCGCGGTCCACAATGGCGTCCGCACGCTTGCACAGTCCCCGAGGCCCTCCCCGGTGCTCTCTCACGTCTCAAAGCGACCGAGCCGTGCCATTCATTTAGGGCGGCAGAGGCGCTCTCCGAGAGGCATTGCCAGACGTGCAGCAGGTGGTACTGGAGCCCTCGTTGTTCTTTCCTTTTCATCCACGCAATATATGACCACCCGCCTCTCATTGCAGGGCGGCATCTCGCGTTGCGATACCCATCGAGTCTTTAGAAGAGAGTCTCTTCGCTCCACTGACGAGGCGCCTTGGGTGGAGAGCGGTTACGTAATGAGTCGGACGGCGATGCAGTTTGGCGCCGTGTGGATGTGGACGTGCCTTTAATATACCATTCCTTTCGATTTCGGCACGTACACGCCCGGAATCCCGGTCTGCTTGTGGCGACGGGGTCGAATAGTTACTACGGATGTTAATTTGTTCATTTGAAGGAAAATTAATTGAATATTCACTGTTGGATCTTCAGGAATGCGTGCCCAACTCGTCCCTATCGCTTGCTTAAAATAAAGTTTCACTCCTCCTCCTCATCTCGCTTGCTAACTCGAGGGTCGGCCTGATGCTGACGCCTCGCTCAGGGGCCGAATTCTCTAAAAAAGGGCCGTCGCTTTGAAACGACGCGGTAGCGCCATGCAAATGCATGTGTTCCGGGGTTGGGGCCGTCGCTTTGAGGGGTGAGAAAGCGGCGAAATGGCACTTCGGCGCATCGTCCGCAGAGAGAAAAGTGCCAAACAAAACGACGGGGGGCAGCGCGTGTCGCTTTTCTCCCTGCGGACGATGCGCCGAAGTGCCATTTCGCCACTTTCTCACCCGTCAAAGCGACGGCCCCAACCCCGGAACACATGCATTTGCATGGCGCTACCGCGTCGTTTCAAAGCGACGGCCCGTCGTTTTAGAGAATTCGGCCACTGGTTTCAGAAATCCGCAATGCGGCGTTTATCACCCGTCTCGATCTCGCACACCGTGCCAATCGTGCTTACCAGTCCAACCATTTCAGTTGTCCCGTTCTCTCGCTTTAGCAGCGTCATTGTCGGCCTTTTGCTCTTTTTGTTGCGCACCAGTAACGGCATTTCGTCGTCGCCCTTCCCCTTCCTCCCTCTTGTTGTCCGCCCTTCACTAACTGCAGACTCGCCCTACAACGCTTACACGTGTGGTGGGAGTCACAAGGCCCTTAGAGACAGCTGTTTAGCTATTCTTCGATTTTTCCTTTCTATGGCAACGTCTCCAGAGTCGCGGAAGCCACTCACTCAACGCACTTTCTCCACTCTGTCGCTCTGTACTCTTCTATACTAGTACCACTATTGACGGAGTGAAACTAAATATATTATTCTGCTTCCTGCTACCACAGTGAACGGACGCAGAAAGCAGGGCTCCTCGAGAGCGGTGAATGCGGCCACTTCCGGTCGCGGAAATGCGATTTCTGCCGAAGACCAGGCAGTGGCACACCTACGGGCGTGGGGGTTGTAACCGCCCCCGAAGTCTGTCTCCTCTCTTCCACCGAACCAACAACCTAATTGGATCGAGCAAGGTTTAGTAGTCTCGGAAGCTTGTATTCTTAAACATTCTTAGTCAAATCTCCAAAAGTCGCATTGTTTTATGGGTACTCAAAAATAAAAGAAGAAGAAAACAGGAGCACGAGCTTTTATTAGTATGTGCTTTCAAGACTGTGCGGACCAGCTTGCGTATAAATTGAATTGGTTTAAGAAAAAGAACGAGAAAACTTCTTAGCGACAGAAAAAGTGTCCCTGGGTAGGGAATTTGAGAATGTTAAACAGCAATTACAATTTCTATAGGGCCACATTATACACTTTTTGAAATGTTGTGCGCAACTGCAGTCACGAGATTTGAATCATTAGTCGACTTTAAAAAAAAAAGGACGCTGTAATTTTTCATAAGTTGGGACTCAGTATGGTCGAGCTTTCCTTCTGATCTCAAATCAAATCTAATCATATGGAATCGAATGATTCTGTATTTTATTTAAGAAAATAACACAGCCGTTTTTTTTATACTGAGCACTGTACGAGCTGAAATAACCATTCTCCCGTTAAATAAAAAGGTTCGGTTTTCCTTTATATAAATCGCCTGAGTTTGTCACATTATAGTCAGGAAAAAGGCAACGTTTCGTGCGCAGTTAGGAAAACCAGTGAGCACGGACAACAATGATGTCGTGCTGAATAGGCTTCCAGAAATATGGGTCAATTTGTCTGCTCAGCGGAAATTGTGCAAACGTATACTATTTCATTCATTTGTAGGGAGATCGGATTTGAGTAAACTTTTGCAGTCATTTCAAGTTTTGGCGCAATCTTTGTTCCTCGAAACTGTGTTCTCCGTAAATTCTTTTTATTATTTTTTTATTATTAGTTCCGATTATATTTACTTTTAAATTTTTGTTTATATATTATTATATTTTATATTTGTGGTTGTTACAAAAAGCGATGCTTGAGACGATAAGAAGACGACGAGAAGGAAGAAGGGACAAGCGACTGCCTCACGAGGGGGCGACACTCGTGCTAGCTTCTTCCTCGACCGAACCACCCGCTCGAAGGTCTTAATAAACCGGTGCTAGTTTTACCGCGTCTGCCTCCTGGTTTTCAACATTTTGGTGCCGTGACCAGGATGCAAGGTTTACACAGTTGAAGACCCCTAACGATGAGGCAAGACTATTGAAAAGGGCACCCCGGACTTCGAGCGGCGCATCGAATGAACAGAGCGACAGAGCGACATCAACGTACCGGGCCTCACCATGGACCGTTTGAAACGGAAACGTGGGACGCACCGCGCATCAACGACAAGGATCATTAACGAGATGAAATCACTGCTGTATGGTAACCCACTACCTATCGGTGAGCTGAATGAACACCTCAACATACTCAAACAGAAGAAGACTATATTAGCCGACCTGGACAAAGAGATAGAGCAGCATGTACCAGATGAGGAGCTAGACGAGGAATTTGCCACAGCAGAACATTACCAGGACTCAATCGATCGCATGATCTATCGCTCGGAGAGAAAACTTGCGGCCACGTGCCCTTCGGCGATTAGTACAGGTCAGGAGGTCGCTCCATCCCGCGAAAGAGTCCAGGTTCGACTGCCGAAGCTCGACATACAGCCTTTCGATGCAGAATTTATTCGCTGGCCAGAATTTTGGGACCAATTCGAATCTACAATACATAAAAATCCATCGCTAGACAATGTGGACAAATTTAAGTACCTGCGCAGCTACCTAAAGGGAAAAGCGGAAGGCATGATAAGCGGCTTATCAACAACCAATGAGAGCTACCCTACAGCCATAGAATTGCCGCAGCAGCGTTATGGAGATAAAACACTTATAATAAACGAGCACATGAGCAAATTGCTGAACCTGCCTAGAGTGACCTCCTGCGACGACCTGAACGGCCTTCAGACGCTCCATGAACAGATACATACCCACGTGAGATCATTGAAGAACCTCGGTGTGGATGTCGCGGCCTACGGAGTAATGTTGAAGACTTCGCTACTGCAGACGTTGCCCCGTGAGCTCGTACTGAAATTCAATCAACTGACTTTAAAAGAGACGTCAACACGAGGAACGGGAGGTGAACGGCCTGATGAAGTATCAGCGCTACTGGATCTGTTGCACCTTGAAGTACGGAGTCGTGAGACCACCTTGGTCATGACTGGATCGCCAATAGATCCGCCAATTAAGACACATCCAGTCCGTAGGCAAGTTAAGGACCATTTTCAAGGTTCTGCTTCTATGCTTACTGTACGGTCTTCCCGCAACGGCTGTGTTTTCTGTGATTCTAACGACCACATCACAGAGGACTGTGCAGCTCAACTAACGTTAGAGGAAAAGAAAGCGAAGTTGCAACAACAAGGAGGCTGCTTTCGATGCGCGAGGCCCCTTCACCGTGCCAACGAATGCAAGAATGCGAGGAGACTCTCATGTCGCAATTGCCAGGGGCGCCACATCACTCCCTTGTGCGACCCAAACTGGAGACGCCGACCACCGGAAAGACCGACGACGGTGTCGAGTTCGGCGACTGAGTCCGTGACTCTTCAGAGAACTGTTCTTCTCCAAACGGCACGGGTGTGGGCCAAGGGAACAGCTACCAAACATCTGGTGAGACTGCTGCTGGACGGGGGTAGTCAGCGTAGCTTCATAACGGAAACGCTGTCTAAGAAATTGCGACCAAAGGAACTCGCCGAGGAGCAGATGACGATTTCTGGCTTTGGGAACTCATCGTTTCATCGCAAGCGGTACAAAAGAGTACAGCTTACCCTATACAGTCAGTACGACAACCACGGGTTTGAGATAGATGCCATCGAAGTTCCCGAGATATGTAATGACTTGTCTCGGTTGACAGAACAATCAATTCTACAGGAACTCGATGCCAACGCAATGCCCTTCGCCGACTTGTCCTGCTTTGAAACTCAGACAGAACCAGGCATCAGCCTGCTTATCGGAGCGGACTTTTACTGGAAACTGGTGACAGGGGACATTCAACGCCTCAACGGAAATCTCACTGCGGTGAAAACAGTCTTCGGGTGGACGGTACATGGAGATGCTACAGTTACTTCGCCGATCATCGGTTCACAAGAGGTTATCAGTTTTCACGTGGCAAGTGAAGAGTGTATATCCGAGCAGATGAAGGCGTTTTGGGAACTTGAGCACCTCGGACTAAGTGATAAGGCAGAGCTTTCCGAAGACGACCACGACGTCTTAAAGGCCTTCGCTGAAACAACTTTTAAGCGCAGTGGGCGCTACCATGTCGAATTGCCCTGGCGCCCGAATCGTCATGAGCTCAGAGATAACAGAGATGTGGCGTGTCGAAGGCTTGAGACTTTACAGCGCAAGCTAAGACGAGAACCAGAGTTTCAAAACGAATACGACATGACCATTCGAAGTTACTTTCACAATGACTTTGCTGAGAAAGTTACCTCGGACACCATCCAAGGACCTGTTTACTATATGCCCCTCCGTGCTGTGGTAAAACGAGAAAGAGAGACAACCAAGGTGCGCATTGTCTTTGATGCGTCTTCTCACGCTCCTGGATGTCCGTCTCTAAACGACGTTTTGTGGGTGGGACCTAACTTGAATCCGAATATTCTTCACTTACTCCTTAAATTCCGCAGCTATCGAACGGGAATTTCTGCACATATAGAGAAAGCTTTTCTACAGGTTTCCTTGGTGAAGAGAGATCGTGATGCATTCCGCTTCCTCTGGTATGAAGAAAACTCGTCAAACATAGAGGAGTACAGAATGACCAGAGTTCCCTTCGGTGCGTCGAGTAGTCCCTTTCTTCTCGCAGCAACACTACGACACCATTTCCGTCAGGTGAAAAATCAGTACCCGAAGATCGCTCCTCGTTTGAAGGATCACTTTTACGTTGATGACCTCGTAATCGGAGCCAGCAATTACGAGGAGGCAAGGACACTTGTGAACGATTGCTTCCACATTTTACAAGACGCGGGAATGCGCTTGACGAAATGGACTACCAACAGCAGACGTTTGCGAGATAGTTACAGCGAGAGTGATCCCCTCAAGTTCGACGCAGGTGAAGAAAAGAAGATCCTTGGTCTGGTCTGGAACACCAGGGCGGACACTCTAAAACCACCCCTACAGCACATGCTCAACCAACAGGAAGAACCTAAAAGAACCAAAAGAGAAATCCTAAGCTTCGCCTCCCGGATATATGACCCTTTTGGTCTTCTAGCCCCTTTCGTACTCCCAACTAAGCTACTAATACAGAAGTTATGGATGCAGAAGTACTCCTGGGACGAGCCTCTACCTGAGTGCTTGCTTAAAGACTGGATAGTGTGGACGGAGGGACTAAAAGATATTGCAAAGTTTTCGTTCCCAAGATACTTCGGTTGTTCCCCGGATGACAGGCGTGTCAACACAGCGATTCATGCATTCAGCGATGCAAGTCCGGTAGCTTACGGAGCAGTGCTGTATTTGAAAACTCAAGAAGGAACGAGGCCACCAACTATCCAGGTGCTCCTCGCCAAGTCAAGAGTGGCACCATTGCGGAAGTTGACCTTGCCGCGCTTAGAAGTGATGGGAGCCCTTGTAGCAGCTAGTCATGCAAAGTCACTTAAACAGGCTTTGGACATAGAAGGCATGGACACCGTCATGTGGACTGACTCTACGATTGCGCTCCATTGGATAAAAAACTCAATGAAGAAATGGAAACCCTTTGTCGCAAACAGAGTCGCCGAAATACAGTCGCTGACAGACGTCAACGCCTGGAAACATTGTCCTGGGGAGCAAAATCCAGCGGATTTACTCTCCAGGGGAATCACTGCACAACAACTTTTAAAAAGCTCACTTTGGTGGAGTGGACCGCACTTTCTTGCGTCAGCGGCACCCGACATCAACGACATCCCAGATTTCGACCACTACGAAGATATCGACAGCACAGGCGAAGAAAGTACGTTGCCTTCAACCAACCTGATTCTCCTGTGTGCGGTTACAGATATCAAATCATACAGCTCATACAACCGTCTCGTACGAGTAACCGCTTGGCTGAAGAGGTTCATTGATAACTGCAAGAATCCTATGAGTAAACGTGCTGGAAACCTCCAAACGAGTGAGACACAAGCAGCTGAATTGGATCCGGCAGACTCAACAAGACGCGTTTGGATCAACTGTCACTGTAATGACTTCGTCGCTAAAACGCTTCGACCCCTATTTCGACGAGGAAGGAATACTGAGGGTAGGGGGGCGACTTCAGTTCAGTAATCTAAGAGAAAGCTGTAAGCACCCAGTCTTGCTACCTGCTACAGGCCCATTCACAAGACTCTTGGTAATCAAGGAACACCGCAGGCTTTTACACGCGGGTGTCAGCCTTGTGCTTGCCGAACAGCGAGAAGTTTTTTGGATCATCAGGGCCAGGCAAGTAGTGAAGAAGGTCATTCACGAATGTACAGTCTGCCGACGATACTCTGCCAAGCCTTATTGCGAGCCACTTGCGCCCCTGCCAGCCAACAGAACTGTGCCATCTCCCCCTTTTGATGTAACGGGCATAGACTTTGCCGGACCTCTACTGCACAAGCGGAACGGAATGATGGAGACGTCCTATATACTGGTTTTTACCTGCGCAGTCGTCCGAGCTGTTCATCTTGAACTTGTGAGTAACTTGTCAGCGCAACAGTTCCTCCTCGCGTTCCGGTGATTTGTTGCTCGGCGAGGCCTCTGCAGGGTCATATATTCCGACAATGGGAAGAGTTTTAAAAGTGCTTCTAAAGACATTAAGCGGCTATGGGCTCTCATGAAAGGAGATGAAATTCAGGGATATTTTTCGGAAAACTGCATCCACTGGAAATTTATTGTTGAACAAGCCCCCTGGTGGGGAGGGTTTTGGGAACGATTAATTCGGACAATCAAGACAACCCTAAAGAAAACAATCGGAAAGAACAGCCTGAATTTCGAGGAACTTGCAACCATTCTAACTCAAGTAGAAGCAATAGTGAATTCAAGGCCCATCACGTACGTCTATTCAGAACCCTACGAACCTAATCCGCTGACTCCAGGCCACTTCCTCATTGGGCAGCGTCTAACAATGTTGCCCCGAGAAAGTTCGTGCCCCAATTCAGCCCCTGAAACTTCTGCCGAGAAACTTCGTGGGAGATGGAAACACCAAGAGCAACTACTCGAAAGACTCTGGACCAGATGGCGACGCGAGTACCTGCATGAACTACGCTCCGCGTACATGAGTCCAAGGACAGTTACGTATTCTATACATCTCGGAGACGTTGTCCTTATTGGAGAGAGGAACGCGCCCCGCCAAATGTGGAAGTTGGGTCGAGTGACTCAGCTTTTCCAAGGTAGAGACGGAAAGGTTCGTTCCTGTGAAGTCCGTACATCGGCCGGAACCACTTTGCGTCGACCAATTCAACTCCTTTATCGTCTTGAGGCTTCAGATCCATACACTCCAAGCATTGAAGATTGAAGAAGCTGAACCAACCTGATTTATTTTATTTGGCCGGCCCGGAGCCCGTTACAAAAAGTGTTGCTTGAGACGATAAGAAGACGACGAGAAGGAAGAAGGGACAAGCGACTGCCTCACGAGGGGGCGACACTCGTGCTAGCTTCTTCCTCGACCGAACCACCCGCTCGAAGGTCTTAATAAACCGGTGCTAGTTTTACCGCGTCTGCCTCCTGGTTTTCAACAGTGGTCTAAATTTGTGGTCTAAACTTGGCATTAGGGAAAAAAAGCTTTGCAGTGCTTCATAAGTTTACAACGTCGACAAAAGTGCAGGGACGGTGACGGCGCTCTGCCACTCGCTGGTTCACCGGTCGCATGAAGTGAAATTTTAAGTGAAAGCTTCTTGTTTAAATTATTACACTTGGCGACAAGAACTTTTCCACGGCCGATCAATAAAAAAAAAAAAAGAGTAACGCAATCGGCGATGATCGTGCGTAAAAGTCAGCAAGTCCGGCGGACCACAGGCTCGTCTGCTGAGGTGAACCGCTCTTTTGCGTACCTGCGCACTATGCGCACACTTTCATTAAACACTGCTGGTTTGCCTTACCGTTGCGAATACATGGTGCAGCGCTAGCTTGCCGTTTCATTGCGTGGCTCAGTACAAAATGCAGCGAGCGTCAGAAGCGTGAACTCTGTTTTGCGATTCCGAAATTAGTGGCCGTTAAAGCAAAGTGGTCGGGCGAACCGAGTGGCCGTTCTGTTTCCTTGTTTGCTTTTACTTTATTTAATTACGCTCTTGCACCATATATTTTTTTCCAGTTCGCACTTAATAGACTAGAATAAGGGTCGGCAACGTTTTGAGGTGTAGTGCCGAGTTGCATGAAGTCGACACGGCGGAGGGCCAGACGGCAAATCGGGTGGGAGGGAAAGGGGGGGCTTTGAAGGCAAAGAGGAAAAATTCAGCTGACAGTAATCTGGCGAAGTATGAAGATGGGGGGCAATGCAACTGGAAGCGATCAATGCTTTGTCCTTGTCTCGCTGTCTAATCCCATTTGAGATCAAAGCTGGCGTGTCGGCGTTCAGATTGTTAGTGACAGGGGGAGGGGTGGGTGTCCTGACGACGTGCTGGGGGCCTCATAGTACAGCCCCGCGGGCCCGCAGGCTGTAGGCTGCCGACCCCTGCACAAGAAAATAACCAACACAGTCTGTGACGATCGTATGTAAATATTTGAGCCACGCACCATGTATGCGGCTTTGTTATGTTATGCAAATATAGAAGTACACATCTCTGCAGGCAGCGGACGTGCTATTTGGTGCTTGTTTCGCGTCCTTTAATTGCGCTTAATTTGTTTATTTCACGCTATTGCCTCACCTACTCGCTAGTATTGTACCCTGCCGTTCGTAAATCGTGCGGCGTAAAATGTTAAGCAAGAATCATTTAGTTTGCGAAAATACAAAACAAAATTTCCACTCGTTTTCAAGGCGGTGCCAGGCCAGCAGTGCCAGCTGAAGCGGCTGCGCTTCCCGTGTCCGCCGGCATGCTGCCGCTGAAGTAACCTCTTGCAGTCCTAGGCTATAGGAGAGTACGTTCAGTGTTTATGCTACTTGACAACTTTCCTTTGTCGACCGTACGCAAAGAACAATAATTGTCGTCGGAAGTTAGACCACCCGACCTGGCGACACTGTCCCACGTCGCGACGATCGCGACAGCTCGCTCAAAAGAAAGCCGATAAATCAGCTCGTTGTAGCCTATATTATTTTGTTTAGCCTCTGCAATTACTTTAGGGCTATTTTATTCAGTATGCAGTCATTTAAACGCCCAAAAACGCGATTAAATTAAGTACAACCAACTTTCGCTCTGTCTTGTAATTGAAAGCACATGAAGGGGGGCGGTGGTCGTCTGCTTTTGTACTGCCCAGCGGCGTCGGACACGAGGGGGCGTTGCATGTCGCCAAAACTCCAGAGCAAGAGCCCTATCACGCGGGCGACGACGGGATAGGAGACGCGAGGGTGTAGATGAAAAATTTTTCCCGCGAGTAGGCGAATATTTGGGCATTTCTGTGTTTTTAAATGCAGAGCATCTGATTCACTCGCCCTGTCCCTCCGGCGTCGTCGTCATTGTCGTCGTCGGCGGCGGCGGCGGCGTTTTCCACCCCTCCCCCATTCTCCTCGCCGCGTCTCCGCCGCTCACCCCCTCTCCTCTCCGATAGCGAACAATCTCTCGCGAGGCGAGGGGCATTGGATTGGATTCGATTGGATTGAATTGGCTTGGCTTGGCTTGGCTTGGCTTGGCTTGGATTGGATTTGGATTGGATTAAAGTGGATTGTGTTGCGTCATAGCCGCGGCAGACGCGCTGGGGCCGGCGCATGTGCAGTACTCTCTCTTCCGCGGTTTCCTCTCCTTCGGGCGCGCTGCGCATATAACTGGTGTGCCGTTCTCCGGCGAAGCAACATCCACGCTTGGCTGAAACACCTAGAGTCCACGCCGCTTTACAAGTATGCCAACGTCGTCATCGACTGGGACCGGCTACGCAGTCCCCTCAACGTTATGCGCGCTATAAAACGCGCTCCCTTCGCCGCTCCGCCTATGCGTCGCATCTACACAGGGGTTCCCGCGAGGGGAGGTGGGGGTTTTTGTGTGTGGCGCTCCTCAGCATTGGCTTCGCCAAAGAGGGAATCGATCTTGTACAAATTTAAATAAGTGTACGTAAATTTCCTTGCTATAGTTCAAACTTCGTCTTCATGGCCCACATTTTACTTTGGCAACGAGACGTCCCGTACCAGGAAAAGCGCCAAGACACCCCAACCTCCAGTTGGCGTGCAAGGCGGAAGATCAATGAACATTTCTCTGTGATTATTGATCCATTCCCAACTTTCACGTTAAAAAAATATGACTGTTCAGGAACGTACTGAATCCGAAAGGGAAAAGCGATATTTCACCTGACTAAGGAGTCGACTTGGAGATTAAACTCCAAACATTTTTGTGTAACTACTTATCAAAAGTTACTGCCTATACATCGCACAGAGATAGTTTTAATGACCCCGAAAACAGGTAGAACAATGTTTTAAACTTGAAACTATGCACAGAGCAAGCTTTCGCCTCCAGCATTAGCTGTGCGAAAATTCATTGCACTGCGCTGAGGAGGAGGAGGAGAAAACTTTATTGCAGCAAGTGGTCAGAGAAGCGCGGTGGCCACCGGCCTAAGGCTGGTAGCGACTTCGGTGGCTCTTTTGACCAGGACTTCTTGTGCAGCCCGGTCGGAGCTACCCAACGCCTCCCTCCACTGCTCGCTGCTGGTGATTAGAGGGAAGGGGTCTTGGGGGCACTGCCATATGGAATGACTTAGTGAGGCGTGCTCCCCGCACAGGGGGCATGCTGACGAAGGGAATTCTATCGGATGGATGTGGTGGAGGCGAGCTCTGCTTGGGAAGGTGTCCGTTTGCAAGAGCCGCCAAATACGCGCCTGGCTTATCGTAAGGGATGGATGAGGCGGGGCAAATTGTCGACGCGAGAGGCGGTAGTGCTCTGTTATGTCATTAAATGTGATCAGTCGGTCTCTGAATCACTTCTGGAAGAACTGCGGGAGGCCGGACAGCTGCACCTGCTCTTCCTTTATTGAACTATTTGTTATCCCCGATTTTTTTTTTTACAAATACAGTCGAACGTGGTATCGGGACAGCAAATTATTTCGTTATATCCGATATTCCTTGTAACAGTAGAGGTAAAAATCGCCTCTAACAAATCGAAAATCTGGCTCCTGCAAGAATACTTGATACCAAACTCCATTTCTTTAGGCTTCGAATGACTGTAAGCAAGGCAACCCTTACCTTTCTCCTTGTTGCGTTTCAATCTCAATGAACCGTAACGTGAGTACCTGAAATTACAACAGAACAAAGTTCACTTGATAAAACAGGCCTGCGTCCTTATTTATTTGATGGAGGATGTGTTCTTCATCTGGTGGCTATTCACAGCACTAAGCAGGATGTAGTTTTAAACTGTGTCCACGAACAAAAAAAGGCCTTTATACTTCTACAGTTTCGGACGACGGTTTTTTTTTTTTTTTCATGTAGCTTCTCATACTCCTGGTCAAATATTTCTTCGTTACATCCGATATCACGCGCGGGTAATAAGTGTCATTGAAATGAAGCGAGACCAACCAAAGTTCGTATTTAGTAGCCAATAATTCGCTATATCAGTGTTCGTTATAACGAAGTTCAACTGTAGTTGGCATTTAAGTACTTTTTACAGCGAAGCTGTACGTTGCTCGCTTGTCTGCATTTATTCTTGTGAGAATCGTACACAGAATACGCTTTGCGACAAAGCCAGCTTATCGAGGAAACTGCTGTAGCTAGAAATCTAGCGTAGACATCCCAGAAAAAAATATGGAGCGGTCAAACGTATCTTTCCTTCCGGCGAGTTCGTTTACTTGTCGTAATTCGGTAGGCCAGAGGGAAGTGGTAAACGTTGCCCGTCCGTTGTCGACATATAGACATTTCGGGAGAAGAATTGCTTCAAAAAATGGCTGTGATTCTTGTTTTGCTGAAAAAACCCCGAAACATATAAATGACGTTTGACTGCTGAGGCGGCCACATAATCGTGGAGAGTTTTATCTCAGGAGATATCACGAGCAATTACCAGTCGCAGTTTTAACACAAATAACGCGAAGCCGGTGCTCCTAAGACAGCGTCCCAAAAACAACGTGAAACATTCAGCCCCATGTTTGTCTGACAGGATAAAACTGCAGCCCTTTCAGGTTTCAATACTATAACTATCTGAAAAATAGGCTAAATCGCAAATAACAAACAGCCGTGTTTTTTTTTTTTTCTCGCGTTCGTTCGGACTTCGCCAGGTCAATTTATTCGTAAACAAGGAACAATCAACTCTCGATAATTAAAAGACGCCTAATTGGAATTATTGGTTAATTGGAAGTGATATTGCACACGCAAATCAATTGTACGCGCAATTCAATAAAAATTGCTGAATAATTTGAAGGTATAACTAATTATATCGGTTAATTGGAAGGTATTTTGAATAAAAAGTGTCGAGGTGGCCGTCATCGCTTGATGAAATTCAAAATGTTTTAGCGTCAAAACACCACCGTGCTCTGTATTATGTCGGCGCCACCGCAAGTGAGGCCGCGCGCAGCCAGGTCAGTTGAGACTCGCGTCAGCGTACGTATGTTTCTCTTTTCGGATCCTCAATCTTTTTTAGGGCGCAGCCCTTTGACGGCCATCTCTGGGTTGAGCCGCGTTGTCGGCGCAACCGAGTGAACGATGGCAAGACTGACGAGTGAAAGAAAAAGCTAACGATGAAAGAAATAAGGCAAAGTAGGAGAGTGTCACGCAAGTGGAAGGGGAGGGTGGTTCGCCGTGGCGGCGCTAGCCAGCGCTCTCCGAAAGTGTGCGGTAGAGGAGGGGGCAGTATGCTGTGCCCGCGCGAGGAGGACGGCGCCACCCTTGGCGAAAAAGGGAGGGGCGTGTGCGTGACTATGATGTGCGTTCGCTTAAGACGCAGTTCGCGGTACCGTTCTGCGTGGCAGCCGATCGCGGAGTCCACGCTTCCTGAGAATCACTGCGCGCCGCCGACGCAGAGGCTTATCATCGCTGCCGTCGAGAGAACCCACGAGTTAGTGCTGCCTCAGCGCACTGCTGCTGCGCCCAAATATCGCATTAGGGAGTATCCTAATCACCAGACAATTTTTTTTTTTGCGGACTATTTCGTGTAAGCAGTTTGTCTGCTGTAGCGATGTCTGAACTATCAGAGCAATGTCGTGCGTTCTAATTGTCCACTCATGTAGGCCTTGCAGGGAGTGAAGCAGCACTCGCTGCAGCCCGAAATGTTGCCTACCGGGCGCTCCCAATGGCACTGCCGACGGCGGGTTCCTACCCTCCTCCCTCTCGCGTGTCGAACCCACACGTAGCCCCATCCACGCTCACTGCCTGTATTCCAGGAGGCGATGCCCTCAACCGATCGGAAAAAAGTATTTAATCGCCACATGCAATGAACCCCCTGCTTCTTACATAACTTCAAAATGAAAGTTGGAGAACCCTTGTGTACAAGTGAGCAACAGTATTGCAATTATCGTTATGTTTTTTTTTATGCGCGTGGTCATTTTGCTCGGTTTTATCTTCACATGCATCTGCCACGTACAGATGCCCCCAAAAGTAAACGGAGCACGGATTGGAGATTTTGGGGGGATTTCTCCGCCATGTGCCTAGCCAGCAACCTCTAAGTGACTTTTCAAGAAAGTCATTCTAAAACCGGGCAGCACATTTATTTATGCATGCAGCCGCATAAAAAAGAAATTCTAATTTCATGAAGCCATGCTCCGTTTACTCTTTGGGGCGCCTGTACGCCACGCTGACTTATCGCCATCGTTACCTAAAATGTTCTCTCCGTGGTTTTATGGCGATGAAGGAAGATGTGAGAGCCTGAACAAATTTTTATAGCGTGTGTTCTATTCGCAGTACTAAGCAAATGAAAGTGCTTTTGTTTTTTCAAAAGCTGCCGAGATGGCCGTATATAGCTCACGGATGCAGCGCAGTAGAATTCTCATGTCCAGTGTCAGCAAATAGTGTTGCTTCCCTCATCTGAGAACAACCTCTATACATATGGCACTGTGAGTTGCAAACAACTTAAAGGCTTGTTTGACCATTTTTGTGACAACACTTCCAGTATACAGGGCTGTTTTATCCCTACCAATGCCCGGGTGAGCCATTTTTGAAGCCACAGAAATGCTGGAGTTTATGGGCGGAAAAGTGCTCTAAAATGCTGCTTCTCATGTATGAGAAAAATAAATGCCGGTAAATGCTTGCCAAACTAAAAAAAAAATAAATAAATGCTGAAAATATCGTCCCTTTAGTATACACGCTTTCAATACCGAGCAAACACGCAATACGCAACCTTAATGTGTGTTGATACTGACGGGATAAAAGTTTCTTGAAAAAGCGAAACTCTGACTGCACTATTACGCCTCACGAGTGCTCACATCAGCCCCCTCCGCGACCTATACATCGTCTGGACCCATGCAAGTCACTCGTCCCTCTAGGAAATGAGACGGCTCACGCAACGGCCATCAACTCTTTCACACCGGGCATTTCCCTCAGGGTCACTACATACGGCCCAGCCTCCACCACTTGCCGGTGTTCAATCACGCAACCAAGACATCCTCCACCATTATAGCAACTCTCGCCTTACCCGCCTCAACCCCACCCTTAACCGAGGAGGAAGCACTCATCTGGTGTCTTTTACAAAGAAACACCGATTACAGCACACCCGCCCTCTACTCAACCTTATCTACGCAAACTTCCTCACCTGCCGCTTCTGAAGCTCTTCTAATACATGTGTGTGGACTTGGCAACAGGCTCTATCTCTCGTGCCCAACACCAATCCTTCCTTTGAGCTGTCGGAGGGCCTGCTGGCCAGCTCTCGCCGCTCTGAGAATAATTTCTGGTCACCCGTGCGCGCTGGAACTGCAGTCGAAGCCCAGGGGTATTCCTGGGAGTGAGGCGAACCCATATTCCGCCGAGAGATGGCTCAACCCCCACCGTTTGCGCAGATAAATGTTTATTCTTTTTCATGATTACGCAATGTAAACAATCTGGCACACAACGCTTGAAGTTATTTGATGAGCATATGAATGCCTCCAAGGTTTCCACGGTTCATGTCTCAAGACACGATCGGATGTTTTGCCTTTTAAATGGAAATGCCACCAAGGCCTGACAGATGGAGCCAATGCTGCATCATTCGCTGTTCATACTTCGCAGGTCAACCTGCAGCTAAACGTAATCCTTCCAAAGTTCATGCGGACTGTTTCTCGACACGCCGGTGCTTTCGGCGGCGACTGCCTTCGTGGCTGTTTTCAGGCGCCGACGGGTCGTTGGCAGCGCTCAGCACGCGGTAGTGAACGTTCCCGTCATCCTCCTGCCGCAGGCACCACGCTGTCCTGGTTCGCTCGTGTTCCGCAGACCAGGGCCACCAAGAGATGTGGTTCCTTTTCCGCGAACAGCGTTGAAAGGTGCTGGCCAGGCAGCCCGTCCGGCTCGGTTAAGCCTATCGTGAGCTGCGTACCGGACTCGTTGTTCCGGAGTCCCAGTGCTGTTTCCACGCCGTTGCTGGGGCTGCTGACGTGGCTTCCCACCGTGACGTAGATAGTTGAGGCGTTCTTCTCGAGAAACGTACGCAAGCTCAAAACCTGCGTGCTGCTGGGCCTGCGCTGGTGCGCTGTCAGGCTGCTGTCGTGGTCGCTCAGGGGCTACAACAGGCAGAGAAGAGGGACGTGGCGGCGACCTAAGCAGGCAGTCGGTGAGGCCCGGAGCGTCACTGCTAAGCCACGAGATCCCTAGACGTCCGTGCAGTTCGTTCAGGATCAGCAGCTTTGACAGTATCGTCCTGCAAACACAATGTCGCCGTTAGATTGAGTTCTCTTCGGGCGGAAGGTTGCTGAAGGTAAAGAAAAAACGAGCACTAATGACATATAGTGCCTCGGGAGGGCTGCGTTTGTGACTCCCGTATGTCACCAGACGCCTTTCCAGGAAGGTGTTCGCGGAAACAATGCGTAACTCTGCGATCTCATGTCACCCCAAATTTCCCTCAAAGCCCAAGAGTGTCGGCAGACTTGTCAGTAGGACGTATAATTGGGAGAATCGGACGGATACCATTAGTAAATTTAAGCAATCAATAAAAACCTCGGAGGACAGATTGTCTATACTTTCTGACCCAAATACCGTACTTTTTGCGAGCACATCGTCACGTGGTTAAATAAATAAAAAGAAGGTTAACTGTACTCTAACATTCAAACTATTCCCCTGTGCTTTCCTTGGCGTTCTTTACTGCCGGCTTTCCGTTCTGTATTTATTCTACGATCCCCTAGTGTTCCCAACCGTATTCTGCGAGCATAGCGAGGACCTCGGTCCTGGCTGCCTTGGTGCCAAAGGTAGCATAACAGTCGACTGCTCATGACGTGTTCTAGACGCTAGAGTCCCGGCCCGGGAATTGAAAAGAAGGCCCTCTTCACCCCGTGTTGTCAGAGCGGCGCTGGCTACCTCCCTAAATTGCAAGATACAATGTACCAAACGTAAGTACCCAGAATGTGGCGGACAAAACAGCCGCCTGATAGCCGAATTGGTAAGCCACTCGACATGTAATTTAAAGGCGTGGGTTCGGTCCTCACTTTCGACGCTTGTTTTTTTTTTTTCGACTTTTCTCACAAATATTGAGAAAATGTTAACAGCGCGCGTACTGGTAACAGTACTGGTGAAAAGACTTAACCCATGAAAATAAAATGCAAATGTGGAAATATTATCAAATAGTAATCCAAAATACTCAGTTATAACAGTACTGCACAACGACCCCCCCCCCCCCCCCCCCCTACACGCTCATCGTGAGCTCGTAAGTAAATATTGCGGTTTGAAATATGTAATATCAACTGCAATTATACAACGTAATGTCAACCCCAAGTATGCAAAATTATGACGCCCCGATGTTTTGATTTCGAAATGGGGAGTGAGAACATCCAACGAAGCAGAACACTAAAGATATCAACCAGAACACCCGGATAATTATATAACTTATCAATCACTGCGGCCTTACGTATATACTCAGGCATGAATAAAGCGGGAAATGTCCAGGTTTTCTCCCAGAAATAGACGCTAAGTGACAAACGTCTCGGACGCGTTTGTGCTGGAACACTGATTGGGAGGGGGGTTGGGGGTGAAAAAAAAAAATTGCCTCCATCCCCCCGCGAGGGAACCCTGGTGTGATGCGGCGCATCTGGGGGTTCAATTGGCACTTCCATTGGGTTGATTCTCTACATCGCGTGAAACGTATTGTGAACGCGTAGGATGCCTTCCATCACATACGGATGTTCTCATACACGGGACGATGGAGGCAATTTTACATTTTCATGCACATGCATACGCGAAATGAGAGAGTACACGTGTTTTAGCGGCCACCACCCAGCGCGATACCCGCTTTATATTCACAGCGCTTGAAGGAGAGGAGACCGCGGAGGAGAGTCGCGCATGCGCACCGGAGCAGCTGTTAGCGCAGCGTTAACGCAGCGAAGCGCGCGCCAACCAAGCGCTCCAGCTGTCGTTATGCTAATGCGCCGGAGTGAGAGTGTTGCACACAGCTGTGGGAGAGGCGAACGGAGGAGGGCTGCGGACGGACGCCGCCGCCGCCGACGACGACGACGCAGGAGGGACATGCCTCAGAGCAAGAGATGCGCCGCATCTAAAAATCATCGCGCTGGTAACGTCGTTTGAAGCCAAAAGCCTAGCATTATCAACGGCTTCTCCGCTGCTACGCCGTGTTTGCGTCTCCTGTTTCGCGTTCGCTATGCCTTTTGACGCGAATTACTCCGACCCACATACTAGCCGCTGCAGCTTCCCCATTGTCAAAGCTCGAGATCTCCACCGCGTGCAACCGTTCTACGCACGTGCCGCCACGTGCACCTGTCACGGCGCACGCATCAGGCCAATTCTTGTTCCCTTCTGCCTGCGTGCCAGGTTAGCACTGTGGTCACAGCACCTGGCTACTGCTCTAGTGACCCGGGCTCAAATCCCGCACGAACCAAATTTATTTTCTCTTCATAGCGGTGGCCATTCTAGCACCGGTCGTGTATACTCCTATGACGACAACTATAGTCATTTTTCGCGTTTGATGAGACACCCAAGGCTTTACATCGTTGCAACTGAACAAGGAAAGGTGAAAAAAAATTCCGCCAACTACGAAATAGAGGTGGGAAGGCCGGGAAAATATCGGAGACCTTCCTCGCGCTCTCTCTCTCAACTATAGAGAGAGGTTCTCTCTATAGTCAGAACTTGCACCGTCACTAGGCGCAGCCAGTTCGCGACGCGCGCCACCCCACCCGAACATCTGCGCCGCGACGCGCACACCTGCTCGTCGCCTCTTTACCACCTCGCCACTTCCCCCCACCCCTCTTGGCCCAGCATTTTCCCCCACTCCACTTCGCTGCGCCGGCCTTTGAGCGACTCCAGACACGGGTGGAATTAAAGTTTTAACAGCTGCTCTGTTAAAACCGGGCGGATCTACGAACTAAACGAGACTCACGTGGGTGACGTGTCCATGATGCGCTCGGGGTGGACGCTGCGAGACGAACCTAAATCCTCAGTTCGCAGCGAGTGAGGACGGCGACGTTCCCAGTGGGCTGGCAGTCCGCAGACATCGGGCACGGGCTCCAGGAGCAGCGTAGATAGCTGCAGCAGATTGCGGCCAGACTCGGGGAAATACGTCGGGGAGGCAAGGGCCGGCAGCCAGCTCGGAAGACCGGCTACCAGGGACATACAAGCGTCAGATGGCTGAAACACGGCCGCTCGATGGAAGGGAGGTGGCTGAGGAAGCCTTCGGGAAGCTCGGAATCCGAAATTCCGACCAGCCTCGAGCTCCTTGCGGGCTCGATGGGCCGACCTTCGGAGCGCCATGTTGAGCAGTTACTGTCTGACTGCCTCCTCGGGCTCGCGCTGCGTCGCTCATCAGAGCTGTTCCATCTCGTGGCGAACCACCATCGGTTTCTGTGATCAAGCAATGAAACGAGCCAGGATGTGGAGATTGAAACGCGTCGCGTTCCTACTGGTTTGCTTAGACTGAAGCAGGTCGAAGCCCCGCACGGGGCACCTTGAGCAATCTTGGTGACGGTACTGGCGATACCGCGGACCCCGAGCCCCCAAACATAAGCTGGATCCAACCGTGGCGATGTGTTTATAGGTGGAGGGTTAGAAACCACGAACGGTGGCCGTCGGAGCCCAGGTCAAGCTCCGGCGGATGGGCTCCCTGTCTGTTCACCAGGCAGGGAGCTCCGGGACCTCTCAAGCTATTAGGGTAAGGTTTGAGACGAAAGTACCCCCGTCCCCTACTTTTTTCCAATGCTATATGGATAATTCAACCCCCCCCCCCCCCCAAACGTGATCGGCCCCCGAAAAGGGGCCGCACCGAAGTTTCCTTTCCATCCCTTCCAACAATCCACATTCCGAAACCTGACAACTATCCTCGATTCTTGGTTATCGAGGCAGTTGACAAAACAAACCCTGTTTCTTCCATGTCAGTATTCTTGATCACTAAGTTCCTGGAAGGCATCCTCGGAAAATCGTTCGATGCTAAGAAACTCCGTACCGGTGAAGTTCTAGTCAATGTCAAGACGCAGCAACAAGCCACTAACCTCCTGTCGCAAACCTGCATGGCAGATCTGGCCATCAGAGTCACTCCCCATCGTAGCCTCAACAGCTCTCAGGGTGTGATTTCGGAGACTGATTTGTTGAATGAGACCGAAGCTGATCTGTTAGAAGGCCTGAAAGATCAGGGTGTAACTGCAGTGAGGCGTATAACCATCAGACGAGACAAGAAGGAAATCCCCACAAAACATATAATCCTGACTTTCAACCGCTCCACACTTCCTGAATCCATTAAGGCAGGCTTTATCTCGTGCTCCGTTCGAGCGTACATCCCGAATCCGCGTCGCTGCTACAAGTGCCAGCGGTTCGGGCATGGTACCAACTCGTGCCGGGGCCAGCCAACCTGCGCTAAATGTGCCCAACACCATCTCACTGATGACTGTTCATCCAATCAACTGCTCTGTGCTAATTGTCAAGGACCTCACGCTGCATATTCGCGAACCTGCGAGCGATTCAAGCTTGAGAAAAAAATAATAAACATCAAGGTCACGGAAAACATCACCTTCCCAGAGGCGCGAAAGAGGTTCGCCTCTTTCCCCCTGGGGAGGTACGCCGACGCAGCTCGCCGGGGGGCGGAGCGGCGTCTGGTTTCGGCAGGGACCCAGTACCGCGAGTCGGACTTGGTCCCGCCCCCGCCCCCCCCCCCCCCCTGGGTTGCCTCAGGCAGCCCAACCCGCCTCCGCACTGCTCGCTGAGCCAGCAGCGGCTGTGGGGGCAACCACGTCTGGGGGAAGCGATGCTGCATCCTCCACTTCCACTCCAGCGTCCCAAACCACGGGCGAGGGCGCAGAGGAGATGGACTTGGGGGAGCCAGCGGCCGGTCCCACCACCACCGCACCGCCTGCGCCATCCGAGGCGTTCCTGAATCCCTCGGTGGTTGCGGGCAAGGAAAAGCGCACCCCAAAGGGTTCGCGGTCCAAGGAGCCTGATCCCTCAGGCGCTCCGAGGACATCCGAGGATGAAATGGACGTCGGTCCGTTCTTGTCTGCGGTGCACCGCAAGGAACGCGTCCCGACGCCAAAGCCTCCCGACAAGCCAAAAAAGACAAGAATCACAGCCCCGAAAGACGACACATAAACAACACAGTCCAGTAGCTCCGAACACTTCATAATGGGAAGAGAGAACATAGTACAATGGAACTGCAGAGGCCTATTTAAAAATCTTGACGATGTAAATGAAATACTGCATGCTAATCAGCCAAGTGTAATGTGTGTTCAGGAAACACATTTGAATTCCAAGCACACAAATTTCTTGAATAGTTACCTGGTATACAGAAAGGACAGGGATGGCTGCACACACTCTTCTGGGGGTGTGGCCATAATCGCCCGGAAATCTTTAGCATGCCACCCTGTCACTTTGAACACTATCCTTGAGGCTGTGGCAATACGCTTAATAATATTTAATAGGTTGATAACGGTATGCTCCATATACATTCCTCCTGATGTCACACTTTTGAGCTCTGACTTCGAGGCGCTGGTTGACCAACTGCCCGAACCATACATTCTAACAGGCGACCTTAATGCTCACAATTCTCTTTGGGGCTCTTCTCGTACGGATGCCCGGGGTCGCCTGATAGAGAGGTTTCTTACATCCTCTGGAGCATGCCTTTTCAACAATAAACAGCCTACATATCATAACATAGGACACAACACATACTCATGTCTTGACTTGGCTATTGGCTCCGCAGTTCTCTTTCCTCTTCTCGCGTGGGGTGTGGGAACTGACCCATATGGCAGTGACCACTTCCCCACCTCACTTACATACATAGGTAAAGGCCCATGCAGTCCATCTTCCCATAATAGGTTCAATGAAACACGAGCTAACTGGAATACATTTACAGAGACATCCAAACTACACCACACATCCATAGGACACCTACACGTTGAAGAATCTACCCAACTCCTCACGGCGCACATCCTCGACGCCGCCGAAAAGTCCATTCCCCACGCCTCTGGTGCCCCGCGCAACCAGCGGAGGCCGTGGTGGAATGAGGACTGTAGGCGGGCGCGAGAGGCCCAGAACAAGGCGTGGGGTATCCTTCGTCGGTACCCCACATCGGGAAACCTCCTCTTGTTCAAACGGGCCAAGGCGTTAGGAAAACGTGTGCGCCGTGAGGCAAAACGAGAGAGTTGGCGTACATTCATAACATCAATAAACTCCCACACAGACACAAGGAAAGTATGGACACGAATACGCAAACTCAAGGGACAACAAACACACAGCCTGCCTCTGGTCAGCACTACAGGGGACACACTCGAAGACCAGGCTGACACACTCGCACAACACTTCCAACACGTGTCCAGTTCAGCACACTACACGAACACTTTCCTGAAACATAAAGCCTGTTGTGAAAAGAAGTCCCTACGCGACAACAACAAATCACAGACTTCTTACAACTCCCTGTTTTCACTACATGAGCTGAGGGCTGCTCTAAGCACGTGTAAACCCTCAGCTCCAGGCCCAGACAACATTACATACACAATGATACAACACCTACACGCAGACACACTTGAAGCACTTCTACATCTATATAATAAAATTTGGCTTTCGGGGCACATTCCACACTCTTGGAGAGAGGCCGTTGTAGTGGCTTTCTTGAAGGAGGGAAAGGACCCGTCGTCCCCCTCAAGTTACCGCCCAATAGCCCTGACGAGCTGCCTGTGCAAGCTCTTCGAGAAGATGATCAATCGCAGGCTCGTGTACTTCCTCGAGTACAACAGTCTTCTCGAGAGCTGCCAGGCAGGCTTCAGGGCGGGGCGCTCCACCAATGATCAGCTTGTTGCCTTGGAATCTTACATAAAAGATGCCCTCATTCACAAACAGTTCTGCATTACAGTCTTCTTTGATATGGAAAAGGCCTACGACACGGCATGGCGATACGGCATCTTGAGTGACTTGAAGTCATTCGGTGTTTCGGGCAACATGCTTAGCACCCTTTCTAGCTACATGTCTGAACGAACTTTCCGTGTAAGAATTGGTAGTGCACTTTCTAATGTACATGTTCAGGAAAATGGCGTGCCTCAAGGAGGTGTTTTGAGCTGCACACTCTTCATAGTGAAGATGAACTCACTCCGTAAGGCATTGCCACCAACCATTTCTTGCTCAGTTTATGTAGATGATGTGCAAATATCTTTTAAATCATGTAATATGTCAATCTGTGAACGGCAAGTCCAGCTCGGCGTGAACAAACTTGCTGGCTGGGCGGACACAAACGGCTTTAAGCTGAACCCCGTAAAAAGTACTTGCGTTGTGTTCACCCGTGTTCGCGGGATCCATGTGGACCCTGACATTACTCTAAACGGCGTGTCGATTCCTGTAAAAAAGGAGCACAAGTTTTTAGGCCTAATATTCGACAACAAACTAACATTTATTCCTCATCTGAAAATGCTTAAGCAAAAATGCCTAAAAACTATGAATATCCTTAAAGTTGTCTCGCACCAATCGTACGGTGCAGACAAGCAGCTACTCCTGCGTCTGTATACTGCACTGGTTGGATCTCGCTTGGACTACGGCAGCGTCGTATATGGGTCTGCAACGAAAACGGCACTTAAAATGCTTGACCCAGTTCTGCATCTGGGGCTTCGCCTTGCTTGTGGCGCCTTTCGCACCAGCCCTGTGGAAAGCCTCTATGCAGAGTGCCACAAATGGTCCCTGTATCACCAGAGGATATACACTGACTTGTTGTATGCCTCTAAAATCATGTCTCTCACAAATCACCCTCTTAACTCGACCATTCATGATGCATCCTCACAGCAGCTCTTTTTAAACCGCCCATCTATTCCCATGCCGTTCCCTCTCAGAGTGAGAGCAGAAGCTTCAGAGCTAGCAGTGTCATTTTCATATATCCACAAGACAGCGATCATTGATTTTACTGCACCATGGCAAGCCAGGGATGTTTCTTGTGACCTGTCCTTTGTGCAGTTCGACAAAAACAGGGCACCAAGGGCAGTTATTATGCAGCATTTCCTCTTCCTACAGGATAAGTACCAGTGTGCAGAGTTTTACTCCGACGCATCAAAGACAGCTGATGCTGTGTCTTGTGCTGCGCATGGACCGAACTTTAACATGGCAAAAAGAATGAACTCCCACAATAGCATTTTTACAGCTGAAGCACACGGCATTTTACTTATTTTAGACCACATTGTCCAGCATCAAATTCCAAAGTCCATAGTTTTTACAGATTCTCTTAGTGTTGTACGTGCACTTTTGTCTAGAAAACGCTCAAAAAATTATGTAATCAATCTTGTTTTTAAGGGCCTTATGGTGGCATACGCATCAAGTCTTGAAATAACAATATGTTGGGTTCCTGGCCATTGTGGAATAGCCGGGAATGAAACTGCAGATGAAATGGCCACTGCTGCTACACTCTTGAATTCAGTGGGCATAGCAACACTTCCGTACACAGATATGAAGCCACACATCAGACACCAACTTCACAACACGTGGCAAACACACTGGAGTGAACAGACAGATAACAAGTTACATGTAATAAAACCTCACTTGGGACCATACGCTACTGACTCACATAACAGACACATTGAAGTTACCTTAGCTAGGTTGCGGATAGGCCACACTCACGTAACACACTCACACCTGCTCACTAGCTCTCCAAGACCTGGGTGTAGCAGGTGTGGGGAGGGCCTATCCGTAGTCCACATCCTAATCACATGCAAGGCACTTGACACAACAAGACACAGACACTTCAAGGAACTATACAGACAACACATTCCGCTACACCCTTCGTTGTTTTTGGGGGATAATGCCATGGTCTCTGTGCAACGCGTTTTTAAATATTTGTCTGATGTAAACTTTTTAAACCTCATTTCCTATCATGCGTAATCAAAACTGGCCCTATACACCAGCCATCACCATTGTCGTTAATTGATTTTAGTGTTATTCTGGCTTTAGTAGCCACTATTTTCTTCTAAATACTTTTGTTTGGCGCTCTTTGCCCCAGCTGGCCTTGCGCCAAAAAACTCCAACCATCATCATCATCATGGAGCAGGTCGAAGTGTCGCTCGCCCGCCGCTCGAGCTTGGACTTCTCTTTTGCAGAGGAGGCTCATACCCACAAAAGGGGATTGGCCAGGGCTTTAGAAAAAGAAAGACAAAGTTAGAAAAAGAGGCCTGGTCGAGGCTTTAGCCCTGGCCCATTCCCCCTGTGGGTACGCGCCAACACCTCGAGGACATGATCATCAAATGCCATCCGGGAGCGGAGACATGCGAGAAAGTACGCTTGATACTGGAGTTTTATTGTAAACGCGTCAAATTCCCCTTTGTGAAAAAAATCAGACGTCTGCTTGACCGAACGATCGTTCCAAAAATGGCTGACATCGCAAAGTAACTAAAAGTAAATAACAAAAACAAAATCGGATGGCCATATGTATGATATCAGAACGTGGGGCCTACGGAATGTAAATCCAACACGCATGCTTTAGACAATCGTCTGAAAGATGCAAGGTCGATCCCTGGCTGTAATTATCTAAAGGCGCACGAGCTGTCTTGGAGACGTACAGAGGCCTACGGGAGTGTTTTAGCACACTGATTACGAAAACAGCAAAGCACGTTTACGCTAACGGAGTATGCATAGGTCTAACAAGGGCAGCGATTTGCCGAGCTTCTCAAGCGCAGAGATATAAAACGACAGATTATGATTTGACAGGACAATCGCACCACTGGATGCCTACAGGAGCGGTTCTAGCACGCTAATAAAATAAAAAGTCAAATAAAAGCCCGCTCGCAGTTCAGCTAGCAAGCGGCGACGCGCATTCGACACTTTCGCCCGGGAAGTCTTACTAAGTATTAGACGTAGCGTAACATTGCATAATTACGAAAGCTCTGTTGGTCGAGCGATCGAACTTCTTTGGGATGAAATGTTTAAATTGTTATTTTGCATGCAGAATGCATTATTGGTAAAAGATAGGACAGACTGAAAATGCGATGAATGCCGTATTCTGATATTCGCGACGTCTTGATATCAGTAACTCCACGTACTCTCCGTCTTTAAGTGGTGACATACTTTAAAAAAAAATAGACGTAAACACACCACCCTACGCAGCTTGGTGAGCTAAATCGTTTTCCGGTACTGGCACTACGCTGTTCGTTACTTGCATTTTTTTAGTCCCATCTTCGTGGTGTGTGATGGTCGTGCATAATGCCCCATCAGATAAATGTATTGATTATAGTTGCTTCAGAGAGCGCATTGCTACATTTTCAGGCAATGCAGCGCAGCGAAATTCTTTTATTATTTCCTTTATTTCCCATCCTTGGAGATGGGGGAGCCAAGGAAAAAAAGCTGTACAATCATCCACGGCCGGGCCAGAGCGGCGGCGCGCGCTGTGTTGATACCAACGCGCGCGCGCACGCCTCCACTCCTGCCCGGCCATGAATCAGCTTGACTTGCTCCCGCGCCCTCAGCATAAAATACAACATAACATGTTCAATTTTTCAGCAGTGTACAGCGTACAATAAACACACCGACAAAAGAAAGGAGAAACCAAAAAGGAAAAAAAGGTGAAACAAACAATCAGCAGTCTTTGCAATAACATAAAGCGCGCAACAATCCCAGTTGCACGCGTTTTTTACATAATACGAAATAAAAGAACAGTTGCGTACAGAAAGAAGAATATATACTGTAACAACAGGTAAACACAGGAAAATACATGAACTAAAATCGGTACCAATCACTAGGTTTGTAGGTTAAAGAAGGCACGCAATTCCTTGTCCGTTGTCCTTTCGATAACAATGGTGTTTGTATGGAAAAAATTTTGCAATTCTGGAAGTTTGTGTTTCAACATCTGGGTTCCATAGCTTGTTCTGCAGACGTCAATTTTCCATATTTTATTTGTTCGAGTGAGACATGGGTATATTTTTACTTTGAGAGAGGACAACTGTGTGAGAAAGTTTCTTTGTTGTTTAAGTTCTCATTTTATAAATTAAGGCTAAGCGATAGGAATACAAGTGATATATTTTCATTATATTATGCTTAAGAAAGAGCTCGGCGGAGGAATGACCAAAAGAGGAATTAGAGATATTTCTCAAAATATTTTTGTACAAGGCATGAATTGTTTGTAGATTTGCGATTGTAGTATTACCCCACACAAGATGGCAATAGTTAATATGCGAGTAAAACAACGAATTATACAGAATTTTTCTAACTTCAATTGGCAGTATGGCCTTGTAAATGAAAGTTAATCCAACTATACGCGATAATTTTGATTTTATATATGATTGATATGCTCGTCCCAAGTCATTTTTTCCGTGAAGATAACTCCGAGTGTTTTATAGGCAGTAACTATATTTATCGCTGCATTGTTGTACGTAATACTATCGAAACTAGATACATTTTTGTTTTTTGGGCGAAAAAGAATAGCTTTAGTCTTATTTGTGTTTACTTTAAGGGCATTGTACTCGGTCCATTTTCTTAGTTCAGCAAGGGTGTTGTTTGGTCTTGTAGCGAGACTAACAGGATATGTATCAGAAAACAGTAATGTGGTGTCGTCGGCATATATACTAAATTTCGTGGTTTTGTTTATGTTAACAATGTCATTAATGTATAAGTTGAAGAGTAACGGGCCAAGGATACTACCTTGCGGGACGCCAGATGATAAAGGTTTAACTTCTGATGAATAGCCATTAAGGCTTACGTATTGACGTCGGCTTCCTAGGTAAGATTTTAGCAACGTTAAACCAGTACCGCGGAAACCGTACAATTCTAATTCCTTCAATAGTAACGCTTGATTTAAGTAGTTAAATGCCTTTGTGTAATCTATATATATATATATATATATATATATATATATATATATATATATATATATATATATATATATATATATATATATATATATATATATATATATATATATATATATATAGACACCTGTTCGTGTTTAAATGATTTAAGAATGAATTCCTTGTGTTCAAGGAGGGCTAACTCTGTAGAGCAGTTTTTCCGAAAGCCAAACTGTGCGGAGCTCAGTATGCTATATTTATCGCAAAAATTTTCCATTCTAGAAATAATAACTTTCTCAAGTCCCTTTGAAAAGATGGGTAATATTGATACGGGTCTGTAATTTCCCATAACATTTTTACTTCCTTTTTTATGTATGACTGCTACTTTAGCAATTTGCATTCGTTTCGGAAACACTCCCTCTGATAGGCATAAGTTAAATAAATGGGTTAGAAATAGGGTTATTATTTCTATAACGTATTTAATGGGTGTGATAGTAGTTACCCCATCCGCATCGCGGCTGGCACTGTTACTCAACCTTTGAAAGATACCGGCCACTTCTGCGTAAGATACTGGATTTAGAAAAAATGAGTATCTGCTTATATGTTCGACAGAGCTGAGCGCTGTACAATCGAATTCATCTGTGGTTATATTGACAAAATGATTGTTAAATGCATTAGCGAAGTATTTTCCTGACAGTTCTTCATTGTTCAAAGTAATTTTATCAATCGCATTTGAGTTTTACTTAGCATTTTCCACGTTAAATCTGTTCTTGTTGCACATGCGGAAAACAGTTCAGAGAGAGAGAGAGAGAGAGTAAACGTGTTTATTGCGAAAAGCAATGGGGAGGAGTTTTCAGTCCAAGACCCCTTGAGCTTTCCCCGCCTCAACAGCCCTCAACACCAGCAGGCGCTGGTCATTGAGGTCAGCGCTGGTCAGAGCTCTCTCCCAAAGCTCGCAAGAAGGAATTGAGGGATTTCGCGAATGTAGTGGGGCGTGCGCGCAGCCCCCTACCATATGAAAGAGAGTCCCGGGGGCTCCGCAGAAGCGGCATAGCGGGGAATATACGGTGGGGTGCAAGATATGGCATTTAGTGGGATGGGGGAAAGTATTCGTCTGGAGTGCACGGAGCTGCCGTTCCTCCTCTTTCGTTAGGTGTTTATGCGGTGCTGGGTAGGTGATACGTCCCAACTTGTAGTGCTGCGTTATTTCCTGATACGTTATCAGCGGGGTTGGCCTCTCTTGCTCGTTTCCCGGGGCCCGGCGGGATAACTCTCGGGCCAACCGGTGGGCGGTTTCGTTGCCCGGGACGGCAGAGTGGGCGGGTGCCCATTTGATCATGATAGATCTGTCTGGTGGACGCTGGCAGATGATTTGGTGGGTTGTGCGGTGAATTCGTCCGCATGAGAAGTTGCGGCACGCTTGCTGCGAATCTGTGATGATTACGCTAGCAGTAGTTTGCGTTATGGCGAGAGCGATGGCCGCTTCTTCCGCTTGTAATGGGTCGTATCCGGGTAGGGTTAGGCTGGTGACGTGCTTATTGTTCTGGACAACCACGGCTGCCATTGCCGGGATAGGAAGACGCGTCCGTGTACACTGTGGTTGGTTCCCTCCCGTAGTAAGTGTGGATGGCCTTGGCTCTTGCTTCCCTGCGCCCAGAGTGATGCACAGGGTGCATGTTTCTAGGGAGCGGTGAGACGTACAGCTGTTTCCTGACATTGTGGTCGAGAATTCTCATTTCAGATGTCTGACGCTGCAGAGGGGATGTGAGCCCCAGACGAGAGAGAAGAGTCCTCCCTGCGCTTGTAACTCCCAGCCTCAACCTTTGGCTCGAAAGATGGGCTTCTATGAGCTCGTCGGCTGTATTGTGCAGGCCCAGCTTCAATAGCTTGTCGGTGGCCGTGCTGACGGGAAGTCCGAGTGCCTGTTTGTAGGCCTTCCGAATGATGACATCCAGCCGTTCCATTTCTGACTTGGAGAGAAGAGCGTAGGGTATGGCGTATGTAATTCTTGAGATTATGAATGCTTGGACGAGGCGGAGGGTGTCCTCCTCGCGCATTCCCCGTGTTTTGGTGGTCACACGCCTGATCATATGTGTGACTTGGTCTGAGGTATGTTTCAGCCTATTTATTAGGATGGAGTTTGTTCGATCGGCTTGAAAGGTCATACCAAGGATCTTGATATGCGAGGAGGGAACGATGGTGTGGCCCTCCATGTGGATGGTGACAGTGGGTGGCCTCTGGAGGAGTTTCTTTCTTGTACAAACAAGGAGGAGTTCCGATTTTCGTGGGGCACATTGGAGGCCGCAAGACTTGGCGTAATGAGTGACCGTGTTGGCTGCAGTTTGTAGGCGCTCCTCTATCTCGCCTAGGGATCCTGTCTTCGACCAGATGGTAATATCATCTGCGAACAAGCCGTGATGTATGCCCGGAATAGAATCCAATAAGGGAGGGAGACCGATCAGCGCAATATTGAACAACAAAGGGGAGAGCACTGCCCCTTGTGGTGTGCCGCGGCTGCCCAGCAGGATGGGATCTGTGGCTAGGTCTCCCACTTTAAGTATTGCCCTACGATCTGTGAGGAAATCTCTTATGTACTGATACATTCTAGGCCCGCAGTCGAGAGCATTTAGTTGCGAGAGGATGGCGGCGTGTTTAACATTGTCAAACGCCCCCTTGAGGTCCAGCGCAAGGATGGCGGTGGGTGAGTTGCGGGTGGCAGGCAGCATAACCTCTTCCTTGAGCTGGAGTAAGATGTCTTGCGTAGACAGACGAGGGCGAAAGCCAAACATGGTCGTAGGTAGCTTATCGTGATCTTCGAGGTACGTTTGTAGCCGGTTTAAAACGATGTGCTCCAACAATTTGCCTATATAAAAATAGTTATTTTTTGCCGATCTAATGTCTTTTGTTAATTTGCCTATATAAAAATAGCTATTTTTTGCCGATATAATGTCTTTTGTTAATTTGTTCCGGGGAGATTTGAAAACTTTTAATGACTCATAATCCGGTTTTTAAGAAATTTCCTAGTTATCCCTTACTTTTATCTTACTGAGTAAATCAGGACTAATCCAAGGCTTGCGGATTTTCTTACATGAGTGAAGTCGCTTATAGGGAAACGAGTCATTACATATGTTCAAAAAACTGCCCAAAAATAAATTGTAAGCGCTCTCTGCATACGTTTGTTGCAATATCGTGCTTCCATCAAAACGTTCTAATTTTTGTTGCAAGTCGTTAAGATTATTTTTTTTTAAGTTTTTGATTAGGTAATCTAAAAACGTTGGTAACAGCTTGAAAATGGCGGCTGCTGTCGCCGTGAAATAGGGCGAAAAATTCCATTGACCTTCGCCGCCGTGAAATCCCCGTGAATTTGCAGCAGGCGCAGTTTCGCATAACGCGCGGTTTAAAGCTGTTTTCTACGAAAGAAATAATAGTTTGGACTGTTTTCAAGTCAGCGACCACGGAGAATACAAATACCGTGCGGTATTTTGCTTTTATGTTCGGCCATTTGTTTGGCGATTCTCTCTATGTTTTGGCGTAACAGCAACATAGAGGGCAGTAGAAGCCTCTCCATGACAAAGAGAACCCAATGCATGGCATTTGTCCACACCCCTCCTAGTAAGCTGCTGGGTCACATGATCGAAATCGAGAAAAATAACAAAGGAGATTGATTGTTTTACTCATTACTGCGCTGACTGAAGTCGAGTTTGACGAATCTGGGAATCGGCGGCATCGGTACGCTCCGCGGTTATTAGGAGTAGTGCTTCGCTGCCCTTAAAGGGGCCATGAAGACAAAATACAAGTTTGTTTTATTCGAAACATTTCATGTTTGGGTGCAAACGATGTCTTATTCACTGAGGAATTATTCAATTTACGTTAAAATTTTGATTTTCCCGCGAAATCCTGTGATGTCATTGTCTGCAATGACATCACAGGAACCGACCGCTCTGCAACCGATTGGAAAGTCTTGTTTACCGTTAGTGAACATAGATGGCGCCACCACACCACAGCAAGCCATTTTCTGCCTTTGGTTTGTTTGTGACCGTATTTAAACCTGGCTTTGATCAGGGAGGAAATAATCGTTTCGTGAAACAGAGAGCTCGCTCGACAAATATGGTCACGTAATTAGACACCGTTGCTTCCGTCAATCGGCCAAAACTACCCCAAAGCACCGCAATCCTGTGCAGCTACTAACAGCAGTACGCATCGGTACTTCTATATCTACGTGAACTTTCGTAACAAATGCCACTGTCGGTTCCTCCATTCTTACTGCTTTAAAGGAGTACTGACACGAAATTTCAAAGCTGAGATAACTATGTAAAACGCTTCCTTTTTATCAGGAGATATCTCCCAGCAAGTTTCAACAGCAACCGTTCAGCGAAACATATTTAAAATCCATTTTAAACTTCGTTCGCACGAGAAAGCCCAGAGCGGACTACATGACATCATCTGCTACTTGCCCCAAACTGCCGACGTCGGGGCTCCCGTGACGAAGCCGACGCGCTGGCTGTGGTTGGCGCGCGCTGCTCGGGCGTGTGTACACGTCATGGTTTTGGGACTGAGGTCATGGTGCCCGGGCCTGTGGGGACGGCGAAGACCTCGGCCGGTCTGGGCGCGCGCGTGCGCTCGCTCGCGCGCGCTTCCAGAGAGGCAGCAATACGGCAAGAATGGTGACGTCACGTGATACATCCTGTCATGGCGGCCGCTCGGCGTTTTTTTGTCGAAACCGAAACTGGCACGAATAAACGACGCCGTAAATGAATGTTTACGTTGCGCTCGACCGTCTAATCTGTCATTCTATGATTAGTGGGCTGGTAGACACGCATAGCAGCGAAAAAAACGTAACACGAAAATTTCATGTCAGTACTCCTTTAAAAAGAATGCGGCCTAAATTTAAGCGCAAATAGCTCGTTCGGCAAACTTATAAGCTCTGCCTAATTTGCTTTTGCCGACCGCCAATCGCAGAGCTGGCTGGTATGACATCATAGGTTCTGTTGCGGGAAATGACCGGGTGGGTCGCTTGGCCATTCCCTTTTTTCCTAATTACACAGCTTATTTCAGCGAAGTTTACGCTAAAAGTGCACGTCAGTGCGATTATAACGAGGCAATCTTTTGAATGAACCAAACTTGCGTTTTGTCTTCATGGTCCCTTTAACCGTCATGCAACCGATGATCACGGCTGTCTTTTTATGTGATCACCCCGTAAACATGTAACATATATCGGCAGACGATAGCGTCCGGGAAGGTTGTAACGCAGCAAAGCTCGCATTGAAGCAGCTGAGCTCAACGATGGTAGTAAAAGCAAATGAAATAAATAAATAGATAGGGTTAAAAAGATTGTGATATGTTCTTTAGCGCAACACCCGGCTTTCGCTCGCTTTTGGATCAGTTTTACTTGGTTGTCTTATGGGGCTGACGCCAATTTTTACCCAAGACGTGTTTCTTTTGCCAACTAATCTTTTGCCAACTGCTGTCCTAATTTTTATAATATAGGCCAAGTGTTTTTATATCCTTTATGCGCAATATTTGATAGCTGGGTTGTCATCTTTACAATAATTAAGCAAGGCGACAAATTACACATCACGTCACTGATTGCTTACCTTTTCCTTACGCAGAAAACATGGCGAATTTAGTGTGAATTTGTGCAGTCGAAATACAGTGTAGTCGAGAATAGGGCCCCAGAATTTTATAGTTCGCCGTCATTCGCGCTCGTTTCCTGAAACTCGAGATCGTTCTTTCCATTCTTTCTACGCTGCCTACATTTTGCCTACACACCTACGTCACGGAACCGGCAATGCTATGTTCACACATTTGACTCGCAAGATAAAAAAATAAAATAAACGATCATAATTTTTTTACGTATTCAAAGATCATCGGAGCTACATTTTATTTCTCAATCTGCCGAGTTGACGTCAGCAACGGCAGAATACGTTCCACACGACAGCTGATCTGGCAACGTTGTTATCCCGTTATCCCGTGTAAACAAGCCACGCCGCGAAACGCTGCAGTAAAAGCGTTCGAAACGTTGTGTAAAATACATTTACACGCAGTCAGAAAAAATGTCCGGCTTCTCAGAAAGTGCGTTGGAGCGAAAACTGGCTGAGTTAACCAACTCGCAACAGAGCATCCAGACGCTATCGCTGTGGAAGATCCACCATCGGCGGCATCACAAGGCAATCGTGAATGTGTGGCTGCGCGAACTCAAGAAAGCCGACCCGTCGCGCAAGCTGACGTTCATGTACCTCGCCAACGACGTCATCCAGAACAGCAAGAAGAAAGGGCCCGAATTCGTTAAGGAGTTCGGCAGCGTTCTGCCGAAGGCCTTCGCCCACATATCGGTGAGAAACCCCGACAAGAACACGCACGCCGGCTTGCGCCGAATACTCTCCGTCTGGCAAGAGCGGAACGTGTTCGACGCCGAGCAGATATCCGAGTTTGACCAATACCTCCCAGACAAACTCGGCGACTCGGAGACCGCAGGCGAGAAGAACGAAGCTAAGACGACGCGCAAATCGCGTCCCGCTCCCGCCTCGAAGGAAGACGCGCCTCACTGGCACGGTCCCGAACCCGGCGCGAAGCGGAGGAAACCCGACGTGGCTAGGGAAGATCCAGATAAGAACGCCAAGGACTCGAAGCAGAGGAAGCCCGACGTGGCTACGGAAGATTCGGATAGCAACGCCAAGGACTCTGAGAAGAAGCCCCGGGAGCCGCCGGACCCGTTGGTAATAGTCAAGGCTCTGCAGGACTTGGAGGAGACGGCCTCTTCGGACGCCACCGTTCGCGAGCGCATCGCCAGCCTTCCGCCGGAGGTGTCGGACGTCACCTTGCTGGAGAAGATCGTCGACCGCAAGGCGGCGGAGAGACTCTCGGTCCAGGTGGAAGAGGCCTGTGCCCTGCTTGCTGACTACAACAGCCGGCTGAACCAGGAGATGGACGAACGCAAGCTGGTCGCGCAGATGCTGGCCGACTTCACCGACCACCAGCGGGAACTGGCGGCGCTGGCGGAGAAGAAACTGCAGGAGCACCGAGACAAGCTGCAGAAGGTGACACGCGTCCGAGACGAGCTGCTGTCGCACCTGCAGAACCTGCCCGACCTCTCGCAGCTGCCCAGCGTGACCTGCGGCCTGGCGCCCCTGCCGTCGGCGGGGGACCTCTTTAGCCAGAATTGACGACGTTTTTGGCTACGGATTGTGCTTGTGGACTATCTGCTTCAGCCTGACCAGGGGACGTTTGATAGACTGTACTCTTGCTCACTAGTCCTCAGGGGATTCTCTGGCCAGCACCGACGACGTTGACTTCTCAGCTGCGGATTGTGCTTGTGGACTCTCCGCTTCAGGCTGGCCAGGGGACGTTTGATAAAGGTCGTACCCTTGCTTAGGGTACCCTTGTCGTACCCTTACCTCAGGGGGACCTCCTCTGCCAGCACTGATGACGTCGACTTTTTTGGCTATGGATTGTGCTTGTGGCCTCTCAGCCGGGTGGACACTTGACGAAGCAACTGAATGTACTGTTGCTCCCAGATCCTCAACTTGGACCGGAATGCTGCATTCTGTGAGGTTGTGCACTAAATGCTCACTGCTAGCTGCTGTAGCTATCATGGTTGCGGAGAGTGTGTGTTGTACTGAATGCTTGCTCTTGTAAACGTATGAAAAGAGGATCATTTAAGTTAAGTACCTCCATGCTCGAGCTCTTGTTTCATTGATAAAGAGCTCGCACGATGAAAGAATGCTTGTTCAATTCTTTCAGGAGCATTGACTGCGTTCTATGCAGCTCAGCATTGCCTTTCAGCATTAAGGCCGTTATTTAGGTGCTCTTGTTGTGGTCACATAATGGCAAATATTCGCATAGTCCGAATTAAGCGTAAAAGTACTGTTACAGAACTCAGTGCACAAAACTGCGCGCAAAGTTTGGGCGCAGGTAATTGATGTAACAAAACGTTGAGTTCTCGCTCAAAAGCAGCACAATGCTCTACGCCATCAAGACCAGATCTGAAACTTTGTGGTTTCATCCATTTGGTTTTGCACCACCACCACTGTATCTCCTTTTCTTTTTTGTGGTGTTTGAATATGTTATTTCAATGATATAGCGATTGCAGTTCTTTAGCTCCTACTAAACGATTCCAGACACATTGACTTGCTGAAAGTAGTCTTGGGGGAGACCGCATTCTTAATGGGACGAACTGCATTTGAGAAGGGTTGTGAAAGGGGAATTGTAGTGTAGATTATAGTTTTTTTTAATAATATTCTGTCCTTTAGATCTGGGTTTACGATTACGGTGCTTTTGTTTCGTTTTTGTTTTGGTGTATAGGTTGGGTTTTGGAAAAAACAACGCAAGGTTTGGTATGACGGCCTTTTGTGTAAAAAAAAATTCTTCAAACTTGCGAACCTGAAAAGGTGCTGGGTCATCTTTGTTGATTGCTGTTTGCAAACCAACCTTGTGTTCTCAAGCCATCGCAAATTACTCTTGTATGAAACTCACGAAGTGTAAAAGATGTTCGTTTAATCGTTGTTTATGGCTGCCTGTAAGGCTACAGCAGTACTTAAGCAGTCGTATCGGATATCGGGCGGGTATTTAAAAAAAGGAGCCCACGGACCTGATATGACAGGCTTCTGCCGTAAAAAATGTGCTTGGTAACTTGTGAAGAACCAAAGGGCATTAAGTTGATCACTGTTTCCACCAAGCAGCATTAATTTGATCTCTGCATACCCCTGCAAGGCTCCATAGGGTAGGTGCCCCATGTTCTGAAGCCGCAATAAATCACTTCTGTGCCTCTCAAGGTGTAATAGTTAGGCTGGTTGTTGTTTACTGCTGCCTCAAAGGCCACAGCAGTACTCTGGAGGCATGGTTTAACCCCATTGCTGTGATAGGCTCTGTAGATGACGCTTATTTTAAAGTGAACTTGATGGTTAGCAGGTTCAGCTGCATTTCATTGCATTGTTAAGTTGTGTGTGTGTAGTGTATCAATGTGTGTTCAACCAATGCAAAGAAAGCATTTAATAAACTGAGTTTTCTTGCTCAGAGCGGATGCGTGCTCACATCACATAAAAATTGTATTTCTATAATACCGCACATTGCATGTTTAAGTGACCAAAAGACATGTGGCCATACTTTTCTAAAAAAATTTAGCTTGTGCCTTGGTGCAGTTCTGCTCTGCAGGGACATTGCTGGTATCACTCTGGATATATGATGTGGCAGAAGCCCTGTGATGTATTTAACGTAGAATCCAACGTTTTGCAAACTGAATGCATGACTGTACACTGACTTCATGTGCTGTCATGAAGAAACTGGAAGTCGGGAATCCCACATCAAACTTTATTAACTGTAGCAAGCATTTTAGTGTGTAAAAACCCTACGCTGTGTACCAGTGTCTGGGCTTCGGATGATGGGAGTGACTTGAATTGGATGACTTGAGCTCCCTGCTATGTGAGCGAATGAGCACAATTTGTTGGCAGTTCTTTCCGCTTCAGAAGCTTTCATGCTGTTGCGAGAACCACTCGGTGCAGCATCACCGCATTTAGTTCGCTTCAGTAAATCGTGGAAGTCAATAATGTTGCAAGTGGGGGACAGTAAATGGCAAGCAGCCACCCTTTATTCTGTTTTAAATATTTCACTGAGGTTTGCATTCAAGCTGGCATGAGTGTCATTCCAACCAGGCAATCGTTCGATTCGAGGGAAGTTGCGTGTTGCAGTTGTGGACGACCTTCCGATTAATGTCATTGTCTGTGCATATTCGGAATGGCGTAAAGCAGTAGCTCTGTTCATAATCTGCTTCCACAAACTAGAGGCATAGTGTTTTAATGGTATGTGTACATATGAGTGATATGCGATTTCCCAAGCTTCCGTAGGAAAATGCACAGCAGTCGTCCACAACACTTGCAGCACGTCTGGAGCAATCGTGCCATGACAACGTACCACTCGGAGCCGCGTTGACCAATTTTTGCACCAAAGAATACTCGCAAAAGCAACCTACTCAATAATAACAGGCGCACGGAGATTACAATCTGTACTTGCTGAGCACTGCGTTTTGTTTGAACTGGAGAGATGAAATTGTGCTTTAATTTAATTGTAAGAGCAACGTAAGTTAAGAGCCCTAACTACAGCTGAAGTGGGCACATACTATGAGGTTTTGCTGCGCGGCAAAGTTGGCTGAGTGAACACAAACCAACGTAGCATTGCCAGGGGTGTTAGCCTAAGAAGCCCCCTCCCATCACGAGCAGCATTTGTGGAAAAGAAATAATGACAAATTACGAAGCCATTGTGTCGCACAGTGAAATGTTTGCAGTTCCCAGTGCTCTAACAATTTGCCCGACTTTTTTCCAAGGTCATTGGGTGACTCCAGGCACGGAACGGAACGTAAAAGTTTGAGAAATAGCGAAAGAACCTTGCACATTAAAATCGCTGCAGGGTACCCAACATTGTTGTACAAAAGCCCCAAAGAAGGCAGAAAGCTGCTGCTACTGCAGGGAAGGATATGGTGGGTATGATGGGTCAGAATTTAAAAAAAAAATGTTTTTGGACCATTCTTTTAATTCTGGCCTAACATTTTCTATGAGCCCTGAACTGGCACGTTAAATAACGAATTTTTAAGATACTTCAGAATCTCTTGCGCAATGGAGTAAGAGTTCAGTCTTCAACATCACGGCTCAAATAGCGGCTCTAAAAAGCGGTTATCTCGAGTACCATAAAGTAGAGAAAATATGAGGAAATTGGAAAGGAGAGTAAAACACAAGGCCTCACTTCTTAGTGTGCTCTTTGTTGTTGAGGCGGGTATTCTTTTAGCTCCTGCAAGTATTGCACTATGTATCCTGGCCCACCAGCATATCCGGGCATTCTGTTCCATAATGTATTCCATATGCTGGCTCCAGCAACTAGCAATGAGCCAAACGCCACCAATCTAATTTCTGGATATGGCCTGTGCTGTTGCCGAAGGCTACCTCAGTAAGCAAATGCCTCACTGCTTCTTATGAATTTCTGAGAGCCCATAAAATTTTGCTACTTTAAAATTCCTTCGGCAACGCATGACAACAAAGCAGCAAGCCTCTACTTAGCCCAAGGATTATGCATTTCCATGTTATGCTTAGTTGTAGAAAGCAGTGCCTACAATTTGAGCCACTGGAATCATGATGTACTAGTGGCACACATTTAAAACTAATCCATAAAATGTAAATTTCCCATGCCCTCAAAGTTCCAACACACATGACTGCTTAAAACTTGCCCAAAGCGACTGCGAGGTGGTTCTGCTGCAGCAACAATAATCCCAGCTCTGGTGTAAGGGCTGAATTCGCCACAGCCGTTCTCATTCCAACTGCTGCGTATACATCACCTGCTTTAACATGGGTTAAATTACACCTGTAAATCGCACACCAGGTTGATCTTATATGCTTTATTCGAGAGATTTCGTGTTTTATAGTGCCTCCAGCACTTTTCCAGCAGCAAACGATGCCGTATTCACAGAGAAATTAATCGATTCAGGTTAAAATTTCGATTCTCCCGCCAAATTGAGTGTTTTCGTGACGTCCGCCAGGAAGCCACAATGGCGGGTATACAAATGAACTTCTAGTGCGTCATTAGGCTCTGCAGCCTTGCTTTCTGTCAGCCCTCCCAGACGGCGCTACCATACGTAGCCACGGACCGTTGTCAGCCGTTGCTTTGTTTTTGACCGCATTTGCACCTGGCTTGTTTTTGTTCAGATAAAAAGTAATTGTTTCGGGAAGCATGGGGTATGCTCGACAAACAGGGTCACGTAAGACAACGACGCTTACGCCAATCGGTCACTGCCGTGTCAGACAACTCCGAAGCGGCGAACTGCTGTGCAGCTAAAACAGCCATAATGTGCCCAGTACCAACTGCAGTGCGCATCAGTACTTCTAGGTTTGCGTATATTTTTGCAACTTTCATTGTTTACCACACCATTCTTACTACTGTAAAATGAATATGTATTACAGTTAAGCGCAAAAAGCTCGTTCGGCAAGCGTATAGGCCCTGCCTAATTTGCGTTTGCTTTTTCCAGCCTCAACAAATCGCACAGCTGGACATATGACATCATAGGTTCTAGCGCGGGAAATGAGGTAGTGGGTCGCATGGCCATTCCCTTTTTTCCTAATTATGTAGCTTATATGAGCGAACTGTGCATTAAAAGTGGTGTCAGTATGATTCTAACGCAGCAATCTTTCAGAAAAATTGCGCACACATTCGATCGTAGGGCTGCACATCTTTCTCTTCCAGCTTTATTGCAACGGCAAATGCCTCACTGAAATGTACACAAAAATCACCAGTTCTTTTTTTTTTTCCTCTGCTGTCGAGTGTAGCTCACTTCAAGCAATAGTAGTCATTACGCCCGAAACTTGCATCGTTGCCACCAGCATCAGAACATCACAAATTTAGCGTCGCATAATAATATATACAATGCCACAGCTTGAAAAACAAGGCCCGATGCCCCGGGCCTCAAAATAATACATTTCTTTTTCCCGCTAAACAGGGGCAATATAATGTACACGCGATAATGACCACATCTACTTCATTTCCTTCAGAGAACCCGTGAAAAAACACGTTTCAGAAATTAAATCGCTTAAGGTTACCGAGTATACTTTTTGTTGCTTGCTTAACGCGCATGCAATCTGTGTTCTGTGAAGGAAATGAACCAAAAATGGTTGTCAAAGTTCTGTACCAACATTACACATCGACTGGGCCTCTGGAAAGTAACAGGGAGTGAAGGAATCCATGGCAAAAACGAGAGAAAAAAGATACACACGCACACACACATTGCAGTGAAACACGATCTGTAGTCATCTCGAACATTATTGATCTGTGACAAAAACTGCTGCCACACAACCGGTATTTCATGCCAGAAAGATTATTACGGTTTGTTATTCGCAGGTTATGTCACGTCACCATACAGCATACCCTCAACAGTGCAAAACAACTTTTTTTTTACACAGCTCGAAGAGCAGCTTTTCGCAAGAACTACCTGCAATGTTACAGGAAAGAAATAGCTACAGGATCACAGAAAATAATTTGAGCGATGCCGGAACGACATCTCTGAACAAAAATTATTTCCTCCACTATTTCAAAGTGACCACACAAACAGATCTGGAGTAGATTTGGCATCAAAGGGCTACTAAAACAAACTATGACAACTTTCCATATGTTACATTACACAGCAATCTGGTTATAATGCCACGTGCTGACATCATTAACTAGTGACACGAAATTGGTACACTGTGTTTGCAAAGACACATTTATATCTTCAGGTAACAATTACACACAGTGGTACGCGAGAGGCGTCAACTTGCCGAAAAGCGCACACTGACAGCAAGGAGCGAGAGAGAGAGAGGCATCATGGTATTTTTGTTCGGTCACAGCGTGGAACGAAAGGTTTGCAACCTACAATACGCACGCACTGCTGGGAAAAAAAAAGGAAAAATGTACAACCTTCCAACAACAAACGCGGCGCTCTATTCTCCGCGTGGGTTTTGAGCTAAGGCCACTCTAATGAGAACACGACCTACCTACGTTCCCACCCCACATGATGACAAGGCGGGAAATTTAAATAACAATCTGTCATTGCACACGCACACAAAAAACGACACGACACGGCTGCCTTGGCATTCGCAAGTGTGCCAATAGAATCCACCGTGACAGTAAGAAAATGCCAAGTGAGCTGCGAAGGTAGTATAATACACTTGCTACACCATTGCTCAGGCATTATTAACTGCAAAAATCAATTCCAACTCAATATCATCACAAGTATAACTCCACAAGGAACCAAAAAGAACACATGCTACATTCTGCAGCAATATAACCCATTGAATGCAACATAGCCAAGCCATTCAGCCATAGCCGTAGCCGTAACCACTGCAGAGCCATAGCCATTCAGAAAAGGCTCTCTTGCAAAGGGTTGCAAGGTCTTTTTGAAACTCGTGCAAAGTTTCCGCCACGTCTGTATTACAAGTCGCAGATAATAGTGGAAGAAAAGGACTTTTGAACTCGGTCTTCAGTTTTCTATTGCCATCCAGTCAAGGTCAATACGACAAGTAATCTTGATTTTCTTCAAGCCACCGGAAAAGCCTAAGCATGGCAACAAAACTTTTGCTTATGTTTAGCTTGAAAAAGCTGCCGCATTAGCAACGCGTTACTTCTGCAGACTTCTGACTCAGCCACAGCCAGTGCCTTGGACAAACACAGCCCTTACGACGTTTATGCGATTTGACAACCTTCATTACAGGGCATAACTTTTCAAATCACTGAATACAAATACCACGAGCGGGAGAGTTTCAAGATTCGGCGGCACTGCTCGAAAACGTCTCCGAAATCCCTCCCAGCATTATACGCGCATGTAATAATACGCCTCAACGCATTTACCTCTGCCACTCCTGCATTCCGAGAACACAAGGTCAAGGTGTTTCTGAAGCAGAGCAGGGTAGAAAATTATTGTGGCCAGGGATTCCCGGTGATTCCCAAGGTGGCAGCATATATTAACAGTGCATAGATGTACGGCAAGAGACTATTATCGTGCCCTCTTCACTTATAGCCTTGAAGTCTTAATGCAGCTGGCAGTATTATCGTGGAGGCTGTGCTAGGAAAGCCTTCGTCACTAAATTTTGAGACTAACGAGACTAGCAAGATAGTCTGCCATAGATAGCTATACTGTGTCGCCCATCTGTACTCCAAGCTGCAAATGCTGTTCGTTGGGATTGCATACGGAGGTCCACTTTGAATTGAAGCAATGCACAAAGACATGCAGAGATATAAGGGGGGGGGGTCAAAACGCTGTTGTGGAATTCGTTTGATGGATATTCAGCACCGTAACAGTCTTGCACGCACTGTTTACATGCCTGCCCCAAACTTAACCCGAGGCGCTCTACAATCCACAAACCCTGAACTAGCCTCATTTTGTTGTTGCTTTATTGCCAGCGACACCATTTTCCTTTCTGAAATTTCCTGGCTTAAAGCATGGCTTTTTAAAATAGCTCTGCTGCTGCCTTAGAGGATCTGTCATTGGATTTTCTGACAAGTAGGGCAGGGTAGCCTTCGGGCAACTTCTCTCGGAAAACGGGAAAATGTTGCTGACACAACTAGACCCCCTTGGCAAAAAGCTGCCGCAAAACACTACACCTCTGGAGCGGCCAGACGTAAAAGAAAAATATGTAAGAAAATAGACTCCCATTATTTTTCAAGGGGCACCAGCGCAGCTGCTTGGCGGCAACATGTAACAACAAGCGTAAAGCGTGTAGCGATTACCCCAAAGCTGTTCCTCGTCAGAAACCTTGCTCTGCATAGGTGAATAAAAAACTCCTTCCTTTTGTAGCACTGCAGTTCACGTTTAGACCATCAGCAATTCAAATGGAGTGACGATGCAGCAAGATTTAGAGGCACACCGTGGCCACTAGTGACATGGCTAAAGTTTTCTACAATCTTTTCCGTACAAGAGACAATACGGTTTCCCATACGGGACCGATCTCCGTATCGTTTCCGTATGAGATATTCTCTGCACATTCTTCGTCACTGTAGTGGCCAGTGCAAACACGTGCACCTTTTTTGCTGCGTCATTTCCAAGCTGGCAAGAGGCAATACAGCAACGAACGTTGGAGTAAGATTCCTAGCCAGATTCCTAGCCCACTATTCATCTCGGCCAGGCAAGGTTGCTTACTGGCATATTGAGCGCCCTCTATGTACTACAGGCCAATGTTACAGGTCACAGTCCATAGTGGAGTGGAGTCACAATACTTTCCACGAAGGGTGACCAACAGAATTGCACCTTTATGGTTTTGGATTTCCTGTAGTTTGTTCAAAGCTGTGAAGTCGGGCTAGCTTTGAAGGCGTTCTATACCTACACTTGATTTCAAAGGTACAGCAGCAATACACCGCCCACCATTCACTTTTTTTTTTTAACACCGTGCACCCCGACGCTGCAAGCATACAATTTTTTTCAGCTCTCGTTATTACAAGCCTCTTGCAACGCAACGGCTGAGTTTGCGCAGGCTTCCTGCAAAAGACTAGCTAAAGCACACAGAGGCACATCGAGAAGCAAACTACCACCTTCTTTGGCTTCAGCTCACGGCACACTGCTGCCAGTAAGTGTTGCTCCTGGTTCCAGTGGTCTCAGAGACTGCTTTGCAGAACAGCAGCTGCTTTGCCTGGCAAAAATGCCTAGGAATCCGGAGTGACGACGCCGGCCCACTAGAAATCACATTCTATCACTGCCTCACCAGGACGTCCAGTTTCAGATGACAACACTCGCTGTCGGGGCTGCCCAGTGAGGTCAAGGAAGAGCAAAGGACGACCACAAGCCAGTGAAAGGCAAGGACTTCACGCCCACCTCACGGATGGTTGCATCAATTTTCTCCCGGGGTATTGCGAGGCGAGACTGTTCTCCGCAACAGTCATCTGGCGAAAAAGAGCCTCCTGCAAAAAGGGGGCGGTCACCAAAAACCTTGTCCATTCAGCTGAAGTCGTTTGGCCACTAACTTTTGACGGTCTTCGAAGGTGTGAGAGAGGCAGTCGATGGCGGCATTGGTATGCCAACGCCTCTCCAGTCTCTGCTAAATAAGCGGGCAGCAATTTACCAGAGCAAATCTCAGCGCTGGTAAACCCCCGAAGCCTTTGTCTGAGAATAGTACCAATTGCTCACCATCAAGACATTAAAAAAGTCGCAGTCATCACAAGTTGTCACCTAACCGCCATCACAACCCTGCTTTTCTATAGGACAGCATCAATTTGGCAAGAGAACACCTTGCAGAGGAATCTTGTCGATGTCCTTTGAAACGATAGCAGGGACAGTGCAGCATTTGGAGCAGGGCACATGAACAGTCACTCTTTTCCTAAACTTCCGCCCACAGATACCTCTGTGATGCTACTGTTTGTGGCACAGATATGGCTTATGTGCCTTTCACAGATACGCTGAAGCTGAGTGACAGCTGCGAGGGAATTTAGGTTGATGTAGCAAGCATGTATTGTAAGCCGATTCACACGTTCCACCTTGTGAAACATTGGAAGTGAGCTTTGAAGAGGAGCTGCTTGACAAGTCAATAAGACAGGGTCCAACAGCAAGGTGAACACTCTCCCTACGCAGCAGGTTGGTGAAAACCCCAAGACTCATGGTTAATTCCACCATCGATGTTGCGCACTCTTGGCGAGAAGGAAGCGTGAGAAGAATTTTGCCCAGAATTTGTCACGCGCACAGGCTTCGGTAACTGCAGGTAGCACGATGGCAGGCTGATCTCGAAGTGCTTGCAACTTTCGCCAAATGTCGCTGCGCGCCGAGAAAGAAACAGCTCTGTCGACGTTGTCCACTTCAGGTGAGTGTGTGAGTAGAATTTGCCATCACACAGGCTTTGTCAAAGCCCAACGATAAAGAGGTTACCGACACACCACTCGGAGATGACCGCAGTTGTCGCAGATGTGACCGGCTGGTTCGCAGCCTAAATCTCGTGAAAGATAACGCTCACGAAAACGTGTTCTTTTGCAATCTCAAGGCTGTCAGGGCAGGCTGATCGAAGAAAGGGCACACCAAAGTGGAGATTTGATGAGCAACACCACTGCTCGCGTGAGAGGCCAGCCAGACAATCGACCAATGCCGCAACTGCTCCCAGTGAAAGCGAGGGCTGATGACAAGACGTGGGGAAAAGAAACCGCTGCCCAGAGCCTGCATTTTGTTACTGGTCGCACAAATGAACACACGTCCTGAAATCTCTATGACGTCAGGGAGAAGGGGAGCTGCTGTGGGCAGGCCAATCGAAGGAAGTGCGCACCGAAGTGAGATTCGTTGTGTGACACTGCTGTTCGATGAGGGAGGCCAGCCAGATGCCCGGACGATGTCGCCCACGCACTCTGGCGGCCGTGCCAAGGAAGGGGAGCTACTGCTGCCACTGTGGCTGTCTCGTAGGAGGAGGTGTGGCTTCTTCTTCTTCCTCCCTCGCCTAGGAGTTGCTGGCCCCGCAGAAAGGGTCGCATCCGGAGGAGGCCGAGGCCCTCTCCAGGCGGCTGAGCTCTTCCTGGAGCAGCTGGAGGGTGGCCAGCAGCGAGTGCTTCTCTCCCTCCAGGCGGTTCAGCTCTGCACGCTGCTCCTCCAGCTGACGGCGCTCACCCGCGCTGCTGTTCTCCAGCTCAGAGACCTGTGCGGGCAACAGAAAAGAACAGAAAACACAGACCCTTGATATTGAAGATGCATTTTTCGTTTACTTCACCCTCGACATCAACATGCGCTGCAGGACTTTATGCGCTCTTCCTTAGTCTTTCCGAACACAATGATATCGTTCATGTAGGAAGGAACGCTCTGCTCGGATGAAGATGATTTTCGCCAATACGACTCTTTTTTTTTCCAATGAAAATATGAGGCAAGGGAAGGTGGTGCAGTCTTCTTCATGTCCACCTAGGACGGAAGGGCAAAGAAGCTTAAGCGCATGGAATCATTTACTTTTGATTCATTCGTTCGGTGCATCAAAGTGAGAACAGTAGACCTTTGGGCGAGTTCGTATTCCCTTGCAAATGTGTAAAATGCAAAACTTTAGACGAAGGACAAAAGAGGAACGCCACAACGCTTGTCTCTCTCGTCCTCTTTCGCCCGTGGACTATCTTTTTGTGCTTTACACATCTGCATTACTAGAGTGCTTGTGTGAGAAAAGAGGTTTTTTTCCCAGCACCTCAATCGTGATGACTACTGGATTGGTACATGTAATGTTTGTGCAACAAAGCACCTGTTAGCTCAAACACCACCAAGCACAGCAATAATATTTCAAAGGCAAAAGTAATTTGATTGATTGATTGATTGATTGATTGATTGATTGATTGATTGATTGATTGATTGATTGATTGATTGATTGATTGATTGATTGATTGATTGATTGATTGATTGATTGATTGATTGATTGATTGATTGATTGATTGATTGATTGATTGATTGATTGATTGATTGATTGATTGATTGATTGATTGATTGATTGATTGATTGATTGATTGATTGATTGATTGATTGATTGATTGATTGATTGATTGATTGATTGATTGATTGATTGATTGATTGATTGATTGATTGATTGATTGATTGATTGATTGATTGATTGATTGATTGATTGATTGATTGATTGATTGATTGATTGATTGATTGATTGATTGATTGATTGATTGATTGATTGATTGATTGATTGATTGATTGATTGATTGATTGATTGATTGATTGATTGATTGATTGATTGATTGATTGATTGATTGATTGATTGATTGATTGATTGATTGATTGATTGATTGATTGATTGATTGATTGATTGATTGATTGATTGATTGATTGATTGATTGATTGATTGATTGATTGATTGATTGATTGATTGATTGATTGATTGATTGATTGATTGATTGATTGATTGATTGATTGATTGATTGATTGATTGATTGATTGATTGATTGATTGATTGATTGATTGATTGATTGATTGATTGATTGATTGATTGATTGATTGATTGATTGATTGATTGATTGATTGATTGATTGATTGATTGATTGATTGATTGATTGATTGATTGATTGATTGATTGATTGATTGATTGATTGATTGATTGATTGATTGATTGATTGATTGATTGATTGATTGATTGATTGATTGATTGATTGATTGATTGATTGATTGATTGATTGATTGATTGATTGATTGATTGATTGATTGATTGATTGATTGATTGATTGATTGATTGATTGATTGATTGATTGATTGATTGATTGATTGATTGATTGATTGATTGATTGATTGATTGATTGATTGATTGATTGATTGATTGATTGATTGATTGATTGATTGATTGATTGATTGATTGATTGATTGATTGATTGATTGATTGATTGATTGATTGATTGATTGATTGATTGATTGATTGATTGATTGATTGATTGATTGATTGATTGATTGATTGATTGATTGATTGATTGATTGATTGATTGATTGATTGATTGATTGATTGATTGATTGATTGATTGATTGATTGATTGATTGATTGATTGATTGATTGATTGATTGATTGATTGATTGATTGATTGATTGATTGATTGATTGATTGATTGATTGATTGATTGATTGATTGATTGATTGATTGATTGATTGATTGATTGATTGATTGATTGATTGATTGATTGATTGATTGATTGATTGATTGATTGATTGATTGATTGATTGATTGATTGATTGATTGATTGATTGATTGATTGATTGATTGATTGATTGATTGATTGATTGATTGATTGATTGATTGATTGATTGATTGATTGATTGATTGATTGATTGATTGATTGATTGATTGATTGATTGATTGATTGATTGATTGATTGATTGATTGATTGATTGATTGATTGATTGATTGATTGATTGATTGATTGATTGATTGATTGATTGATTGATTGATTGTTAGGCATAATGCACCCAAAGCCACACATGGGCTCTGAGGCGCGCCATAGTGCAGGGCTCCAGGTTAATTTGAACTGCCTGGGGATCTTTAACGAGCGCCAAAACCTCAGCAGACGGCTGTTTTCGCTTTTTGCCTCCATCAGAAAAAGCAGCTACCATGGCCGGGATCAAGCCTGTGTCCTTAGGCTCAGCAGCACAACGCCATCGCCATTGAGCCACCGCAATGGGTAGAGAGTAATTTGTATTGTTACGATTCAGCGAGCGGCTACTCTGTTCACGTGTGCTGCAAGCTTTGTGCAGTGCTCTTGTGCTTTGCGGCAGAGCCTACCCTCCTCGAACACGTCACTACACGTGTTTGCCGCATGGGGCCCGTTGGCGGTGACTCAAGCCGTTACAGCTACAAAACACGAAACAAACTTCTTCGTGTTGAGACGTGCACCGGCAAAGTGGATTCTGCTCGCCGAGATCTCCTCTCTCCCTTTCTCAGACTCAATGAGCGCCGCTACTGTCGGTTCTCACAAACTCTGGAAAGAACGTTGTGTGTGTGTGTACTATTTTCGGGCCGTGTGCACAGAAACCGCAGCCGTTACTGCTTCTGTGTATAAAACCCACCCTCTTGGTGGATAGTTTAGTTCGTTTTGCAGCAGCAAATCCATGCTGTCGCTCTATCGAGTCAGGTTGTAAGCTTGCCCTGCGAAGTACTGTTCCTGCATTGCTTCGGCTCATCTCTCGCCATGCGGTAAACCAGTTAAGTATGCCTTTGGCTTCTTGCCGTCTTCACCAAGGCCGCAACTTTTGCTGGCCACTCAACCACCATACTACCACAAATGACGGAAGCAACTAAGCCAGGTTCGGGGACGCCTTCTTGAATGTAACAGTATCCATGCAACCAGAGCTATGCAACTCCACTGTAGAATAGTAACAACGCACTATAACAATTCTGTTCATGGCGAGAAATTCATTATTGCTTGACATTTGAAATTCAAGACGTGCAATAAAATGAAAATGTTGTACCTGCATTGCATACTCTCTGCTGACCCTTTTTGTTAGTGTTGCCTGCAGAGTTCTGCACACTATCGTGCTTGTCTATGTTCATTCCTTTTTTTTTTCATGGCGTCATAACATGCAACCTGTCACCAGGCACACACAGTTGGTAAAAGTGATTTTACGATTACGGATGGTGAATTGTTGCCCACAGTCATGTTGGCGCAAGTGTGAAGCCATGGGCAGTAATGGAAACACCAGAGTACTTGTGGAGGAAGGGGGGTTAAAACCTACTTCCACTTTTCCCACGTTACAATGTGCATGGCTATGCGCCAGCCTGGGTTGGAAGGCAAAACACTGCAAAACATTAGCAAAGACCTGAACCGCAGGTGTTTTCTCCCTGGGCCACATAACACGCTGCTCATTACAAACAGAGAGAGGAAGTCCCTGCTCTTTTCCCCCCCATTTGGCGGTGGTGCGGTACCTGTTCTCGGAGCATGCGGTTGTCCCTCTGCAGAGCGTGCAGCTGCGAGAGTCGCTGGCGCAGCCGCTCGTTCTCCTCCACCAGGCCACTCAGGTCAGGCTGGTCGGCCGCCGCCGGCCCCGTCAGCCCCGACAGGGGCGCCGGACGCTCCTCACTCCGCCACAGCAGCTGCTGCACAGCCTCGGCCAGGGACTCTGTGGAGACGGCATGTCACAAGCACGCGTTGGAGTGTGATCACTACACGGCTACGATCACTGTTTCAATGGTAGTCACCATCATCAACATTATTGTTCTCTTTATGTCCACTGCAGGACAAAGGCCTCTCTCTAAGATTTATTTCCTGTCACGTCTTCTATTGTAAGCCTCCTTCTTTCCTCTCTTTCTCTCTTCCTATCCTTTGAAACTCCCACTTCTCTTCCCTGGACTGGGTTGTAAGAGGGTGAACTCCCTGATCAGTTCGACAATATCCCCAGTTCTTTTCTCTTCCCTGCTTTCTTAATAAATCACCACCACCACCTTGGTCTTGCCTTGTTTTGTTACCTTCCCCTGGCAAACTATTTATTAAACAAATAATCCACCTGTTGCCCCTCATCCACACTGCATGGCCTGCTTCACCCAACTTCTTGAGGTAATTAATTATTTCAACGAATTAGTTTCTTCACCAATATAACCAATTTGAAATAAAAGGTTGCAGAGTGTCCAGAAATATGCCAGCTACCTACGTTTTTGCGAGAAAGTCCTCAAATGGGTGTGAAAATCTGCGGTGTTCAAATAAAATAGCGGACAATTTAGGTAGTGAGCAAAATTGCAGCCACACTCACCCGCTGACAGCAATGGCAGCTGCACTCACTGATGCGGCATGATGTTCAGGGCGAGAGCGCGCTGAACAATTGTTACTTAAAAGATATGCTCCAGCAGTTTGTAACTCAAATTTGCCGCACTTACTTCAATCAGTGAAAATTCTCTATACCACCTGAATTACAATTAAAACAACGTTTCAATTACACTCCACAACTTTATAAATGAAGGTTTTGACTACATACACCTGATAAATTTAAATTATATTGACTAGTATTTTGTTGTCTACCCAGAATGTAAAACAAGGGTGAAAATGATCATTCTTTCCCTCACCACTAAAAATTTAAAATCTTTTAATTTTATTCCTGGGTCCAAATTACACGAGACACCACGCATAGAGCATGCAGAAGGTATTTCATGCTATGAAGTACAATGTGTTGCTGTAGCGACTATTAAACCCACTCTTCACGCTGTACGTCGATGATGGTCTATACAGTCAGGCAGCCAATATCAGCTATTGAACATTTTTAATTCGGTAATTAACAAGGTGTGTTAATTAACTTTTCATTAGTGCTGTTACGGTACAGGCTTACAACAGTAAAATGAAAAAAAGTAATAACCACAAGTACCTGACTTGAGGATAATTCCTCAGGGCAAAAAGAAATGCATCCCCCAAAACTTCCCATTATTAAATAATTGATATTCCGCGCCATGTTTTGCAAATGTAGTACACCGAAATATATGATGCAGAGCACTAGTGTATTGTAAACGAAACTTTGGAAACCCTCAACTCCAGCCCAAATAAGTCCCAAAAGCATATGCTCATTAAAATCGAATACCAGCCTAAACAACACTAGTACTTGCTTATTATTGGCATAGCAGGGTAACCATATTCACCGGTTTGTCTGAGGAAAAAATTGCATGGACTGTGTCAACACCAAAGTCATAATCGACGCTTATATTTCCACACACACACACAAAAAAAAGGTCACGTAACGCAGCTACGCACCCACGCAAGCAGAAAAACAAAAACATATAAACAAACAAAGAATGTGCTCAAGAGTCAATTATGCATTTCATGTGGGTGGTGGGTGCAGACATGTTATCAGGTGAAAAAGACTATGCAGGCAGAGGGCTCCGTGGGCCTTACCAGTGCTTCTTGTGCGAATAAAAAACTGAAAGAAATCGTAACAGATAACAATCACCCCTTTTTAGATAGCAATACCACGTTTTCCACACCTTGCCTCAACAAAGAAGCAAGAGCAGTTAATGTACGTAGTGACATGCAGTGAATTCCTGTTGCATGACTGCCTCTCACTGAACATTCTTTATATATTTTTCAGTGCTCACAGAGTTTTAAAAGGGTGGCCCCTATACTTGGTTTGCCATACGGTACGTTGGAACCCCAAGGTGATGAGAGCTGTCTTCGTGCAATAATAAACGAAGCTGTTGCACCCATGAACGGATTGTACTGTGAACAAAAGCTTCGCACTTTCTCTTTTTCGAGCCATGAAAACAACATGCGTGCATTTAAATTTAGTGCGCATAACATTCGAGTAAATACAGTATTCGAAAATGAGGCACCTCTCGTTATCACACAGTGAAACAAGCACACCAAAAATCCCCAGAAAGCAGTGAGAGGATGATGTTAATGCGTAGTATTTTTCGCCGAGCACTTTTGCAGCCAAGACCTTGCAATGCCCTGCCTTTTTTACAAAAGTGCAGATTTGGCGGAGGTAACACCTTTAATTGTTATAATAGCATACATGGAGATCATTGGTTGAACTGAATTCTTAAAAACCAAAAAATCAGACGTGTAGAAAAAATTAAAAGTTTACAAAAATGAACTGAAGAAATCAGAAATATGCATCTTGTACATCTCCAAAATATGGAGACTAAACTAGAAAAGCCCCGAAAAGAATATTGGAAACGTGAATAAAAGACAATGAGAACAGACCAACCCTGCACTACACCTCGCATCTACGGAAATATACATAATCTGCGAATTAAAGGCACTTAATTGCTGTAATGGTACAAATTTACACCATGGGTGAAAAGACACAAAAGAAAACTTAAAGCAAATAAATAACCCGAACTCACTTGGCTATGACTAGCCAAATCTGGCTGCAAAGAACTCGCAATGTAAACGAATTCTACACATTACTAGGCAATTCTCTGAATTTCTGAAGACTTTTTTCGTAGAGATATTACCCAAGTAATCAGTATTGGCAGAGTCCTTCAATGCTTCTCTGGTCATGAAACTCCCGGCCAAGTTTTGTACGGGGACAAAGGCTACCGCGAGGGGTGCAACTGCAGATCGGAGGGCATCGAGCGGCCGCCGCTGCTCTGTTGCCAGACCGGCAGGCAGAAACGCAGTAGCAGCATGCCCGTTCGCACCAAATTTTTTCGCCACTCACAAAATGATAAGTCCATTTGAGCAGCTCACGACACGTAAAGCAGCAGCGCACTGCTGATAAGGCGGCGAGCGTCTGTTTTATCTTACTCCGTGGTCCGTTCCCTGCCAAACGCGCTCTGACCACGCCCCCGGCTGCCTTCCGATCAACACCAGCGCCGCAGCGCGGCAGCGTACGAAGCTCTCCCATAGCGTGACGGCGAAGTTTCATGACCAGAAAGGCATTGAAGGACTCCGGTATTGGTTTGTCTAAGCACATTTGCTCCAGTAAGATTTCTATTTTCCTTTTTCAAAAACACTCCTTGCACACCGCCCCTCACAAATTTCTGACAGCACGGGCAAGCGATTGAAGAAACGTGTGCTCACTGCAGCCAGTGGGGAGGACGTAGACCGCTCCTGAGGGTGTCCGGTCCACCAGGCACTGGGGCACCTTGAGCAGGAGCCCACCATTCTGTTCACCCGTTGACCCCGATGACGTGGGTTCATCCTGCGCGCATGCACATGCTTTAGCCACCAACTGGGCGGTGGAAAATTTCTACACGTCAAATCATTCAGCTGCAACCAGTCGATTGTGCCTTGACTGCTGCTTCCCGAGCACCAGCGAACACAGAAAAAACCCGCATCTGGATCACTGAGCAGGCACAACCATCATCATCATCATCATAATTTATTATACCCTTAAGGGCCCCTTGCGGGGTATTACATAAGGGGGGGCAACTACAGAAATTCCACAGCAGGTGATGGTCGATAGTACAGGCGTAGAAGTGAGGCAGATTCATAAATAAATGGCAGCAACACAGCAAATATATGTACATATGTACCTAAAGGAACTGTAACAATAAAAATAAGCAGCGAAGACCCCATTCAAAATAATTAATATGAGCCATTGATTGGCCACATGAACCAATCAATCTCACACATGTTCCCACCCGCGGTCACGTAGCGGGGCTTTATTCCTTTTTCACTTGTGCCACAGCAGTGGAAGCCATGTTGGGGAAATACAGTCCTTACTTGCGCAAAGACACTCTACCACGACTGTATCTGCACCCAGTCAGCTCAGCAGATGAGCAATGTGATTTTTCTGGTCACATTTCTTTCCTTTAGTAATGCGATCCTTAGCCTTAGCAAAAAGAAAGAAAGAAATGGTGGTTTGACAACCACTGGTACGTTCGCTATCTGAATAACTAAGCTCATTATTTAAGCTCATCTTAATAACAAAGCTAATTAACCTTCGGTTGCACCAGTGGCAAGAAGCCATTTTGAGTGCCCATTTCAAACACCAAAGGTTAACCAGCTGTAAAATTAGCTCCAAGTGGTGCATAAAAGAAAAAAGGATTCTTATTGCACTCACCAGGCTTCATAGTATTGGAAAATATAAAGGTTACAGTTTTATGAGCAACACTGTTTTGTCTGTCGTTCCTCCAAAAATGACTAATTATCTCTCATTATCTTGGTAACTAATTGACTTGCTCAAAAAAAAATGCCATATTTGAAATTAAGGCGAAAAAAGCAGCAAGGCTGACAAATTCCACAGAGTTTACTTCACAATTAAAGGAAGCTGTTTTAAGAGCATTGTCCATCCTTATTAAAGGAGCCACGAAGACAAAATACAAGTTGGGTTTATTAGAAAGACTGCTTAGTCCCGATAACAATGATACCAATATCACCGCAATCTGCGAACAAATAACGGAGATATTACACAAAATGTTTGAAGCAGTCGCGACCCCCTACCCGCAACTTTTCTATGACGTCACGGAACCTTGTTTGTGCGATTGGCGGCCGCCTAACTGACCTGTCGCGACGACACATGACTGGACGTCTGTAATGGGGCCTCTAGTTCCATTTGACCGCATCACTTGAATGCTATTATGTTTGATTGTTGGCCCGTATGACGTCATTCTTGCTCATAACACGTCACTGAGGCGCAAAATTTAAAAGTTTTCAAATACGTCTTGTTTTTTTTTCGTTAAAAAACCATCTTTTGTGGCTGTAATGGAGCTGAGTGAGATACTGAATCCTAGTTCTTTCAAATTAAACTAAGTTGTATTTTCTCTTTATGGCTCCTTTAAAGGTTTCACCACATAATGTTGCGACCCCAGTAAGGTTCCAGACAATAACCTGATTGGCCGGTACGGTTCCGGCACGCATGGATAGACTCACCAGGAGGGTGACGCTCAGGCCGTGCAGCAGCAGGCGCACAGGCAGCGCCCGGGGTGGAGGTGGCTCCACCTGTGCCAGCTGGGCCAGCCCCGCCAGGGCCTCGGCACTCAGCCGCACGCACAGGCCCCGCACCAGGGCACGCAGCCGCCCACTGGGGGCGCCCCCGCTCTCCACCAGCGGAGTGGGGCAGGTGGGGACGGGGCTCTCCCAGCGCACACTCAGCAGGCAGCACTCCTCCTCCACCCCTCCGCCTCTGGCGTCACCAACGGAGGACGAGCCTCCTCCACCTCCTGGCATCAAGACAGGGCCGTTTCAACAATCACTGACTCTACAAGAGTCGATTATCAACCAATAGTCAACCAAGCAATTTTTTAATGCTTAATCTATAGTCACCCAGCCAGCATGCCAGGGTGTTGCAACAGCACGATTGCAAATAAACAAGGATTAAGCACTGTGTTGGAAGGTGTGAGCAGAAAGCAGACATACTGCTGTCAGCTTTCCACACAAGAGCCTGCTCTCATTGATTCATGTGCTGCAACAAGCTGCTGATGCATCACCTACTCAACGTCTACCCGACAATGCTAGCAAAAAAAAAAAAAAAAAAAAAACTCCATAAGTGGTCTGTATGAGTGCATATACGAACGCATCATGATGTCCAACGAAACTCCTGAACCTGAACCACCTGAACTGAACAGAACTGCCTTGTGTTGTCAATAGGCTTTGTCTGCTTGCTGCTTGAGACACTTCGCATTACGACATGCTTCCTTCTGCCTTATTTTTCAAACGGCTCTGATCTGTCTCGTATGTGTTGCACTGCATCTCTATCTTGCCACCATGCAATGGAAGAGTTGACGACAACGGTGAATCTCACCACCTGTGTGTTTGCACATTTGCTTGCGTACTTCCGCTCCCTTCTTTCATCTACAGTGTACTGGCGAGGGCGGCCACCCTTCGCTACTGCCAAGTTTAGGCTCACGCTATGGAACACCTCGCGCTGTGGAACGCTTCAAGGGCACGTGGATTAAAAGCTGTTCCATGGCTTCCTGTGCGGCCACTGCAGCCTGCGCCTGCCGAGCTGGCTTTTTCACTCCATTTCGCATCAAAAAACAGCCAACTGCCTGCGCAACCAGCTCCCTTAACGCACCTGCTGCCATTGCCGCTGCCGCCGTGTGCCGCTCTTCCAGCGCCAGGTGCTGGCTCTGGAGCAGGAGGGCCGCTCCGTCGGCACCGGCCCAGCCCACCAGCTGCAGGTCGTGCAGGCGCACGCACACGCACGGGCGGCCGCTCCCGCCCCCGCCCACGCAGTGGCGCCACTCCGCGCTGACCCCCTGGACTCCCCCGGAGGACGCCTGGTCCATCGCGAGCAGCTCGGCGGCATCCTGGCCAACCTCGGCAGCGCCGGATCGGTTCAAGACCTCGTCGAGCACTCCGGTGGCGAGCAGCAGCTGGTCCGAGTCCGAGGACAGGTCACTTCGCAGCGAGACGCTGTCGTCGTCTGCCACGGACTCCAGCTCACCGTCCGTGGCGCCTGCGCGCGTGTGGGGGGGAAGGTTTTCAAATGAGGATGTCCAACAAATGAAAAAAAAGGGGGGGGGTTCCGGTGGCTTTATTTCATTCCAGTTCCACCAAATCACTTCCTGAACCAGTTCGGCAAGCTAAATTGATAAGATCTGTGTGTTTAAACAAGCTGAATTCGCAAGTTGTACGCTTTGTTTTTGTTGTGTTTGGATTGCAACAGTGCAAGATTGAATGTTTCTTTACCCTTTGTTTTTGTTCTGATTTTATCTGTCCTCTTTTCGATGCTGTTTTTGAACCCTGACAGTGTCATTCTTTGTTTGGTTTTTGTTTGTTTGGAACGAAAGTTTTGGCACTAATTATTTTTTACCACCAACATGTCCTGCACATAATTGTTCGGAATAAGACTGCCTCTAAAGCAGAATGTAGCAGTGCCCTTGCCTCCGCTGTAAAACACTGAGTTGGGGAGGTATTAGGCAAGTCTCAAACAGGAGGGCGGATAGATCACAATAACCGGTAACAATCCACATTGCAGTCACTACAGCAGTATAGCTCGAAAGATGGCTTAATTGTATGTTCGGCTGATGCAGTGAGACACTCACAAAGACAAATGCAGAATGGTATTACACACATTTGAAATAACTGTCTTGGCATTTCATTCTATCCACTCTTTTCTGCCTAAAAGAATGTTAGCGCAGAAAGTGCAGTTTATATTCGGTAACCATTAGAGCAGAAGATTCTTTTTGTCAAACTTGTAAAGGAAACTACAGCAACACTTCACATGCCAGCGAGAAGCTACAATAATGTCGGTATGACAGTACAGCGGTGAAATCTTGAACTGAAAAACCCTACTGATGCAGCCCACCAGGGTGCAGCAGGTTGAGAAGAAACCCAACTGAGCTTTCGTCTTCCTTCTCTCTTTTTTTATGTTTTTAACAGTGCTCCCTTTATAGTTTGTCTCAAAACACACAATCAGGTCGCACTTACACCTTATCCCCTCACAGCTCAGTGCCCGAGGTTATTAAGACATCCTGGTAATGAACACAAAGTTTCAAGGGGCTGACACCAATTTTTGGGGTTAATATTATTACCTAGTTCACTTCCCTTGCTCAACAGAATAGCCTGGCTGAAGTATGAACGGCCCGTGGCAAGATGAACATAGTAATTCAATTTATTTAATTCATCGCACCAATGGAACAGCATGGGGACGCGCAGAAACACTAGCGTGATATCTCCCAGTGAATACCGGCCTCCACAATGTTATGAAGTCGAAAAAAAAACAGTGAGGCCATGGCATGGTTCTGCATATGTGCCCTCCTTGCTCAAAGAAACGGAATCCGGAACAGATGATTTTTAGGCCATTCTGTGTAATCAATTATCCCACAATCAAGTATTTATTTATAGGGCTGTTACAGGTTCGCCAGGCCATTGAGCAGCAATAAACCCCAAAAAAAGAGAACAAAAATTTGGTGTGAGCACTCCTTTGACGAAAGCAGTAAAAAAAAAATACAAAGTTAACGCACAATAAAAATGTAAAAACACCTGCAAACAGGAGATTTCAGCATGGATTACCGTATTTATTCGAATATAAGGCAAGGTTTTTTTTTTTTCATACCCCGCCTTATATCGAAGCTCAGAAATATACTTTTTTTTTTTCTTTTTTAACTCTCCAAACTGCACCCTCGCCTTATAATCGTGACTGCCTTATAATCTAATAAACACGGTAATTAGGCTTCCCAGGTTGTCCAAGCAAATCAAGAGCTGCTCCCACCATGGCACATTTCGAGCCAAGGTTCTGATCCCATAGATGTCGGCCCAGAGACAAGTTCTCACCCTTGGCCAGCACAGCATCGATGCCGGCCACAAAGGAGGCCAGGCCCTTGCGGAGAGCCCAGGGCTGGTTGCCCTGCCCCCTGGTGGCTTCCCCGGCGCCGTGTGGCACCAGCGGTGGCAGGGGGGGCTGCAGCAGGGGCTGGTCCGGCGAGTCATCGGCCGCCATGCCCCCGCGCAACGGCACCTCGTCGGCCTCGCTGGTGGTGGTGGACGACGAGGGGCGCTCTGATGCGTCGCTCGGGGAGCCACCCCCCGGCACCCCAGCCGCGGTGGCCGACGACGGTGGCAGCAGCAGGGTCACCTCCACGTGGGGCCACATGGCCGTCACGCTGACCGAGGGCAGAACCTGCCCGCTGGGGCCCATGATTGCCTGCGAGGGCGACGAGAGTGTTAGCCCAAGGGTGGGCTCAATGCTCGCCTAAGGAAAGCCAGCCCACAAAAGAGGCCGTGATGACAAAATACAAGTTTGTTTCATTAAAAGGCTGCTTTATGCCAATAACGACGACACAAATTTTATCGCAAACTTCACACAAATAACCGTGACACTGAGGATGGCTTGTGAAGCAGTGGTGACCCCCCAGCTGCTTTCTCACAAAGTCTTTATGACATCACGGTATCTTGTTTGTGCGACTGGTGGTGGCCACCAATCTAAACCACTGCAAGGAACATGACTGGGCAGTTGCAGTGGGGCCTCTAGTTTCGTTTGATCATATCACTGGGATGCTAACAGGCAGCCAACACACTGATAACCGTGTTCTTAGTGCTCGCACATATTATGTCACTCCTGCGCACAAAAATGTCACTTAAAACTCTTTCGTTACCATGGGAAAATGACCAATTTTGAGAGGTGTAACAAAACATTTTTTCTGTGCTATACATATTGGTTCGGCACACATTGCGGTGACATAAAATGCAGATGATTCCCCGCGCTTCCCAACGACACCAGTTTTAATAATGTTTTCGTAAATAATGATTGCGAAAAAATTATCAAATCGAAATTTTTGTCCAGGCGTCAAAGAAAATAAAAAATAGGAAGTTGTGCATAATAAACCACAAGTAGTAGAAAAAATTAAGAATATATATTTTCTAGGTAAACATTTCAAAAACACAAAACCGTCCTAGCAAAAAAATTTGAGTTGCGCGATACAATTTGCAAGATATCAAAGAAAATGTTAGCACGTGTGGTGCTCGTGCCTTGCGATGAAGCCCAGCCTCTATTTCAAATTTTGCTATTTTGGATGGGTCTCTGGAAGAAATCTGGTGGTTTGACATCATTAAAGTCCCCAATTAGCCTCCACATGATGTAAAATACCTTGTCAGTGATTATGACCAGCACAATATTGAAGGCAAGCAAGCAATGCGGAAAAATCCGCTTGGAGTTGAAAACCAAACTGTGGTCAAAGCTTGTCAACGTTCTGATCATCACTTATCAGTCAGAACTTTAATTTGCGGTTTATTATCATGTTCTGACTCGCAATGGTAGCCCTGCTTGCAGGAATAAGGTACAACGCGCTAGAATCGTGCCCAGCAAGCTGTCACCAAGCCGCCGTCGTGCTATGAAGCGAGTTCAGCACTACGAGCCTACTACATTTCAGCGCCACCTAACCATTTCGAAAAGAAACAATTACAAAGCTGTTGGAGACTATGTCAGAATAAACAGCTCTACTAAGAAGCGATGCTAAGCTTCCGGAAATACTCTCAGACACAAACGAAACTGGCCGGTGAGCAGCTGGCGGTGTTCAAGGCCGATTGGAAGCGTTGTCCTTGTCTGAACTGATATCCGCCGACTCGGTGTTATCTTTTGACTTTCAGTGGAAGCTGTTGTCGCAGAAGTAAGGCGTGGGTAAAATGAAATCACGAGCAGCATGCTTGTTTCGAGGAACAGTAGAGGGCAACGGAGGCGCCATGGCAAATGAGCTTGTAGTTGGGTAACTGCGTAGTAGCGCCAAATATGAATTTCGCAACATAAAAATAAAACCGAAACTGTTCGAAACTGGCTGAAAATGCCAGGCACACTTGCTAGACATGTGGGGGACCATCAAAAATAAGCTTTGGCAGATTAAAGCGACCCTTTCTCCGAACCAAAGATCACTAGTGAATAGCTGATGTCATTTTCAAGTAATTATCACCTCTCAACGCTGTTGGATTGGTACTTGACTTGCCAGGAGCCTTTTGATTAAAAAATTATGGTAATGCAGCTTAACCATGAGTGGCATTCTTTTTTGTCAAGTGCAGCAGCCATGCCCCTTTCCTCAAAAACACACGTACCTCAGCTCACAAAAAAACGCCGTCAAAAATCTCAATGTCGCCGGAGCGGGAAAATTTAAACTGATTCTAAAAGTTCAGTGCATAGACTAACCACTGGCCACATTAGGTGTACGAAAAACGACTACAACATGTCGAAACTAAATCATCAATCACCCGGTGATCGATTTGAATAGGCGTGGAACGAAAGAGTTAAGCACAAAATTTCAGTTTTTCAATATTTCTTGCGCTTTTTCGGTAAAAAAAGACATCTCTTGTGGCTGAAGTTAAGCTGAGTAAGTTACCAAAGGCAAGTTCTTTCGGACTGAACAGAATTGTATTTATTACCCTCTTAATTAAGTAAAACGACTTTTTTTATTTATGGACCAAATCTAATCAAACTAGGTGTATTTATGTAACTAACCATCCTAACAACGAAACTGAAATCAGTTCCCAGATATCTTCGGTACTTCTTGAGTTACAAGGCTAATTACCTTAAGCTTGCATTAAGCATAATTAACTAATTAGGCAAGAGCTCAACAAGATTTTTATGTCAGTGTGATCAGGAAGGTTTATTCTGTGCCGAGAAGCAATTAGATTATTGCATTATATCCTTTAGGTGCAAAAAAAAAGCAAGAAAAGTTTCACCTTCCTTAAAACCCGAAATGTATTATGTCGCAACGAAAGTGAAACTTCGTTCTTTTTTCTGGGTACCTAAAGGAAATAAGGCAATAATCTAATAGCTTCTTGGCACAGAATGGACCTTCCTGATAACACTGACATAAGAATCTTGTTGAGTTCCTGCCTAATTAGTTGACTAATTTGGGGCTTTGTAAAGGTCAGTCTTGTAACTGAAAAAGTATAGAAGATATTATTAAACCAATTTCAGTTTCACTATTACGATAGTTAACTACATAAATGTTCCTAACTGATTAGATTTGGACCCCAAATAACAAAAATAGTTTCACTGCTAGATTTTGCATCTGCAATAGTATTTGGTTACCACCACTTTACTGGTCTCCTGGTTTTTTCCCAAAACCTGTTACAACCCGACACAAGAAGTTCACAAATTAACAAGCAGCAACTAAATGTTGAGAAGATTTAAACACTTTCATGATCCCAAAAGGTAACACAAGTCTCTAGATGTGTCTATTCTTTTGAAGTCTGTAAAGAATCAACATGGTAGGAGGCAGCTCTATACTGAATTAAATGAGAGATCATCAAGAAAAAAGCGAAGAACTTGTCCAGAATCTTTCATCTCGTAAGCTTCCAATTCCAGATGCCCACTTCACGTCTACACAAAGAGACGCTGCACAGAACTGCACATAAAGATTAATAAGTACTTCTCTAATACAGTTGAGCCGACTTATAACACATTTGACCGTCACGCCATATTCATTCATTGTAACCACAGTCCGCAATAAGTGGAATTTTTACAGCTTAGCCTTTCATAAAGTTAGCAATGATCAAAGCCAAAACTTATATAAGAAAAAAAAAAAAAGCCAACATTATGTGTTTGTTTATACAAAGCGGATGCTATTACGGTGGTCTCCCAACTTGCGCAGTGTAGGCAGCAAAGTTTGTCACCCACTGCCTTGCCATCAACAGGTTCTTTCAGAAACGCCATCTACCTCAGCAGTTGCAATTGCGGCTGAGGGCCAGCAAGGGTGCGCTATGTATAAGCCCTGTACAGCCCAATGTTCGTTTCCTGAAGCTGGCAGCAGCTTCCCATATCTACCCTCAGACCTGTGGTGACGATGTTCTTTGCTTTAACACTTTCTTAAAGTCGCCGTAAAGACAAAATATACAACTCTGTTCAATTTGAAAGAACTAGCCTCTGGTAACTCACTCAGCTCCATTGCAGCTGTGAGACGTTTCTCTAGCTGAGAAAACAGAAGTATTAACTACCGCATTTTCACGGTTCTAACGCGCCCCCGATAGTAACGCGCATTTAAGTTTATGGTAGGAAAATTTGGGAAAAATTACTTCAAGCTGATTCTGCCCGCAGATTTAGAATTGGATTTTGGGATAAACTTGTCTCCATGGCGATGTTGCTGGCCGCTGTGAAGCCGATCTCAGCTTTGAGCCCGATTGTAACGCGCACACAGATCTGAAGGCTAAGTTTAGCAAATAAAAGGGTGCGCGTTAGAATCGTGCAAATCCGGTATCTTTCAAATTTCACGCTAGAGCGACATATGTGGGCAGCAGAGACGCCGTATCAGCCAGAACTAAACTGCATGTTAACTGCATGTTAGCATTCAAGTGGTACAACCAAACAAAACCACAGTTCCCTTTGCCGGTTATGTTTTTCGGTGGTGGCTTAGGTCGGTGGCTGCCAATCACACAAACGAGATTCTGTGACGTCACGGAAAGATCACCGGAAAGTGGCTGCGTAGTCGCCACTGCTTCATCTCTTTTTCTTAATATCTCGGCTATTGGTTTGAAGTTTGCAATAAAATCGGTATCGTTGTTATTGCGGCCAAGCAATTTTTAATGAGCCAAACTTGTACAGTCGAATCCCGCTACAGCGAAATCCCCCGTCAGCTAGCCTTAGAAGTCAATGCAAAAAAGTTCCCGCAACAACGAACCATTCGTCTGGCCTGTTTTCGCTTCTGCGGAATTTTCGCTCGGTGGATCTGGGTTCGAACATTTATTTCCCGATAAAATAAGCATAGCGCCAGGCATCTGTAGTGTTTTAAACGTTCAAGGCACTTAGTTTCACAGAAAACAAGCGGCGTGCACCCACAAAAACAAACGCACAGATGGACGCCATTCCTTGCTGGTGATTACGGTGTGGCTGACCGGCTGTTCAATCTTGAACCCGCGTCGGCCGTAATCGCAAGCGCGTGCTCGCGATAAATTCGAGCGCGCATGGCTTGTCTCCCAAAGGCCGGATGCCGCCGTGCCCAGTCAAAGGATAAGGTAACAGGCGCTGCTCCTGCTTCAAGCGAGAAGGGGACTTCAGCTCGGCAGATATGTGTTGTATATGCGTCGGCAGATATGCAACTGCATTTCTTCCCCTCCCCCAATAAGGTGCTATTTATGTGTAGGAAAAAAAAACAGATAACCACAAGTACGCTTGTTATCTGAAAACAACTTTTTTAAAGATAGCTTTACACGGTCAATGTTGCGGATAATATACAGGGCTATTTTTCTTGCTCTTCCGTGGTGTCTTGGGGCAGGCTTCGCCTCAACGAATTTCCGCTTCAACAAAACTTTTCGCACGTCCCGTATATTTCGTTGTAGCTAAATTCGACTGTAATTCGTCTTTCGGCACCTCTAACTGGGTGGGGGTGCGTCTCACCTGCCGGTCGACGGCGGTCTGCTCCTGCACGATGGCGGCCGAGCGGGCGAGGCGCAACAGGAAGGCGCACTCGCGCCGCCCCAGCTGCAGCCGCAGGGGCGCCGGCACATACAGCAGCAGGGGCACCCGCGAGGAGCCCCCCTGGGTGGGGGCTCCCAGCCACAGGGTCAGGGGCAGGGGCTCCACGAAGGCCCGCGGCCGCGACGACCCCGGCCGGTCCACAAATTCCGCCCAGCAGGGGTCCAGCTGCACCGACCACAGCTGGGCCGCCTCCCCCACTCCGCAGCCATGGTGGACGCCCCCTCCTTCTGTCGAGGGGGAAGGGACGGGGGAGGCAGGCCACACCCACTCACTTTCAGTTCCAGTTCGTGAAGCCACAAATTGGATTGCAACTCAACTTTGGTTCTCGTAATCTAGTTTGCTAGCTGGCTAGAGCTGCCTTTTTATAGCTGCATGCACCACACATTTTAGCAGGAAATAGCATGCAGCTCAGAACTCCACCCTGGGCACACCCCTTTCTTGTGGACTGTGACTTTGGTTCTCGTGTTCTAGCTTGCTAGGTGAATAAAGCAGCCTTCTACTAGCTGAATACACCACAAGTTTTAGCAATGAATAGCATGCAGCTCAGAGCTCCACCCTGGAGCATACCCTTTTTCTGTGTATGCATTCTGGATGGTGTTGTCCCGACCCTTACCCTTAGGTCTGCCCAGTCATCTTGGAACCACGCAGAGCTGTGAGGAGTATTATTTTCAATACATTTTGAAACGAAGGTCAGTAATGAAGAGGACCCCAAATGCGCAGTGTTAACTCCAAGAAGACAGCATATGCCCACATCAAAGGGAAGAGGCAAGCACCACCCACCAGAGCCGGACGTCTGTTCCTGGAGGAAGCAGGCGTGGACGGGCGGGGGGTCTCTGACACTGCCACCTCCTCCTCCCCCTCCTGAAGGGCGCCAGGGAAAGCTGGTGGTCTCGAAGAAGAGGGGCCCCCTTCCCAGGGCCTCCAGGCAGGCCCCCCGGTCGGCCGGCCGCCAGTTGGTGGCCACCGCCCGCGAGCAGCCCAGCCGCAGCTCCTGGCACTCCTCCGGGCCCTCCTCTGGCCACAGGGGGCGCTCACGCTCAAACTGCGGGATCCCAACCTGCATTCGGTTGCCATGGCAACAGCACACCCACCCTCTGTTACGCAGTGCGAGCATGTAGCCACAATCAGAGTTACTCAATCTAGACTAGTGGCGAAACTCCCCATAGGCTTTATGTACCAAAAAGAGATTCGCTATTGGCCCCCTCAACTGGGGTTTTAACCGGGTGCAAGCAAGCTGTCTGTTGTCCGTCATCTGTTGGCAAAAAGTTGAGGTAATACTCAAACACTAGTGGCTGCTGCTGTAAGTCATAAAAGAGAAACTGCGGAAACACAAGTAAACATTATTTACCGTATTTACACGATTGTAAGACGACTCGAATGTAAGACGACCCCCCCAAAATCGCATCTCAAAAAAAAAAAAAAAAAAAAAAACGTGCGCATTTTACACAAGGGAAATTTATTCACGCGGTTGCGGAGGATTACTCATCGTCGCTGGAGTCGTCCTCGCTGGTGCTGCTGCCGTCATTGCTGCTGCAGTCCCACAGCACGTCGTCGTCAAGTGTGAGTCCACACTCCGCGAACGACCGCACCACGGCATCGCGTGGTACGGCCGCCCATGCGGAGAGGACCCACCCGCACACAGTAGCCAGGGAGGCTCTCCTCACACGCCCGCTTGGCGTAAGTTCGCGGCTTCCTGACGAAATGACGCGCCCGCTTAGAAAATTGTATCACAAAGAGAAGCTCTTCCGTCAACTACCAATACCCCCCTACGGCAGCTCTTCTATCGATTATCGGTGCTCCCTCAAGAGCCGTGCGCTCGTCATAAAGGCACTCGTAATGCGCGCAGTAGATGCTAAAAAAAGAAAAGCTTTTGTATAAGCACGCGGAAAACTATGCGCTTTGGGTTGAGCGGGAAACTATTCGAGATGACAATCGAAGCAACCGGCAGCAGCCACGCGCGATCGTGATTAAAACAACATGGCAGCTGACGGAAGCAGCCGCTCGCAATTTCCGTGAGCGCGTTACTCGCTTTCACGAAGCATTTTGTTCGTCTCTAACACGACCGGCTTTATCGTCGGGGTCTCTAATAAACAAAATGAGTATTAGCGAATCCCTTTATTCAATGCACGGTGCAAACGTAGCCACTATCATATCACGTTGCCTAGTACACTTCCGAACGCGATAGTGGGAGTTTAGTCGCTCTAGGTCCAACTTACAAAAGGTGCATCATTTTTATTGACGCCAGAATGTATGAAATGGTTACCGTAACCATGGAAATGAGCGTGCAAAGCCGTTCACACCTCAAAGCACCCCTGATTTCTTGTCTCTCTTGTCGTTGCAAGCGGTACATGGTTCGATTTCGATTCTAAGACGACCCCCCAACATTGGATTGTCAAATTTGAAAAAAAGGGTCGTCTTACAATCGTGTAAATACGGTATTTATTTATTTATTAGCAATACCCTCAAGGCCAATGGCATTATAGAGGGGAATGTAATTTAGTGGTTCCTAATTTAAAAAGCAAGCTGTATTTATTACGTTGTGTTTAGCAAAGTTCAGTTTTTGTCTGCTAGGTGCTGCACCAATACACTTGCCCCTAAGGTCCCTGAAATTACTAAGGTAGCGCCATCTTTAGATCTCGCCGCCTTTCGCCCTCGCCCGCGCTCCTTTCCGCCTTCGTTTTTTGCCATTTTCTTTTTCGCCGGCGAACGCCGCGCGCCATTGGCGAACGGCCAGTGACGTAGTACCTCGTCCCCGCATTGTTTGTTATTTTCTTCTCTTCGCCGCCACTGTCCATTTAAATTCGCCATTTTAGGCTCAGCTGCCTCGGAGCAGGCCTTATCGAAGCCGCCAGCGTATATCCGATAACAACCGAAGAGTCAGCTGCTCGTTTCAAACAAGTGTTGCGTCAGCGTCACTTTATGTAGCTTCGCGATGCCGAGTTGTTGTGCCTTCGGCTGCTCGAATAAGGTCAGTGCAGTCGCGGCCAGCTCGGCTGTAGCAAGCTGTAACTTATCAAAGACCACACATGAATCAATGTTAGCTGTACAGCATAAAAAGGATTCACAATTGCGCTTGTTAGCGCGCTTCTGGCCTTGGAATACGGTAGTTATTATAGAACTGGGCACTACAGCTAATTGTAAGCTGAGCGCATTCTTTAACTGCGCGTTCTTTGTGCGAGCCTGTTCCAGATATGCCCGACAGGGCCTTACTCGAAGTAATTGTGAACGCCAATCGCACGAACATTGCTATGCCACGGACGCACTGCCAAAAGTACAGCCGTCTTGGGCGAGGCCAACGAGGAGACGCGAGAACTTTGACCTTGACAGCAGCCTATAACGACACGAAGGTGACATATATTTTGCAACAACGTCAAAGCACCGGAAAGTGCACGGAATAAAAGTGGCATGAATGTCAGTAGCTAATGCGGGACGCATACTGAGCACTGCCTAAACTAACGCAAAAAACGCGAACGCAAAAAAGCCAGCGCAGCGCTCGAACTGCCGCGAACCAAGGTCACCGCGAACCATGCGCAAGCCCTCTGTGCAGCGCTTGCACGACCACAACTTAATCACGCAAATGCAAGAATGGAATTACTGTAACAAAGCAATTTGAAACGCCCACGTTCGATCCTTTCGCGTTCACGAACTATCCTGAGTCTGCCACACACGTAAACAAAACACCGCGCTGTCCGTATGCGCCAGCGGCATCCATCCCGCAAATAGTCAAAGTGAGTTTTATTTACATCGTCAAAAAAAATATCCCCTTCTACACAAAAATATACAACAAAACAGCCTCACTTAGGGCGTGTTGGTAATACGGGGCTCTAGAAATACTATTAATGCAACCAAAGAGCGATTGCGGCGCGAAAGCAAGAGCAAACTGCACGAAAAACTGCAGCGAGCGGCCCGAAGCGTTGCGAGGGCGTCTGCTCTGAGGAAGCCAACAAACATGGCGGCCCCGCCGCAGTGTTAAAGGGACCGCGGCGCCGCGGGTGAGGGGAGAGAAAAAAGAGGAGGGCAGCGGAGAAGGAGAGAGCAGTTGGCGCTACCTTAGTAATTTCAGGGACCTTACTTGCCCCTCAGCTACATTGAAGCAAAGTTGCTCACACAACCCGCATTCTGAACCAGAGTTTCACGATTGGTGTATATTGACAAACTCTTGCCACAGTGACAGACAGGCGCTAGGACGAAAGCTGGTTGCTCTTTCTCCACCGTAAGAAGTAATGAGGACTATGTGGACTTGAGTGACTGCAAGAGGCGAGAGCCCCGTTCCAATCCGGTTGGCCATGTTAAGCTTGGGGAGCAGGCACAAAGAGCGCATCTTAACATTTTTCAAGCTAGCTTTTTCCAGGCTGATATGGCACACGAAATGCAGCGCCAATACCAATAGACACATTCCTGAAGATAGAAAGTGTGCTTTTAAGCCTATTTCTGAGGCCTATGTCAAGTCATCTTTAAGCTTGGTTGAAGAACTACACTTTTAAGCTACACTTGCACAATAGTGTTTTGGAACTGGCCAAATTCTGCCTCCAAGCATCCAGTAGCAATGTGGTGAATGTCTTACCTTAGGCAGGATCATTTCCACCCGCACAGCCAGAGGCGACACTTCGTTGGCGCACGACAGGTGGGCCTGGTGGGAAATTGTGTCTCGTAAAAACATGGCTCTTGAACTTCACAGCAACTTTTCTTTTTTTACTGTCCTATTTCTTCCCACTTGATTTATATATTCCATGCCCTTCAAGCGCATTTTTCCATTCCATGCTGAACACGCACATTCTCTCATTTTGCCATGCAACCCAGAAACATTCTACATTGGTCAATTTCTCCCTCACCCTCATTCTTCAATACACACCAACTGGGGTGTTCATGGCAATGGCTTATTACAGCTTTGTGCTTTGCTCTGTTATTAATTTTAGCATTATGCTAAAATGGAATGTAAAACTAAAGACAAGCAAACACTGGGAATGGTTACGCATGTGGTCACAAGGCACTGCTGGACACGTGGAGGATACCACTCACCATTTTGCAAAACTCTTCTTCCTTTTGTTTTATTTACAAGTCTGTTGATTTTACTTTTTAAACAAATAGCTCTCTCACACATTTGATACTTTATAGTAGCTCTCCCGCAGCGTATTTTTCCAGGGCAGTCTTCTCTATCTTACTTCGATTGTCCCACACAGTCAGAAATTATGAACAAAACATTAATACATGTGACAAGTAGCCAATGAGAGTTCATCATACTCAATAGGTACTAATACTTAATGATATTCACCCAAAGCACCAGTAACCCTATGAAGCTAAGTCAGAAACTCAAAATTATTATCGATATAGTAAGCAAATTACAACAATAACGGAAAATGTGGTCATCATTACTAGCTATTGACATTAATTACACTCAAATATTAAAACTCCATCGCGCGTAAGATTTATTCAAGTCATATGGAAAAAGACCGTGAGGAGGAGAAGGAAGAGGAGGACCAGGATGGTGAGCCAAAGGAGAAGAAAGAAGAGGAACACGATGACAGAAGGATGGTGAAGAGAAGGAAGACAATGAAGACGATGATGAGGAGCAGGAGGAAGAGGAAGATAACGAGGAGGAAAGTGACGATGAAGGGGAGGAAGAGGAGTATGTTGACAATGATGTGGAGGAGGAAGAGGAACATAATGAGGTGGAAGAGGATGGTGATGATGACGAGAAAGAGGAAGAAGGAAATGATAGGGAGAACGGGGAACAGGAGAAAGATGAGGATGGCGATGATGAGAAGGAAGAAGAGGATGGCAATAATGAGGATTAGGAGGAAAAAGATGGTGAAATGAGGATGTTGTGGAAGATGATGAGGAGGAAAGGGAAGAAACGGAAGATGGTCACGCTGATAACGAGGAGCAGGACAAGGCTTCCCTACCGTGCACTTGTGGACGCTGTGCAGGAAGGCGTGCGCCCAGAGCACGGTGGGCAGGTCCAGCCGCAGGGCGGTGGGCCCCAGGTACGCGAACAGGTGGGACTCCGGCACCGACGAGCCCCCCACCCAGGAGGAGGAGGCCAGGCTGCTCTTGCCCGAGCCGGGGCTGCCCACCGGGGCATGGCCGTTGCTGGTGACCGGTGAGGTGGCGGGCGAGGCACGCGCGTAGTAGTGGGTCAGCTCCAGGTGCAGGGCCTCCCCCGGAAGGAGCACCGTGGCCCCCTCCGACGCCAGGAAGGGACGGCGCTCGCTGCGGCCTGTCATGCACACCTGCGTTTTTTTCCAGAGATGGTGAAAGAGAGAGAAACAGGGTGTGAATAAGGCTCTCGCAAGTGTACGAAAGTGGCACAGCAGTATGTCCGACAGTTTCTCTTAAAGAATGTCTGTCAAGGTAGGGCATCCCCAAAGAAGAACATTCTTCCACTAACCCCTTAAAAATTCCTCTAAGATAAGACAAAAAGCTCATTTCCCACAGCTATTAGCTGATTTACTTTTCCTGCAAGAACTCCAAGGCTAATAACATTACACAATACAAAAAAGACAAGCTAAACAGATGCATTTTTAAACACATACATTTTTACTTCCAGTTTTACAGTGTGAAATCAAACGTTTGACTGGGAAAGAAAAAAGGAAATATGCGAAACATTTTACCATGGTACGAACATTCCCTAACGTTCAAAAAGTACATGGAACGATGCAAAATCTCGCCATTTTCTTTTTACAATCTTCACGTCTCTGAACAGTACAGAAATTTGGTAGTCCAAAAAGGATGCCCCAGTCGAGAAAACGTGTGGCAGGTAGTAATCATCCTCACAGTAGTTAATCACACACTGCAGAACTGTTAATGCACTTACTACAAACATTAGCAATAAGTCCTCAACCCACAAGTTCCATATCATTTAATTCCCATCTAGAGCACTACACTGCCAAGGAGGAGTCACACTGAAGCAGACGCTGAGAAAAGAGTTCAAAAACTTCTGGGGTTGTGGCGGGAGTTCGTACTTTTGCAAGCTTTACACACGAGACCAAAGTGCCTAGCGTTACTTCCTTCCTCATCAACTAACACTAAGAGGAACCCTGGGTGCACAACGACCAGAGTTGCTTACCGTAAGTTCCAAAAGAACGCCCACCCAAAGTACAGAGATATTAAGTGAAAGATACGGGATGAGCGATCTTTTGGATCAGGTGTGAAAAACTAGAAAAAAGTGGTCGCACCCCGAACCAAAGCTGCGGGGATATCGAATAAAAAAATACCAGACGGGCAAACTTTTGGCTCAAGTGCGGAAAGGACAAATAAGTGACCGCATCAACACATGAATAGATGATTCGCATTTATTTTGTTCCCTCATTGGTGCTAAAGCTATTGACTTTAGGTGTGGGCGATCTTTGGGGTGTTTTAGTAAATTGAAAATTTCACTCCTAAAGGGGGGTGGACAATGTTTCGGGGGTGGGCGTTCGCTCGGAACTTTACGGTACTCTCAAATCAGGCCCAAGTCCATACAGGCAGCCCTGTGTGCACATCACTTTTTCGAAGCTCCACATTAAACCTTCCCGATAGCGTGCAAGATGTACCCTGGCCTGATGTAGCAGTTTTTGTTTCAATCCCCTTCCCTTCCCTCTCCCTCCCTCTCCTCCTCCTCCTCCTCCTCACCTGCTGCATGGAGAACTCCTCGAGGCGCACGAGCAGGCAGCTGGACATGAGGGTGCGCCAGTCCCTCGGAGGCGCCGTGGAGGTGGGCGAGCTGCTGCTGCCCGGGGTGGAGCCCGACGAGGGCTTCCTCTCCGACCAGTGGGACAGCATCTGCTGCACCCACGCCTGGCGGCCGCACGAGGGCTCGCTGTACTTGAGCCACTGGCTGCGCGAGCTCGCTACAGAGGGGGGTCGCAGAGAAGGAGGGTTCAGAGGGTCACTACTGGGACTGAAACATCTGCTGTATTTCAAAACCACATGCCCCTAGGCTTAACCTGAATCCTCACAACAAAAACAAATTACATAAACACTTTACTGAATTTAAGTAAACAGTGGTTATGGTTAGCTAAACAATGATGTGCCAGGCAGGTGGAAGCAACTGTTAACATGTGTGTTAGGTAACCATAAAGGAAAAGTCACAACCTTTTCTTAGATTGTACAGTCTAAACTTGGGCCTCTTCCCATTTTTTCTTTATTTCTCAGAGGCATGTGACAAAGTATTCTTCTTTCACTGCAAATCATGTGCACGATTCTAAACCAGCACAAGGGCACCAAGCGAGAAGTGCCCAGGAAGATAGTATTAGATGGGAGCACCAGCAGTCATCCGATCAGTGGAGCCTCTCTTCACAGGGCACTTAGTATCTGTTGCCAGAGTGCTTACTGCATGCCCGTTCACCTGGGCTACGTAATTGATTTCAATAGAGACACTGACTACAACACTGACGTCAATGACTCCACTCGACACTTCCAACACAAAACAAAAACAGTACAAGAAATGCAACACTAGCAAGGGGACACAGAGAGTGCTTGCATCCAACAGGCAAATCATGTTGCAACCGAATTTCCCCAGCCACTTACGGCTCGAACGATGTTTGTAAGTGATGCACGTTTCAGCAGTGGTAAGTAATAAGTGCTTCTAAGGTAGGTCTAGCACATGGCATTATTGGTTTTTGCACGTTTTGGTTCTACAGTCGAACATGGATATATCGAACACGGGTATATCGAATTATTGTCTATATCGAACTCATGAATTATCCCCTTGAAAATTCTGTGTAAAAGTATAGGAATTCGTACGTTTATATCGAACGGTATTTTTTCCGACATTGGGTATATCGAACGCCGCGCGAGCTGGAAGGTGCTCTTCGGCGGTCGCTGCACCCCCGATTTCCGCGGTCGCTTAGTGCCTTCGCCAAAACCCGACAGGGACAGAAGACGGGGCCTCGGAGCGTCACGCTTGCTTCCTCATGGATAACTGCTCGGCCAACCAAACCACCTGCGGGCTCGACAACATCGAGCTCAAGTTTCTGCCTCCGAACACAACAGCCAGGCTGCAGCCGCTCGACCACTCGACAAAGTCGTTCAAAGTTGGGTACAGGAGGCGACTCCTCGATAGGCTTTTGATGAACCTCCGCATGGGCACCGAGCTTAAAGTTGACCAGCTGGGGGCCAAACACATGATGACTGGTGCCTGGAACAGCGTAAAGCAGAGCGTGGCCAACTGCTTCCGGAAGGCAGGCTTCGTGACGTCTGAATTTTCGGAAGCTTGCGAAGACGGCGGCGACGACGAAGAGGGCATGGACGACACGTTTCGCGAGCTGTGATCCCTTTTCCCAGCTGCTGTTCCAGCCGGAGTGTCTGCCGGCAACTTCGTGAACGCTGACAGGAATGTTTTGGCTGTTCCGAGCGCCGGTGACGAGGATATCGTAGCTGCGGTTGCAGGAACCCAGGCTGATAGCTCGAGTGGCGAAGATCGTCCGGACGAGGATGCGGATACACGATCGTACTCCACCGGTGTACTGGCGGCTGCGTTCAGCTTCATTCGACGTAGTTGCGGCGACATAGAGGAACTGGGCTGTCGCACCTGGATATCCTTGAGCAGATCGAGACCAGCGCATTTAATTCCATATACAGGAAGAAGAAGCAGGCCAAGATGAGCGATTTCTTTTCATGCAAGTAAAGCATCCTGTTGCATCGTTAGTGCGGACTTAGTTGTCATTCTTGAATGCGCAGATCGGTAAATGGTCGTCCGCCACAAATGAGGTCTCAGAGCCCATATATTTTATATCGAATTTTTCATATATCGAACTATTTCGCGATCCCCTTGGAGTTCGATATATCCGTGTTCGACTGTAGTACGGATTTTCACAGCCCTTGCGATATTCGTTACAAGCATTTCACACTCAATCAAGTAAGGCTGCCCTCCCAAACATTTATCAGCCACAATTGATCACGAAATATCAACGGCCCAGAAATGGTTTATCAAGTCCTCTACACTTAACATATCACTTTTTTTTTTTCATTGCAGCACGACGCATTAAAATACCAGGCAAGAATGAACAATGATGCACTCACCAGCACCATGGAAGGGATAGTAGTCAATGAGCAGTTTTTCTAGTAGAACCTGCAGGGCAGCACCCCCTTGCAGTGGGCCCCAGCTTGACCGAGTCTCTGCACAGACACAGGTGCACCAGATAGTTAGGCCTAGCTCCTAGAGAACACCCTCAGTACGGTATGGAACACAGCTGCGCCAGATAGCTAGGCCTAACTCCTAGAGAACACCCTTAGTATGATATGGAACTCAGGTGCACCAGATAGTTAGGCCGAACTCCTAGAGAACCCTCAGTACGGTATGGAACACAGGTGCAGCAGATAGATAGGCCTAACTCCTAGAGAACACCCTCAATACGGTATGGAACACAGCTGCACCAGATAGCTAGGCCTAACCCCTACAGAACACTCTTAGTACGATACGGAACTCAGTTGCACCAGATAATTAGGCCTAACTCCCAGAGGACCATCAGTACGGTATGAAACACAGTTGATAAATTACCTTTTAAGGGGGGACGTGGCTTTCAAAATCAACTTTTTTATTTCTGAGTGGATTTTGATGAAAATTGGCATAGCAACTGGAAATGCTTCTGTAATAACACCATAAAAATTTCAAGATAATATTTTGATAACTTTTTTATTTATTAAATTTTCTTTCTGTTCCGCTTGTACCGAGCTTGAGCGACTTATAAAACACGATAGAAAACTTGTTCGAAGTGCTTTGCATTCCCAAATGAATGGGCGAGGTCGTGACAGTTTTAGAATTTTTTTTTTACAAAACAATATTTTTTAGTTTTCATTTTTTTAGAGGTTAATGTGCAACAGGCATGTCGACTGTGAACGACTATTTGAATAAAAAAAGTCACAAAAAACAAATCTGGAAAACCAAAAGTGTCACGACCTGAACTGTTCATCAAGGAATGTAATGCAAGAAATGGAATGGAAATAGACCCAGTGGTCATGAAGAAATCCCTGGTACAAGCGACATAGGTGGCAAAAAAAACTGTTTTGAGAAAACGGCTTCCGAAGTTGCAACATAGGTTTCACTTATCAAAAGTCGCCACGGTTGCAGCCTTTCATGTCCTTTTGAACATGGGGCTTCTGGAAGGCCTTGCCTTGAAATTGGAGTGCCTTTTACAGCCTTTCTCTTTCCAGAAAACATCATTTTCAGCTCCTCCGTGAAGAGTACATACCCCCTTTGCAAACCAAACGGAGGGGAAGATGGGTTTCAATGGGCTTTCAATGCAAAGTAGGTAAGCTGGTTGGCTGTATCGCACTGGACAACCTCCTTTTGCAGTGTTGTCACCATGGCAACAAGTTAAGCATTTTTTTTACTTAAATTTGAACATTTTTGGCTTTTTTTATGTTTTATCTTGCCTGGCACAGCAACTTAGTACTCATACGTGCAGGTGTTCATTGCCAAAAGTTCGCATACCACAAGGATGAAAATGAGCTACTTTGAAGCTTGGTAGAGTATTCTGCATAACTCCCAACTTCAATGCAAGAGCATATTTTTTTACTACTTTTGACATTCAAGGCATCCAATATTTCTCGCAGCACAGCCAGTATGCCCTAAGCAATGGTATCAATAATTTCCCTAAAAAAATCACTGCTAAATGCTGCCACAGTAACGTACATTTTTAACGCAGAGAGCATATTTTTATTCCTATATTACTAACTCAAACCTGTTTGCATGAAAATTACAAGTGCACGGGAAACGTTGCGCAAGAAAGGCGATATGGCTCGCGCGCATCGCAGCGCACGCTTACCGCGACATATCGAACTTTGATTATACCTGATATGGCTGGTCAGGTCGCTTTTAAGATTAAATCTAACGTCGCAGGCATTAATTACAACTACTGGCGTTCAATCGTAACCGGTTGCCCAGTCATGTGATGCTCCAATGCTCGTCGGCTATGCCGTGCGCGCCGCAGCGTTTGACGCGTCGACCGTTTCTTTCTCAAGGCTAGCGAACCCACAGTCAAGACACAGCAATAACTAAGCGTGTAAACATCGCAAATCCGACTAAAAGTTCACTTCACGAACCGCTATCACAAGCGCGCACACCGCGTCACCCTCCAAGGTCTGGCGACGGTAGAGTCACGCGCACCACGAAGCGTTCGATGACCTCCGCCTTTCGAGCCACACAACTTCCCGTAATCTGGCTCGTTATCTCTGGCATTCCCATCGCGATAACGTGCGTGTTGAATACCACAGATTGAACAGAAACTCGGCCGAGCGAAGCGGCGAAAATGAACTCAATCCGCTCGCTACGCAGCTCAGGCGGCCGCCATCTTGCGTTGCGCCCGCGACATCCAATCAGGAGGGTCGTTGTTCTGCGCCCCGACCGGAAGACCAATAGCGCTTCAGCATCTATTTCTAGCTTCGTTTGTGCGTCGTTTCTTTTCTGCCGTTTGTGCGTTTGTGAATGAACGAAGATACAAGAGACGAGCGGACCCGGAAAGACGATCGCTCGGCCGACCTAACCATATCAAAATGGCCGCGCCCGGTGGCACCGTTGCGGAGATAGAGCGCTCCGAAAATTGCCGTTTTTTCGCCCTTTTGCGCTGATAGTTTGTCACCGCGCCTGACAAAAGTATTTTTTTTATGCCACTTTGCGACGCTTTTCAGCAGACGCACAGAATAGGAAACATAGAAGCCGAATATGTGGGTTTCAAAAAAACGATGTTTTGGTCATTTTTCCGAAGTTGAAAGCCGCGTCCCCCCTTAAACTTGTAAAATGACGTCACTTCATTTCAAACAGCAGTTCAATGGACGGCACAATGACTCATGAAGTTCAAGAAAAGAAAAGGACAGTAAGAGTATTACAGACGGTGCAACAAGTGCTGTCATTGTCGGCATAGTCATTGTTATCCCCACTAGCCCACTGACGTCCACAACAGGACAAAGGCCTCACCCTTGTATTCTGAACTGCTGCATCATCTGAACCCATTTTTTTTTCCTTCAGGTTTTCCTGGCCCATTTCTTCATTGGGCTTTCTGTCTGTTATTACATCTCATCACCTCCATAAGTACCCACTCTCTTATTCGAGCCATTCACCAGAACCGGCGAAGCAGTACCGCAGTACCACTCTGTCATCAAAAAGTTAGAAAAGAGGTAGGTAAGTGAGTCCAAGGCACTACGGAAGGCCATTCTAAAGCAGGGGTGTCCAAACATTCAAAATTTTCAAATATCAGTGTGAATAATACGATATTTCATACGGGTTTGAACTGAGTAGCAGTACTCGCACTCAAAAGCTTAGACAACTTTTGAAGCATTTTGAGGTGTGAAAATGCAAACAGATACTTAATGACATGCCAGTTGGCACTATCGATGAAATTATATAAAAAGTATTGGCCTATGACGACGCAAGTGTGGTAACTGATGTAAAGCGAAGCTTTCAATAAGTTTACACCGTCGTTAATGTCAATGTTCTGACCTGCGCAATGAAGTTCAAGTGAGCGCCATTTGAAATGACTGCATGGGTGTCGTGGCAAAACTGGGCTGAGACAAAAAGGCGTGTGGCATTTTTGTTCCCCTCGTCGCTTCAAAGTGTAATTCTTATGATGCCCGTCGCCTTTCATTGCCACCACGCACTGTTGCCTTGACTCATGCCTTCAAGCTAGCACACCCACCATACATCTGCAGTGTGAACCACGTTTCAGTGTTAGTGAAGATGTTCCTGTTTTGTGTGACGCTTCCTTCTGGCCTGGATGCCCTGGACGCTGCACGAACAATTTTGAACTATTTCGCTGGTATGCGTTCACATGTTCTTAAAATGCATCGACGGTGGGAGTGTGAGCCATCTGGTGAATTTGTGAGAAACCTAGAGTGCCCCTTCTTGCCAGTGGAGCAGCGGGCGAGGAGGCACAGTCAGCCAGGAGGACAACAGCACCAGCATCCGCTCAAAAAACCGCGAGAGACGCAAATAAAGCTTCGCTTTAAAGCAGAAATAAGCAAGAACAACCCTGTCTGCTTCCCTCCCCTCCCCATTCTCCCACCCTCCTCCCGCACCAACTCACCCTTGGGGTCCATGTCGTCGCAGAGGTGCAGGTCGATGCGGGTGCAGAACAGGTGGTACGAGGTCTCCAGCACGTCGTGCTGCCGGAAGAACTCCACCAGGGGGCTCTTGGGTGCCCCACTGCCCCCTCCCCCTCCACCGCCTCCTCGCTGCGAGGAGGGAGGGGGTCCACTCGGGGAGGAGAAGTAGTCCGGCGTGGGCAGGGTTGCACTGGCTGCCCGGTGTCGGCGCCCCTGGGCGGCCGCCTTGCGCACCAGTGCAGCCAGGGAGTGGCCCAGGTGTAGTGCGGCCACCAGCTGGGCGTCAGTGAGGGCCCAGAGCAGCTCATCCAAGACTAGCACCAGGCGACTGGCCACCAGGCTGCAATCTGCCAAGAAGAGAGAAGGAAGGGGATTAGGGAGCGAAAACGTTGTCGGAGTTTCCTGCTCTGTGTCACGTTCGGATCCGAGCCGACACAAGCAGAAGACGCCATGTTTTGAACTCGGCGTGTCTCCACTATTTTTTAACGGCAGAGCTGTTTAACTCTTCCGTTATGGTGCCATAGGCCATCGGACCCGAAGTACCGATGACCTGAAACCTCCCGCGAAATCTCTCTCTCTCCCTCCTCCCCCTCAGGTCAGGACAATTGCCCCCTTTTGAACAATAAGTGTAAACGGCAAGCAGGAGAGACAGAATGACAGGTTTACAAAGTGTTCGCTGACACATCTCAAGGAACCACTATGATGACTACCAACAAAATGTTGACTGATTACAGTTTTAGGGCTAACACTGTTTTGTCTATTGTTCCTCCAAAAATGACTAATTATTTCTAGTTATCTTGGTAACTAACTGACTTACTCAAAAAACAATGCCATATTTGAAATCAGTGGGAAAAAAGCAGCAAGGCTGACAAATTTCACAGCGTTTACTTAACAATTAAAGGAAGCTGTTTTAAGAGGTGTGTCCCCCCTTGACCAACAACAACTTGCCCAAATGTCGATTCTTCCACAACAAATGACCCCGGAAATACTCCCAAGTGTGGCTAAAGATATCAAGGGAAAGACAAAGAGGAGGAAGAGTGGAGTACCGGCGAGGCGCTTCTTGAGCACGATGCGGCACCGGGCGCCGTTGGTGATGAGGCGCAGGGGGGCCCCCGCGTGCGCCCCGCGGGCGTGCGCCTCCAGCCGCATCATCTGCCACTGCAGCTGCCGGAAGAGCAGCAGCTGGTCGGGGCCCTTGATGCGGCACAGACGCAAGTCGCCGGGGTCCCAACGAGGCGTGCGGCTGTCCAGCACCACCCGCGACAGCTGCATTACAGAATTACGACAGGTTATGGTGAAATTAAGAAGACGATATGCACGTGGGCAGGGCATGTAATGCGAAGGCAAGATAACCGTTGGTCACTAAGGGCAACAGAGTGGATCCCTAGAGAAGGCAAGCATTGCAGGGGGCGGCAGAAAGTTAGATGGGCAAATGAGATCAAGAAGTTTGCGGGGATAAATTGGTTGCAGTTAGCACAGGACCGGGGTGATTGGAGATTAATGGGAGAGGCCTTTGCCCTGCAGTGGGCGTAGAGAGGCTGGTGGTGATGATGATGATGATGATGGTGGTGGTGGTGGTGATGATAGGGACAAGAGGAGAATCGTTCATCCACTGCAGGAAAGTCCTCCTCACCCCTATCCAATGAGTGTTTGCCCTTACTACAAGGAGGATTCATGGTTCACCTAACGCATTCAATAGTATGTCATTCCTACCACGTACCATTGAAGGATGGAACAAGCTGCCAGACTCTGTTGTCCGTAAACACAATCCGGCCAAATTCAAAGAATTATTGTTGTCTCACCTTAGCCTTTAATTTCATATCATCCCCACGACTTGCAACTGCCACCTTTCATATTTTCTTATTGATGTTGTAGTTGTATGAATTTTCTAATGAACTGTATATGCATCGAACCGTATTTCTTCTTGTGCCACTATGTACTACGGCAACTCTAGCCCCTTCCCTACCGCCCCCCCGCTTTGTAATACCCCACATGGGTCATTAAGGGTTGAATAAATGGTGATGATGATTATGATGATGTTCCATTCCTCGTGGGACAATTCTTGGATCTCCCATGCAGTGCTCGTCCCATCCTTCCTTGGGATATGAGCCAACCTCAACTGTAATTACAGTGGTCGGAATTCTGCCTCGGGAATGGTCAGCCTAACCTGCCCAATGGTACTGCATTTCCCTGTCTATAAGTTGCACCACTGTATGGGTCATATACCCTGTAAACTGCGTTTCTCCTGAAAAACTCCCTAGCTGGCTAATAGGTCTAAAAGTGTAAAAAGTGTGTGTGTGTGTGTGTGTGTGTGTGTGTGTGTGTGTGTGTGTGTGTGTGTGTGTGTGTGTGTGCGTGCGTGTGTGTGTGTGTCACAGAAAATGAGTACCGTAAACCCAATTCTAATGCGCCCCCGATTCTAACGCGCACCCGATTTTCCTGGCAAAAAAATGAAAAAACTTCCACCTCCGATAGTAATGCGCACAGAACTTTGTGAGAGAGAGAGAGAATACATTTATTGAGTGCCTAAATTGGGAGTGGTTCCTTATTCACTGGAGCCCATATGATGTCATGGCTGCCTGCGCCCGGTCGACCACCGCTAGCTGGGTCGCCAGGGAGGAGCTGGACATCAATATCTCCCATTGCTCTCTAAAAGAGAACTTTGTGAGCAAGAAAAACGAATGCGAGAGAAACGGGCGATTTATTTCCTGAAGTAATCTCACTCATCTCACCCCTCGTCGCTCTCCGCTGACCACAACATCTCGTCCTCGGTGCCGTCAAGCGCATTCGCGATGCCAGACTTCTGAACGAACGTTCAACCATGGTCGATGGGATCGTGGCCCATGCCTCGCACATCCATCCCGCGAGCTTCTCCAGAGGCGCACGCTTCAGACGACTGCTCATTTTGAACGCGAGAAAGCCGCTGCTGCCATTGCTGTTATCAAGTGCGCAAGTGAAACGATTTGACGTCCAAAAAATTGTTGTTAAAAGCTTTGGCGCCATCTTGAGATGGCAATGGGTGGGACGAAATTTCCGCTGTTTCGGCAGTTTCGGTTTCGTATCCGATTCTAACGCGCATGCGATTTTTCGACCTATATTTCAGGAAAAAAAGTGCGCGTTAGAATTTGGTAAGTACGGTATGTCGAGTTGAACTGCTTTCACAAATTCAATAACGTTAACTCTGCCAGCGACACTGAAACCGTCAAAGCTGTCACCTTTTAAATTTGCATCATTTTTACCAACGTTCATGGATACTTTTTCAGTTCCGTATCTCCCCGCCGCGGCCATGGAGAGAAGGCGGCCGGCCGCGACTCACGCCACCGCGGCGCTGCGGTTGCGAGTTGCGCTACGAAAGCGAGCGTCCTCTGCTAGCGGGGAGCGTTCCGCTCGGCATCACCGGTCCTCACTTGTGGCTGCGTACTGCAACAGAAATAACTGTTCGCATATGTTTCATCGTTTTGTTGCGGCCGTTGCAGTTCGAGATCAATTTGAAAGGGGCGGTATTATGCAAGGATTCGTGTACGTACGGCCGGGGATTTGAAGCGGTGGCTTAAATATCAAGAACGACAGTGTTTTAAATGAACGTTCGCGTAGCAGTGGCTGTCAAGCGTGCACACAAATTATCTTGCCATGCCAATTGCGCAAATTTATTGCATCATGAATGATATTTCCTCACACGACTGTTGGAGCAGCTTTCCGTTTTGTGGACAACATAGATGGTATCGTGCCTCCAACAACGCCTCCGCTTTCAATCCGGCCGCGTAAAAAACAATTTGCAGACGCTGGCTCGGTTCTTTTTCGAGTGCGGCCGTTATAAAGTTGGCTGGGAGCCGTATTATCGCACTATTCTCGACTATCTGAGCAAAATCGGTGCACTGCGCAGGGGAACAGGCGCCTCACAGTTGGACAACTCCTCTTGTCGCTCCATGGGGAAGGGCTCTCCTTTTGTAATCACTTAGCTTGTGCGCACACGCTGCCTTTGTCTTTTTCGGAGATCGCCGCGGAATCTGCTTCCGCAACAAATTAAGTTGCTGGGAAAGTTGGGAAAGTTAACGGAGACTGCACCTTCCTTCAGTGTAAGCCCGGTCGATCTCGGTGACTTTACGTTAATGATACCTATACTTCTTCGCAACGTGCTTTTCGAGAAAATGAAGTCCACATGCCTTGCGCGTTCTCCTTAGCTCTTTGACCGCGCGGGGAAATATGGATCTGATGGCAGCGCTAAAAAGTGACGCTTCTGAGTGTTGCTTCTGTGTCTGCTCGTACAGCCAGGTGCGGAGCACGTTGGCATTCCGGTGAGCCAGGCTTATAAAAAAACACATAATGTATTGACGGAGCCAACGAAATCCTCGATGAAATCGGCACTGTTCAATAGCGTCGCAAACTGAACGCACTGAAAGGGAAAGGTTCGCGCACAGGGGTAAAAAACAAACGCAAACGAAAGGAAGAAACTTGTAGAGACGCGCAACTACGCCGAAACTTTGAGCTCAGCCGAGTGGAGCACGCGTACATGCTCTTATGGAGGAGTGGACTTGGAAGGAACCACTACAAGAAGCAAAAAGTATTTATTGCCTTCTGTTTATTGTAGCAGTTGGCTTCCAAGAATGTACACAATTTCCAGATGTGTGCACGCACAGCAAACATGCGGATCGCTTAACTAGGAAAAGGGGTTTTCGCCGTCCTGCTCCGCTCGGAAGGAAAACATAACTGCAACCGCATGTGGGCGCCGGGATGTCAGCGCGCAAGAAAAGCGCGGTGCGCATGAACCTAGAACAGGCACGGAGAAGAATAATCAGCACCACATGAGAACGTCGACTTGCCGGAACGCGCGTCAACGCTGTGCAATCGCAGTGCGCGCGCGAGAGAGAGAAAAGAATGGCCAGAGAAATACAAGAACCCCCAAGAAAAAAGCAGAAAAAAAAAAAAAAGTCTACGTGGCGTAACACGTTACGTAGGGTTGGTGGTCAGGTGATTTTTTTCGCTGTTGGACTCCTTCGCCCTGATGCAAAAACCGGCCCTCCCATAATGTACGTTTCGCCCCGGCATCTCGTGTTGCGACCAGCTAGCTCTGGCTGGGTACTCGAAAAGAAATAACTGTTCTCGGAAGTTGCTCAACGTTGTTGCCGCGCTATTCCAGTTCGTGATTTATTTGAAACGGGCCTATTATGCAAGGAGGTGTACGTACGCCCAGTGATTTTTAGAGAGGGATAAAATACCAATAAGAACGACAGCATTTTAAATGAATTTTCACGTAGCTGTCAAGCGGTCACACGATTTCGCTTGCCATGCCAATTGCGCAAATGCGTTGCAGCACGAATGATATTTCGATCCTGATAGGCATGCGCAGCAACTGCATGCTTTCTTTATGAAAGACATCCGTGTATCCTTTGTTGTTCCGAAGAAATCAAATTGTTTCGCCGGTTAAAGCTAACCCAAAATCCTGGATAAATTAGGATGTTTTGTATTGATATTTGAATTGCATGTTTTCCGGTTATATTGTTAGAATTAAGAATTTTTGTTTTTGTTCACTAGTCTGTTTTGTTTTAATAATAGTTCTTTAGCATGCGGATCTATATACATTCCGCCCTCCTCCTCACAGTTGTACATTTTGTTAAAGGGCACGTGCCCCATGCACGAGGCATGTTCCGAACCTCCTCACAAGCATCACTGCTAAAGTGGGCTGTAAAATCTCGTACAGCCGACTGCGAATTAAGCAAGTCGGCATTGCACCAAGCCCAGCACATGAAAGGCCAGCACATGTCAAGGCCAAAGCCAAGCCCAGCACATGTCTTCACCCCATGGAGGAAAGTATTCTTTCCTCCATGCTTCACCCGCAAGGGCGAAGACAAACGCAAGCGAAAAGAAGAAACTCGTAGAGCAGACACGCAACTACACCGCGACCGCAACTTTGAGCCCAGCGGACCGGCCGCGCACGCCGTCGACGCTGCCGCCGGTGCCGCCGCCGCAGCCACCGACACAGCGCAACTCGCGACCGGAGCGCCCTCTCAGCGCCTAGGGTAAACTCGCGCCCGCTTTGGAAGGCGCAGTTCCGAAACTGAAAAAGTATCTATAAACGTTGGTTTTTACCCCATTTTAATCACCACATAAGGTAGAACTGTGACCCCATTTTCAGCTCTCTACAACGCTGTTAACTGAGGAACTCTGAGAAACTGAAGAAGTCTGCAATAAGGTCCCACCAATGTTAACTCCAGAAAAAAAGCCACGACTTGTAAACTACAAAACGTAGTACTTTTACTTTTGCACACAATGCACGCAAGCTTCATTCAAAGCTGCCCTTCCATAGTTCCTTCAGATATGATGACAGACTGACTTTTCAAAGCAACATTTGGTACAAAGAATATTTACAAACACTGGGGGTACAACAGTACAGCACTCATTAGTACAACACAGGTTTACGACTTTTTGTTAGGCACATGCTTAAAAAAAAATCCCAGACCATCTCCACTAACGGAAAACCAGGGAGGGGCGGAGCATGCAGTGTATAAGTGTATTCTGGGCGCCTTGGCGTTTTTGCCAACGGAGATGAAACCGTTGGGGGGTACAGGTATACAGCTTTGCTGTAGAAGTCTCTTGTCTTTGAAGCACAAAGCTCTCTAGCGCAAGGTGTAAACGAGTGTCCCAATGTGCTCTTTTAGAACGCATTACGTCCTAGCGCGAGGCGTAACCGAGTTTCCCAGAGTTTTAGTACCGCAACTACACGAGACGATTATTACGACAATGACTATAGGAGACGTCAACAGCCCCAGCCCCTAAGGGGCTTCGCCCTAAAAAAGACCAGCGAAACAGATTGATCTAGTCTGAACTGAGAGCGAGCAATGCATAAGAAGGGTATAGCAAGAAGTACGAACTAACCACTTGGGGAAAACACCCACCTGGAACGATGCAACAAACGATGCCGACTGGAAGTTGACCACCACCGAGTTGACGACCACTTTCATGCCGTCCACAACCCGGTCGGAGAAGCCGTAGCGGCCTCCAGAGCTGCACGCACGACAGTCCATTGCAGCGTCAGTGCACAAGTGAAAAGCACTCGTAACGTGCAATTCTAACAGAAACAGTGCAAGAAAACATTACACGCAGTAACAGCGATAACAGAACAGCAAATGAATTTACATGACAGGCTCAAGCACTGGGATTGGAACGCCGTAGATGCACAGCTCTCTCTCTCTCAATCGAAGTCATCATCATCATCAGCCTACCCACGCCCGCTGCAGGGCAAAGGCCTCTCCCAAAAATCTCCAATTATCCCGGTCTTGTGCTAAATTCGACCAATTTATTCCCGCAAACTTCTTGATCTCATCCGCCCATCCAACTCTCTGCCGCCCCCTGCAACGCTTGCCTTCTCTAGGGATGTACTCTGTTACCCTTAATGACCAAAGGTAATCTTGCCTTCGCATTACATGCCCTGCCCACGTCCATTTCTTCTTCTTAATTTCTACTAATATGTTCTTAACACGCGTTTGTTCCCTGACCCACTCTGCTCTCTTCTTGTCCCTTAATGTTACACCTATCATTTTCCGCTCCATAGCCCGCTGAGTCGTTCTCAATTTAAGTTGAACCCTCTTAACGAGCATCCAAGTTTCTGCCCCGTAGGTGAGTACCGGTAAGATGCAGCTGTCATACACTTTCTTCTTCAGTGACAATGGTAGGCTGCCATTCATTATCTGAGAATGCGTGCCATATGCACTCCACCCCATTCTTATCCTTCTACTTATCTCTGCCTCATGGTTGGGATCCGGGGTCACTACTTGGGTCACTACTCTCCATCGAAACATAGTCAAGCAACCCAGATTGTACGTGAAAAGTAGGGAAAAAAAGGCCTTCAATATTTTATTTTATTCTCCCCGCAATATAAAATACTGGAGTCAAGCCCTGCAGTCACAAGTTTTCCTAACAATGATACACCGGGTATTCTAAACTTTAATGTTTCACACGGACAAAAAAAGTAGCTAGAAAAGTTGACAGTGCAAAATCAGGTCACTGCAACTTTTGCATCTTTAAGTGCTTAGATAAATATGGTTTTCTTTGGTATCCCGCTTATTGCTTTCAATGCTGGTGACAAAAGCGTGTTTTTATGTGGTATTCATTCGCATGATTTAGAATAATCTGTTAAGGAGGGACACTCGTCTTAAAACAACTTCTTTTAATTTTTAAGTAAACTGTGAAACTTGCCAGTCTTGCTGCTTTGTTCCCCCTTATTTCAAATATGCCATTATTTTTTCAATTGGTCAATTAGTTCCCACGATAATTAGAAATAATTAGCCATTTTTGGTTAAACAATAGACAAAAAACAGGGGCTGGGATAAAACTGTAATCTTTACATTTTCCGACACTATAAACCCTGGTGAATGCAATAATCGAAGCAGTTTTTTGATGCATCGCTTGGAACTAATTTTACAGCTCATTAAACTTCAGTGTTTGAAACGGGCACTCAAAATGGTTCCTTGCCACTGGTTCCACCTAAGTTTAATGAGCTGTAAAACCCTCTTGTCCGCTTCTTACCCACCTGTAGCTGGGCTTGCTGTTGGATGGGGGCCTGAGCTGTTCGCAGGTCTCCACTTCCACCAGCACTTCGTCCAGGCACTGCACGCAGCATTTAACATATCATGTAGGCAACTACCAAACCAAAAGCCCCCCCCAAACAAACGTACTTCATGCTTTTGAACATGCTTTTTTTTTTTTTTTCATGCTTTTGAACCCCTACTATGGATTTCTAATAAGAAAATTCATCATAGACTGCGATGGCTAGTTATAAACTATGCTGTATATCGGGTAAAAAGGACTTGCAATTCAGACACTCTGCTAGTGTCAGAGTCACCAAACTCACTGGAATAAGCAAAAAGGGGCCCGAAGCCAGCACGCACACCTTTTTCTATGGTCACCTCGCTAAACCTATTTCACTGACTGTCGTGCTCATGGTGACAAATGGTGTACGAGTTCCCCTGGACACGTGGAGAGTAAAAAAGCACCACATATACCGCTGCGCGAGTTTGTAATAATGTTTGAACTAGAATCCAATGATGCTGTGATCACAACACTTTCTACAAGTGAAACCGAGTAGCGTCAAAACTGTTACAAGAATGTGTCGCAGCGAGTGAGTACGGGTTCTGCAACTCGTATTTCACTCATTGTGGATGGCATTTCAACCAGGCTGTTAAAATTGTAGCAGACAATTTTCAGCGGCCAAATCTTTGTACCTCTAGGGTCAAAGGTCCTTTCGACAGAATTTGCTCCCCCTCTAAAAGAGATGATCAGCCATGCAACTAAGATTCACAAACTGCAGGATTGGCTCAAATTCATCACCATCATCATCGTCGTCATCGTCACGTGCTTGCACCCACTGCAGGATGAAGGCCTCCCCCGTATTCCTCCGGCCATTCCTGTCTTGTGATGCCCTATAGTCTATTCTCTGCCTCCAAATTTCCCGATCTCATCCCTCCATCGAATTAAATTAAGGGTATTCCTCTATTTCTAAGCCCCATCTCCAGGCATAGCCACTATGTTAGCCTGATGGCCACCAGTTGTCAGTCATCCACATTACGTGTCCAGCCCAAGTCCACTTATTCCCTCCGTTTGAGCTATGACGTCTTCCCCTTGAATTTGTTCCCTAAAATGGGATGCTTGTTTCCCATCCCCAGGTGTTACTCCTATCATGGCTCAAATTACCGCCTCATAAATGACCAAGTTTTTGTAAATGTAACAAAGAAGAAAAAAAAAAGGAATGCTCACCAGGTGGATCGGGACATACTTGAGCTTTGTCCAGTGTATCTGCAATGAATGCATAGGAAGAGGCAACTGAAGCAATGTCAACACAGGAGGAAGATACTGGCTGTCCAGGTTGATTATGATTATGCACAGGTTACCGTGCATAGTCTGCATAAACTGCACAGGTTACCGTGCTTTCACGCGTATAACCCATTCCTGCATATAATCTGCGCCCCCACTTTCAGCCCGCCAGAAAGAAAAAAATCCTTGCGTATTGCCCACACATTTGATACAGGAAAGGCTGCACCAAAGCTACTGCTCCAGCAACACAACATCCTATTCAGACAGAAAAAGTGTATATTTAGCAAGTAGAATACACTGACTGCAAGGCGAAAGTCACAATTCCCTCATAAAATTCAGTTTAGAGCAGTGCACGGGCCGCAATTTCTAGGCCCGGCCCGATAGAGACACAGCCCAGGCCCGGACCGGGCCCGAGAAATTTATAAAACTTCAGCCCGAGCCCGGCCAACGAATTTTTAAAATCTGAGCCCGAGCCCGACAAACTTCTAAAATATGAGCCCGAGACCGGCCCGAGCCCGCCAGGGTGTTGTTAAATATCATCTCTAGTCCGACAGGTTATTAACATGAACTTGAAGAAGTTGCTGTTAACCTAAAAAAAGCGTAAGCACACAGCGAATACGACTACTTTAGATTTAAATTACCTTTAAACTTGGACCGAACTTTGTAGAACTTATCCTCACTTAGAAGCTGTATTTTCGGTAGTCGTGTAACTTCATTTGCCAGTCTTCGAAATCAAGGCACACCCGAGGATCCCTTGGGCCCTATTCTCGACTGCACGAATTCCTGGGAAATTCGACATGTTTTTTCCCGTAGGCACAACATAAGCAATCAGTGACGTGATGCACATATATCTCTGACGACATGCAGTGTAATTTGATGCTCCACTCATAAAGATCATAACTAAGGTAATAAAAGATAAAAGGCTCATAAAAGACAAAAAAACCCTTGACATGTATCATAAAAATTTATAAGGTGGCTGAGGTTGGCAAGGGAAACACATTTCTGCAGGTCAATATTGGCGTCAACACCACAAGGCGATCGAGTAACGTTGATCCAAAAGCGAGCGAAAAGGGGATGTTGAGCTAAAGAATATCACACAATCTTTTTTATCCTATCTGTTTATTTCTTTCAATCGCTTTTAGTAACATAGTTGAGCTCTCTCCTTCAATGCAAGCTTTGTTGCGTTATCACCTTCCCGGCCGCCACCACCGCCACGCTATCGTCTGCTGCTAGTTACAAGTTTATGGCGTGATCACAAAAAAAAGACGGCCACGACCATCGCTTGTATGACACATAAGAGCAGTGAAGCGCTACGCCTGATAACCTTGGAGCGCACCGATGTCACCGATTCACTCATTCGTCAAGTTCGACTTGATCAGCGCTGTAATGAACAAAATAGTCACTTTTCTTGGTTATTTTTCCCTTGAGTTCGATCATGTGACTCAGAAGCTTACTAGGAGGTGCGTGGACAAATACCATGCATTGGGTTCTTGTCATGGAGAGACTGTTACTGCCCTCTAATGTTGCGGTTACGCCAAACAAATAATTTTTATTTTATTGCCAAACATAAAAGCAAAATACTGCATGTTATTTGTATGCTCCATGATCGCTGACTGGGAAGCAGTCGAAACTATTAGTTCTTTCGTAGAAAACATGCTTTAAACCGCGCTTCACGCGAAACTGCGCCTGCTGCAAATTCGCGGACGTTTCGCAGCGCCGAAGGTGGGGGAAATTTTTTCCCCATTTTGCGGCAAAAGCAGCCGCCATTTTCAAGCTGTTACGTAACATTACATCACTTTTACGCAGGCTGAAGTTGCCAGTGTGTGACGTGATCGTTCCCGCCAACTGTTTAAATTACGTCACACCTTTTCAGCCAATCACAGAGGGGGCGTGTATTACAAGCAGTATTGTTGTTGAATAGCAAAGACAGGCCTGCATTGTCATGTCCTGCGCATTTAGTCTAGTTTTTCATTGCCGGCCTAGAATTATGCGCTTTCAGTAAAGAGAAAAAAGGCAAACTTTAGAACAGATGCCCGTAAACCCCATAAAACGTCCAAAATGACAAAGGCACACACAACCGCTTCGTCAACCGGAAGCACGTGACCAAAATGGAAAGCCAATCAGAAAAGACTCCCGGCAAATTCCCAGATTTCCCGGGAATTTGTGCAGTCGAGAATAGGGCCCCTTAAATGATCGCGAGGAAGTGGATTTTTTTATTATTGCAATTATTCAACAGATATTGCACCTTTCGTTCTTCCATTCCTTACTGAAATTTTTAATCAGACAATTCGTCCGGTTTCACCATTTGATTTTTGCCTTTCCCTCTAGTTACATTGGCAGCATGATTTTATCTGCGCTTCTGTTCTTTCTTGCTTTAGTCATGACTCTTGATCGAAAAAATCATGGGCTCTGCTTAGAAAATCGGTTCTTCAAACTCTGCACACGCTGCGAAATCCAGGTCACGTTTGTTCTGAGCTCTGCTTAGAAAATTGGTTTGTCAAACTCTGCACACACTGCGTAATCCAGGTCTAGTTTGTTCTGTTTGTTTTAGTTTGAAAAGGGGAGAGAAAATACAATTATGTTGTAGTCTGTGGCTGGAGTGCCCTCGTTTTCTGGCCCGCTCTCTCCCAGTAAGCTGATGGGACCCAGACGTTTCTTTTATTGATGTGAAGGCTTTCTAAGTGCAGTCGTTGTTTTATCACATCTTTTAACGGCACGGTAGTGAATTAGTACTTCCTTTTTTTGTTTTCACTTTACCTGAAATATCAACAAGAAAACTTTCTCTTGCCAACAATTTAGAATTCGCAGCCCAGGATAGCCGGGCCTCAGGAACTTTCCAGGCCGGATCGGACCGGCATGGCCCGACAAAATTTTGGTTCAAGCCTCGCCCGGGCCCGAGAAAATGCGTGCTACCCAGCCCGAGCCCAACCCGCAGGCCGGACCGGGCTCGGGCTTTTGGGCCGGCCCGGACCTGTGCACTGCACTAATGTCAGAGTGCGCCCGTTTTTGTTTTTTTCTTCCTTGTCCCTGTATGTTTTGCACAATTGCTGCCATGGAAGGCTCAGTCAGTGTTACAGTGTAGGAGCTTTACGGCACGCCGTGCATTACTATGAAGCTGCACTAAAGGAAAGACCCTGCGTATTATCCGCACCCCTACTTTTCCACTGAAATTTGCACATTTTTGGTGCGGGTTATACGCGCGAAAATTCAGGGTGCGCCGTAGCGGAGGGCTCTGGATTAATTTTGAGAACCTGCGGATCTTTGACATGCACCAAAATTGTCAACACACGTGCGTTTTTGCTTTTGGCTTCCATCAGAAAAGCGGCTGCCGCAGCCGGGAATCTGGCTGCCCAGACAAAGGGTGTGCTCTCAATTATGGGTAAACAGTACCCTCCTGGTGAAAATGGGGATTCAACAAATGACTGAGGCAAATATGTATTTATATGCACTCGCGTAATGTTGACATCAAATAACGAATAACACAATCTTTATACCCTATTTACGCATTTGCGATGAAGTTGTACAAACTTCCGAATGGGAATTCTAAGATATTTTAGAATTCCAGGGGCATACACATCTATGTATGTTTTCCTTGGAGTCCCTATGGTCTTATGGCCCATGTATGCCTGTGAAGTGCATCATATCAGACATCATGGATGCGCTTATGACTATTAAAACTGTATCCAGTAAACTACAACGCAACCTTTGTTGACCAAACCATCCTTGAAACTTAGCCACGGACTACCACGATTGCTGCCTGCCTATTTTAATCATGTGCCAACGCCTTCTCTAGGTTTGGTAGTTACATTGTGCCTCACTCCAATGATTGGCTTGCACTGCATTGCAAATACAGAGTGGCATCGCAGCTGTATGACAACGAGACCGGCTCATTTGCTACATCTCTACCAGATTCCCCACCTTTCAACAAATCACGAACAGTGGAAGTGACATCCGAGAATATGGGGTAGGTGTTCAGAAGACTCCCAACCCTAGAAACCATCTCCCAACTTCAGGCAACATCGTCCTTTGCTGCTGCCCACTTTGTTAGGTCCCCCTCAGCCGCTGCTTACCTTGAGGGTGAGGTAGTTGCAGACGGCGCGCGTGAGGCAGAGCCAGGTGGGCAGCTCGAGCAGCTCGGTGAGCACCTGCTCGTCCAGCTCCAAATGACGCAGCTCGCAGTGGCCCCGGAGCGTGCTCAGCTGGATCTTGTCCAGCGACAGGTTCTTGGTGAACCTGGGCAGAGAGGGTGGCAGTGTAGCACCAGGGTGGCACCAGGTCAAAGCCAGTAAAACACTCATACGTTCAGGAAAACACGCCGTCACGTCTCTTTTATCAGGCTGTACAAGAGCAAACTCTTCCAGGGTAAAAAAGAAGAAAAGAGGGTGGCACTGTGGCACCAGGGTGGCACTAGGGCAGCACCAAAGCACCACCAGGATGGAGCCATACACCAGAAAAGCACTATTATAGGTTTAAGAAAACACGCAGTACCTTTTATAAGACTGTACAAAAGCAAACACTTCCAGGATAGAAAAGTAGAAAAGAGGGTGGCAGTGTGGCCCCAGGATAGCCCAAGGTGGAGCTATACACCAGAAAAACACTCATACATTCAAGAAAACACGCAGTCCCTTTTATAAGGTTGTACAAGAGCGAACCCTTCCAGGATAAAAAAATAGCTACAAGCGAGATGTTGTGGAAGCCTTTCGTTGCAAATTTTGAAGACATGGGCCAAACAGCTCACACAAAAAGTGCGTTCCCCTGCAGACAACCAAATACTAGCTGCTGTGCGTAGAAATCTTGGCAGGCTCTCAAGAATGACCCCGAGTTCATCTCTCGCGCGTAAACCCCCCCCCTCAAAAATAGAAAAGAGAACCTTGCTTTATTATTTACTTGGGGATGCATATGTCAAGGCAACACATGCTCTACGAAAAGGACTTTATTTTGGAGCCAATAAAAAAATACATACATGGACTGCAGCAAAAGTTCCCCATTTTCGACGCAAGCCCGACAGGTTGTCTAACATACACAACTTTATTTTTTTTTCTGCATTGTCCTTCACTGTAGGGAATGTGTGGTTTGAAGAATAGAATGGATGGCTTTGTGTCCACTAACACAGCTGCTTGTAGGTCTACAAAAACACAAATGTGTCCGTTAGCCTTCCCATCACTGTGACAATAGCAGCTAGCTGGAGAATCAGCCCAATCTTCCAGTACACTAAGCAGCTATGAGGGCTCAAAGACTGCTATCAAGTCATCATCGTCATCAGCCTATCTACACCCACTGCAGGGCAAAGGCCTCTCCCATAGATCTCCAATTATCCCAGTTCTGTGCTATCAAGTAACACTCTTTAAATTTGGTGCTCTGAAGAGAAAATACAACTTCGTTTAATTTGAAAGAACTAGGATTCAGTATCTCACTCAGCTTTATTACAGCCACAAAATATGTTTTTTAACGAAAAAAAGCAAGAAGTATTTAAAAACTTTCAAATTTTGCGCCACAGTGACGTGTTATGAGCAAGAATGACGTCATACGGGCCAACAATAAAACATAATTTTCAGTGCGTTAACTGCACGTTAGCATTCAAGTGGTGCGGTCAAATGGAACTAGAGGCCCCATTACAGATGTGCAGTCATGCGTCGTCGCGACAGGTCAATTAGGCGACCACCAATCGCACAAACAAGGTTCCGTGACGTCATAGAAAAGTTGCGGGAAATTGGCTAGGGGGTCGCGACTGCTTCACACGTTTTCTTCAATGTCTCCGTTATTTGTTCGAAGCAGTCATGGGCACGTTAATGAAAAAAAGTAACAGTGTTACAGTTACCTAACCCAAAAAAGTAACTCTGTTACAGTTACAGTTACGAATTTTTCAAAAGTAACTAGTTACAGTTACAGTTACTGCAAAAAAGTAACATCGTTACTTTTCCGTTACTGAAAAGATTTGGCTTATTTAAAAGAAACGTACGAAGGCATGCAGGTAGTAAAAATTACACGTAGTAAAGCCTACACGAGGGGAACCTAAAATGATGCACTCTCATGCCCAAACCAAGAATCGTTGTGTACGCTCATTTTTTTATTTCGGAAGTTTTGGTACCCATCATAACAAACTTTATTTTTTTGTTGCTGCCGCTCTCGCTGTAAGAAATTGATTTGCAAACATCATTGTAGCATAGAATTAGTTGTTTTTCAAAGTGGCGTATCGACGGAAGGCCCTTGTAGAAAAGGGGAAACGGACGTGGGAGTACATCTGTGGTCGAGGTGCTTTTAAAAAAGATACTCAAAAAATGCGCTTCGTTAACTTTTTATTTCGTACTTGTGGTCGGAGACGGAGACCAATTTGAGCCATTGCCGAAGCGACGTTTGTCCGTGTGCCCTCGGAGTCGTTCTCCCGCCCCAACCCCCAGCTACCCGCATCCCCGGAATGAGACAAGGTATTTCCAAAGGGAATAGAAACTGAAATGAACGCTTTACTGTATCCCTTCTCTCCTCCTTCCCCCTGTCCTCACAAAGGCGGATTTTGCCGTCTCGACCGGAAAAAACTGCTCTCACAATCCCAGCCTTCCACAGCAATCACGTCACCGTTCACAGGAACCCCTCCCTTCGTTTGCTTTGAGGCGTAGGCCGAACGAAGCTCGCCCAAGTATTCCTTGCACCCAACATTCAGAAGCAGATGTAGCTAGTGTTTTCGTTTCGGCCACAGCCTTCGAAACGAAGTCGCGAGGCTTTCCAAGAGCATTTATTGTCAGATGTGCCAAGAGCATTTATTGTCCAAGAGCAGTGTGTCAGATGTCTGCCGGCCAAGATGCTGGCTGGTGTGAGGGCACTCGGGGGCCACCATCGTTGGGGTCGTCGTATGTGTGGAGGGGTAAGAAATTTATTACTTCCTCGACCTCGTTCGAGTACTTCGTACAGCTCGATAAAGCCTGTAGACCAGGGGTCCTAAACACGCGGTCCCAAATACGCCAAAGGTCTCTAAAGCGCACAGTGGTCGCAAGCAACGGCTACTTGTGAATCGAACGCTCTACAGTGCGCACAGGGCTGGACGAGCGCGAGGCCGCCGAGAGACTCCCCGCAGCGTTTTATGACCCTGCAAACGGGGCTGCACGTCGCTAATGAGAAAGCGACGTCCTGACCGGAGTTTTCCAGGCTTCCGCGAAAGTGCAAAGGTTTCAGTGCGTTGTGCGGCGTTCGTGGGTGTTTGTTTTCCTGTTCGCCTGCTGCTGAGGAAAATACTACATCTTAGACTTAGAAACTTCGAGCCCTTAGTAGACCGCGTAAGACACCACGCACACGTGCACGCCTAAACATTTCTAGTCCAGATGTATTTTACCCATTCGAAGGGAGTGAGCTGGCATAGATGAACTAGACGAAGGTTCTGCGGAAGAAAGGCCGAAAAAGTGAAACGCGCAAACTGAATATCGGCCGTTAATGAGTGTTGCTGTTGGATAACTTTTTAATAGAAATAAAGTAACTGTAACGATATTTCTCGTTACAGTTACTCCACAAAAAAGTAACAGTGTTACAGTTACAAGTTCCTCTAACTTAAAAGTAACTAGTTACAGTTACAAGTTACTGAAAAAAGTAACTAGTTACCGGTAACGCGTTACTAGTAACTAGTTACTGCCCAAGACTGGTTCCAAGATTGCGATGACATTGGTATCATTGTTATCGGGACTAAGCAGTCTTTCTAATAAACCCAAATTGTATTTTGTCTTCATGGCTCCTTTAAAGCTGCATAAGTAGTGAGAGAAGTGGCCCTTGTAGATGTAAACTAACATATGTGGGGAGCACGGAGCTCATTGAGATAACACATAGAACTCCCGTGACACTTTTAGAATCCATGTGACAGAATCACATGACATCTCTAGAATTGTCTACTAATAAACCTGAAAGTCCCGTAAAGCAACACCAAAAAATAATGAAACAGTAGCAAGCGCTACACTTTTGCGCACACACACAACTTATTCATAACTGAGGTGCGATCAAAGTTAAAAAAAAAAAGAGTAAATTTTTTCCTCTCCGTGACTTCTCACTTAAAGGGGCCATGCAGACAAAATACAAGTTTGTTTTAGTCGAAAGATTTGGTGGTTTATAGTGCCCGCAGCACTTGTCCGACAGCAAGTGATGCTTTATTTACTGAGAAATCAATCAATTTAGGTTAAAATTTTGGTTCTCACGCCAAACCGTGTGCTTCGTGACGTCGTCTGCAATAACGTAACAAGAGCACGTCTTCAAAAGAACGTTAATGTGCCGTTAGGCTCTCCTGTGTACTGTGGCACGACCGTGTTAGAGCGGCGGCGTGCGCATTTACTGCGGAGCCTAGTTTACTGTCAGTCCTCCCAGATGACGCCACCATACTTCTCCACACTGCTGTGGCTTTTGTTTTGACGATATTCAACCTCGTTTGTTTTTGTTATGGTAAGTTTTATGTAACATGGGGTATGCTTGACCAACAGGGTCACGTAAGACAATGTCGCTTACGCCAATTCACCTTTGTCGTGTCAGAAAACCCCAAAGTGCCCTACTGCTGTGCAGCTATAACAAGACTAGTGCGCGCAGTACCAACAGCAGTACGCTCTGGTACTTGTATATTAGTGTGTACTTTTGTAACTTTCATGTTTACCCCGCCATTCTCACTGCTATAAAATGAATACGCATTACATTTAAGCGCTAATAGCTCATTTTGCAAGCTTATAAGCCCTGTTTAATATGTGTTTGCCGGCTTGAGCCAATCGCACAGCTCGGCACATACGACATCATAAGTTCTGTTGCGGGAAATGAGCTACTGGGTTGCATGGCCATTGCCTTTTTTCCTAATTATATAGCTTTTTCGAGTGAAGTTTACGGTGAAAGTGGTGTCAGTATGATTCTAACGAGGCAATCTTTCGAATGAACCAAACTTGTGTTTTGTCTGCATGGCCCTCCTAAACGCACAGCCCACAAATTGCCCAGTGCAACCCTCTCACAACAATCCTAATAAAGACAGTAATATGACTGTAATGGCTCACTGTTGTTTTGTCTAGACTATTTTTGGTAAACAGATCGGTTGGTAGACAGACTGAACAGAATTTAGGTGGAGCAACCACAAAAATTTTAAGGTACACAGATGATCTCCTGGTGTCTGTTGAGCCTGATACTTCTGACCTCAAAGCCACTGATGCTTTGACAGAATTTCAGCGGTTGGTCATACGCAAGGTAGTTAAGAAGCCGGAAAAAAGTGGATGAAGTTAAATGTGGGGTGTACAGGAAAAAGGACAGAAGGTGCAAAACAAAACCTACCATCCATCGCGTTTTAAAGAATGCTGCCAATTGGTATTGTTGTTCAGTGTTGTTCTCTCAGCCCCGAAAAAAATTGAGCAATGTATCTGGCGAAATAGAACGAACACTATCAGCTAGCACAAAATGCTCTGGGAGAAAAAAGTTGTGAATTCGTCACCAGTACGGCTCGATGCACGACGTGTTGTGTACCTGTTACCACTCTCCAAACGTGGAGTAATGTCAATATATGACTGCAAGAGCATCGGAGATCTATAGGGTCAAAGGAAGGCTCACACTTATCACACCATTGTTCCGCACATGGCTATTAGCTCATTTCCATTGATGTGTCCATTTTATCAAGGCATTGGGATAAAACAACACGAGAACCGACAAAAGCCTTTTACATTAAGCGGGGTGCCAATCCACGAGTTAGTGCCCCCTCCATTATCACAACAGAGAAAGGGCACTCCCATCTGAGTCACAAGTTGTGCAAGTAATGTCTGTGCTTCGTGTTTCTTGTCCATTTGTTTGGTGCAGGTGCCTCTGTTACTTCGAAACATCTTCTATGGTTTTATATTGGGCAGAAGAAAGCATCACATTCATTCTGGAGACCGTATATTTGTATTTTTTTTTTTTCAGAAAGCCTTGAGGCAGAGTTGTTTGCTTCTTTTTACCTTCTCGCTTCAGCGCTTTTTCCACCAAGATGAAATTATATATCAACAAGCCCAATTGACCAGACTGCTGCATGGTTTTAATGCCACCTTTAATCCGTGCTGTACCACGGGGAATATAGGTTAAAAAATTCAGCGAGTACACGCATAGGGAGCTTATGGTATCCCTTACTACTCAGGAAAAAGAGGCAGCTACCAAAAAGTGTCAACAACATCAGAGCATCAAACATCATCCATCGCTCCATTTTTTTTTTTCTTCTGTGCAATAAACGTTCATCTCTCTCTCTCTCTCTAGCTTAAATCGCACGGACAACCAGTCGTCAAACATTGACCCTTCCTGGCAAGGGCAAAACAGGCTTCAGAATAATCTTCCAGAACTTCTCTGTTCTGGAAAGTCTTTGAACTGAAAGTCACCTTCTATTCCTGCGGCTGCTACACACATTTCAAGTATTTCATGGCTACACCGCATACTCCTTGAATATTGCTCCTCGATAGTCACCACGGGTAACAAAATTGGTATACTGTTTTCACAGAGTGGTTACGAGCTTCCAACTTGAAAATTTCAACGGTTACACCCCCCCCCCCCCTTTTTTTTTTCACAGAACGCCAGAATTAGAGCAACAGGGCACAACCGCCCAAACTGCGCTCAGGCGGGCTTACAGCGAATCGCCAGACAACACATGTGGCTATTCAGAAACACCATGTGCGCAGCTCGCTACAAGCGCGCGCCTCGAAATCGATTACAAAGCGAGACAAAAGGGACTATTCATCTTTTGTGGGAACAATACACTCGGCCTCTTTCGACCCATAAAGAAACTCCTCGACCTGTTGCTCAGGCGGAGGAAAAGGTAGCCGCTTCCGTACGCCCTATTCTGTATGGCCAGCAAGTTTCGTTTAAGTACTATAATGCAGTCTCCTGTCATTTCAGTGCTGACGGCATAGAGAGAGAGACAGAAACAGGAAACTAAATGCAAGATTTGTGCTACGCTTGTTCGTTTGTCGACCTATCACCCATAAGCGCTGTAAACCCATCTGTAAGGGAAGCAAAAACTCAGATAGCGGAGCGAAGGTGAAGACGTTCCTTTCAAGGGTGTGATTACGAAGGATCCGGTTCTCAGTGACTGCGCGCACCGCGGTGAGGGCGACACTACACACAGCTAGCGGTCGCTGATCTCCGCTGTCGGAAATGACACGCGCACATAAAACGCGGCGCATTCGCGGCGTCTTGTCAGTCGGCCAGCGATCAGAAAGCACTGTATACTCACTTGGAGAGATGCTTGAGGATCTGGTTCTTGATGATGGACACCATCGTGGAGGAGCAAATAAGTTAGCGCTCAGCAGCAGCAATTTTTCGGTCTTTCAAGGAGTCCTATGTACAGCGTGGTCGCCCCGGGCCTGCGGCGCTTTTCATAGCCGCCTACGGCAACCTAGGGCGACCGCGAGAAGCGGCGACGACGACGCACCGGTCACCACAACATCTTCGCTTTCGCCCACGGCGGCAAGAGCAGCGGGTGTGGATGGCATCGCCGTTCCCGTTCACGCCCCAGTGCGCTCGGGGCTCAGCTGACGGCGCTTGCGGTGAGGTCAGTGTGCCGCGACGAGATCGTCGTCGTGGTGACAGCGGGCCCCGGCTAACGACGCGGCGCCCGGAGATTTTCGACGAGCAGCACTTCGCAGCGCCATGACGGGCTGCTTGGCTGCTGCTGCTGTGAGCAGCCCTAGAACGATTGCACCAGCTGTTTGCCTCTCGGGTAGCAATGGATGGATGCAAAATTGCCTATGGCTGCCGCGAGTGGGCGACCTCGGCGAATCCAAAAGCGAAAGCGGAAGGGGGAAATAGATAGATAGATAGATAGATACTTGACGGTCGTTCCCTTTGAAGCGGGCGGGCGCCTCAGAATAGGGTCACCCAGACCAAACATGAAGACAAAAAAGCACTAAAGAACAAGGAACAATGGGCTAAGTAAAAAGAGAAAACAATAAATCAAAAACATCACTGCAGAACAAAGAACTATGAATGAAGTGACAGGACGCAAACAGCAAAGAAAAAAAAGGAAAAGAGGGAGCAGATACAACACTAAGTGAAGAACAAAAAGGCGAACAAAAAAAAAACGAACAAGCAAAAGTCCGATCACACGACAGAGTCCTATATTCTGGGACAGCTGCGTACCATTGTCCACCAGTGCGTTAGGCGGCGCTTCGTCGTGGTTACTACAGCGTCCGCACTTGTACACATGGCACTGTCGGTGGCGTCGTCTGTGGGCTGTGGTGGTTGAAACCCAAGTGCCTGTGGTAGGGTGGCACCCTCTACTGGGGGTGGAGAGACACCCGGACACAGCATCACAATGTGCTCCATCGTCTCCTCGGTGGCACCGCAGGCTCTGCACAGCGCTGCCCGCACTTGGTCGTCACCGTCAAAGCGACGTCTGTAAACGAGCGTGCGCAGTGCTCCTGCTCGGGCCTCAAACAGCAGCGCGCTCCCAGGACTGTTGTCGTAGATCCGCTCCACTCCTATGGAAGACTTGTGTTCACAGTACGTGGCAAGCGTCGATTTGTCCGCACTGCTTCTACGCCATTCTGCCTCCTCTTCCTCTTTGATCTGTAGGCCTGCCTGCCGTTTCCACGCTGTCTCAGACTCCACGCGTAGAGGAGTGCGAAAGAACCCATACTTCTTTTCGAGGTTGTATAGGCGCTTGGTCCACTTGGTGCGGAGGCAACTGGCCGACAGGTGGTCGAATACACGCCTGGCCCATCTCTCACGGCTCATGAATTGCAACCTACCCCGGTATGCCAGTTTGCTTGACGCCTCGCGTGCCTCGAAGCTTGACCAGCCAAGGTCTCCCTGGATAGCTTCCTTGGCCACCGCCCCATGGCACCCCACGGCCGTGCGCCCGACCTCCCTTTGGCGACACTCCAACCACTCTCGGGTGCACGCTGAGAGGCAAACCACTGCATTTCCAAAGGTGAGGGCCGGCACGTGGACCAGCTTCCACAGGTCGCGCACCATCACATACCTGCTGCAGCCCCACAAACAGCGGCGGCGTAGAATGGCCTGGGCTCGGAGCGCTGACTGACGGATGGCGGCCTCATGCTGCTGAAAAATGTCCAGTTCATTACACAACAACACACCGAGGTAACGGTACGACGCCCCAACGCTGAGGGTTTGGCCATCCAGTGTCAGAGTCAAATTCTCCGTTGCTCCTGCAAACTGCACGACGATGGTTTTCCTTGCACTGAAGCGCAGGCCCAGATCCTCGATTTCGGCAGCGCATATGGAGAGCAATCGCTGCAAGTCCCCTTGGCTCTCGGCCATCAGCACCAGGTCATCCGCAAACGCGAGCCCCGGCAGCCGTCGGCTGTCTACGCCCGTCACGCTGCAATTTAGCCGAAAGCCTGTGTCCGACTGCAGCAGCTTCCTTTCTAACTCGGACACGAACAGCAGGTACAGTATCGGGGATAGTGGGCAGCCTTGTCGCAGGCCTTTGTGGACGCCAATTTGTCCTGTTCGTACCCCTCCAAACTGAGCTGTCACCGTATTGTCCAAATATAGCCGGCTCACCGTGGACAGCAGGGTCTCTGGCAAGCCCAGGCCAGAGAGGCGGTCGAAGAGCTTTATGTGGGGTACATTGTCGTAGGCTTTCTCGACATCCAAGAAGCAGCAAATTAGCTTCCGTCCCTCTTTTCTTGCTATCTCGACACACTGTGTCAGCGAAAACACGTTATCCTCCAGGCGGCGACCACGGCGAAAACCACTTTGCATCTCTGTGAGACAATGTTTGGCCTCCGCCCACGCACTGATCCAATCCTTTAATATGTGCGTAAAGGCCCTGTACATGACACTTGTGACCGTGAGCGAGCGGTAATCACTGATGTGTTCCGCTTTGCCTCCACGCTTTGGAATCAGTGCCACGCGGCCGTGTTGCCATGCCCGCGGTACCTCAGCCCCGTTGATAATGCCTGTGAACAGGGCAGCAAGCTGCTCACGTGAGTCTGGGCCGAGTAGCTTCAGCAGTCGAGCTGGGATGTCATCAGGCCCCGTCGCCGTGTGTGCACGAAGGTGGGACAATGCCCGATCAACGCTGCGGCTAGTGCACTCCCACTTTGGTTCGCATGAGTCGCGAATAGCCTGTCCCTGTGACGTCCGCATATGCTTGACGGTTTCTCCTGCAGACCCGTACAGAGATGACAGGAAGTCAGTGATGTGTTTTCTCAAGTCCATGACGGGCTCTCCTGTATCGGGATCTTCAAGGGCAAAAGGTGGCTCAGCATTCCTGTCCAGCGAACGGACATAACGCCAAAACTTCTGGGACGCCGACTTTCCATCCTCCTTAATGCTCTGCATTTGACGCAGGTTGGCGTCCGCCAGTTTTGCTTGTACGAGAGCCTGTACCTTGTGCTTCTGCTGAAGATACAGTGCCCAAGCCGCTGCAGTCGTCTTGGAATCCCCCGTTTTCACCATGCGACGGTGGGCCCGATTAGCCTGTCGACGTGCCTGCCACGCCTCCGCTACCTCCTTGTCCCACCATTGTTTGCGTGTCTTCGTCTTGGATGTCCGACCAATCATGTGCTTGAGCATCACCTGCCGTAGAGCTTCGACATATTGCTCATAAGAAGTAGCTTCTCGGCGCTCCTGACTTTCCTCGAACTCTTGCGCCACAGCCTCCAGCGCTTTCCAAGGTAGGTAGGGGGAGCATTTGCCCTTGATTCTCTTGGTCGCCTGGTGTGAGCGGGAGAAGTCTAGCCGGAGGCGGTTGTGGTCACTGCTCAGGCTGTACACGCCCTCCTCGTCTATGGTGATGCGTCGCAGCAAGCCCGCAAGGCGAGGCGACACTAGCGCGTAGTCGATCGACGTTGCACTACCTCGCGCGCACCACGTGTACTGGCCCTCACAGTGTGCACTCAAATTGGCAATTTCTAGGTTTAGCTGGTCCGCGAGTCGAAGGACGAGGTGCCCATTCCTGTCCGTGTACCCATCCAATTCTGCTATGTGGCCGTTAAAGTCACCAACTATCACTAGCTCCTTGTCTGTAGCATACCGCCGGGCGTCCTTGAGCATACAGGCAATGAGCTCCACGTTCTTCTCTAGTCGGGCGTTTTGCACGGACAGGTATACTACACAGACAGCAGCAGGTATTCCAAGCAAGTCGCCTGTAGCCCACAGATGATCCACGCACTCGCTCTGTTCGCTGCACCTCCACGGTAGTTCTCGGCGCCACAGCAGCCCGACACCTCCGCCCTTGCGTCCGCCCCCTGATCTGTTGCTACCAGCCCAACACCAGCCAGTTTCCACAGGCGGCTCTTCCAGATCCCGGAAGTGGGTTTCTGCAACTGCGTACAGGGAGAACTCCTCTTCACCCATCAATCTGTGCAGCTCTTCCCATTTCAGTGCACCCCTAGCTCCGTTCATATTGAGGAAGCCCACTGAGAATCGGCTGGCCTCCTTTCTTTTGTGCCGGCGACGCACCCGTGGACGTGGCCGCCCAGCACTCTCACCAGACACTGCAGCTTGTGGCGGTTCGTCCCTGCTGCGCCGCTGTTGTTGGGGGGTACCGGTCGATTTGGTAGCCCATTTGTCGATCAGGGGTTCGACGAACGGGTCTAAAACTACGACATCGACCACGTCGGCATCTGTCCCCACGCAGGGCCCAGCGTTGGCCATCTCCTGTTTAATTGCTCTTGTACGATCTCCTTGATCCGTGCTTCCATAGAGACGTTGTTTGTTGGCGCCACATTTTGTCCCGGGTCTTGTGTTTTGGTTTTCCGGTTGATTGGTCTGCGTAGCTCCGGGTTCCGCATTGGGGTTTTCCGATTCGGGTGTTTGCGCTGCGCTTTGCCCGCTTGACGCGCCGCACAGTGGTTGCACTCGGGGCGTCTGTTCCCCATAGCATGCGGGCCATCCTGAGAGGTTTCCAGGTTGTCCGCTGTGCTCAGAGTGTCTGGTCGCCCCTTTGACCTTCGGGCCTCCACTCCTAAAAAACGCGCAATGGGCGCCGCCATCTGTTCGACCACCCTTCGGATTCCTCCGCTCCCATAACTAACTCCGTCAGAAGAGAAGTGATCGTCCAAGCCATTCGCTGGCAAATCCAGGAAACGAATGCGTCGACGTTTACAGAGCTTTTTCAGCTGAGCATTCGCCATCACTATTCTAGCTCTGGTCTCGCCTCCCCGTTGTGTCACCTCCGGGATCGAACAGATCAGCACACTGCGGCCCCTCCCCTCACACCACTCCTCGACGCGACTCACCACTTCTTCGCCTTTCGCCGCCAGCAAGTCGGGCAGTCCGACATGTAGCACCCACATTCGCTGGACTGGTCTGGCTGCTCGCTCATACTCCTCAACGAGCTTGAGCGACTGGGCCACTGTTGCACCCTTGCAGTAGACCGCTTCCATGCACTGCGGAGCCCCCACCTCAGCCACCAGGCCTTTCGCGAGCAGTCCCACATTGCTGTCTCCTACTACCACTACTTCCTTGGTGACTCCGGGCGGTGGGCGAAGCCAGGGCATTTTGTGCCGTTTCGGCTGTACACCTGTGCTGTTGCTTGGGGTATTCTGAAGCACCCCATCGTCACCTGCCCCCTGCTCCCTTTTCTGGGCATCAGCGGGCGGTTCGCTGGTGATAACTTGCAGCGTTGTGTCGCCCCCTCCCGTCGTGGACTGTGCATCTGGGTGGTTGCTGCTTCCTTCTGTGGCAGTCCTCACCAGCTTATTGCCCGACGACGCAGTCTGGTGCTGCTCCTCCACCTTGTCCCTGTCGCTGCTCCCTTGCGCGGGGTCTTCTAAGGTACTGTAAGGTGTGGCTTCCTTTGAATCTTCGAGGGTCGCATCCGCTTGGCCGATGTTCGCGCCATCTGGGGAAACAATTCTTGAACTTACGCGCAGTCGTGGCGTCCGCGATCAGCTGACAACGTTTTTCCGTTTCTAGAAGCGATAAATTTGGAAAAGTCGACCAGCTGGCGCAGCCGGCCGTTACCACAGGTGATCACCGGGCTGTTAAGGTGGGTAGTTGGGAATCCTAAACGCAACGTTTTTAGATTAGGTCAGTTGGCAAAGAGCGCGGAGCGCGGCCTTCCAAGCACCGCGGCGCGGGCCGGTGCTGTCGCCGACCAGACGGTGGCGCTGCGGTGTTGAGATCGGTCTCGGCGCGTCGTCTGCTACTCCTTGCTTGGAAAGGCGCCGGCGAACGACCACCGCGCACCGTTAATGTTCTTCTTTGACATGCGAAACCCGACTTCGCTCTACTCTTACGCTTTAGTGACAAGAGCTTTACATTTTTATCGACATTATAACAAGAAACAAGCTGTATTTAAGGGGGAACAAAAAAGGCAAGGCAAGGTCCGCTTGTCTTCGGCTGCTTCCCGTTCCATTTATTTATTTTTCCATTGATTTTACCCAGTACGGGATCCCTTATAGCTCAATAAGGTTTAAAGCATACCCGAACACGGCTTACGCTACTGAAACTGCGGGATAGCCTACAATAGTCAGCAGGGCCGTACCCAGAGGGGGGGTTTGGGGGTTCAAACCCCTCCCGAAATCTTTTCCAGGCAACACGTAAACAATACTTACTGTTGTTTTCAGCAGAACTACCCCCTTCCCAAAATTCATAACCCCCCCCCCGAAAAAAATTTCTGGGTACGGCCCTGATAGTCAGCCATCTACTTGGAATCAAGAAAAGACGCCTCGACATTTTTATTTATGCTGTGGAAGCATGCGGTAGGTACGTTTTCAGAAGAACATATTTACAACCCCAACAAAACTGATCAAGTGAGCCGATTGGAAACCAAGTGCTGACGTGCGCGCTCACGTGCGCGCGCTCACGTTCCCGCGCTCAGCAAATTCTTGGAATATTAACTGCGGACAGCTTCGCAGCTTAAACAGCTTCGCTGTTAACAAAGAATTGAACCAATTAATGAACCAATGTTTTTTTTTATTTATTTGACAGGTATAAATGTGGTTTCTTAAAAGAAATAAACGTTTTTTCGCGGATGAAAATGTTTGTTGTATTGCTATTCTTTTTTGTTAGTTTGTAAATCTGATGATCTGTTAGGGTCACAGAAACTTTCATTTATCTTCTTGTAGTCCTGATATGCCGATGTTTTTAAAGCGTTTAGCCTTCATTTATCTTCTTGTAGTCCTGATATGCCGATTTTTAAAGCGTTTAGCCTGGTAGTATTTCCGTTGAGCCATCGCTTATGCTGTCTTCTGCGTTGATTTTTCCTGCTCATTTCTTTTTGCAATCTACAGATAGGCAACACTTCTCAGTTTTGACTAGTCAGATTGCAATGATTTATAAGAGGTTTAATTCGCGCCGACGCTTCACAGGTGATGAGGCGCGCCGTAGTGGAGGGCTCCGGATTAATTTTGACCACGTAGGGGATCTTTAACATGCGCTGAAATCTCGAACACACGGGTGTTTTCGCTTTCCGCCTCTATCAGAATAGCAGCCGCCGTGGCCGGGAATCGAACCCGAGTCCTTGCGCCCAGCAGCACGGCGCCTTTGCCACGGCGCCGGGTATAGGGGTCTGATCTGACAGCACCGTGAATATGTTGTGCCACACACACTGCATGCCTTTTCACGGCAGTTGTTGCGTATTAAACGTCTGGAAACAGGTAACATTTGTTCCAAGGGTTGATCTTTAAGGCAATAATGTAGCGAATAAATGTTGCTACATTCTTCTGCCTTGTCGGTTGAGGGTGAATATTCCCATTTTTATCGCTGTAGCTACACGGCGGGACAAGCAAACCTCTTGAATTAACTTCAACCGACAAGTTTTGCCCGACCACTGCATCCTTCTCAATCAGCATAATTGCACCCAGAATCTTCGAGCTTGTAGAAGATAACCTGGGTAGGCGAAGCCTTCACATTCTACGATTGAATTGTAGGACATTTGCTGAATTCCTGCATAACCGCGAACCACAGCTCAGTTCCCAACGTACGTGCTGACTTCGGCGCTTTCTACACCACCGCCACTTACGCCAGTTTCATCGCGCAAAGGCCCATCATTTTGGCAGGACGCAACATAGGACCTAGTGGGAACCACTGTCCTCCATTTGGGTGGTTTTCGGCATGCCTTTGACGTCTTTGGTGGCGACATATGCTCAGGTATGTCAGGGAAAATACGGGGCGCCGCGCCGTCCCTCAGAGTCCACCTGCCTTACGGTACCCTTACAGTTTACCGTTCACAACGTGTTCGCGAACACGTCGTCAACTGTTACGCGTAACAGTTGACGACGTCTGAAGGCCCACAATGACTGTCACAAACGTATGTTTATGGCGTAACCTTGAAGTTTTTCCGCGGAATCGCGCTTTCCCACGGCTTCAATCCGTCATGACGCTTCGGCGCTTTGAAGAAATGCCGCTGCACGGGCTTTGCCGCTTCCGAAGCATACCCCGAACGGCAGCCCGGCGCGCAGCACGTCAACAAACCGTACCGACACTTCAGATATCCACTAAAATATGTATGCACGATGACAGCACAGGGCTAATACGTTAATACAGACGTGACGAACAGGCGAGCACCAACAGCACAGCGAAAACACATGGCCGGGGCGAGCCTCGCTCCCCAAACCCCCAAACTATAGTTCATCTCACAAGCTAGCTGCAGCACTGTGGAGGCTACATTGTTATCAATAGTGCGCCCACTGAGGGTGCCTAATCCGTCGTGAAGGGGGTCCTGAAAGGACACTCCCTTCTCCCCTCTCGGCAAGTGGCACCGCACGGCCCCGGCGCCTTTTGTCGCTTCCTTCGCGGTGAGTTAGGAGCCCTGAGGGGGACAACAATTTAGCCTCCACAGTGCTGCAGCTAGCTTGTGAGATGAACTATAGATCCCAATGCAACGCCAGCGCCACCTCTCGGAATGGCGACAAAATGGTGCCGCCTCTTGAGGCGCAGTTTGCAAACTGACCTAATCTAAAAACGTTGCCTAAACGTGAAAAATTTGATTTGTCTGTGAAATAAAAGAGAATTTATTATAACCCACATATCAGGGCGCAGCGACTAGTGGTAACAGCGCTGCCCTAAAAACAGAATTATCCAATCAGTTTTAATGCAACATGGTCATTCTACACACTGCACAATAATTGTATGGGATGGGCAACAAGCTACTGCACAATCAGTTCACCGAGAGGTCACCAGCGTTACAGAAAGAGTTCATAAACTCTTACTGAACTAATTACGGCACTGGAGAAAGGCTCAGGATGTTGCTCCTGACCTCTGTAAAGCGCGTATACCAGCGCAAAAGGAAGGCTTCTTCTTTTAGAGCTGCCAACTCGTGCTCCAATGAAGTGATAAGAATCGACCGGATACGCCAAAACAGTGGGAACATCTCCCGCTGCGGCCGGGCTGGAGGACATGCAGCATCACGATTTCTCCACAAGACAAAAAGCACCAGCACACACCAGAAAGTTCACCAACACATCATTTAAACGCGTGTGCGACTTCGAACAACCTGCTGTCACGCATTGAGCCGCTCGGTCAAATGTTGATGTAATACTTGAACGAGAAGTATTTACTGGCAAAACCACTCCAGCTGCAAAAGATGGCAACATATATTTTGTACACGTTCATAATTTTTAACAAAAAGAGAATACTAGCTTATTTGAGGCAAAAGAGTGTACATAACATTAGCATTGTTCTTTTATTTAGAAAAGCCGTAGGCTTGGTTTCAGCGATGCCAAATAAAAATAAACGCGTGAAAAACGTTGTCGAAGTGGGGCGAATAATTTGTTTGGACTGGTCGGATCTTTCTTGTTTTGCAAGCTCACTTAAGCGGTCGGTAGCAATCCAACGGGCTTTATATGAGCTATTTAATACGAGTCCCTGGTGCCGCCTTCGGAATTTGGCATCAGACTACTTACATTGTCCCTGGAAACATTTACACCCCACATTACATTTGTGTACAGTCGTGAAGACGACTTTAAAGGGGCTCACTGTAAACCTGCCCATGGACATATATAGGAAGCAAGTATAAGAGGCCCCTCAGCCATACTATTTCCCAAATAAAGCACTTGCTAAAGAAATAAACTTCCCAGCAGAGCATTCGTTCGTAGCAGGAAGCCGACTTAACAGGGCCCCGATATATAGCTTGTATTCACTGGCGAGACACTCATGCAGGCAACCACGTGAGTGCGCCGTCACTGGTTACGTCGGGCTCCGCGGGATGGCGGTACTTGTCCGTGCTAAGCACATGGTTTGTGTTGGACGTTCCAAACTCTACCCCACCGAACGCAAAGTAATGCCTCGAGTCCAATGTGAGCAGGATTAATAACATCTCTGTTTACATCACCGTTGAAGATCGGGTTGAAACGGAGCAGACGACCCTGTGTTTTTTTTTTCTTCTTCGGCGTGCGGGCGTAGGGGCACAATCCGCGCCATGTCTGTGGCGCATCGGCCATGTCCGTGGCCGTTTCCAGTGTTGCCCAGCGAAGAAATTGACAGTTAAACTTTTCAATGAATACCACCTATAGCGTTTCATAAGGATCTTATAAAACCATTAAAATACCTTTGCGCCTTCCAACTTTAGCACCAGATTCCTTACGTGAGATCCGAAAAAATATTTTCCTGCAATGCACTTGTGTGCAGTGTGAAGCCGAATTTTAAGGGGATCGGTGGGGGGATAGCATCACCAAGGTGGCATTAGAACAATACCTACTTGGGATTTTCTGCTTTTTTTTTCGTTTCAGACCACTTATGTCATCCTCGGAAAGAAATTCCTTCCCAGCAGTGTTATTGCAGTAGAGAAGCAGACTTTAAAGGGTTGAACTTATGTCGCTTCTATGAATACGTGGTAGTCTTATGAAGTTATTCAATAAACGGTTTTGGGCCTGAATTGTCACTAGCCTTAATAAGTTTCCAGTAATGCATTTGTGCATAGTGGTGCGGCCGAGTTTAAAGCAGCTTGGAGTAAAGCGCGCTACAGGGGTACATGGTGTCTAACGGAGGAATTTAATAAAGGTTATTGAGCTTTTTAGGTGCAGAGCCCTTTAGGGGCTCGCCTTGTCGTAGTAGCTCGCTCGCTGCACCCAAGCTAAGCCACACAGCGTTTCGTCGAGGCGTTCCACAGAGGCGTCGAACGCCACGCGGTTTATATAGTCACGAGCGTTAGAAACTCGTGAACCGCTGGTGCTTGTCAAACAACTCCCCGTTGTTTAGCGCAAAGAAAACTGCAGGTACATTTGAGGCAAAATATAGATAATTAACCGGCAGCGCCCGCGTTCATTTAGTTAGGAGCGCTCGTTGGGTTGGTTTTTACTATTAGCAGAGTCTTTCAATGTTAAAGCATTGAAAGACTCTGCTATTAGTAAGCGAAAAAAGTGGCAGTGCAACGACGGCACGTGCAGGAGGAAAAGCAAGCGCAAAACGAACAGAACTCCCGCTGGCGCAGTTTTAGGAAGGGGGTGCGCAAGCACTGGGAAGGCGGGAAATTCGAATTGCATTGGGTGGTAGCAGTGGGCGGATAACGGTGCTACAGCCCATTATGGTGAATGACTTCTCTGCACTTCCTACAGCTTTCACGTTGAGTAGAACGTCTTTAATTTTACTATAGACTTTTAAAGCCGCTTATAATGCCCCTTCGCGTGCGTATTAAGCCATCAGAACCCCTTTTGCTGCCGTTCGCAGCAGTTAATGTCGCAAATTCAATATTAGCCTTTCCTGTATACACACCTCTAACTATAGCCCTAAATATAGCCCTTCTGACTGTTACGCCAGGGTGAAAGCACAGCCGAAAATGCAATGCGATAACTTGGAAGGGAGACTTTAACGTGGACGTTTCCAGAACCAACAACAAATGGGTACCCGATTACTTGAAAGAAGCCTTTGGCCCACAACTTGCGACAGACTCGACGTGATACATTGAGAGAAGACGATGAGCGCAGCATTTATTTGCCCATTCCTGTGAATGCCGTTGCAGGTATGCTTATATGTAGAATAACTTGTTGCCTGAGAACGCCATTTTAGTCATAACCCCCGGCCGGGCTGTGCACACAATGCATGCATTTCATGGCATGGAGTCGCCGTTGGAGTCGAATGAGAACGAAGTGCAGCCAACAGACTTGTCACCATTGGTGAAGTTCAGTTCCACGCTGGTGCTTCCTGCCTGCGGGTGAGAGAAGAGAACACAGAATCGCGCAGTGGCGTTAGAAGGCGAAGCTTAAGGTATGACTACTGTGTCATATTAGTAGAAAATAGTCTGGCAGTATACAGTGCTCATTGCAAACACAAAGTTTAAGAGCCCATGAAGACGAAATGCAAGTTTAGTCCATTAAAAAGTCTTTCGGCAACACGACACCAATTTTGTAGCAAACTTCAAACACGCAATCTATATAACAACCCTTTCAGGGTCTATGACATACATTTACGTCGCTGGCAGGCAAACACCTTCAAAATGGTCAATAACGTACACCCAAGAGCAAAAGTTTACGGGCCACGAAAGCAGCAATTTTGGCTTATTTCTCTGCCGCATGGCAGCCGGGGGTACTATGTGCGGTATTCTTCATTACTTCAGTAACTATATGACATCTCGCATGCGCACGGCAGTTTGTCGGGCTGCTAAAGAACGAGAAATAACCTAAAATTGTCATTTTCCTGGTCGGTAAACTTTTTGATCGTGTCTGTACATGGATGTCATCACTGGTATGTTTAAAAAGCGCGCCTTTTTCGATCACTTTTATGCTTGGTATGTGCTACCACACTGAGGAAATACGTGAGATGTTTTCTTGCGCCGATGGCTCCTCTGTTCTTTTTTTACGCTTTACTACAGCGGTGCGCCCGCTATCGCCTGCGCATCGGGTCACGCGGGCATCGGGCGACGGCTGTTTTCGCATCGGGTGACAGCTGGTTTCGGTTTCGTTTTCCGGGCACTTCCCGCTTCGTGTGTCCGTGAAATTGATACGCTTCTTGCGCTTCTCTCGCTTCTTAAGCCCACTAACTCTTAGAATTTTTCTTATGTTACTCAGGAACAAACCGCGCGTATGTAACAACACAAACGATTTTTTTGTCACTTTATGATCACCCTAAAAATTACCACAATTTTTTCTCGAAATAGATTCGTACGAAGAATTTATATCAGCAATAAAAAATCGACCCTGGGATGTCGCATTTGGCGAAAAAATTTGACCCTAAAAGGATTAAGAAAAAAAGATGAAGCAGTGACTCCTCAGCCACATTCTAAGAAGATTTTTATGATGTCACAGAATCTTGTTTCTCCGATTGGCGGCGGCTGGCCAAATCCACCGCCGAGAAACAAGACTGGGTGGTTGGAGTTTGGTTTCTAGTTCCGTTTGATCGTGTCACTTCAATGCTGACGTGCAGTTAAATCCGCTGGCAACTCTGCTTTACTGCTGGACCACATTACGGTACTCCTGCCTATATAACACGTTACTGTGTAGTGCAAAATTCGGAAGGTTTTCAATACTTCTTGCATTCTATTTGGTTAGAAAACATCTTCCGTGGCTGGAATGGAATTGAGTGAGTTACCAAAGGGAAGTTCTGTCAAACAGAATCGGGTTGTATTTTGCCTTTAGGGCCTTTAAGGGTGATGCATCGGCATTTTAATAGTGTGCACGCATACGTTGTGGAGGAGGACTCGACATTTGCTCGGACAGATGAGGGGAGAAGGGATGTCGATAACGAGGATAGCTGGGGGTTTTCATTATAATCATCATGACCGTCATCACTATCCGCAGCCCATTCGTGTCCACTGCAGTACAAAAGCCCCAATTAAGCGTTTGTCACGCTGGGAGAATAACGGTCTCTCTTCCTCCACTTCCCCCCGCCCTAAGGCGGTCTCTTGTGGAGCAGGCGGAACTTGGCACGGAAGAGAGAGAGAGAGAGAGAGAGAGAGAGAGAGAGAGAGAGAGAGAGAGAGAGAGAGAGAGAGAGAGAGAGAGAGAGAGAGAGAGAGAGAATAAATCATGCACCCCTCCGTCTAATGACAACGATGGTTGAACGCGAAGCTTTCCCGTGATGCATGATTCTTTGGTTGGGAAATCCAACATTGCGAGTATGTGTTACTCTGGAGGTGCAGGTGCCCCAAAAAGTAAACGGAGTACGGCTTCATGAATTTAGAATAGATTCTGTTTTATGCAGCTGCCACCATAAATTGAATATGTGGGGTGCGATTTTATTTTAGAATGACTTTCTTGAAAAGTCACTTAGAGGTTGCTGGCTAGGCACATGACAGAGTAATCCACTCAAAATCTCTAACCCGTGCTCCGTTTACTTTTTTGGGCACCTGTACGCACCACTTTTCTAGAACACCCAGAACAACTCTCGGGCGTGCACTCCGTAGGCCTAACGTCTGAATTTGGGGTGTACGGCGCGAATCGGCACGTGCTGGTTGGCGTTCGCTTCGGCCATGTGGGCCGGTCGGCATGCATTGATCTTCGCCCGAGTGACGATTTGTAACACGTTTCTGATAGCAAAATTACGGTACGTCGCGCTATATTGTACACGGGCTAACATCCAAAAGCTTCATAGGTTGCTTTCCATGTTCGTGTGGCAATCATGCTTTGAGCGAACTAAACACAATAACTTGTTTCGCAGGTTAAAAGGGGGCGGGCTAGGGTTGTCGAACCTATTTATCAGACAACTGGTGTCGAGATTCTTATATTTGCGCAACCAGATAGATCCATTTCTACGAACGTACATGCAGGTTAGATTTGGTTCTGCCATGCCAAATTTTATTGTAACTACGAGAGATATGAAGAGATATACAGTGAGTGGGTTCTTGCGAGAAGTGGTGATATCTTTCCGGTTTTGAAGTGAGCGATTTTCAATTTCAATGCAGTACTTGTCAAGCGTGACGCGTAAACAGCTGCCCTGTGATGTCGTAGCACTTCTGGGTCCCGCACTAGTGTATAAAATGTAATATCTCGGAGGTCGTAAACGCTCAAACGCGTCATGAAAATGATTATACCCGCAGGAGTGAAAACATTCTGCTTTAAATTGCACACTGAGACCTTACCAGTCATAACGTGGCTTGATGAGAAGGTGTTGTTTTTTGCCTTGGGGTAAAGAGTGTCGAATTTGTAAAAAAAGCCAGAAAGTGTAGAACATGTTTTTGTCGATTGCTGGGACACCGTCTTCTTCTGGGACGTCCTCCAGTGGACCCTCAAGAAAGACATTCCTCTGACACCGAAATGCATACGTTTTCTTGAAATTGAATGTGATGACGTTTCCTACGATGTATTCTTTCTCCTCGGCCTCCATGCAATATGGCGTAGCAGAATGGCTTTCAGAAACAGGGACGAGAATGCTAGGGCGGTGGCTTCTTACTTCGCAGAAAATGTCAGCACACTGGAGGAGGTGTATGCCAAGCAAGAATATGGTGATGATGTTTCGTCACTTACGAGTGTATTAAGCGTTATTCAAGCCCACAAATGTTAACTGCCAACTAAAGGTTCGGCTGCGTTGTTGTGCCAACCTGAAGGGTTTTTGTAGTGTGCGACGCCAAGGCAGGCCGAAAAAGAAAATGTGGAAGTAAGTGTTGTGTGTGACCGTTACAACACGTAGTTGTGGAAAAATGACAAGGCCAAGCCGGAGTTACGGCAGGCCGCGTTATGTATTGTATGCTTTGTACCACGCTTAGTGTGTAGGGTCCGTGAAGTTTTAAACATGTGTTATAGCGATGAGGTTATGAGCTCTTCAACGAATTGATTGAAATGGAAGTGCATTGGCGTGTAAGTGCCATTTAACGTGTTGATACAGAGATTGTTTTGTCACACTGAGATGGAGCAATCGGATAGACGCAGCTTCAGAACGCGAGGGACCTAGGTTCGAGTCCGGTCACGGGAAGCGCTTTTTTCTTTCACTACACCCACGATCATTCATCATCGTCGTCAGAGAAATTGGCTTTCCTGCAGAGCGTATTGGCGTACAATGGCGTCAGGGAGGACAGTAAAGCTTCGCTTTAAAACTTAATCGAACACGGCAATGTTAGCCGAGCCGTAGCGTTGGCTTGCTACGCCGGATGATACGGAAAAAAGAAACAAAAAAAGAGAAAATAATAATTATGAAAACGAAAAGATGTCGGATGATGGGCACAAAATTTTCAACAGAACGTTTTTCACAAAACTCTGTCCAGCTCTGTGCTCCGAAGAAATACCAACAGAACTTTGATTGCACGTGCCGCCTGACTGGGAGAATTCAAGATGGAGGAGGAACTCAGCATTCGCGGACGGGAAGGCAGGGGGATGGTTTTCTTCCTCCTCGTCTTTCACCTCTCCATCGCTGCGATTTCCTCCAGACTGTCCAGCATCGGTGAGAAGGAAGGGGTCGAGAAACGGTGTCAGTGTCATGTTCAGAAGCGTGTACAAAAACACGTAAACTGAATGTACGATGACACAACGATGGAAAAAAGTTTGGCTGTATCTTTCGTGAGAACAAAATTACCCTGAAATTGGGCAGAGGGAACCAATTTTATACGCTGCTTCTATGCAGCCTTTGGCGACGATATTTTATCCATGGTAGCATTTTTTAGGGGCGAAGCCCCTTAGGGGTTGGGGCTGTTGGCGTGTCCTGTCGTCGTTGTAATCGTCGTCTCATGTAGTCATGGTACTAAAACACAGGGAAACTCGTTTGCGCCTCGCGCTAGAACGTACTAGAAAAACATCGGGATACTCGTCTACGCCTCGCGCTGGAGCGCTTCGTGCTTCAAAGACAAGAGACTTTTACAGCAAAGCTGTATACCTGTACTCCCCAACAGTTTCATTTCTGTTGGCAAAAGCGCCAAGGCGCCAAGAATGCACTGATACACTGCATGCCTCACCCCTCCCCATGTTTCACGTTAGTGGGGATCGCCCGGGATTTTTGGAAATCAAAATATTTGGTGAGGTTCAAGTTGGTATTACTATGTACTCTGGGCATCAGCTTACGCTTTCGTCGGCTCTGGGCGAAGAGCCGGTTTGTTCTGCAGCAACCACAAGTCTGTAGCTGCCGGGTCGAATGGGACAGCGGCTCCCGAAAGCTTGAAAAAGTTCCTCCTCGATGTCTGTTACGGGATCACAGAGTTTGTACGTGCTGGAATAGAAAGACAAATTAAAAATTTATTAATGACAGCATTTGCGTTATTGTGTCATCGAGCAGGCATAAATTCCTTCAATGTGGACGCCAAGAATATTACGGGCCCGTAACAATAATAAATAAATTGAAAGCTGCTGTATAACTCTCGGACTGCTTCACGGTTTTCGTTTTGCAGCGAAAGCTACAATACGCTACCTCGGGCAGTCTTCGCGGGGTGACCAGTTTTGTCCTTGAGAGCTAGAGGTCAAACCACACTCCCTTCCGCAAGCTCCCGGCACGGAGCAGCGGCTCCATAACGGAGAGGGATAGGTGGCAGCGGACAGATAGGCGAGGAGGGAAAGGAGACGTGCGCGGGACGTGAAGGAGAAAGGCGAGAAGGCCGCCGCCGCAGCGATAAGCGAGCGATAAGCGAAGGAAGGCCACGAGGCCACTTGCGACGCAGAACCGTGTGCGATAGAGGAAGACAAACATCCAGCTCTGGTCCATCGTACAGCGACGAGGCTTAAACACCGTGAGGTGAAAAAGAGGAAAAACGCTACTGTTGCGTACAGCTTCTCTATCTTCAAGTCTTACGCATTAGTGTGGGGTTCCTTCATTTTTTTTTGTTTGTGTCCCCAGTGTATTTTGAGTAAAAAAAGTGCCTATCAGAAACCTCTGATAAAAATTTGTTTCTAAGATCAAATTAATCGCTCCTATTCTCCTAAGAGCGCGCGTATAAAATATTGAACGCTCATTCTACCTTAGATTAAGAAATCGCTTTTGGCCAGTGTTAAAAACTTTTTGAGCCTTGCAACCAATCATAGCACGATTGTATCTTTACATCGTTCTTCATATAATGCCTAGAAAGCATTCATATTTTACCATGCGAAATTAGTGAAGTCTGTGATTACGGAATGCCTTAACTACACCAGTTACTGATAAGAGGCGATTTCTACAAGCCTGTGGAGAGGCGCACTTGACGTACCATGAGCCGGAAGTTCTGGAACATGCAGTATGTACTCCACCGTCGACCATCAACACCAGCTCAGGATTCAAGTCCAGCTCGTGAGACACTTGGAGGTCCAAAACAAGAGCCGCATTCGAATTGGCCCCAGATTTGACGACTAGTGCTCGCGTGACCAAGACCGATGGTTCGGCTAAATAGTGCAAAAAAACAACCAAAAATCAGGAGTTTAATGACTTCGAAGCCCGTTAATGCGTGCTTCATTTAAACTGCTTTCTAATCTCAGGCGGCAGTTTAAAAGCAACTGGTTTTGAGCTGGAATGAGCTGGTCATGGGCTTCATGAGCGTGTCTTTCAATACGCTGATGATTATTTAGAAAAATACAGGAGAGGCGAGATTACAATAAAGTGGGCATTTACATTCTGGAAGTTTTCAAAGAATGTGACCAAGGACTTAACTTCAATTTTGAGCTCCCTAGAACAATTTATTGCTTAGTCTTCGTACTAAGGAGTGGTTTAGTAAACGTGGACAAAACAACCAAACATGTGATACAGACAAAAAACGTAACCTAAATGTTAAAAATGTCAGTGTATTGTTCTTAGAGAGCTGAAAAGTGAAAAGAAGTGCTATCCTAGCTGAGAATAAGCTTGGGGGTCCAAGATTGAGGAGCAAATGGCTCCCGCTGGGGCTAATAGGAAACCAGCTCGACATGCCAAGGTGACTTCATACATACAGTCGCTGGCGACGAGAGCTGTGTTGCAACACAGATTGTGTTTTTAGGCTGTACATAAAGAAATAAATAACCGCTAAACCAGCAAGAAAATACATGGCAGCGATGGGGACAGAAAAACATGACCAGAAGATTACCAGGCATTATAAGAATGACAAAACATAATGCAGTGAGAAAATAATGTTAGAATATTTATTTCTTTAAATGTGTACTGATCACAGTATAAAACTCAGTAATGAACGTAATGGGTTACGAATGAGCCTGACATATCTTGTGCGCTCCTTTTCCGACTCATCAGTTAAATTGATGTTTGAAAAATTCAAGAAATGCTAAGAAATTACCAAATAACTAAATAAATCCCATCATTCTATACCCATTGCGAGCATAGCATTCACAACCGCTGAAAGCATGGACGCAGATTGAGCTTTCTGGAATACAGATAAGCCTAATCAAGGCATCTTGACACAGGTTATTATTCTTTTGTAAGATAACGACATGTTACTATGGGAAGTAGAATTTGCATGGATGGTTCCCAACTCGACTGCTACCTCGCTGGAGCTTTATGGTACAGTTGTATATGGGTACTCTAGTTGGACCACAACTTAAAGGGACACTGAAGTGATATGTAAACATTGCGGGATTACTTGCGCAAATTGTAGTCCGGAGTCCCCAGGCCATGTTTCAACCACCCTGGGCGCGTTTACGCGATTTTATTTAGTAGAAAAATTAATTCGAAAATGCTGTCCTCCTCTCTTTACGCTCGCCCATTTTCTGCAGCGTTTTCGTGTGACGTCAGGAGGGGATAAGCTGGCAATTGGCTACGCTACTGCACGGCTCCCCGGCCTTCAGACAGAGTCAGTCGGCCCAGCGTTTCGTCCGCCGGCCGCCGACGGGTCGTCGCAATTCGTTCGCTCAGTTGAAACGAAGCCAGGACACGTTTGTGAATGGTAGAATTTGCCTTTCTTTACTTGGTTAGTTCGTACACTGTATCTAGCTCCAAGTCAAGGTCGCTTCACACAAGCGCTGCACAAGCGCACATGCGACGCTTCGCTGACTGGTATGCCAGTAGGAAAATATAAGGCTTCTTGAAGGCGGGAGAAGAGTCCGCGAAGTCAATATAGGTACTAAGGAAATAAAATCAACTGATATTTTTACCGTACAGCGTAAAACTAGGGTGCGGGAAGCACTTTTTTGCGCTGGGCGAACAAGCACAGCGGTCAGCAGCACGACTACGCATCTGCGAACGCTTTTCCGTCTACGAAATGCAATTGCTAGACGTGAGCTATTGTGGAAACTCGGGCGACGCTTACTGCACGAGCGCAATACAACAAGTAGTCACCTAAGCTGCTTGAAATGTCAAAACTAAAGAAAAGTGTAAACTGGTTGTACAATATATACCCTATACGCCTCGAGCTTCGCGATCGCTGCGCCGCCTGCCGCCGTTTCTCCGCGGCGTTGACGGGATTTGCGCTGCGTGGCTGATAGGGGCTCGTGCAGTGTTTTGGTTCTGTTTCGCTTCTTTTCGCCTTTCTGCGCCCTAAAAAACTTGTTATGGTGACGAAAGTTTAGGCAAAGAGTACGTTTAGGTCACTTAAAAAGCAGCTGCGTCTTCGTAGAGTACGCGATCGCCTGCAAGAGCTACCCGCGGAGGCGGTTCTCCGCGCTTCGTCGCCGCTCTTCCGGGCGTCGGCGACGGTATCAACATATCACCCCTGTCACCTCCAAAACATCAGGCACAAATAAATTTTACTGCCACCTCGTTTAGACCTGATACTGGCACAATGAGTGGTTGGCTTCATTTTGCGGCGTGGACAACGAATGCGGCTTCGTTTCGAATATATACGTCGCAGAAAAATAAGATTCGGGGATGTGATTACCCAATCCCGGACAATATAACTTATGGCTTTTATAAGAATATAAACCATGCGAAAAGGTGAAGTATATTTCAAGCCTGTGCGCCGTTAAATATGTGCCCACACACGCCATATAGCAAGAACCAAGGCAAGTTAATGAAACCACGGAAAAATAAATTCTGTGCAAGTGCGGAATTAAGAAACATAATAGCTCTAACGGAAATGAAAAAAAGTGCAGCTTCTGACATGCTAAAGACGTTTGTCGAAACTTAAGCCAGGTAGGGTTCACTTGACCAACTATACGCGAAATGCAGTGCTATTTCACGAGACATCGGTGGGGGGGAGGGGAGGGGGACGCTGTGTACAAATGCGGAGCGGAATCAAGCAACTACGCTACGTTTTAGTAATCACACACACACAAATCTCGCGTTCACTTTCCTTGTTTTTATACTGCAACGAACAGCTGATCGTACGGCGGACTCATTTTGGAAGTATACAGGGTAGGCTGTTCAACAAGCGATGAAAGGTGTCGTTGGAAGAGTGTGATATGTGATAAGGCCCTCTGATTTCAGTTTCTGCTTTATTCTGCACGCTCCCTGCGCCATATGACGATATTTCGAAGAAGCATTTAGTCGCGGACGCGGATTATATTCTAAGCCCGTCGTCGCGCTGCTCGCAGAGGATATATGTAGCAGATGAATGTTTGCGGGCGCTCACTTCACCACAAGACGACTCTGTCGTGTGCTGATCCCAGAGTATAATTATGCATCGTCTATCGTGCTTTTGTTGAATATTCCCGAAATTAACACAGACCGGCTTGTAAATGGTGGTGATCAATATCTGAGGTATATTGACAAACGCAACTGGCGTGCTGTCAGGTATGAGTGCTCAGCTGATTATGTAAGCGCACAAAAGCGATTTAAATCGTAGTGTATAGCCGTAGAATAAACATCTGAGGAACCTGTGGTTACGGAGAAACTGCGAGTAAATTCAGGTCAGTGTAACTACAATCGGCTCCATCATACGCCGGTTCCGCGACGCTGGCCTGTGACACACACCTGGAGCTTATACAGACCAAATATACCACACTAAGATCGCGTCAGAAACATTTACACTCTCGTAAACCCACCCCATTTGCGAACAGAGTGACTGCTTCACATAAACATGGGTTTCGAACGCCCGCAAACGGTAAATATCAGTCGTGAACGGGCCGCAAAAGCAGCGGCGGCACTTGGGAGCGGGACGCGGACTCCCGCGGCTGCTTTCGAAACGGGCCGCTAGGGGGATTTCAGTGGCGCCCCTACAGGCCGCGCTCGAGGCGTATATTAGCGACGCCAGTCGAGCCCGCTTCGTGGCCGAGCGGTCTGGGTTGCTAGGTGTGCCACCGCAAGTATTTTGCAAGTCGCGAGTTCGAATCCCCGCGGGTACGTGCTTTTTTTTTTTTTTTGTAAGTTAACTTTTTCGTTTTTAGCCGATGTTTTCTATATTGAGTTCACCTTTTTTTGGGCCGCAACGTTCATGGCTCCACGAACTAGTTCACAAAACGCGCGCAGGCTGGCACTGGCGCGCTAGCGAGTTCTCGTTGGCGTGCTGTTGCCATAAGCACCGACTGCTTGCAGGCAGTGGGCACAGGCCAGAATGAACAGACCCTTGGCCTGGTGCGAACACGCTTTTTACGACACAGGCATGAGGGAGGCAAGCTCCAAATATGGGGGAAAAGCGCATGACATTTGGGCCTCTGCGGGTACGCGGAGGGCGTTCATGCACTGCGTAGGTTTCGGCTGGTGAATGCTACGGTTCCAATCCGTCCTAGGAGGCTTATCTTTATGCATTTTTACAGCTGACAACATGGCAGAAGCGCGGTACGATGATTACTGAGTTATTGAGAATGCCCATCCAACAACTCCAACGGTTGTGTTTTACAGAACCGAAACCGAAACCGAAACTTGTTTGGTTGCTCACATTGGGCATCGTCCAATCACGGTGCGCGCTCCTCCTAACGTCACAGATTTAGTTGGTGCGGCCGCCGCAAACCGCGCATGGTAGTTTTTTTTTTTTTTTGACGCTTTGCTAAAATATTTACCGATTTGTCAACCGAATAAACGATGAAAAGTGTGCTAATTTGAGCCAGTCTACGCAGTGCAAGCAAAAACGGGAGCTTGACAAATTCACTTCAGTGTCCCTTTAAGCCTCAGCGCACATGTGATCATGCTGGAGGCGCAGTAGAAAGATGTCCAGGCGCATTACGTCTACTCTGGTATAAATTAACAATAAGAGAGAGAGAGAGCGATCTTTAATGAAGTCTGGCGATGTTAGCTGGGCATAACCCGTACCACATAATCCAACGGCATAGACAGAACAGTATGCCCCTTCTTTCCGGTGAAAGGTGTGGTTTAATGTACCACATAGTCCAACGGCATAGACAGAACATGCCCCTTCTTTCCGGTGAAATGTGTGGAAATATAAAAGAGGGGAAAAAGTATAAAAAGAAGGATGGAGCAAAACCGTTTTGTTCGCAGTTTGCTTTGTGCCTAATGCACAATGCACAATTATAATGCACAACAAAGATAATGCACAATTCTTCACATTGCCGTCATTGGGATGCGGTAAACAGAGAGAAATATCTAGAGAAAGGTTAACTGCGGATGATTGTGCAAGTTATCTTGTATGTTTTTCACTGATCCCTGTTATCGGCTAACTCCCCCGTTTTATGCGTACGTTGGACTAGAAACGCCGCTTCCCTCCTTCTCACTTCGGCACATTCTATCTCTTCGGCCCTTGTTCGCCTCCGGCGCTTCGTATTTGGATATAAAATGGGTTATTTTGCCCTAAAAAAATGTGGTTGATCCTTATTTCATAGGAATCGATGGGGTATGCGTGGTCTGCGGAAAAGAAACAGAAGCTATGTGGCACATAGTGTTAGAATGCGAGGGTATCCATCCAAATCTACATGAGGGAAATATTCGGCTTCCAGAAGCCCTAGGATTTAAGGATAGCACAGAGGAAAATAACTTCAAGGCTGTAGAGGGGACGAAAAGAAGATTAGAATGCTGGTGGACGAAAAGCAGAGAGGGGAATATTGCCAGGACAGTTACCACCTGTAACAGGAAAAAAAAAAGTATTTTGTGCCTAATAAGCCTTTTGTGCCTGCCGTAAGCAGCGCTAGAATTAAACCAAGAGTACAAAACTTTGGTATATTAGTCCTTTTTGGTAAGATGACATGTAATCACCCCGCTACAAAGGGGAAACCAAAAGCAATCATCATCATCACCCGGTCCCCATGGCGTGTACGCCAGACGCTTGCGTTGCGACGAGCGCAGCTTGTGTAACGCGACGGCGGCGTTCCACAAGCTGAGCGGCGTTCCTCATAGGCGGAGGACGGATAAACACAGCAGCTTCCGCTGCTATACGCTGCCCTATCTAGGCGCCAACTGTCGGCGCTCATTCGCGTCATGACGCCCTACTTCGCTTCACCTCTCCTAAACGGCAGCGCCATATGAATAGACAACTTACAGGGAAGGACATAAGGCGCGTTCGTACAGCTGCCCAGGCATGACTTCATGGCTCAGTTGGTAGAGCGTTTCCCACCTCCCGTTGCGGCCCGACTGATCGTGGGCTCGAATCCTAGCGCCGCCGTGCCAATAAAATTTTATATACTCACAACCAAATCTAAACGTCTAAATCCGGTTTTATGAAAATTTATACATAAATGATATTTACAGTGTTCCTTTACAAAGATATTCATGGATGCTTGATTTTTGCGAAATGAAATGCTACATTCACTGCAGACAAAAAGCTGGCTGGCACCGCATCTTTTCAAAGTGCTACGAGTTGTGCCGCGCCTCCGCCAGATGGCGCCACGGGTCCCGCGACCGAGAGAAGACGCAGTGAAACATCCCCCACGCGAGGGGCACGATCAAATGCAGAGCATTTCCGGGGGCGCACGACGTTAAGTAGTTTGCGTTACGTTAATCTTGTTGCACTTGTGGCAACTGCTGACGAGAGAGCGCTCGTCAGCAGTAATTTGAATGAGTCAACGATATAAGGCGCGTTCCTAGCGTCCCATTCTATGTCGGCTTTGTGGCGCAGTGGGTAGAGCACCATGTACATGGCGTTCCGCCCGCAGGGTCGAGGGATCGAAACCGGGCGCCGGATGGTATTTTCTTTTATATAGTGTAGGGGAGGGGTGCGGACAACGACGGTGCGGACTACGACGGGACAACGCGGGTGACATCGTGAGTTACTGAAATGCTCTGCATTTAAAAGTTTTTCTGGTGATGTCATTTCCGTGACGGATATGACGTCGGTGAGGTTTGTGTGCCACGACATAAAACACTTTCGTGTTAAAATGTCTTCCCATCAATGCACCAGTATGATGGAGTCGAATTTAAGGAGGTCGATGTAAGCTTGGTCTTTGCAACCTGGCTTTTCCACATTGGGGTTGCACAGTGGAGCCTACTCCCAGTATCTCTGAACGCTTCCCCGTTGCGACGGCGAAGTTTGAGCGGGAGTTTGCGGCTAACACATAACCTACGAGCAGCTTCGCCGGTCATCCATCTTCACAGAGTGGAACTGCGCTGAATTTATATTTATTTTCCGAGGGAGATAATCGAAGCTCCGGCGCATTGTTGAGAGGGTATATGGGCTGATGAGGGTCGATACGAGCGCAGGTCTGCGCATTCCGGTGATGGTAGATCTCACGCGTCAAGTACCTTCTGCGGTGCCTCTTCTTCCGCTGACTCCAACGTGTGTGCATACACCTATTGCGGCTGGACTGGACACCCTGGCTCAGTATACGGCACGTATCCGAATGCCTTACGCCTTGTCTATGGCACATACCCTGATGGCCTGATAGTTATGGTGATCATCAGCCTGGTGGCGTCCACTGCACGACGAAGGCTTCCCCCAAAGATTTCCACCGACGTCTGTCGAGTGCTAGTTGAGTCAACTCTTTCCCCTCTACCTTTCGCAGTTAATCCCCCAATCGAGTCCTTGGCCGACCCCTACTGCGTTTACCCCTCGAATAACAATATCTGCCATATCCCTGGAAACACGCAGTAAGGTATAAACAGGAGCGCCGACTTGGCTATTCCAGACGGGCCCTTAATGCCCCAGAATCGCGGAGCACAGTGTAGATGGCGCTGCCAATGGGCACTACTAGTTAAGGTGATCCATTTTCAAGAAGCCCTTGGCTTTAAGGTTAATGGAGAAATGAATTGGAAAGCAGTAGAGGTAATTAACAGAAGGTTAGAATGTTGGTGGGAAAAAAGCAGAGAAGAAACTGGGAAGACATCCGAACTAAGAAGTCAGACTAGCACAAAAATACCGTAAAGGGCTTTTTTCATGGCGAGGTGACTGTAGAGGGGCGTCACGACTAAGGTCGCTGTGCAATGCCGCCCAGCTAGAAAAAAGGAGTCACCAAGCATCATCATCATCATTACCCAGCGTTCCCAGCGCGCCAAAGCCTGCCCATATCGCCGGGCGCGACGGCGAGACGCATTCCAGCTGAATTCGTCGTCTTCTTCGGCGAAGGTTTGTTTCGGCCATGTTTTGGCGCAGCTTCGCGTCCGTTGCGGGCCTACTACGCACGGCTTGATGAGCTTGTTCGACAGCACCTCCGGTACCTGGCACAATGAAGTTGTCGTACGCCAAAGAGACCCCAAGGATTGGTTTTCAGGGAGGTAAAAGAAAAAAGTAGAGACCACACACAGACATCTGGGCGCTAGACTAGAGAAACGCTACCTTTTCCGCACTGTGTGCGGCGTAAGGGTCCACGTTCCGTAAATTGGTGAATGCAAATTCGGTTGCGTTCTACATGTATTACAAAAGCCGACAGATGCCAACTAGTTCTAACAAATAGCGATTTTAAAAGTGCCCTCTACTTTTTCATCAATTCGGACTAGTTGTGAGTGTTTCCGAAACAACCACGGCAGGCGCACGCGGGGGACGCTTCGAGAAATCTTTCCGTATCGTGGCTCCACATAGTACCAATATGTTCCACGCTTTTGGACACATCACTTGCCCCCCCCCCCCCCCCCCCCCTCTCTTTCTCTCTTTACCACCTGGACACTTGCGACCCCTCAACAGGTTGTCCAGGTGTTAATTACGGCACGCAAATACGACATGCAAGGGGCAGACTTCCGTCGAGGCCAGCATTACTAAGAGAGCTACAGGTGTGGGTCTCAGCAAATGTTAGATTAAATTTAAATTTAAATTGAATTTCAATTAAATTTTATTTTAAAATACGCAAGCGCTCCTTTTGACGAAATATGGACCATTATCCGGCTTGGCTGTTTATTCTAGAACAACTGTTTATTTTCACAAACCAGGTCATCAGAACATGTTGCTCAGCAACGCATCTGGCGTTATCCACTGGCAGCGTTGACAAAATTACACGACCCCACAGTGACAGTGAACACCGGGCCGTAAGTTACGATGCGGGTTAAAACAAAGATAGCGTAAAAAATTCTTCGGTCGCCTAATCACGCTGATAGCGCCTTTCCATATTCATTGCAAGGCGGTAGTCGTAAATTTCTTGTGTGGAAACGTATGCATCGTTGCCGCACGTCTATGGAGACTGCGGATGACCCTCGTAGACGTTGTTTTTGGGCAGATGGGGCATAAATCAGTGAGCACGCGTCAAGATAGCAGGCGAGCAAAAAAAAAGGCCAACCTTTGCGCTGCATCGCTTCATCGATAGAGTGCATGTTGTGGTGTGCGATATTAATCTGACTTATTTCTTGTTTGGTATTTCCGAAGTCGTCGTCGTACGACTGCATGTTAGATCTGCTGGGTTAGATCGATATTTTTCATCCCGTCTTGATCATTTCTGACTAAGCGCTTCCTGGTAGAGAATAAGCGATCGTCACATATGTGGCGGTGTGCGATTACCCCACCATTCATTGCGGCCGCGCAATGTGATTTAGATTCGGCGCGCGCCTCGTGATATCGCGCACAGTTTGACGTGTTAGAAGACAGATGTCGCCGCGAAAGAAAAAAAAAAAAAAAAAACCGCTGGGGAGAGCGAGCAAGGGGGAGCAACCTACAAAGGCACAACGACGAGAGGGGGGCGAAAGAGGAAGAGAGCAAAAGGAAAGCTGGGCGCCCGGCGGCGCGAGGACATTATCGGCACCCGCAAATGTTATTTTCTGTGCCGCAGTCGGCGAACCTATTCTTTATCCTATTCCGTGCCTGGAAAACACCTACAATTGTGGTGTGTGCTCAATGTTCTGGCTACAATTTATTTATTTATTTATTTATTTATTTATTTATTTATTTATTTATTTATTTATTTATTTATTTATACATGTACTTACAACGCCAGCTGTTTTTACAGTAGGGGAAAATGGAGAGAGAGAGAGAGAGAAAGCACTTTATTGAGCTTTCCGCGGTTAGAATGCTGTTGTGGCTGCCGGTTTGTTCCGGGAAGCGACGTCGGCGGCTCTGGTGACCAGGGAGATTTGGATCTCTTGGTCTGAGCTCTCCAGTGCCTCCTCCCACTGCTCATTGGAGGAAATGAGGGGGAAAGGGTCTTTGATGCATCCCCATATGATATGGGGAAGGGTCGCGAGGGCTCCGCATACTTTGCAATTTGGTGAGGGGTAAAGGGAAGGGTAGAGCAGAGTAGAACCGTGGGCCTGAAAATTAATATGCAGAAAACTAAAGTAATGATCAATAACCTCGGGACAGCACAGCAGTTTGAGATAGGTGGCGGGGCAGTGGAAGTGGTAAGCGAATATATCTACTTAGGCCAAGTTGTGACCCCAGATCCAAACCATGAGGCAGAGATAATTAGAAGGATCAAAATGGCGTGGGGTGCATCCGGCAAGCATTCTCAGATAATGAATGGCAGCTTACCATTGTCCCTGACGAAGAAAGTGTATGACAGCTGCATCTTGCCTCTACTCACCTACGGGGCAGAAACTTGGAGGCTCACTAAAAGGGTTCAACTTAAATTGAGGACGACTCAGCGAACAATGGAACGGAAGATGATAGCTGTAACGTTAAGGGACAAGAGAGCGGAGTGGGTCAGGGAGCAAACTGGTGTTAAAGACATATTAGTAGAAATTAAGAAGAAGAAATGGACGTGGGCAGGGCATGTAATGCGAAGGCAAGATAACCGCTGGTCATTAAGGGTAACAGAGTGGATCCCTAGAGAAGGCAAGCGTTGCAGGGGGCGGCAGAAAGTTAGATGGGCAGATGAGATCAAGAAGTTTGCGGGGATAAATTGGTCACAGTTGGCACAGGACCGAGGTAATTGGAGAATAATGGGAGAGGCCTTTGCCCTTCAGTGGGCGTAGATAGGCTGGTGGTGATGATGATGATGAAAGGGAAGGGTGGATGAGGTTGAGCTTAGCTGGGTTCGGAAAGGTGTTTGTTTGGAGGAGTCTCCACGTGTGCTCTCTTGCGGGTGTGAGCAGCACGTCGGCTGAGGGGTGTTTTCTGCGGGAGGGGCGGTAGTGCATGGTTATTTCTTGATATGAGACCATTCTGTCTCTGGCGGATCTGGCACCATGGTAGGGTAATGCGCTCGCCCCAGCTTGGGTAGTAAGCCCTCGAGCCATACTGTGGGCGGCCTTGTTACACTCCAGGCCAGCGAGCGCCGAAACCCATACGATTTCTTCTGGGGATGGCGGTGGGTGCTGTTGGATAATTTTGGTTGCCTGCGGCGATAATAGGCCTGCGCCAAAATTTTGAATGGTCGTCTTAGAATCGGAGATTATGGTTGTAGGGGTTGGCCTTTGTGCGAGAGCTAGGGCTACAGCCGCCTCTTCCGCAGTTGCAGGGTTGTACGTGAAAAGAGCTGAGCACAAGGACGCGGGTTCGATTCCCGGCCGTGGCGGCCGCTTTTCTGATGAAGGCGAAAAGCAAAAACGGGCGTGTGTACGAGATTTCGGCGCACGTTAGAGATCCCCAGATGGTCAAAATTAATCCGGAGCCCTCCACTACGGCGCGCCTCATCGTCTGCGTTGCGTCGGCGCGTTAAACCCTGTATCAATCGATCAATCAAATCAATCAATGGACGTGAAAAAAGTTAGGGAGTTAAGGGGGGGGGGGGGGGGGGGAGGTCGTTGATTACTGCTATTGCGAATGCAGCACGACGCCTATCTTTTGCCGCGTCCATATAGATTGTTTCCACTTTGGTGGGAAATCGTTGCTGTAGAGCCTTCGGCCGATGCTCTCTACGTCTGGCGTGGTATAAGCCAGAAAACGGGAAAAATGGAGGAGGCTCACACTAACGCGTAAGACTTGAAGGTAGCGAAGCTGTACGCCACCTTTACGACCATCACGAAGGTTTTAGCCCCCGATTGCAGCCGATTTGCTTCTTCCTCGCTGCCGCAATAACGTATACTCCACCATTGCTTCTATAAGTGTGAGCGTCCTTCATTTTTGTGGAACGGATAATCATCGGACATCACCTTGGAGGGGCGTACGCTATGGCGTGTCTTTCTCGTTCCAAGCAAGAGTTTCCACGATTACGGCAAATGCTGGAGTTTTGTAGCGTGAGGTACACTGGACGCAGTTGAGCAGTTTCGCGTGGCTCCTGGAGAGCCGTGCTGCGCATGCGCGAGGAGCAGTGACGTCTCACGGCGCACAGCTGGCGCGCCGGAGCCGCCGCCGCCGTCGCGACTGGACTGGACTGGACGCATGCGCTGCACTGCACTGCACTGGACTGGACTGGACTGGACTGGACTGGACTGGACTGGATTGGATTGGATTGGATTGGATTGGACTGGGTTGGATGGGATTGGATTGGACTAGACTACATTGGATTGGATTAAATTGAATTGGATTGGATTGGAAATCGTTTTAGTAGCAGTAAGCATGATAATCAGCTAATCCTAGGCAACCAGGAAACCTAAGAATAACGAGCTGAACCTTAGCTCACGCTACGCATATCCTGGCATAGCCGACCTAAGCCACGGCTAATTTTTTTTCTCCGAGCAAGTGCTGCCACGATTACGCAAAGCGCTGGAGTATTTTTTTTTCAATCTTGGCCAATCTACCTAATGGGTATGCTTGTCTTGACAAACGTGCGCCGGGGACGCTGGGCGGGAGTCGTGAGGCACGCACACACGAGTGCTCGGCATTTTCTTAGTTTTGTTAACTGCCGGGCAGTCACTGCGAGGCCCGCGCGCGCTCGGCAATTGCTTGGAATTTTTAACTGCGGACACAAAAATTACGATTTACCAACCATGGCTTCGCTTTAAAAACAGAAAAAAAAAGAATCAACGCCAATCCACTCTGCAAAGGTGGATGACCAGCGGAGTTGTTTGTGGGTTATTTCTTGGCCACAAACTCGTGTTCAAACCGCGTCGTCGCACCGGGGAATCGTTTAGCGAAATGATTAGTAAGCGTCGGTGTGCAACCTCCAGTGAGGAAAGCTACAAGGACCAAGCTTGCACCAATTTTCTTAAAGTCGGCTTCACTTCTAAACCTATATGCATTGCTGAGAAGACCTATCTCTAGAGGCAATATCATCATCATCACAATCATCAGCCTGTCTACGCCCACTGCAGGGCAAAGGCCTCTCCCATGGATCTCCAATTACCCCGAACCTGTGCTAGCTGCAACCAATTTATCTCCGCAAGTATCTTGATTTCATCCGCCCATACAACCTCCTGCCGCCCCCTGCCACGCTCGCCTTCTCTGGAGATCCATACACCCACGGTTATCTTGCTAAGGGCCTTGTAGCGGTTAAGGACACAAGGTAACCGATATTCAGCTCTAACCGAGGAAGCAGAGTTTACGACACAGGAAGCCAGCGACAATCTTACACGCATTATCACGGAGTGTGCAGTAACAGTCGGAGGTAAGATCGCTAGACAGGATACTGGTAAACTGTCCCAGGAGAGGAAAGATTTAACTAGAAAACGGCAAATCATGACAATGTCCACCTCAGCTGACAGAATAGAGCTAGCGGAGTTTTCGAAGTTAATCAATAAGCGTAAGATAGCTGACATACGGAAGTATAATACGGAGAGGATCGAATATGCTGTAAAAAACGGAGGCAGCCTGAAAGCAGTGAAAAGGTGTCTAGACATGGGGGAAAATCAGATGTATGCCCTTAAAGATAAGTAAGGCAATGACATCACAAATAGGGATAAAATAGTTGTAGTAGCTGAGGAGTTCTAATAGGGGCTGTTATATGTTTCTCAATAAAACTGAATTACATAAATACAATGAGGTCGACACGAGAGTAGGGGGTTAAATATAACGAAAAAAAAACTGTATTAATTTCACTCTTACAGAAACACCACGTCTTCTTTGGTCGAAGTCACATGCAGAGCCCCACCCAAAACTTCTCTTCACGGGTGAGGGCGAAGCTCTCCCTCTCGGTCTGGGTCCAACCCCGCCGGCGCTCCGTGGTTCGTCTCGGGTTTCGGCTTTTAGGGGAGCTTGGCCGTCTGTTCTTGTTCTTTTTCGTTGCCGTTGGTCTTGAGGTGATTTCTTACAGGGGCAATATACGCGATCCCATATCGAAATATGCAGCGACGGAGGCTAACAGGTAACCGAGGGAGAGGGTGTGCCGAGGTGAGAAGGAGTGAGTGTGCTTCACTGTGCAACACGCAATGTGGGAAAGCCGGCTTAGAAAAACTAATCTTACAGCAGTCTTCTTAAAGACGGCTTCACTTCTGAACACAGATGCATTGCTTGCATGGCATTTGCATGAAGAACATTTGCATGACGAACTCATTTTGCCTACATTGTACGTTTCTTCTCGCCTTGATCATGCTCACAAAGTCAGTATAGCATCAAGCCGAACGACCGCTTTTTTTCAGTCGTTTATTCCCCGTACGTCATTGGAATGGAATCGCCTTCCCTCTCCTACAGCAACCATTTTAAATCACACGCTTTTCAAAAATGCCATAGTCAACATTGTGTAATTCATTCTTTGTTGTGTGCAGTTATGCTTGCTTGCTGCGTTTTTTTTTTGTTGTTTTGCCTAATTTTGTATAAGATGTTTCTTTGATATGTATTTCCTTCGCTGCTTTTTTTTCGTTATACTTATGAATGTAACCACTCCCCTCTATAATGCCATTGGCACTGAAGGTATTACTAATAAATAAATAATAAATAAACAAATTTGTACAGCAGCGATGCACGCCATATACCGAAATATGAGGCGCTGTAGGGGAACAGGTGGCCGAAAGGAAAGGGACTGACTAAGTGAAGAGGAGGGGAGCGGCTTGTCTTGTCCTACAGACACAAAAACGGGGGAGTTAGCCTGCAAGAGCTCCGCTGTAACAAATGAAAATTCTGCAAAGTAAGGTAATGCGCAACCCGGTGCAAGTCATCGCCTTGATATTTGCAACTGGTTACCACGCGGTTTGTTTTTACCACATTTTCCTCGCAGAATCAAATGATTCACGGCGCACTTCATAAAGCCAACATCGTACGAGGTCACTTTTCCCTCACCTTCTGTCGGAGAACATGGCACGAGGGTAGGCATAAGCGTCCAAGCTGAGCTCAGAGTGGCCAGCGAGAAAATAACAACCACGTAGTACGTCGACATCGCTAGTGGCGCAATGCGTCGTACACCTTGCCTATCACGGTTTCCTATGTGGCATAAGCGCGACAGCCTGCATGCTCATAATAGTGTCACTGGGTCTGTCGTTCTATTTCGCTTCGCTTCCGGAGTGTGCAAAGGAAACACATGCTCTCGTTGTTTTTTTTCTGTTGTTTATGATTTCGGCCAGCGAAAGTGTACCCGAACACCACGGCCGAACGTTTGGGTAAAACCTGTGTACTAAATGCAGCAGTAATTTTGTAATTCTGTGTTTCTATTATTTATTTATTATTATTTATTTAGTAATACTGCTAACCCCAATGAAAGGGGTTGTAGCAGAGTGGTTAATACAAAGATACATTTGTACACATTTGGATGACAAAACATCAAAACAACATCACAGTACTTCCGTGCAAACAATACAGCGATTTCTCGAGCTCGGCCTCGAGATTGAACTAAAGTGCATAGCGTAATGTGACCAGATTGTCCAAGCCAACGCACCACCCTAAGAAGAAGACTCGCTTTAATAAACAGGAAAATGACGGAAATGTGAAAGCGGGTATCGGCATTGCAGTGGTTGTTTTGGGGCAGCAATATGTGGCGTCTAAAATTATGAAATCTAATCTACGGGACTTAATAAAAGGCCTATAGTAAATTAAGCTGGCATATGCCTGTGCAAGTATATGTTAAAACTACATGAAAGAGTACACAGCTTTTTCCCCCCTTCGAATCAAAACACCATTCGTCGCTGGAGAAACAAGCAAGAAAAAATATGGGTCCCAGCTTTGTGTAAAAAATCTCGGGCCATTAACGTGAAACCTGGGTAGGGGCGAAGCATGCAGTGTATCGGTATCAATGTATATAAAAATTGTAAGTCTCTCTTTTGCCACACGGCGCGCGGTGATTGGGCGCCGGAGAAGCGCTAGTGAGAGGAGAAATCGCGGGCTTGCTGAGGCGGTGGCGCCCTCTCTTGCGTTCAGGCAGATTTAAGCAACTTGCTTGCCCCATTTGCCACAGTTTGGGGTCGTGGCAGGGGTCAAAGCGAGCGCAGTGCAGAGCCCGCGCCACGCCCTGGGGGCTCGTCCTCTGTGATCAAGGAAGCCCTGGTATACCAGGTAAGTATCTTGCTTCGACCGACCACCCGACCCGATCAGGCCTAGTGTAGAGAGCCCGTGGGTATTTGAGTGTAACACAAATTATAACACGTCTACAAACAGCTTGTGCTTGACGATTGCTGAAACGGACAGGGAGCATTCAATAGATCCTTAAATCATGTTAGCTTATTTTGAACCGATTTTATCCATTATGCACTTTTCTTTTAGTACGCACTGCATGCGGTTAGCGCGAGGCGTTGCAAAACGAGTGTCCTGGTGTTTTATTAGTACCGTGATTATGATAGGCTGACGACGACGACAGGAGACGCCGGTAGTCACAGCCCCTAAAACAGAAAGCCTTTCGCGGTTCTCCCTCAAAATTTTAGGGGCATCTGGTAAAAGTTTCTAACAGCTACACGGCGCGACTAATTTGACAGCATGTAGACGGTAACTTTGCTGCTGAAATTTATATTCATTTTACCCACCAAGTACACTGTTTTCTTTTTAAAGGGACCCTGCAACACTCTTTGAGCAGTGCTAGTAAACCTGCGCGACGTTTAGATTACACTACCAGGAATGCCTGAGCCAAATATTACGCGGGCTTGTGGAGCGGTGAGCCCGCAAATCGCTGTAAAAGTCGTGAGAAAACCAAACCGCGCTCTCTTCAGTTTTCCTCATTATGCACCCCTGGCATGGCCTAAACGACGTCATTGAAGCCATTGCTGTCCTATTGGCTGCGCTGGTCAACTTCTCGGCTTATTTCTCGCATTTCCCGTGACGATCCGCCGTCGTCGGCGCTGTGCACCAACCTCTTCTATGCCTGAACCTGTACGCACAGTTTTGGCGTTTTTTTTTTCGCGTTTTGAGTGCGCGCAGAGTTTGAGTGATGAACTCAATACCCCCCTTTCAACGAGACCACTCGACAACAAACGTTTATTGCTTTAAAAACACCCTACCAGCCTGAGCGCGGGCTTCCGAGCAGGCAGCCATGCCTGCTGTTTTGTGGCACCAGACCGGAATTGGACCCCTCCACGTTGCGGAGAAAAGGGGAAAACTCCCGGGACTGTGATATATCGAAGGCCGCCGAAGAGAACGCCGAGAACGCCACGAGCCGCCCCCGGGAGGGCGCGCACAGCTTGCGTCGCGTTGTCCGCGGTTTAGTTGAAAGGGAGCGATTATGCGCGATTTCTCATTGCGCGTTTCGGTGATAGTAAACGAATTTTTATCATTCTTACGGGAGGAGATTGCTGGGACAATAGACTTTACTTCAAAATATATTCCTAGTAGTCGATGGTAAGTGCAGGGTCCCTTTAATTACAAGGACAGGAATATATTTGAAGTTCCCCGCACGGGGCGCCTTGAGTAATCTTGGTAACGGTATTGGCGACACTGCGGACCCCGAGCTTCCAAACATAAGTTGTAACCCACCGTGACGATGTGTTTAGAGGTGGAGGGTAAAAAACCACCAACGGTGACGGTCGGAGTCATGGTCAAGCTCCGGCCGATGGGCTCCCAGCCTGTTTACCAGGGAGCTCCAGGACATCTTCAGCAAGCAGGATAAGACTGCGGAAGAAAGTACCCGCATTCCCTGCTTGATACTATAGCATATGGTATTTTATCCCCCCCCCCCCCAACGTAATCACTCCCCCTGAAAAGGGGCCGCACCGAAGTATCTTTTCTCCTATGCCTACCTTAAGCTTTCCTAAACCGGAATCCGGATAATTACTCTCGATTTCTTGTCATGGAATCCCTCAATCCAGCCCACCCTCTTGCATCGCAGTCAGTCTTCTTGATCGCAAAATATCCTGAAGCAACAATTGGAGCATCGGATAACGCTTTTATAAAAATACAGGACTAGTGAAGTCCTTGTAGAGGTAAATGACAAGCAACAGGCCACAAAGCTTCTAGCACAAGCTCGAATGGTTGATTCGGAGGTTCACACCCCACCGGAGCCTCAACAGCCCGCAGTATGTGATCTCTGAGCCAGATCGGCTGAACGAAACGGATGCGGATCTCTTTGAGGGCTTGAAGGGTCAGGGCGTCACGGCCGTGAGGCGCATCACCATCCCCAGAGACGACAAGGAAATCTTAAGCACATCATCTTGACCTTTGACCGCTCAGCACTTCCACAACAAATAAATGCAGGCTTTATTCGGTGCTCCATCCGTCCCTACATCCCGAACCCACGCCGCTGTTTTAAGTGCCAGAGGTTCGCGCAAGGTATAAACTGTTGACGTGGCCGAACAATCTGTGCAAAATGCGCGGCACAAGATCACCCCACTGACAATTGTCCATCCGACACGCTCACTTGTGTGAACTGCCGGGGGCCACACGCGGCATACTCCCGCACTTGTGAAAATTTGGAAAAAAAGATAATTAACATCAAGGTCACTGAGAACGTCACCTTTCCAGAGGCGCTAAAGAGGTTCACCTCTTTTCCTCTGGGGAAGTGCGCCGACGCAGCTCACCGGGGGGCGGAGCGGCGGCGACCCAGGTCATCGCAGCTAATCTGATCCCGCCCCTGCCTCCCGCTGGGTTGCCTACGGCAGCCCAAGCCGTCGCCTCACCGCTTGCTAAGTCAGCAGTGGTTGTGGAGGCAACAATCTCTGCGGCACCTCTCCCTGCTTCTCCGGCCTCCAATACTCTGGAGGCTGCCGAGGAGATGGACATGGGGGGCCCCGCATCGGCTCCCACCCCCGCCGCGCCGCCAGTGCCACCTGTGGCGCCCTTGACGCCCTGAGCAACGGCGCGCCGCCGGCAGCTGATCGCGGAGGCCGTGGAGCAGGCTTACCGGTTCCAGAGTCCTTCAATGCTTTACTGGTCACGAAACTTCGGCGCTCGCTTCATATAGGGACCGCGCGCGCCACTACAGGCGCCACCGCCGCACGAAGGTCATCCAGCCGCCGCGCGTGCGGCGTATTGGCCAGCTCTTGGCGTGCAAACGCTCACTGCTTTTGGTGTCTGCGCGCTGATTAAGTGTTTTTTTTTTCGTAGTAGTTAGCGATGAATAGTCCAGTTATTGTGTTTATCACCTTCTTTCAATGGGGTTTTATTTTTCGAAGTAAGTTACCGTAGACTTCGGCCGCGAACGGCAACGGCTTCTGTGTGCTCTGGCACAAGCGCTGCGCCGTCGTGTTTACGGATTTTAAATCTATATTGCTTCTTTTCTTAAAGCAAAGTTGCAAATACCACATATACGGTAGCTGTGTAGTCACGGACTGCTGCGGTCCTATCGATAATACAATAAAAAACTGAAAGAAACCAAGTACGCGTCGTTCAGACTACGCTTAATGAATCCGTTGATTGCTATGAAATGCACAGAACGCTAAAAGAGATAGCCCAATAGTATTGTCATTTCGATGAGCGGGTACATACTTGAGAACACCTAAAAACGCTGCAGAAACGCGAAGGATCAAAACACGAAGAGATAAACAGGGTGTTTCAGCGAACACTTTCAAAAATTCTTAAAAATAGGCTCTTCGAGAAAAAAGAAACCCTCTTCAGAAGGAGACTGCTAGCTGCGGCGGACGCCAGGTAGTATGAAGGGCGTGCACATTAGTTAGGCGGGGAATTAAACTCTACTAATTAACTTCTTAATTAGCGGAGTTTGGTGGCTATTGTAAATGGTGATTTTGTAGCCCCGGAGAATACGTTTTCACATCATATTTTAAAACAACGAAAAAGTCGGTGTTTAAAGCCCTGTAGCACGAGGAAACCTGCCGTTGTTTTTCGCTCAAAAACGAAACTCGGCGTTCGAGGAGCGCTGGAAGTCTTGAGCGAACGCAACGTCCGCTGGTGACGTGTTTCAATGAATGTGGCGGCCAATTCGAAATGTAAGTGCAATTTTCCCTAGCAAGGAAGCCTCAGCATGCGGCCACAGCCGCGAAAGCCTTCCCCACACAACAAACAAACCTTTCCTTTGTCTGATGCGCTTTCTAACACGCAGCGATTCTGAACGAACAGCAGATAAACCTGAGGGAAAAAAAAATGAACGGATGGTGACGTTTCACCTTTTGCACGACTGGTAGCCACTTCAGATGTGGACAAGACAATAAAAAAAGAAAAACAAAACTGTCGCCAACGCCCACTAGGGCTCCTGAAACGGGCGACCGCGCAGTGGGCGATATGGCTAGCTTTTTTCTTACGCCTACCAACGAAAGAAAAGATAACGCTAGCCGTGGTATAAGGTGATCGTTGATCATTGAAAAAATACAGGAGGCGATGGCGTTGATATAAGCTGATTCCCTAGCGTGGGGAATCACCAGGGCCTTCTTGAATTTGGCGACACAGTCACTGCAACACGTCATCAGCGGATGTTGCGTTTTCACTACACTTCTGGCGCACCCTGTGCGCTGCGTTTCGGTTTCATGCGGGAAAAATACTTGATTTTTGCGGGCTGCAGGGCTCTACAGAGTGTCTTTTTCGTTGCTTTAAAAACTGTCGGTTATCGTCGTCTCCGTAGCTACAAACTCGCCATTGGCAATAACCGCCAAACTCCGCTAATTAAAAAGTTCATTAGACAATTTTAGTTAATTAACTATGTAATTCGCATGTTTCTCATAACTTCTGACGTCCGCCGAAACAGACAGCTTGTTTTTTAAGAGAATTCCTATTTTTCTTGAAAAGCCTACCTTCAGGAATTTTTGAAAGTGTTCACTGAAACACCCTGTATATGTATGTTGCACCATGTGTCCTTCCGCTTGCACGCTTTGCAATCCTTGCAAAAACAGAAAGCGAAAAAAGAACAATGAAACTGATTTTATCACACGCAACAAAAAATTTCAATGTTACGAAGGGAGACAAAAGAGCGTGGTCCAGCGTACAAAACTTTATTTTTTCGCGCTGCGATGTGCAGCACACGGAGGAAACAAATATTGCCACGTAGCCAAGAACGACGCAAAGTTTTTCTGAACGCTGCGAGCTAGCGATCTCCTGCACTACAAAAGACTAGAATGAAACACAAACGTAGAAGAAGTCCGCGGTGTGACGTGAACAGATGAACGTCGATAAAGTGAGTTGCGCGGCGTTTGCTATGCATGCATTACTCTTGGAACGTTATTAATTTCAGATCCATGGAAATGGGATCGAGTACATTGTCGAAGAAACAAAAAATCAAGTTAGCAACAAGGTGGCACTCTTTCCATATCAAACAATATTGCCCGACGGGACGTACGACAAAAAGAGCAAACGGGCGCTCCGGGTGAAACGCCAGATAAGAAACCGGAATAGGCCACGAGCGGTTACAAAACAAACAAAACGAACCCTAAGGGATAATTCGCGGAAATATGAAAAGTAAAAGCACAAGGACGTCCCAAAGCTTTTTTGACACGCGAGCCTGAGCGCAAGGCAATACAAGTTTGCAAACAGGTAATGAAGCACCGCTACAACCTGACTGATATGACAAAAATACGGCTTTAAGTAAGCCTTGTACAATTCTAGGTCCACGATGCTCTCAAAAGGGTACATTGCTTTTTCCATTCTCACACACAGTGCATTTCCACACACTGCCGCACACTTATAATCGAAGCTGAAATCTCCCGTTGCTTGCCTTGGAATGGCGCCCCTCCATTTCTCACACAGCTGCCCGTCGCTCGGTCAACAGAACAAGGAAACATTTTCTGTGGTATCGTTGTACAAGGAACGACATCCCGGGACGCAACACATGTTCGGCATCGTCGTTGCACTACTTAAGTCGCATCACAAGAGCGCGATATGCACGTTACATTTTTTCCCCGCACGAAACAAACACAACTCGCCGCTGCTCCGCCGTTCGAGCCAGCGCAACGCCGCCCGAGGAGTGACCTCAGTGAGAGGGTGGCGCCACCACGCGGCGCCCAAACGCAGCATATGAAGCTCTCCCATTGAGTTACGGAGCAGTTTCGTGACCAGTAAAACATTGAAGGACTCTGCCGGTTCTCAAACCCGCCCATAGAGGGTGCAGTGGTTCAGTAGGAGGGAGAGAAACCTCCTTTGCGGAACCTCTGTGTTCCGGGTTCTCTCTTTTCCAGTATCCCTTTGCACATTGTTAGTGCCTTTTTAACGTAAGAAACTATGCATTTACAGCGCACCCCTGATATCTTATATACGCAGTTTCTGATCGCTGGCATGCTATCACAAAAAAGATAGGCCTCAAGCCGACACGTCGTAACCAAGGTTATGGTTTCCTTGATAACTTCGATACAAAAAGGGAACCCTTCAGGTCGCGGAGTCAGCGCTCTTGATTTCGTTACCAGGGCTTTATCTGTACACTATTATCAACGCCAGCCATACATTACCGTCAGTGGTAGTCACAATGACACGCATCATCATCACTATACTTTTTTTTTTTATTTACGCAAGTACGCCCTTTGGCATAAACTAGATGTAGTCCAGCAGTCCCGTCTCCACAATGAAGTCGAGGAGGGGCCGGTATTGGGGACCGTGCGTCCAGCGGCGAAGGTCAGGTGGTCGTCCTGGGTGGTACCCAAGGGCCCTCATGTGACGAACTCGTGCTGCCTGGAGGCCCGAGCATGAACCAAGGAGGTGGTCCAGGGTCGCTTCAGTGGCAGGGGTTTTACAGAAAGGGCATGTTTCTGGGGGAACTTGCGTCCTCCATGAGGCCTTTATCGCCGGGGTCAAAGCTGCGCCCACGCGGATTCTCCGAAGCGCCACCTCCTCGCGGCGGGTTAAACCGCCAGGAAGGTCCGACCCACGCGGGGGAAGAAGGGCACGCGTGGAGCGCCGGAGAGACTCCTTGTGAATGATGAGGGTGTCACTCTGCGACAACTGGAGCAGGGGTAGCGGCCCAGTTACCCTCTGGGGATGGCAGGCCGCGTCAGCGTCAGTGTGGGCAGGTGTTGAACGTCTATTCCACAGAACTCGCACGGGACACGGAAAAGAGTTCACAATGCGATGCACATCGCAGGTCAAGTCGAGCGACTTGGCGACGCGTCGGAGTTCCCGGACTGCCTGTGTGGAGTCTGTGTACAGGTGAAGGCACGACGGCGGGTTTATGCGTAATCGAGGCTCTAATGAGGATAACCCATCCCGGATGGCCAGAAGTTCTGCCATGATTGAGGGAAGAGGTGCCTCGGTGAGGTATGAGCAGGTCTGCTGCAGTTCTGGATGAGTGGGGCACACAAGGCTGGTGTGTAGGAGATTTGGGGCCATGCCTGCGTCGACGTACACTTGCATTGCCTCGGCTGCGCCATCCGACTCCGAGGGAAAAGGGTTGGGCTGCAGGGACTGATTATGAAAACGGCGTATCCGGGTCAGTTGCCGGTTGTCTGTGGATTGGCTTCGGCTCCAAGGGGGAAGGTCAGGTGATTTTCGTAATATAACAGGTGACTTGGAATCGAAGTAGTGGGCCAATGCCGCAGCAACGGGAATTGTTTGAATTTTCAGGTGACGTGCCCTCCTCCGCTGTTCAACAAGCTCGTCGAGGGTGTTCAGCTGGGCCTCCGCTTGTAGCGTCGGAATTGGGGTCATACGAGGCAGGCCTGTGATAACTCGCATAGCCTCTCGGTTTACACTTTCCAGTAGGTCCCAGTCCCTTCGTGTGAGATGCTGAAACTGAGCTTGGTATATCAGCCGGGGTTGCAAGACAGATCGAACTAGGATACGTGCCATGCGACTACAGGCACCGCCGGTCTTTTGTGAGATCCGTCGGAAGAGATGAAGCGTCTTGGAGGCTTTGCCGCGCACGCAGCGGATCCATGGAGCAGCGGACCCAGAGGCGTCTATTTCTACGCCAAGCACTCGCATTGACGATGCGGGATTGAAGGCACGGCCGTTTAAGGCCAAGGAGAGGGGCGTCTGGGAAAGACGACGTCGGCCCCACCTATTTGTGATCGACATGAAGGTCGTCTTTGCAGCCGAAAGTGTCAATCCAATCTTGGCACACCAATGCGCCGTTTTGTCTAGGGCCGCCTGGAGGCCTGCTTGCTGTCTGTTCAAATCTGCATGTACTGACCAGACTGTAATGTCGTCGGCGTAGATTAGAAAGAAAATGTCCGGAATGGTAGCTAACTGCCACGCGAGGGGAAGGAGTGCCACATTAAACAACACTGGTGCCAACACAGAGCCCTGGGGTACTCCCCGCTCTGAGGTGAAATGCCCTACACTTTCCTTGCCGATTCGTATAGAAAAGGTACGACTGTCGAGGAAAGACCGCACCAAGTTGCAGACCATGACTGGAACTTTCAGCTGACGTAAGATGGTAAGGATCGCTGAGTGACTGACATGGTCATAAGCCTTTAGGACGTCCATGGTTAGGAGCGTTCGTATGCTGCGAGCTCTGCCACCCAAAAGTACCATGTTCGAAAGATGTTCCAGGCCATCTTCTGTACCGAGGTGTTGGCGGAAGCCTATCTGAGCTGGATGATACCACAGGTAGCGCTCAAGCCACCAGGACAGGCGAGTAGCGAGCATACGCTCCAGCAGCTTGCAGATAGTGCATGTCAATGCAATCGGCCTAAGGTTACTCATGCGGTCCACTGGCTTGCCTGGTTTTGGTATCGGAACCACTTCCGCATGTTTCCAGGAAGCTGGGAGCTCCCCTGAGGCCCAGATGGCGTTGAGTGAGTCAAGCATCCACTGAAGAGCTGGGCCATCAGCGTTCTTGAACACTTCATAGGTGATACCATCTGGTCCCGGAGCTGTGCGCAACTTGGCCTGGTCGATGGCGGCCACAAATTCCGCCATTGTAAAGGGCCCTTGTATGCCATCAATGTCCACCTGAGTTGGGCACGCACCTGCTTCAGGAGGGAGGTAAAGTTGGCCGATGAATTGTGGTGGAGCCTGGTCGAACGCCGGGAAGAATGCTTTGGCTAACTCTGGGGCAAATTGTTTTGGCGTTTTCCCAGAGGCAAGGCACGCACTAGTGGCAGGGTCCGGTGGTCGTGCACCAGCTTCCATGCTGCGGAATGTCCGCCAGATGGAAGATGTCGTTGAGGACGGTCCAATGGACGCACACCAATCTAACCACCTTTGTCTAGAAAGGCGCTTCTCGTGGCGGCGGGCAGCGGCTGTGGCACGATTTAAAGAAGCTCGCAATTCTGGAGATCCTGGATACCGGTTCACAGCCCGTTCAGCACGACGACGAGCTGCCCATAATCGAAGGAGATGCAGGTCAGGAACTGGCCTAGACTCGTCCACCCAAGCTGTCCGCGTTGCGTCCTTAAGGGCGGCGCATAAAATCACTATACCATCATCGCTTTTTAAGAAGATGGATGTGTTGCTGGGAATTAAAAATTGAACCAGAACCGAACCAGTATTTTCTTTCAGTTGGACACCATGTTTTAAACATGCTCAGTGTATTCGATCCGGCAACTTGTGTATCAACTGCGAAGCCGTTTAGCAAATGGCTATTTTTCTTGCCCGCAGTTTAAAATAGCAAGAAAATGCCGAGCGCACGTGATCGCGTGACACACGGCGGCCGCCCCGCAGTCTAAAAAAAAATAAAGAAAGAAAATGCCGCGCGCTCGTGTGTGCGTGCCTCGCAGCGACCGCCCAGCGTCCCTGCTGCACGTTCGTCAAGCCAAGAACACCCACTTAGAGAGATTGGTTAAAATTGGAAAAAAGCAAAAAAAAAAAAAAAAGCTCCAGCGTTTACCTTTATCGTATCAACACTTGCTGAGGACGAGAAAGTCAGGCCATAGCGTACGCCCCTCCAAGGTGATGTCCAATGATTATCATTCCCCCCCAAAATGAAGGAAGCTCACACTTGCAGCACAAATGATGGAGTAAAGGTAGTTGCAGCTTCGAAGAAGCGAATCGGCTGCAATGGTGGAATGAAACCGTCATGCTGGTCGTGAAGGTTGCCTACAGCTTCGCTACCCTCAATTCTTACGCGTAAGTGTCAGGTTCCGTCATTTCTTTAAAGCGGAGAAAAACTCAAAAACCCACATACACGGAACCTGGACTTTGGAGGCCCTAACTGCACAGTACAGCTAATGGAGCTCTATTTAGGTAAAAAGCTCATAAATGTGGAATTACCTCACTGATGTGATAGCGTGCATTACAAAAATACTAAGTTACCCCAAGTTAACGAAAGTAAGAAAGTAGGGGAACGCCTCTTTAATTCAAGCACCAAGCCCTGCCACAAAAACAAGTACAGTCGAATCTTGTTATAACGATGTAGTACCAGGACAGCCATTTAGTTCTTTAAATTCGATATTCGTTGTAACAATAGAGCTAAAAATCGGTTTAAACCAATCGGTATTCTCGCTCCCGAAGAAATTCTTGATACAAAAACTCATTATTTTAACATTCGAACCCACTATAACCAAGGCTACTCTTATCTTTCTCCCTGTGGCGTTTCAAGCTCACTGAACCAGAACATATGAAAGCGGAAATTGAAAGCGGAATAACAAGGGTCATTCAACGAAACAGACTTGCGTTCCTATTTTTTCCAGGAGGGATGTGATCTTTGTCCGGTGGCTATTCACGGCACTGAGCAGGATGAGGCTTTCCCTAGTGTCCACGAACAAAGGTAGGGCCTTTTCTGCTTCTTCACTTTCGGACGCCAGGGGTTTTTCCAAGTACCTTCTCAGCCTACTGGTAAATTATTTCTTCGTTATATCCGATAGTGACCGCGGCTCTAAGTTTCACTTTCGTTATAAAAGAATAAGTGTCATTGAAAAGAGGCGTGACCAACCAAAGTTCGTATTTAGTTCGCTATAGCCGACAATTCGCTATATCAGTGTTCCTTATAACGAGGTTCCACTGTAGCTGGGTGGCTGGATCTTTAGTTTCTCCGAAGACCTTTCAAAAGTAAGATCCATATTTCAAGCAGTCGCGGCTGTCCCGTGGTGGAGCGGGAAATTTAATTGCTGCAAAATCCACACTCGGCTGCGTGCAAGAATCGCAGACTGCAATTTTTGGCATAGAGCATTGCTTGGGGCGAAAGTCTTCATTCCGAGTCCCATTCTTCCTGGACGACTTTCCCCTGCGCGCGACCGCAGCAACACTCAATCTGGAACATCTCCCAGACCTCGGCAGGTGTCTTGTTGGGCATCATTTTGGCCACGGTCTTAACGGCGGCGTCCTTCAGGCTCTTGATGTTCAGGTAGTGAGACGCAGAAACGAGCTCGAACAGCATAGCCGGGTTTACCTCCAGAAACTCTTGATCCCACGGGTCGACATACGTGTCGTACGTTTTCGGCTTCTTCGGCGTCCAAATCCCTGCCGGTGGCTCTTCGACTATCGTCGGGTCATTCTTGTGGTAGGTGGACCAAATGATGACCTTTTCCAGCACTTCTGCGTTTACGTTTGGCAATGGCACGACGTCACCTTCGTTGATTCCCAGGACGTTCAGCATTCTCTTAAGGGTCAGTGATACCATCGCCACGTCGACATCGACCTCGAATACTTTTCCGTCGCAACTCTGGAGTTTTATCTTCGGGCCGTTTTCTGCGAGTAGACAAAAAGGGCACACAAGACGTTTGCTTTCAGGAGTCATTTAATATTCGCATGCTACTAGATTTTCCCGTACCAGGAGAAGTTTGCGTTGATAGCAAAAACAACCATTACTTTGTCATCTGAGATAAAGATTATGTAGTAATAGGAATAGAAGTTTTATTTTTCCTTTTTACTAGCCTAGCATTTTAACAATACGCTCCGCTAGACTAATCTTGCGGGAAAGAATTTATTTCTCATAGATAATTCAGTACAGTTGCGGAAGGAGGAATTGCTCTACCTAAAGCAAGCTACGACTTTGAGCCTTGGCGTCTATGAATAATCTGTTGCAAACAAAACACTGTGACGACGCGAACTCGACATAAACTCCTATTCAACGACAGAATTCTATAACTGAATCGCGAAATTAGTTTGTAATTTTCCATAGAATGATATTCTTACAGCCCGCTTAAATACTGTGGCATGCAAGATATAAGTGCGTAATTTTAAAGCGAAGCTTTTTACCTCGATCTACCCCACAAGGGTTCTTTCGTGACCGTTGGTTTCAACAGAAAACTCTTGCAAAAAAATAAAAGAAGTTACTGACACTACCAGTAATCGAACCTGGAATGATATAGAGAAACAGAGCGAGAGCCTGTTGTCTTACCAATTGAGCTACGAGCCCACGCGAAGAAGGCGTAGACAGACGGTGCACTCACCGAGCACATCTGCGGGTTTACCCCCTGCTTTCTCGCTGAATGCCATGTGACAGCGTCACGCGACCTCTCGTGCCGCTGTAGCGACATGATAGGTTGAGTCAGTGAAAATTAAAGGGCGGAAAAATAACGGAGTAAGAATTAAAGGAAGAATATATTAAACGAAAAATAAAGGTGGGAGGAAAAATTAAAGAAAATTTAATGGATTAGCCTACTGCCAGTCGTCTACAAGGTACTTTCGAAGGTAATATCTAACCGAATTTGTGCAACCTTAAATTTCGGTCAAGCTAATGAACAATCAGGGTTTCGTAAAGGCTATTCAACAATATACTATTATCACACGATCAATCAAGTCATAGAGAAATGCGCAGAGTATACTCCCCCCCCCCATATACAGCTTTCACAGATTATAAAAAAGCATTTGAGTCGATCAGGGCTTTAGCAGTCGTGCAGACATTGCGGATTCAGGGTGTAGACGAGAATTACGTAGGAATAATAAAGAGTATCTGCAATGGGTCCACAGTTACCATAGTCCTTCATTAAGAGAGCAGTAAAATACCTGTAAAGAAGGGCGTCAGACAAGGAGACACAATCTCTTCAATGTTATTCACAGCATGGTTACAAGAGGTATTCAGAGCATTGGATTGGGAACAGGTGGGCGTAACGGTTAATGAAGAATACCTCAGTAACCTCAAATTTGCTGATGATGTTGCCTTGCTAAGTAACTCGGGGGACGAATTGCAAAGTATGATTACCGCACTGGACAACCGGAGTAGGATCGTGGGTCTGAAAATTAAAATGCAGAAAAATAAAGTAATGCTCAATAGCTTTGGGACAGCACAGCAGTTAGGGATAGGGGGCGAGGTAGTGGAAGTGGTAAGCGAATATATCTACTCAAGTTGTGACCCCGGATCCCAATCATGAGGCAGAGATAATTAGAAGGATCAGAATGGGGTGGAGTGCATACGGCTGACATTCTCAGATAATGAATAGCAGCCTACCATTGTCCCTGAAGAAGAAAGTGTACGACAGCTGCATCTTACCGGTATTCACCTACGGGGCAGAAACTTGTAGGTTCACTAAGAGGTTTCAACTTAAACTGAGGACGACTCAGCGAGAAATGGAGCGGAAGATGATAGGTGTAACATAAGGGACAAGAAGAGAGCGGAGTGGGTCAGGGAACAAACGCGTGTTAAGTACATATTAGTGGAAATTAAGAATAAGAAATGGGGGCAGATGGGATCAAGAAGTCTTCGGGGATGAATTGTTCGCAGTTAGCACAAGGCCGGGATAACTGGATATCTCAGGGAGAGGCCATCGCCCTGCAGTCGACGTAGGCAGGCTGATAGGTATGGAAGCTTACTTCTCCTCCGTCTCTGCCGCCTATGTCATCGCCTCCATCGGTGGCGGCAGAGACGAAGGAGACGTGAGATCGTCTAACACCTGGTTTGAGATTCCTTTAATTCCATAAAAAAAGAGTTCCCACTCATGTGCTTCACCAGTACAACTCAGCCAACCACCATTCGTGGATCATGCATTGATTTAAGTTAGCAAAGCGTATCTCTGAATAATAAGGGGGGTGGTTAAGTGCATTTCACTTGTGTCTGGTTTCACTCTTTGTAGAGCCACATGTGTGAATTCAGGTGATGACGCATAGGTAATCGTTGTTGGTGCCTTTTACAGCTTCGCTTTCCAACCACTGTCACAGGGTAAATTGGCGAGCATTTTTTCACCCTGCTTTTTCCTTGCGATAAAAACTTCTGATTAATAAAATTTGCGCTAGACTTTGCAATCGCTAGTTCTGGGTTCACATTCATACCAACTAACAGAAAAAGAGGAGAAGAAAAAGATAAAGTGATGAAAATATTATGACGGCCACACCTTATGACGCCCACACTGGGCCTATTTTTGACGACCTTGGACGGTTGCCTGTACACAAACTGTACCAAACAGTATTCATGTCACGTTGTCACGCTGGTATAAAAAGAAATCATCGGTACCTACAGGCATTGGTGACCCTTACACCTATAAATAAAGAATACACCACACGAAATAAATATACCTGGCAAATACCTCGCACGCGTACCAACTACGGTTGCAAATGTTAATGCACATTCTTCCAAGCACGCTGTACTCGTTAAGAAAATAGTATTTTCAATGCAGCGTATGTCACCTTTTATGCACATCTGTTCGTCATCTTCGCTCATTTTTATGTACATCTTTTTTTGTGTGTGTATGTGTTGTCGTTTATTTTCTTTGTCACAGAACGCGTGGAGCCTAAACCATTCTCACTGTTTTAATATTGGTTTCTCTCGCTCAACATAGGGTGTAATAAGCTACCGCACACTGTTCTTCGCTCTGCGAATGTATCAGGGGTGTAGGCCTTGCTCAAGTCTGGAAAAAGACTCTTTGCCTGCACCCTGGCGTCACTGCTTCTTCTTTAAGTGTGTGGTGCTAAATAAACTTGAGAACCTTGAGAAGACAACTCGTGCAATGGGGCACTAGCACTTTCGCAATGCCATCAAAAAAGTGCCTAGGTGTACTCGCAATTTTCGCGCACGACGTTATGCCACAGGTGGCAATGCTGATCTTCGGGTAGTTGCTACTGCGGTTCTAGCTCTTAGCTCAATGAGTGCACCCCTGGAATTGAAGACAAGCCTCCAGTTGCCTAACGTCGGTGCAGCTTGGGACTCGACAGCGAACAAGCAGCAGACCGACACTGACTTCACACTTGGTACACGCGTACCCCAGTAGCGAGCAGAGACGCAGAGGACGTCTTAAGGTGGCGGAGAATACGGGGAGGTGGGTTCATCTTTCTTGCAGTCTTACCTAAAGCTACCTAAATACTTGTGTAGCTCTAAGACTACAGTTATTGTGTCGGCCTTCACTGATTACATGAAGACCATCACGTTATCCCAACGAATCTATTAGCACATCGTCGCATAAAGAAATGTATGGTTGAGAAAACAACCATAGCTACCTTCGGGAGGACTCTCCTCTATGCTGGTGGAAGCTTGAGCCAATGGAGGCAGCTCTTGAGATGGATGGTCTCCATTATGCTATCGTCCTCTGATTCGCAGTCATCCTCGCCAATGCCGGGGTGCCTCTCGTGGTCGCTGTGCTCCGACGACGCGGACCGAGGTCTCTTGATGCCTGCCATTAAGGAACCACGTCCTTCGAAGTTGCCTTGGTCGAGCACCGACTCCGGATCGCTAGCTGCGACCGCTTTCAGCCTGGCCCTTGTCGTCTTCAACGTTTGCTGCAAATATTTTGGCATCGGTCACTGGATTATGCACTGATCGGAAAGATTCTGAAAAAATTCGAAAATTTATGGGCAATACAGTGAACACTGGAAAACCTTCAGCTGGAACGTACGGAAACGAAGGACAGCCGAGAGAAACACGGATGCAATGCTGACTAAAAACTGAAGTTTACTGAAGAAAAACACACATGTATACAAAGAAACATTGAGCAACTTCGTGAAAATTTGGAACAATCAGTCCACTGGATACACCCGGAGCACGTCCTTTTCTTTGTCGGTTAATGTCACGGAAGCAGTGCGAACGCACGTGTCGCCCTTCTTGTCGATAGCAAGTGCTTCGTCCGATTATGTCGATTTCGTCGATACGTGCGGCGCATGTATACAACCACAGCAATGGAATGGAAGGTGGCAGGATGGCGTTGTCTTGAGTGATGCAGCGTGCTCTCGGGCTCTGTCCTTTAGGCCCCTTCCGGTTTGTCCAATATAAACTTTTCCACGTGATGAGGGGATGCTATAAATGAATTCGCTGTTGCAATCTGCGTTCCTGGTGCGATGGTTCTTATCACATTGATCCCCTTTGGGTTGGCCGTTTACTCGCCGGCACATTTTATAGGCCTCGTTGGGTGCACTGCACGCGACGAAAACACCTTGCCTGGCCGCAATCTTAAAGGGACCCTGCAACACTTGCCATCGACTACTAGTAATGTATTTTTGGATAAAGTCTATTGTCCCAGAAATCTCCTCCCGCAAGAATTACGAAAATCCGTTCACAATTAACGAAACTACGCGCGATGAGAAATCGCGCATAATCGTTCCCTCTCAACTCGACCGCGGACGACGCGACGAAAGCTGCGCGCTCTCTCCCGGAGAGGGGGGCGGCTCGCGACGTTCTCTTCGGCGGCCTTTGATATATCACATGCCGGGTAGTTTTCTCCTTTTCTCCGCAACGCGGAGGGGCCTATTTCCGGTCTGGTGCCACAAAAAAGCAGGCATGGGTGCCTGCTCGCAAGTGCGCGCTCGGGCTGGTAGGGTGTTTTTGAAGCAATAAACGTTTGTAGTCGAGTGGTTCCGTTGAAAAGGAAGTATTGAGCTCATCACTGAAACTCCGCGCGCACTCAAAACACAAAAGAAACGGCAAAACTGTGCCTACAGGTTCAGGCATAGAAGAGGTTTGTACACAGTGATGAGGACGACGGAAATGGGAAAATCTACCCGCGAAGTTGACCAGTGACAGCCGATCGGGCAGCCATGGCCTATGTGACGTCCCTTAGGCCATGCCAGGGGTTGCATAATGAGGACAACTGAAGAGAGAGCGGTTGGTTTTTCCGCGTCTTTCACATCTATTTGCGCCCTCACCGCTTCACGTGCACGTGTAATATTTGGCTCAGGTATTCCTGGCAGTGCAATCTAAACGTCGCGCAGGTTTACTTGCACTGCTCAAAGAGTGTTCCAGGGTCCCTTTAAGGTTGTGCGTGAGGCCATGCAAGAAAGGAATCACTGCATGTGTTTGTGGCCTTTTGTGCGTTCCACGCCTGGTGTCTGTAGCTTCTTTCCTTTCTACTAAAGCGCTAAGTTGGGCGAGTTGGTTACTGACTAAGGAATTCATCGTACTAGCGAACATTAAGACAGGGACAAAGCTGCAGAGAAGACGAAACACACGCTAGAACTTCAACTCAGTTTATGCCACATAAACAGGAAAACACCAATAAGTACATGAAATTTGAAGGGGTTATCGTAATGAAACACTATCGCTCATATCACAGGCCACGCGAAGGATGAAGGCTGTTTGCACGTGCGGTAAAACTTCCGCCGTGTGATATGGACCGGCGCTGTAACTTGCTGCTTTGCGTTGCCTTTGGCACATTTTTGAAATTCTCCCTCGACCACGAGTGGCCTAAGAGCCCCTCGAAACGCGCACACGTGTTCGTGAATGCGCGACAAAATGAATACAGCAAGCAGGGGAAAAGTTGCAAGGAAACACAAAAGAGGAAGGGTGGAACGTCCTGTAGTTTCACGAAGTTTTGGGGGAGCGATCAAAGGAACAAAAAGAGACGAACCCGGCCGGGGGACCCGTTCTGGGAACCGAGGGGTCTCGTGCGGGGAACTGGTTGCCCCCCTCGCATCCCCCCTTCCTTCTCCGTCCTTCCTTGGCTGGTTCTTGGTTCTGGGAACGGAAACTGATTGTGCCTTAGCGGCGACTCTCATACAGTTTGTCTTAGATGGACAAATCATTTTAAGTCCCTGGGCATGAAGCACTTAGTGTCGCTACAGCCACTTGCACCGAAGGTTACGTGTGTGGCTTTTAACACTTTTGGTAACTTCCAAACAGGCGGCACAAACTCTTTCATGGATTTAGTTGACACAATGGCGACATGCGACGGACAAAAATCGCGAAGGCTACCCGGCTTCTCGACGTATGGCCCGGGCATGCGCATTAATCGGATGCATGTATGCCACAAACTGGGTTCCTTCCCCGTACGGCGGCTGCTGTCAACATAAGCAGCTGTGAGCGGCTGCTGCGAGCAGAAAAAAAAGCTGCGTCCCTGAATACACCGATTTGATTGTTTGTAGGGTGCGATACTTATGTAGTGCAGGCGGGGAACCTCTTCCCCTTTCACACTCTGTTTGTAGGGTTTAACGCTCCGACGGAAGGCTCCGGATTAATTTCGACCACATGGGGGTCTTCAACGTGCGTCGAAATCTCGTACACACGGGCGTTTTTCCTTTTCGCCTCCATCAGAAAAGCGGCCGCCGCGGCCGGGAATCGAACCCGTGACCTCGTGCTCAGCATGAATACACTTCGCAAATTTCTCAAACGCGTAAACATGGACGGCGGACTTTCTGTGAACAGGCTGTTATGTGTTTACTGCAAGTGTTAGTCCTAAATAAGCTCACAATGGAATAACTCTATCTACAGAAAAACTCGTAGCAACCGTCCCCCGGCCACTCAGCAAGACCCGAGCTAAAAATTAGGCGCAAAAAGCGTAGCACTAAAATCCTTTTTTTACGTCTTCTTGCTGTCGTTGGTTTGTGAGTACATTCCCTTACGAGGAGTAGTTACGGTAGGAAATCTTGCTCGCAGGTAAAGGTAAGCTTAACAACCGCGTGCGGATTTGCGGATTTCAAAAAAGGCGTTAACACACTTTGATTGCAAGGCAAACATACATCGATTAATTGTTGTGCGACACCGTACGCGAAAATAGCTGGTAAATCGTGCTTACCTTGGCTAGACGGCAATCGTGATAAAAACGCCGCTGCAACGCGCCGTCCAAGCAGAGGCTTCGTCCGCAAGACGACCGCGCGTTGAGGAGTCCGAAAACTTGTAACACCACAAGACAGGCAAAAGAAACGCAGAGAGGGCAGACAAAACGTGAAAGAGGGGTGCGCCACTCCCCGCAAGTACCGGGCACAAAGGAGGAGGTAGTGAGCCGCAGTGAGAGGCGCCGAGTTGCTCGCCCTCGCAAGCATAGCCGGCGTTGTTTATCTAAGGCCGATATTTTTTAGAAATAGAAAATTTTCAAAGCCTCCACAGCGATACCGTCGTAACAACGCTGGCAAAGTGCAAGTGTTTTCATACATATATGCACTCGTTGAATTAGATGTTTTTGCTTTGCCGATTACGTTGGAACACCGCCGCTTACATATTTGTACGCCGAGTTTCTCTCTAATACAGAGAGCTTATATGTATGCCTTCCTTAGACAGCGCAGTAAGTGAAAGTATCTCCCTCAGTTTCTTTTATTATAAGTAAACATCGAGGAGAAATTCTCAGTATGTTTATTCATTTGAGATGTATTTTATCCGGCACTTAAGATATGCTTTACGTGAACCTTACGATTCAGCAACTGAAGCAGTGCCTCTAGTGTACTCGAAATGTATTTCGGCATAGCTTTTTAATACATTTAAAATGTATTTTCAATAAATATTTTTACTGCATTGAGAGTGTATCTCTACCATGTTCGTTCCACAAACCTACAATGCATTTCAAATACATTTCGAATATATTCGGAGTATATTTCTATGCTTCAGCACACTTTTAAAGTATACTCATAGTGCTGCTCTAAATGTAGTTAGGTAAGCGGATTTTTCAAATATTTACAGTGCATTTGGACCTAGATCGTTCGGCGGGAAGAAATACATTTTCAATATATTCTGAATGTTTTAAGCGCACATTTATGAGGTTCAGTGCATTCCTAATCAATTTGTAGGGTACTTAAAAGCACTGTATTTTTTCCGCTTTTTAATAATGTATTTTCAATATTTACTAAAAATTAAGAAAATGGAACTTTTAATGCACTTGAAATACATGTACGAATACAAAGCATATTTGAAATGCAGTTCAAGCATACTCGTAGGTATTTCAAACGTATTACTTTTCGCTAAGGGCCCTTATCCTCCCTCTCCTACCCCTCCTCTTTCCTCAGTTACACTCAGCCTGACGTTTGAGCCGACAGTAGACTTTCGATTTATCGATTGTAGGGTTTAACGCGCGATGAAACGCGCTGTAGTGGAGGGCTCCGGATTAAATTTGACCACCTGGGATCTTTAACGTGCGCCGAAATCTCGTACACACGGGAATTTTTGCTTTTCGCCCCAGCAGAAAAGCGGCCGCCATGGCCGGGAATCGAACCCATGACCTCGTGCTCTGCAGCGCAACGCCTTAGCCACTGAGCCATCGCGGCGGGTGACAGTAGACCTTCACTTCCTGCCTAAGTTTTTAAACAAGCATATAGTCCCGCACAGAACCTGCGCTTCTTTTTTCTATCTTTCGAGTAAGGGAAAATCCATAGAAGTAGCTAAAAATTCCCCCGCATTTCCCCGAGGGGGAGAATGTGAAAGTGCGAATGCACGGTTGTCGGCCCGCTTGCGGCGCTTGCGCTCGGCCCCCGCAGCCCACCGCCTCGCCGCCTTCTCTTCCATCTCTTCCATCGGGTTTGTAGTATCACGTGTACACCACGCAGTTATCAAGCCGCTATAACGCCGCTGAGTCGCCAACGCACGCCGCTGACGACGTAGTTTGAATGCGTTAAAGATATAAGGCGCGTCACTAACACTGATATCACCGTCGCGTCCGTGGCTTGGTCGGTAGAGCGTCGCGCTGCGGCCGCAAAGTCCTCGGATCGAAACCTGGCGCCGGATGCTGTTTCTTTTTTAAATATAGAGGAGTACTGCGAAAGCCGCCGCCGCCGCCGCCGGCGGTGGATGGTTTGGGGTCGCTTATAAAGTGCATTCGCACTTAAAAGCGTTTTAGTAACCACAAAGGTCCGCTAGGTCGGAAATGTTCGTGAAAAAATAGGAAGCGACCGGTGCAACAGTAGAGCGCATGTGGGAGAAACCTGATGGGGGGTGACGGAGGCGTAGGGGCAAACATTTTTGTGTTTAGGCAAGACGCGACCTCATGCCGGACCTTCCATCAGCGGTGTCGCTGGTAACCTCCACTGGTGTGTTGTTCACTTTATAGATGGCTTGTCGCTGACGATATTGAATATACTATTGAAGTGCATGGCCAACTGATAGCCTCCCAAGGGAATTGTACGGAAGTAATTCTTCGTAATGCTCTCGTAATTCGGAGACAGATTGATCACCTCGGCTGCGTAAAAGTGGCGGCACTCAAAATCATGAAGAAAGCGTTCAAATGCGCTAGATTCGCTACTTTGAAAAAAAAAGCTGTGATACATACGTTGCCTGTGTGAGAATATGTTTGTGGTAACGACATGGACAAGATTATTAAAGCGACAACTGAAAGCATGATATGACGTTGTAGGAAACAGCGCGTAACGTTCCTTTAAATATCCATGTTATAACACGCGTACGCGTTTCATCACACCCACGGAATACATTACTTCCAAATTCAGGACGCGCCCAGCACGTGATTTCGTACTATTAAGGTATTCACAATCGTCGTATGCATAGCTTGGATTCAACAACCTGCGTGCAACCTCGTAACGCTTGTATTATCCTCTGTGCATGTAAGGAGAGTTCTTATGGCCTGGGAGCCAGAAATATAGGGCTTCGCAACTTCCGTGGTTCCCACAACTTTTGATGAATAACTCACGTCGTTTCAGAGCATTCGCGTTTCATATAAATACACATTAGAGCGTAAAACCTCAGCAAAGCCTGTAGCTATCCTAAAATACATATTTCGAATCCTCGAAGGGTTCTTTTTTTGTCCAGGTACTCAACTCTATAGGAAATATGACTGAAATGAAGCGTCAAGGATGTTCCACTCACCAATGACGAAACATCGTGTTTTCGGCGAAGAGCTGGGTCACAAGACATTGTGGCACAGGGAAGTATGTAGTCATGCATAGCAGGGCTAAGGGGTATGTTGTTATTACGACGCAAATTTAGTAATATTTATTAACACAGCACATGTCTCAAATGAAAGGCTGATGTGAATCAGTAGCGCCACGTGTATCACGGGCATTTAGCTGTATGCTAGGAGCATATTCATGTGCTTGGTAGGCTGGGAAAAAGAAAATTAATGACTTCTTTACATGCTCATTGCCTTTTTTTGCTTTTATTCATGGGCATAACGCCTAAAGTAACCAGAGTGGCACGGTGCTTCTAAACACCACACGAATGCTAGTTAGATCAATTGCAACAGCTGCCTTTTTTTTTCGTTTATTTTAAAAGAATGCCCCGACGTCGCCTTTGCGGCGCTAACTTAATACCCTCGTGTGATGTAAATGTAGCATTTAGGTATACCTTTTTGTTTAAGCAAGCTTCGGTGCGAAAAAAATTTTTGAAGTTGAATTTAGCATCCCACACACTAACATTTCAGTTAAAGCAAGTCTCATGTCAGCAGCCCTACCTGCTTTATCGGAGCTTATAAACTAAAGGAGAGATTTTTCTGCCTATAATGGCCTTCATTAGCTGACTCACAGAAAGGGAGTTTCGCCGTACAGGTTACTGCCACCGCCAGGCCCTCGCGAAGCTACATACCATGCTACTCATGCCATAGAGTCCCCGCGCACAAGCGGCCCGTTCCCCCGCACCATTGTAATTCCCGCCCACCGCGACCCCTCCTTTCAGAGGTCGTCACGTACGCACGCGCACTTCTCTGTCCGGAGATCTTTTCTACATGGTTGGCCGCAGAGGAAACGAGTATTCCGCGGCCAGATGCTTGTCGTTCGTCTTCGGACCTTTGTTGGCCAAACAGGAAGGAAGTAATTCGTGCCCAGACTGTTGCCGTTCGTGTTCCGCCTTCCGGTGGCCAAATGGGAAACGATTAATACGTGGCCAGACGCTCTTTGTTCGTCATCAGACGTATGGTGGCCATGGAGAAAGCGTGTACTCCGTGGGCAGATGCTCGCCGTTCATCTGGGGACCTAAAGAAGCCAAACAGACAACGCGGCCCCCGTGGCCAGTCGCTTGCAGTTCGTCTTCCGACCTCAGCTGGCCAAAAAGGAAACACATAATCTTTGGCCGGACGCGTGCTGTTCGTCGTCGGACGTGTGGTGACCAATGAAAAAAACATGTTCTCTGTGGCCAGATGTTTGCCTTTGGTGTAAAGACCTCGGCTGGCCGAACAGACAACAAGTATTCCGTGACCAAATGCATGCCAAAGAACATAAGTTCTCTGGCAGTCCAAACTTTGCCAATGGCCAAACAGGCCAAGCACTGGCCAAAAATAAGCCAAAGGCTGGCCACGTTTTCTGTGCTGCCTGGGGGGCGTTGACTGCATTTTGATTAATCCTTTGATGCCCAAAATTTTAATTCTTTGCTTAGGACTGCGAAAACATTTTTATTATCTCTCCGAACATCAAAATATGATGCCAGAAAAAAGTTAGGTTTATTACGACGGACACAATGACGTGTAGCTTCCAAACTGCACAGCGCACTTGCTGCTTCATATGCAAGTCGAACAAGAATTCTGCCTTGATTAACATCTAATGCTCATTTTATGGTTCACGTTGAGACCATAAACATGAAGTATGCGTAGATTTATTCGCATCTTTCTAAGGTAAGAAACTGTGCGTTCAAAGAGCACTCCTCATATCTTATACACGCACTTTCTGATCGCTGGCATACCATCACAAAAATGATGGGCCTCAACCCGCAACCGTAACCAAGGTTATGATTTCCTGGATAATGTCAATACTGTCACGAAGCCAAAGACGACGCAGTTGTCTTGAAGGAAAAGCGAACTTGTGCTTCCCTAACAACTCAAAGAATAGAGACGCGGCGAAGCAGCGGGCAACAAAGTGACGTGCGCAGGCGAGTGTCGTAAATCGAATTCTGCGGTGACTGCTCTGCGGGCATTTATCTTTGGGCGCGAGTGTTTCTCGAACCGTCGAGTGCATCTAGAACACTGCGGATCAAAGAAGATTATTCTAGGCTGTTGACGATAGTTCGAAACGCTCTCCCTATCAAAAGAGATAACACGTGCGGCATAAAAATAAAAAAATGGCTTCACTTGGCGCACGGATAACACGGATAACACAGCCCAGCGCAGCCGGTCGGCAAAAACAAAGCATAAACAAACCCAATGCATGGTTCGCGGAAAAATAACATGGGAGCCCTTTGGGGCATAGAGTTTCATACTAATATATACTAGAGGCAAATCTGTCGCAGCGGTCGCGGGCGGCCGTTTGTGGCGCCATTGCCGCTAGCGACGTTCCTCGCCTACTTGGCTTAGCTGGTCATACGGCTTGTTTTTTGTCTCGAAGCCAAAATCAACATTTTTTTCTTGTTCATCGTACATAAAGCTTCTCAATAATTATTGGCATATCAATCCTTTTGGAGGTCCAATTTTGTAATAACAAAACAAATTTCATGTACCTTCTACAGTAATATTATTGCTTTTTTGCAGCCAGGGCGAACTTTTCAACCTGTTGATGAGCTATGACAAAGACAAGTGGAACGTGCTTGCCCGGTGCATGTCGGAACGCTCGCTGAAGCCCGGCTCCTCTAGACAGATATAAGAATGAAACTTTATGCTTTGGGGCTCCCATGTTATGTAGCCACCACTTTTGTTTTCGTTACCATGCAGTGCCTCATCTGCAGAGGTCGGTGGCAGCACGCACCGAGTCCACTCACTCAGACCCAACTGGACTCAAACTCATGCCTGAGTTTGAGTTATAGTGGGAGCTTGAGCCGAGTGAGCCCGAGTGAGTTTGAGCTCGACTGCGTTTAAATACGTCTAAGACCAAGTGAGTTCTGAGCCCATTCTGTTGTATCGCCTTGCATGGCCTGCTCGACTACGCCGGAGGCACCTAAACCACATCCGCCATGCCCGAACAACATTGATTTTTTTATTAGTACGTGATGAGTTTATACAATGCTTGTGTCAGCTGGCGCCATAAGGCGCTTGCCTAGCGCCATCTAGGTTACACAAAAACAACTGTTCAATACAACACATCCTGAGTTTTGAGTTCATTTTGAGTTCTGAGCACATTTCCAGTTTTGAGTCCATTTGGAGTTTTGAGTCCATGTTTAGTTCTTAGTACAATGAGTTCTGAGTCCATTTTGAGTACTGCGTACATATGAGTAGCCTAGGAGGCAGCTATGGTTGGCTGTTAAGTTTCATGCGTCACTTTGGGCTCGCAATTCAGGTTACCTGCGGATACGGCAGCATTCGCGATCTGCATGAGCGGTTGGGGTGGGGAGGAAGAGGGGGCGTGCGGAGTGTCTGATTTTCAAAAGTTTCTTGTTGAATTTTCATGACTCTAAGCACGTGCTCAACCACGTTTTAGCGGCTGGGTGTTTGATAAACGACTGGTGAGGTCATAAAAAAGGGTTATCTCACTTTTTCCTATAGGTGCATCTTCTAAGAAGGTGGGAGAGGGTGGTGGAGAAAGAGACGGTGCAGCTAGCTTGCTTGCTGGTTGCTCGCCTGCTTCTGTTAACGGTTTGATATGCTAGGGGTCAAAAAGGAAAAGCTGAGCGCCGGGGCGAAAAGGGGGCGGCAGCTGTCCCCTCCACTCTTTCAAATGAATTGCCAACTAAATTGACTTGGCGACGCCCGTTTAGATAGAACAGTGACCCCATTATGAGATAGATAGCGTGAAAATTCAAACTGATACCGCTAAGGCGTGTAAGGCATCAAATTAAAGACCCGGATTAACGGAATCATCCGGAGTAAATTTAAAAATACTTCCTGTGTATAGTCATCAGGCAGTCATCAAGCCATAGATTGGGTTGAAATTCAAAATGATGCCGTGAGGGCGTGTGGAAAATTAAATTAAAGGTCTAAATGAGTGGAATCACGTGGGACAAAAATGCGTTATGGTTACATCATGACCTAGTGATGGTTAGTCATAGACTGGGGTAAAAGTCAAATTCATGACTCTAGGCCCTGTGGCATATCAAATTAAAGGTATCGACGAGGGGAATCCCGTGGCAGAGATGGAAAAAAAGGCTTCCTGATTATTATCATGACATAGTCATGGTGGGTCATATATTGGGTTAAAATTCAAAATGACGCCACTCGCGTGTGCGGGGCATCAAACGGAAGGTTGCGGTGAGGGAGATCCCGTGGAACAAAAATGTGGTATGGCTATATCATGAGATTAGGCGTGGTTGGGCATTGTTTGGGTTAACATTCAAATTGATGCCACTAGGATTTGGTGGGTATCAAACTAATGGTCTCCATGAGGGGAATCACGTGGGACAAATACAAAAATGCTTCCTGGTTATAGTCACGAGATATTCATGGCGAGTCTTGGGTTAAAATTCGAACTGACCCCGCTGCGTCGTGTAGGGTATCAAATTTACGGTCTTGATGAGGGCAATCACGTGGGACAAATAAAAAGAGCTTCCTGTTTGTAATCATAAGAAGGTCATGGTGAGTCATAGATTTGGTTAAAATTCAAGGTGAGGCCGCTAAAGAATGCGGGGTATCAAATTGAAGGTGTCAATTAGGGAAAACACTTGGGACATATAAATAAAGCGTCCTGGTTGCAGTCATGAGAGTCCTGGTTAGTCAGAATTGATTAAAATTCCAAATGATCCTGTTAGGGTGTGTGGGGTATCAGACTACAGGTCTAGTTGAGGGGAATCATGTGGGACAAATAGTAGTAGTAGTAAAGTCCTTTATTGGGATGGGACGGCCGGTTGGCCAGAGGGGGAAGTGGGAATAGCAGGGAGGGAGGATTAACACTACTTGAATCTTCAACAGCCGTAGAGGATCTAATTGTCCATTGAGGATCTAATTGTCCAGTTTGAAGGACCAAATGGGTTGTAGGCCCCGGATCACACTACTCGAGCCAGACCACCCTCAAGGAAAAAAGTGCCTAGCGCGGCAAGGAATTGGGGGTCATGGTATGGGGGATTAGCTGGTGAAGAACCATTTGGAAGTGCATTTTCGATAATATATCGATGGTCTGAGAAGGCAGTGCAGTGCCAGATTAAATGGTTCAGGTCCGCGATAGAAGTCGCTGAACGGTGCGGACAACGTGGGGGTAGTAACGTCCCAGGCTGAATCCATTTGTATATTATGTGAGGATCGAGTGACAGCAGCGTTCGCAAGAGTCTTATTAATGAAAATTTCGGCTGGGCGTGGTAGGGAAGGGACGCCGTGTAGGTAGCCAAGCGGAGTGCTTGATGCTAGGCGGCATCGGCGCGCGTGGCGAGCGTGGTCCAGCTGCAGGCGAAAGGAGGTGGGCGAGATAGCAGCAGGGGATTGGTCATCCAGCGGAGGGGTTACGAGAAGGCTCTCCATAGCCGCAGAGTGCGCGGTCTGGTTGCCATGTCCCTGCATCATGTGTCCCGGTATCCATGCCAGGCGAGTTTTAGTGCCATTCTGAGCGAGTATGTTGACCATAGCTTGAATCTGCTGGACAGTAGGATGGTCAGAGAAAGCCTTGTTGAACTCGTCAATAGCATTTTGGAGTCGGTGAGAATACGAATGCGGGCAGGTAGTGGAGCAGAGACGTTGTAGGCAAGATGGTCCAGGGAATGGATAATACCACGCAGTTCGGCTTCAGTGGGAGACGGATAAAGTATATGTTTCGTAATGGAACCATCAAATTCGGGTCGTGCTGGACAATGCCACGCGAGGCCCATTACAGTATACTTACTAAGAAACTCTATGGGTCCAGGCTGGCATCAGTAAAGATGTCAGTTTCATCTGGGAGCTTCGACCCCAGGATGCGACAAAGGGCTTTTTGGCGAGGACACCTCCTTGCTTTGGGAATACCAGGTCGCTGATGTGGCGATGTCAGAACTGGCCTTTCCCAGGGGGCAGGCGGTGCCGGACTCAGTGGTGGTGGCAACATGGTTCGAGCATCCCACGCTGCGAGTGCCGCTTCCTGACCCGTAAGAGATCGACGTTGTTCGTGTTGGAGGGCAGCTTCAGAAAGCAGGGCTTCCACAGGAGGCAGAAGAGCGGCCTTTTCGAGGGCATCTATACGGGTATGTCGTGGCAAACCAGTTATTGTTCGGAGCGTGGCCCTGTGTAGTACTGCTAATTGCTTCTTGTGACTGTTTGAGAGGGTATATACAGGGCCGCCGTAGAGAAGGCGGCCTAGAGCCACTGCTCGTGCTAGGGTAATGCAAGCCGCTTGTTGGGCCCCTCCGTACTTATTTGACATTCTAGAGATTATATGAAGCATTGGCTTCCAGGTACATCGAAGTTGCTTTATCCAGCACTGTGCGCTGTTGTGACTGGCCAATGGGATACCCAACAGTCTAATTTTGCCGCACATAGACCTAATTGGTGTGTCAGTCAGATAGATGGTGTGGTGCATATCAGGAGGTATCTTATGCCGTCCGTGCACCACCAAAAACTCTGTTTTTTCAGGAGCCAAGTCTAGCCCTAACGTTGGAAGGTTCGACGTGAGGCTGTGAGTTGCGGCCTGCAACTCAGTAATCATGTCTTCAGTTGATGTGTAGTCTGCAGCTTCGGTCCATACAGTAAGATCATCAGCATAGATCGCGAAGCGTGCAGCAGAATCCTTTTCTAGTTGCCGTGCTACACGGGTAATTGCCAAATTGAAAAGCGCAGGTCCAAGGATAGAGACTTGAGGCACGCCCCTGTCCAGGTAATAGGTCTTGGGGCTCCATCCCGGGTGCGTGGCGCTCAGACGTATGGGGCGGTTGTCTAGAAAGGACCGGATCCAGTTTTGGGCTCGCTGGCTTGGGAATGCTTGTGCCAATTCTGTAAGGATTGCAGTTTGGCTCACGCGATCAAACGCTTTACGCATGTCAATGGCAAGGACATAGTCGGGGTTGCCTGCTGTGGAAGTGCGATTGATCACTCGTCGCAGCAACCATAAACAGTCGTGGGTACCCAGGTGTGGTCGGAAGCCAGTTTGTGATGGGTGGAGCCATGGCCGGACGTATTCCATGTAGTGTTTCATGCGATTATTTATGAGACGCTCTATGAGTTTGCAGATTGTTGGTGTCAAGGAAATGGGCCGAAGGTTAGTCATGTTGGAGGGGTCTTTGTTAGGCTTTGGAATGGGATGGACGAGCGTGAGCTCGAGGTTGTCCGGACCGGTCTCTGTAGCCCAAAGGTCATTGATAACGTCCAGAAGCACTAGGTGGGTAGCTTCATCCAGGTTGCAAAGGTGCTGCCAAGTGAGCCCATCATGGCCCGGCGCCGAACGTGGTTTGCCTTGGTGGAGGGCAGCCTGGAGCTCCGCAAAGGTGAAGGGGAGATCTAGCTCCTCCACAGGCTCCGATACTGGTATGTTTGGTAGAGGGGATAAGGAGTGAGGGAAGCGTGGGGAAAAAACGTAGTTATGAGCTGCTGTTCCACAGCTTCAGGGGTGTCCTTTAGAGTGAGTGTGGAGAACAGCGTAGACTTATGCTTGCGCTTGCCGGACATCCCACGGTACACCTGCCATAACTTGGAGAGGCCGCGTTCCTTGCCGAGTCTTGCGCAGAGGCTGTGCCATTGTTCGTTGGCGAGCGAGCGTTGGTATTCCCTAATTAGCTTGTATTGTTTTCTCATCTTGAGGAGATCATGGTGACGTTTCCCGCTAGCAAGGTACCGGGTGGTAAGAGTTTGAGCTCTCTTCCACAACTTCGCCATGTGGGCGTCCATAGCTGGGGTTTTGTCGTCACAGTCAATGTATTCACCAGACAGATCTTTGGCTTCCTGGAAAGTAGTAATGATCTATTCGAGTGATTGAGGCGTGGACAAAGAGGACATGTGCCGGTAGGTTGTCCAATTGATTCGGGATAGGCGCTGGAGTGTTCGGAAGCGTTTTCCGTTAAGAGTGATGAGAATAGGATAATGATCGCTGCCCCACGTTGTTGTAAAGGGGCTCCAGTCCCTGACAATGCCAGGCGAAGCTAAAGTAAGGTCCGGGGAGGAGTTCTGTTGCTTGGGATGTAGGCCAATCCGTGTGTGTTGCATAGGATCATTGATAATAATGAGGTTACAGTCTTCCGAGGTTTCCTCGAGGCGGGCACCACGGCCATCTGTTTGAGCGTAGCCCCAGGTCGTACTTTTGGCATTAAAATCCCCGCCGATAGTGATCGGTGTTCTCGGATATTTAGATACCAAGTGCCGAAGCCAGTTGTACGCAATAGATTTTTGAGAGCCAGTTGCTGGTTTGTAATAAACCGAGGCTGCAATCAGTGGCTTGCCGTCCGGGAGGCGAAGGTGGACGATGACAGCCTCATGATGTTCTGAATTTTGGCCAGGGACAGAAATTTTGTAACAAACCAGGTCTGATCTGACCAGGACCGCCGTTTGTTCAATAATTGAGGGCGTGCATTGTGGGGTACGTCCTGGGCTTTCACAACCCCACTGCGCATGCGCAATCCCCTAGCGGCCAAGTCCCTAAGCAGTCCAGTAGGGGCAGCAGACGACATTCCCCACAGCTCTCGCACAAGCGGGAAGGGGTCGTGGTTGTATTTACATCGTTTGATTTTTTGTGTGTGCTCGTTGTGCGCGGAACAATGCCCACAACTTGTGCTGCGTTCCGCTGTAACTCGGAGTGCCGAAAAGGGAACGGTGTCGGCTTCTATCGCTTCCCGTCGGCCGCACGCGATCGGCTACGGCGGCTTGCGTCGCTCGCGTCGGCTCGGGTGATGGGAACATTAGGCTTAGCATCCTGGCGGATATTTGATCGCTGCTATCTGTTCAACTGCGAATAACAATCCGCAACACAACTTTTCACTACACTATCATCCCCTTTCTCGCATGTGGAACTCTATTTAAGTTATAACTGCCGTTTGAGCGATCGGTAACCAAGACATCTGCGTAGCCTGTTTCGATGCTCCCGCGCAGGTATCGCCATCTCTCGGCCGCTCGGCACAACGCGCGCCGCGGCGACCGGTCAGCGTATACGCTTGCATCGCGGCAGATATATCTGATCGCCGCTTTTAAAATAAGCCCTGACAACAATCCCTAGCACAATTTTTCACCACACTAACACCTACTTTCTCGCATGTGGAACTTTTTAGCGATCAGATTGATTCAGAAGAGCAGCGACAAGCGCGGTTGCTACCGTGGTCTGCGCCGGTTCGAACCGCTGAGTGTGCCGAGCTGGCAGGCGCGGCCGGCGTGTGCGCGGACTGTTTCCGAAGGCAGAAAACGCTTCACGATTGCTTGCTTTATCCATTTCTTGCGAACAAAAGCGCAGAATCTACCAATTCAGCTCAACGATCATCGTACTTGACCGTGGAGCAAAAACAGTGGGCGGAGCGACGCCAACGACGCATCTCATGCGCGCATCGGGCCGTCTCAAATTCACGCGTACGACTAGTCGTGGCGACAGTCGTAACGATCAGTCGCATGCGAATCGCCTGTACCAATCGTACATGTGTCCAGCGCTTAAAGGCATTTTGCGAACTGCCGGCCTTTGTCGAGCTGGCGATCGCACTTCATGCCAGACGACTCCAAGTACTGCTTGCTCTGCTACTCGGACGGCACACGGATCTGTCCGAGATTTCTCTGCAAGCCCTCATTCAGTGATAAGAAGCCGCCTGGTATTATGTGATGACCAGGGGCGGTCATCTTAAGTCGTTATAACACCAACACAGAAGAAAAACTTCGGCTGCTCCTCGCCGTAATGTGGGATTGCCGTGCATACAACGAGAACGCAGCCGGAGGAAACGCCGGCAAACCCTACAGCTTCAACTTCCGCTAGGCACGCTAGGTGGCAGCACACCGCAATGAAAGAGGCGGATTAAGGTGGCGGTCCCACACCCGCCATGTTGGAATTAGTTCAGAGTTTGCCACCAGACTACGCCACCCACCCGTGGCGGACGAAAATACCGGCACAGGCTTTCCGGGCGCGATGTTCCCCGTACCGGCGTCCCCTCCCCTCCGCCTGCGATTTGCGAGGGGAGACGCTCCTTTTGTCCGAACCTGAACCATGACCAACCAATTCTGTTCGCCGCTGTGCACGGTTGCTGGATTGGCCCTGCCTTCTTTCTCGCCGCGAGTTGCTCGGCGCTCGGCTTCCGAAATCGCGCTGAAGAGCTTTTGCTCTGTACACGCGCGTAGCACAAATAAAACAAAATAATCAACTAAACGTTTCACTGTTGTTGGGGTGAAACGTTGGACGAATGAGCAATACGTATGTCGCCAAGATTGCCAGCGCACATTACTAAAAGAGCAGAAAGAAAGCTCGGTGTAAAGGAATGAAGAAAGAGATACTGTGAAAATTATCGGCGTCTCTTGATATATTTCAGGTGGTTTTTCTCAATGAACCGCCGCTAAATCGTCGGCATGGGCCGTGCATATTTCCTTCTATCCTCGTCTTTCCCGCTGTGCAATAATGTCCTCTGTGTTGATGTCATGGCAACTTTAGCCGGAATCAGAACACCTTTGGACCCTAGTATGGGTTGCAAGCTAAGTCTGGCACAAAAGTTTTTTTTATCGTATACATACATAATACTGCAAATATAATAGACTGCGCCATATGCGCAAGTATCAGATGGCCTGTCTTCTATTCTTGCCTTCCGGCACCAAACGTAATTCATCATGCATGTTCAAGATAGAGGTCAAAAGATGCCGAAAGCATTTTGTCCGGTCAAAGGATGCGACAGGTGCGCTGTTGAATTTATCCTGGTGCTACTGTTCGAAATTTTTTTTCCGACATCACATGTCTTTGTGGTATCCCACGTGATCGCCTCGAAAATATAACCAACATCTCACTGCGGCAGTCAACATTTCGTAGAACCTTTCAGCCCACATGCTTTGCACTGCAATCACGGCTTTACACCGGATGAAACTGAGCATAGCACGCCGAGTCAGAGGAAATATTTATTTAGCTTCCAACATAAATATTGCAGCTGGTAGTATGAGAGGGGGAGGGGGGGGGGGGGGCGAAGTGCGAAGACCATATCAGCTTCAGCATATACGTCGCTCAGCGGCTTCAGCTCCCACAGGCAAGCGCAGGAGATCGCAGGAAATTGCTTTTCAACCCACCCTTGCTTCCCGGTGGGAGTTGGCCGTGGCCGAACTCCGCTGTAAAAAAGGAAAAAAAGAATGGGTGAGATATGTGCACGCTATGAGCAAAAACAAATGATCTATAAGAAGAGCCAAGCTAACCTGCAATGGGGCAGTGATGCTAGTGCAATAGCAAAACGCGCGTTATAAAATATCACGGGAATGTTTCGTCAATACAATGGGGTGTTCTCGGGACTAATTTTGATTATTTATAACTACGCTTGAAATAATCATGCCGGATGCGGCCAGCAAAACGAAATGGTGAAATGGCGGTCACGACACTTAGTTCAGCTATAAAAATATGTTTTCTACGTACTAAGGAAGTTTATGCATACCTGAAGGGGAAAAAGGATATAGAAGTGAAATTGAAAAAAAATCACTAGGTAAAGGATAAAATAAACAAACAAATTTCGAGTCTACGTGCTTTTGCAACGGAAATTGAGTCCTAAATGTATGGTCGGTGTGAAATTACGTATGAACAGATTGCGAAATAATCGAGTTCTTTTGAAAGCAGTGCAGCTGATACTTATCCGTTTTTCTTTTTTTTGCTGAGAAAAGGAGGAGGGTGTGTTCAGACGCCGATCACGTCCCTCAGCACCATTGTCACACGACCCATCGCCTCTTCGTTCCAGTGCACCATGTCCAGCCGCCGGTCCGACCCCATCCGCCTGTAAATGTGTCAGTGTTGATTACACTACAACCAATGTAGCCGGTACAGCTTACCGCTCGTACAGGCAATAGCGGACACGACGTCTGCCCAGCACAAAGAGGCGATGGATTTCAACAGCAACAACTCCGTCTGCGTGAAAGTAGCGCAACGAACAGGTTATTCTCTGCCGCAAACTGTCGTAAAGAGAGACATAGTACCCATAGTCAGCCCGAGGATCCACGCGTTCACGGCATTCAGAATTCGCCAGTGGGAGCTGGACCGCGCAGCGCGGGCCACCGGCGGCAGCGTCATGACGACAGCACCACATCCGCGTCCGAGTAACAGCGCCAATACGACCTCCAAATCCGCAATCAATTGGTACGCGTCGTCCATGGTTCTGGCCTGTGAAAAAAAGAATGAAAATGGCAGTGTTGATGCAGAAATTCTGAGCATACCCTTAGCTCAGAGGCAGAATTGCATCTGTTGTGCATACCAGGCGCAGGTCGTTGGTGCCGATCATCAGGACGACCCTGGGCTCCATGTGGCGGAGGTTTCTCAGGCAACTAATCAGCCTCCGCGCACGGCAACCCGGTACAAGCGTTGGGCTCTCTGGGTGCGAAAGAAAATTCAGGCGGTCAGCAACACGCAAAGCTTACACACTTATTAGAGATTTTTAGCATAGCGGCTCCCGTACGCTACGCTAGGTTTAGCGGGTAGCGGGACCCTACTGCGCATGCGCGCGCGGAGAGGGCAAAGAGATCCCCCTTCACCCGAACAAATTCGTCGCAGTCTCAGCAAGGCATGGGCTCCCGCTCCGCGGAAGGAATGCGCACATTCGTTCCGCACCTCGCCCCGCGCGCGCATGCGCAGTCGGGACCCGCTAAACTTAGCGTAGCGTACGGGAGCCGCTATGCTAAACTCTCTATTAGCAGCTCAGCTTTGTAGCCGAGTGATAGAGCTGCCACCAGTCTCACCTATTGCGCGACGAGGCAAGCCTGAAGTTTGCACCGCCAGCCTCGTCAGCATGCTGTCGCCGACTAGCTGGTGCCCCCACAGCGCCGCAGGGGAGTTGGTGAACATCTGCGAGCAAACATCACAGACTGTGTAAGTTCGGCCGAACAACGAGAATGCGCTCCTGCCCCAACCCCATTCAGTAAAAGCGACCGATGCCATTAGATTTTGCACCGTGAACTCGGTTGTCTTTGTTTGAAAAGCCACGCGTACTTGCCATCAACAAAAAAGGAGTAAGACGAAACTGTCAGCGCTGTGCCGTCGTCCCCTTTTCTTTTGTCCTTGTGTTCCTTGTGCTGGTTTTCATGATGAATATGAAGAAACTGTGTTTCGCCGTAAGTCTGCACTGCATTACAGGAATGTGTTCAACTACAACCTACATAGGTACTGACTGCTCAGTTACACCCCAAGAGCCTCAAGATAACGCGTGGAAGGCCTCATTGGCAAATATGCTACAAAATCTGTCCGGCATTTGCACACATTTTAGCTAGAAATGAGAAAATATTGCTGATAAGCTTGCTTACCGTTGCCGCACGATCTCCGTCAGTCCGCTGAGAAGACAGCAATAACCCCTGGTATAGGTGACCAGCTATCGACAGCGTAAACCACGTGATTGTTCCCTCTCTCTGCCGCAGTTGAGGATGGTGCGCTGTCATGGTAGGGGAGAGGGGTTTAGTGACGATCCGGAGAGTGAAAACACATTCCATGGTGAGGACGGGTCGGGAATATACAAAACACGTGATTCGCCATCAAAGGCCACCGTTCCCTCCTGTCTCCTATCTTCCCCCTCCCCCTTCCGTTCTCCCATAAGCAGTACTTGGAAGAGATGACTAAAGCAAACGTTGGGCTAGCTGGGTACACATGACACCTTGGGAAACCGCGCGAAAACGTGGACGGAGAGAAGGCAAACAGACACGTCTGTCTTCGCCTTCTCTTCGTCCACGTTTTCGCGCGGTTTCCTAAGGTGTCATGGGAGAGATATTTTTTCACTTTCGCTTTTGCTGGATTCATTGGTGCGTGACCCATTTTTAGCAAACCGCACTCTACAGATGTACGGGTAAAACTAGCAAGCGCTATGGGACGAGCGATTACCGGCAGCTGACATTTTTTCCAAGAGCCAGAAGACACATAGACTGAGCGGATAAAGATAAATAGAAAGCGACGGCTGCCAGCGTTGACATTCCACCGAAGTTGCCTTTCTCACACTAAAAAAAATTAATAAAAATAGAAAAATCGCCGTGTTTTTTTTTTCTTCTTTCATGTGGTTTGTGTCCTACGAATGTGCAAACGGTAGAGAAATCGGCGTTCGCGTATTTTTACCTGCTCTGAGACTGAATTGAAGGATCGAACGGCTTGTGTAACCATGACAAAATACAGCTTGTTTTGATCAAGAAAAAGAACACAAAGAATAATAAATTTCAATTTGGCATAACGCTTTGCTTAGAACAATTGCACATTTGCATATTTTTGAGGAAGCAATGTTTTCTCCATCAGCATTACCCCATTTTCATGTTCTAGTCCACTTGTATGTCATCTCAAATAGGCGCATCTTGAGATGTGGCAGCTATTATAACCGCAACGGGGTCCGGACAGTTTTATCGAACCCCGTTTTATCGAACGCCTTTTTATCGATGGACGATTTATCGAAGCCGTTTTATCGAAAATGTTTTTCTCAACCACCTGCAACCAAATTTATTTGGTTGCGGATGGTTTGAAGTTTGCAGTAATCATGAATGGTGAACCAACCCGCCAATCCAGGCAAATCGATACCTTATCTCAAAATTCGCCCAGGCAAACCTTCTCATTTGTAACAAGGCTTTCTCTTTCTCGCTGTTTACACAGATGATGAACAAATAGAATAATATGAAAGAAAGCTAGCACTTTTTCCTCTGGCAAAAGCAAGCGGAGTGTGGAGATAGATGGCCGTGGACGCGGAGCGTGTACCTTTTACGCGGGACCCGGACACTTCCGTGTACGGACTATTCGGTGCCATTTATATTTTTGTGATGGGTATAAATTTGTCTCCACAAATCCTTTGATTCTGTTCTTCGCGTTTCCGTTGATTTCGTTCTCGTTCATGGCGTTTTTTGTTCTGTTCACAGTAAGTCACTATACGGCAGGTTGCTTCGTTTTTACCTCTGTTCATCACTTTGCACCTCAGCATGTCACGGGTTTTCGGTCCACACGCTTCCATGTTATAGATTTATTATGATTATTATTTTTGTGAGGCCACCTGTCTTTTCTTTTTTTACCAGTGAAATCTCTATTCACGGTGCTGTCGCTGCCCTACACCTGTGTCAGGCTGAACTTCCAAAGGCAGCTGGCTATCCCTCTTGTTCTTGTGTTCCTCTCCCTTGCTTCTGGTTCCACTTATCCTAACCTTTCAACAGGATGTTGGTGCTGGAGGAGTGAACTAACTTGCTTCCAGAAACTTGCTTCCGCCGGGTGAAACGAATCGGCCAAGATTGAGGGTCGGACTCTTGGCGACACGCGACGATGTTTTCTTGTTTTATTTTTATTTGGCGGGGGGAAAGTAAATATACGCTGCTGTTAGGTTGTATGGGGGTTGTTTTCCACGGCGGTTTTCCACTTGCTCATTCATCAGCAACACCCTCGACGTATGCACGGCGGCAATGTTGGCTTCTCTGTCGACGCCAGAACATGCTGCTCAGAATTATTATACATATAAAAAAAAAGATCGAAACACGCGACACCATCAACTAAAGCCTTTCTGCGTTTGTTTGGCCTGCTTGCACTATGTAGTTTCTCTCTTGGTCGGAAGGCAGAATACTAACCCATTAGCGGGAACACCGAACAGATTTTTTTTTTTTTTCATTTTCAAATGCGATTATAACTACTTATAAGCTCCCGTTTCGAGTCAGTGCTCACCCTTGTTGCGTTCTTCCTTAGCTCGTGCGTGGTAGCTCATACCAGAAGCTGCGTACAGCATTGTGGAGGCTACATCGTTGTGAACAGTCCGCCTAATGCACCGTGAAGGGGGCTTAGGGCCAGGTGGAACCGCCAGGCCCCTGCGGCTTTCCTTCACGGTGAGTTAGGCGCACGCAGCTTCTTGCATGAACTCTAGGCAGGACACCGCGAGTCAACACGGTAAACAGTGTTTTTTTTTACTTCAAGAAAAAAAGAATTCTCGCTGCACATAAATTGGAGAAAAGCTGAACCTGCCGAGCCTACAAGCACCCCCCACCCTCCCTTCCACAATACCGTAGCGAATTCACCTCCGCAACCCACGACACCCCCCTCCCTATCTGAGGAAGTCCCTCTGAATGGGAGCCTGGTCGCGGCTCTTTGTAGTTGTTTGCTGATGGCGTTTTGAAAGTGTTTGAGAGGAGAAGGATGACTTTATTTGAAAAAGGAGGCCAAGCGGCCCTGTTGTGGGATCTGGGAATATGGGCAGGGGAAGATGGTTCGAATAAAGCGTTGTTATGGCACTTCGATTGTTCACTTCAGCACAATATGTCTGTGGTACCATAGCTATGAGAATAGCTATGGCATATAGCGAATTGTTTGGGCCGCTCGGCGTTCTTCCTTCCACTTTCTACAGGGTTGCCTTTTATTCAAAAAGAAAAAAAAACACTGTATAGGAAGACTGCTACGTCGTAGCTTCACTCTCCAGGTAGAAATCAAAGCCTAAATTTAGGAAAGTATTGTTGTATTTTATGTTGATACCGTTGTTCAGAGTTTATTTTACCGAGCATATATACACTCGCGGAGAAGCTAATTTCCAATTTCCATTTTGTTTTGAATGAATCGTTTCATTGAACAAGACAACTGATAGTATCTCCTAAACAGCTTGTTGACATTGCCACATCGATGTGGGTGGGGGGGCTTTTCTATTTTAGATGCGAAGCATCTCTTGCTCGGGTCTATGCCCCGCGGCGTCGGCGTCCGCACTCTACTATAAAAAAAATACTTAGGCCATGCCCGGTTTCGAACCCACGACTCTCTGGCCGCAACAGGAGGTACGCGGTGCTCTACGGCGCTCTGCGGCCGTGGCGGCTCAGTGGACGGGGCCGGGCTTTCCCGTTTCACCTTGTAGTGAGTAAGATCTAATTAGTCGTGGTTGAAGGGACGCGTGTGGGACTGGACGGGCATACCCTAGCATAGGTTCAAATCGTGCACCTAACCTTAGTTTTCATAACATTTATTTTCTTTGCGCAAACGTTTTTACCACCACCAGTGGCGTAGCCAGGGGGGGGGGAGGTTTGGGGGGTTCAAACCCCCAGAAATTTTTATTGCTGGATGTTTTCTTGTCTTTCAAATGTGTTAAAATGTAATGTTGAATGTTGTCCTGTAAAAACTACCAATTATATATATATATATATATATATATATATATATATATATATATATATATATATATATATATATATATATATATATATATATATATATATATATACACGCATTAGGGTTGGGACGCAACTCCCCCCCCCCCCCCCGAAATAAATTTCTGGCTACGCCACTGACCACCACCATCGGCTATTTATGGTGCCATCACCCAGTCACCAAATTTTCCAGAGATTGCATTCGATCTGACAGGAATGAGCTAATCAGTAATTATATTGCATGTGCTCGGCTGAATGAAAATTTTCCGTCCAGCAACGGGGTCATTACAGCGCCAAGATCATTGCATAATTTTGCTCTGCCAACAAAGTTAGATGCCACCTTTCCCAGCAAACTGAGGTCACACGTTTTGAGGTCACACGTGAGGTCGAACTGCAACAGTACAGGCACTGACACAGCTGTTTATTGGAGACAAAACTTCCAACGCCGCTGCCTCCATACAAACTTTGCTGCGCTTGGAATGTGAATAAAAAAAAAGAAAGCTGGCATACTCGGATGCAGGAGGCAGAGATTCACCAAAGCTGCTGCGAAGGAACTTTTATTGACCCTTGAAATACTCTCGGCTATGTAATGTTACAATAAGTTCATCAGAAGAAAGATGTGCTTGCCAATCAACGCGCAATGGTACACAAATTTCTTCACTTGCTTGAAATGAACAAGGTTACTGAACATGCAAACTACATGAAGGTTTTGCACGAAATAGGAACCAGTTTCGTTGACAATGGCTTTCGACTGGTAAATGTTCCTCTCGCGGTTGCATGTTGTTTCCTGGCATACCGAACTCAGCTGCTTTTCCTGAAAACTTTGCAAAACAAAAATTAACAAGCAAGGGTAACAACAAAGGCCTTTATTTGCACTAAGCAAAAGTCATGAGCCCTACAGAGGCACACAAACTGGCAAAAGACCTTTGTATCTTACAGCAAGCTGAAAAGACAAAAATATAACATAATGGTTATCAAATACAGGGATGGGACAACAGGGTGAGAAAGACTGAAATGAAGTATATAATAGTTTCTAAAGCGTAATTGGCTCTCTGGCTGTGTTCATTGAAATGGCCTTCCGTGCATGGCAACACAAATTGTGGCTGCTGGATGGAGCGGCTGCTGCGTAGTTGAAGGGGTTCAGTACGCTTCGCCGGCCCTTTCTCTGGTTTAGGTTAAGCAGTCAGTGGATTCTCAATAAGTCAGTTTATCTGTTGTGTACTAACGTGTGCAAGATTACGGGAAGTGGCACGGCTCAAAGCAAGGAGTCTATCGAAAACAATGCGGTGCCAGACTTGGCAGTGGCTTGTGCTTGAGTGTGAAGTGCAGTGCGTGCATCTTAGTGAAGTAATCCTTTGAACTCTCTAATGTTATAAAACGTTCGGTTGGTGCTGTTGTCGACAGCAAGCTCGCGAGCCTCTGGAATCGAGCGATCGACATTTCAGAAGTAGGTTGCTGTGTACGCTGCGTCCCCGTGAAGTGTTCAGGCATCTGCGCCTGATAGTAGAACTGGTTGCACAAGTAGTAATAATTGATGTATGTGAAGTGATATTGACAAAAGTGAAGTGGCTAAACATAGCAACGTCACTCAAATTACGAATGGGGTGACCGTGTGCTTCGGGGATTGAAATGGTGCAACGGCCGCCACCTCACTTTGGGCAACTTTGCCCTGGCTCCACATTTGATCGTACAAGGTATTCAGAGATTGCAAAAATAATTTCAGCATTGAAATGGTGAAAAAAAACACCATTGTAGCGTTTCCCACTTTTAAAATTTTTACGCTATTTTACATTGTATTGCATACAGCCTCAATAATGTTTACAAAGTTTGCAAGATGGTAGTGCAGATCATTCCTTGTGATACTCTCAAACACTTTCTCTAGACGTTATCTCAGTGTTCTGAACACTCCAAACTAATTAAAAATGGGTCTACCCCCGCAACGTCGCTACAAATTTTATTTTCAGAGCCCTGTGACGACATAATAAATGTCGCCACTTCTCCGAAACAAAGGTTCTTCTGCTCCAAAATTGAAATATTGCTGTTCCAAAGAGCTCCCAAATCTGTTTGGGCTGTCTCAACCCTAAAATAGCAAAGTCGTGTTTTTGAGCACATAAAAATTATAAGCTGCTCTCGACAAAAGAAACAAGGAAAGTTTAAAAACAAAGGCAAACATATCCTGAAGGGCGACGTCATTGTATACAGAACACCTTATGCCAGTTACTCAAAAAGAAGTGTATACCACCGTTGGTCCGAGCTGCTACCTCTCACCGAGTCTGGTGAACAGCGGGCCATGCCTGCTGACAATGCTGAGGTTCCACATTTCCGGGTCCAGCTTCCACTGCAAAACGTAATCTAGAAATACACATAACGGCAAGGCTGCTCTGCAATAGACAACCAGGAAAGCGACATAATGGGTTGAAGGAAGTTGAAAGCGATAACGAATACTTGTTGCAGGTTAAACCGGTTACTTTGCTGTACGGGGCATTGCCTCGACGGGAACTGTTCAAGGTATGTATTTTCACTGCAGTAACTGTGTGGTTCCCACCTATTGAAGATACTACTTGGTGTCAGAGAAGGCAGGTAATGCTTGCAGGTGAGGGCACCGTCTTGAGTCTAGTTGGTCTGACTACTGGTCGTTTAGTGCGTTCTTGCTTCAGGAGCATACGCGTCAATAGTAGCGGTTACACAGTTCTGACTGGATGAACCAGCTACTGCCTGCCAGTGAGGGCACCGTCTTGGCTCTAGTTGGTCTGACTACTGGTCGTTTAGTGCGTTCTTAGTGTGACATAGTGTGAAAACACCTATAGGACATAGTGTGAAAACACCTATAACTGCTCTTGTATACTGATAGCGTCTGCCTCAGGATGGTAGAAGCATATGCAGCTATTGACTCTTCCAGCCAGCTACAGAATGACACCAAGGCAATTGAACAAATTACATAACGAGAACTAGCAGGAGTTCGTACTGCCCACAATTGGTTTGAGCGCATTTTTTAGTGGGTAAATATGCGGCAAGCTGTAATAATTCTACCACCTACATGTTGGTGTATCGGTTTTTTTTTTTGCTCATGTATCCCAACATAACCCACAAAGAAGGGCCTCAAATTGACATAAAACCCCAGACGCAACCCCATAATTGGGCAGAAAACCTGTATCGCCTAGTTCCCAGATAAAGAAAGGAGGAGCTTATGGATAAGGTGAACAAAAGAGCACTACAAAAAAGGCATTGTCTAGCGTTCCGTCCAGACGGAACGATAAGGAATGCTAATGTTGCGGAACGGCAGCTGTCACTAAAGTTCTGTTCAGGAGGAACGCAACTCTCCGTGAGAGCAATCTGTTGATTTTTATCCAACCGAACACACCGCTTCCTCACACCGCCAGGGTCGTTGTTAATTAGTAATCACTATTTAGTAATTATAAATGGTCGGACTACCTCTAGCTAAGTACGGAAGGAACTCCAAGCTGCTACCCCAAGCCTGCTTGGCAACATGAACAGAAAACAGTCTTTCTTGATATTTATGCAAAGGCAAAACCGCTTGTTTTAAAGTTGATTCATCAAAGGCAAAACCGCTTGAAAGTTAAAGTTGATTCATCAAAAGTAAACGGTTACAAAAAAATTTACAGACTAGCTTTGTGCAGCCATAGTCACTTATAATAATTACAGATTATCGGACGTAACCCTAGCGTTGGCTGCGTCGGCCTTGGCTTCAGTGAGCCGTAGCGGTTCAGCCGGTTGGGTAAAACCAAAATCGACTGCTCTAGCCAACTGAGTTGTAAGGCGGGCGTGAAGTATAGTTATTACAAAAGTTCTAAATGCGTCAAAAAAAAAAAAAAAAAACAGAGCTCGGCAAGATTTCAACACCCAACTACAACGTCCGTAAGCAGAGGCATAAGTACGACTATTTCACAACGCGTAGCTTTTACGGGTACGGCAGGAGCGAGTACGGCTATTTCACGACGCCTAGATGTTACGGCTACGGCAGCGACGACGGAGAGTTTTCAGGGCACGCCGGGGCGCGCGCCGGCGAGCGAGCCAGGTTAGTTCACGACGGGTAGGGGGGGGATTTCACGACGCCAGCGAGACGCCAACCATATATGGCTACCTTCTGCATTTTTACGGCCAGGCATTGGTGGCCGGGCCACATGCAATGGGAAGGGGCCGCGAATAAAAGTGCAAGCGGTGGCAGCAAGCGGTGGCTAGGCTCCGAATAACAAACCACCTAGAGCTTTTAGCATTGAAAGGTAAAACTAGCAGCCCCACGCCGGTCAAAATCGTGGTAAGAACTAAGCGCGCTGTTTCACATCCCCAACACATGCGAACCCTCATGCGGACCCTCATATTCCGCCAGAACACAACAAAGGCTGAACAGAAATAACACTCGCAGCGCGTTAGCGCGAGATTGCGTGCAATGAACACAAAAAGAAAATCCTTACTTGCATGAGGAAGCTGCGGCCGCTCTCGCTTGCGCTCGGCGACTTTGTGATGCATTTTTACGCCTTATCAAACGTTTGGGCGTTTTACGGGTGTTACCCATCGCAGATCACAAAATGTCGCACCGCTGTACTCCACCGGACAACGGCGGTGCAGAATGCCCAGAGATACCGAGCAAATTTGCTACCACGGAAGTTCGCACAGACCGCACGGCGTGGCGGCAAAAACTGAACGAGTATCGGCAGTATCGGGTATCGGGTATCGGCACCACGACAAAGAAGAGGCGAAAAGTCTGGGGAGCCTGAATGTACCGCCTTGAGGCTCCCTCGAATAGTGCGTTTGGCCGCGCCATCGGTAGCAGAAAGCTGAAACGTAACAAAGTAGCTTTACAGTTTCGACACTGATGGCGCCACATAAAACTGCAACGTTGTTATTGCTGTAAAATTGTCGCTACAGGAATTAAAAAGGGTTAATTGTACATTTACTTGGTAATGTTATAAAGATATGACATCGACGTATATTCCATGTAACGCACTTTTTGGAGTTCCGTGTGTGTACGTAAATAGGCGCGTTTGAGCGCTTCGGCCGGCGTGATGAAAATCAGCCAATTTCAGTAACAGTTTATACGTGTTCTATTTATCACAGTGCAAACATTGAACGTAACTAAGTAAAGGAGGTCTTCAAGTTTGATGTGTGAAAATATTGAAACTTCGTCTTCAGCAGCAACGCAGAAAAGTTACCCCAGAAAACCCATGTGTACGTGTAAACTGCCATATGTAGACCAAAATAACTTTAAAACCGCTGAACGAAATTCAGCGAAATTTCGGCAGTATACAAATACATATGCTGGCAACGCGCACACGAAAACACATTGCTCTGCATTAATCCATGTAAAAGTTTAGCGCGAGTGAAGTTGCGCTATTTTAGCTATTTTCAAACGGCCGTATAACAACATCTATTCGCTGAAACGGAACTTCCAAACGTAACTAACTGCATAGACATCTATTCTATGCACATACCAAACTACATGTAATTACGTCGCATAGTTTTCTCAAATTCTTACACCGCCCGAAGCAAAAAAAGCAAAAATACAATTTTTCTCTCTTGCAAATTGTCTTCTCCTTCTAAAGCCAAATTAGCTGGAATAGACCGGTAAGCGAGTTCGGAATCTAGAAGACTTCTGCTTTCTAATGATACATTGCCATGAATGTGGTGCCAACTGGGGCGCAACAGCGCCTACGCAAACATCGTCCAAAACCGGCAGCGCGGGCCGATCGAGTGGGACCGCCACCTTAAAGGTGCTGTAAAAGTCGTAAAGCCATAGACTTGAGGAGTGACCCGCGTTTCCTGAAGTAGAATTAAGAAGGGTGAAATGTGAGGGGTGCGGTTTGAAAGTATGGAGCTGGTTTGAGTAAAACTACGGCAGTTCCACTGTAGTATCTGAAAGGAGTGCTTCATTGAGTCAGCGCGTTTCTTGGTGCAACCTTTCTAGGGGGCGGTTCAACCTCGTTGGGCAGTCCCGGGAGTTTACTGGTAATTAATTGCAGCATGGCCTTTGTTTCCGAGGCGTAACTGTCGGAAAGAGTACGGAGCCTTTCTATATCCGTTTGGCGTTCAAGCCGTTCCTGTTGAAGATCCGCGCGAATTAACGTAAGGATTATAGGTATCAGATAGTTATGGGATAGTTTATAGTTATGAGATAGTCGTGGTGAGTCACGGGTTGAGTAAAAATTCGAAGTGATGCCGCTAGGGCTTGTTGAGTACCAAGTTAAAGGTCTCGGTCAGGGAAATTGCGTGGAATAAAAAAGAAATGCCTCTTCCTTATATCATCGTTTATAGGCATGGATAGTCATAGATTGGGTTAAAATTCAAAATGACGCCGATAGGGCGTGTAGGGTATCAAAATATTTGTCTCGGTGAGGGAAGGTAGATCGGACGCAACCATCGGGAATTATGGCACTGAATAATGGCCAGTTAAACAAAAAAGTCTTATTTAGTGCCCCATGGATATAATTATGCTCGTGAATTGTTGGCACGCCATATTGAAAGTGTGGTTGGTTCGACACATTGCAGCCCTCAACATCCGTCAACAAGCCTGTGTTGCAATGAAGCTGCTTAGGAACTATTGGGCTGATATATTTTGCAGTTCGTAAGGCGTCAGTCACGTCTATGAATGGCTGGCTTGATCATGCATTGCGTTCACATTCGACTCTGTGTGCCCGTGCAGGCACAGGGTGTACCACTAATGTTGCACGCTATATTCTCGACTGATCTGCCCCCCTCTGATGCTTTTCTGCTGCGTTACTTAAACGTAATTCAAAAAGACATCCTGCTCGGGAGAGGTCACCACGGCCGCATTCTCTAGAAACCATTATGGATAATTGGAGACTTGGCTGCGAGTGTGGCAATCTTTCCCGAGACGACTTGCAGATCCCGCAACCGCTGCCTAGAGTCGATGACGAAGAGCTGGTGGAAGTCTACACTGCTGAGGATGACTTTGCATCCACCACTCGCCGCGAAGTAGACGACGACCTCTTTGATGCATATGACGAAGATTACTATCACCACAACTTAAGAAATAACCAATAATGCTGAAACTTCACTGTGCCGGCAATGCTCACTTACAACAGCTTCGCCATGTCAAGTCTTGCGCGCGAAGGCAAGCTTCCCTGAATATTTTTACTTCGTTTTTTTTTCGTAGTCAAGGCAGTGTGCTTATGTGTTCACTAAAAATGGGAACCTATGCAAGCTATAGATGTTCCGCCCCGGAATCACCCACGTAAATCAAAGTTAAGACTGCTATGTATGTCAAATAAGTAGATAAAATTGAAATTTCAGGTTTTAATGGCCGAAGCTGTCCCTGACCGATGAGGCGCTCCGTAGTGGGAGGATGTGAATAAATTTGGCTACATGGGTATCGCTAACGTGCGCTGTTAACTCGGCGCACGGGCATTTTCTCTTTTTGTCTCCATCAGAAAAGCAGCCATGCACCCCGCCTATGATGAAACCCGCCTGCTTAAGCTCCGCACCACACCGCATTAACTTGTGCGGCACCACGCCTGAACACCAACTGTTAGCAATGCTCATGGTCACAGAGTATCTAAAGTAAGTTAAACTCTACATATCTGCTACACTGACGTCTTTTCAAATCCGCTGTTTGCCATTATGAATGGCTAAAACAAGAGCTTTGCTTGTGGAGGAGCAAGAGCTTTGCTCCACAAGCAAAGCGATAAATTGCCGATCCGGGAGGAGTAAGACAGGGAGAAACCATCTCGCCAAAACTATTCACAGCATGTCTGGAGGGGGTGTTTAGAAAGCCTGGCACATAGGACTAAGGATAAATGGAGAATACTTGATCCATTTGAGGTTTGCGGATGATATAGTATTGCTGAGTAAGACTGCAGAACACCTGCAAACAATGCTTGAGGAACTTCAATCAGAAAGCATGGCTGTGGGGATAAAAATATGAATAAATCTAAAGTAATAAGAAATAATTAAGCCTGCAAAAAACGAACTCTTCAGCTTAGGAACCGAAACGCTAGAAGAAGTAAGCGACTACAACTACCTCGGACAGATGGTTAGTGCTGAGACCAACCACGAAAGACAAATCCGACGCGGAATAGGTATGGGTTGGGGAGCACAAGGCAAGCCCTCCCAAATAATGAAAAGTAAGCTCCTCCTAATGATAAAAGTGGCGGAGGTGCTGGCAGAGACGAACGACCGTCACAAAATGTATGCTGACGACATGACACTGTGGGTTGCCGGTCGTAGCGACGCCTACATCACGGAGGCCTGCATCGGGAACCAGCTGCAGGCGGCGGTCACCGCCATCGAGCAGCACCTTACTGGCACGGGCTTGGTCTACTCGCCAACCAAGTCCGAGCTTCTGGTGATATCACCGAGCCGCAAGGGCAACATCCCCCAAAGAGACTGCGACCGCATCAAGATTGTCACCACGTCGGGACAGCGAGTTCCGGAGGTGGCAATAATCCGGGTTCTGGGTATGCTAATCAGCAGGAACAGCTGCAACGGCGAAACCCTGGCTAAGCTCAGCGGCAAGGCAGCGGAGGCAACCCGCCTCATATATACACCGAGTCTCCACACGTAGAGCAGGCATGAAAGAGGACAGCCTCGTGCGCCTCGTCCATTCCTTTGTCATAAGTCCCATAGCGTACGTGGCTGGCTACCACAACTGGCGGGTCACAGAAAGCAACAAGATCAACGCACTAATACGGAAGCCTTACAATACGGCGCTGGGCCTCACGGACACCACGAGCACGGCACGCTTACTTCAACTCGGCGTGCACAGAGCCCTCGAGGAGATCGAGGAGGCGCAGCTGATTGCACAGATAGAGCGCCTCTCAGCAACCAAGATGAGGCGCCAGGTACTCAAGATCCTGAGTTACAACCCCCAAGCACCGGGCCGGCAGTCGAGCAACATCAGCGAGGATGCACAGGCCCACATGCGAGTTGACCCGATCCCCAAGACCGTCCACCCGTAATACAAAAAAGAGCGGCGAGCGGTGCGGGGCAAGACCCTCGTCGAGCAGCACGCCAAGTACGAGCACGCGCGGTACGTCGACGCGGCAGTGTACCAGCGAAAAGGTTTCGCCGCGGTGGCCGTTCAGGCTACCACGGGTGTCACGACAGCGGCAGCGAGCGTGCGGTGCACAGGCGCAATGGACGCCGAAGAGGTCGCCATAGCTCAGGCGATCTCCGAGGCCGAGTGTCGGACCGTGCTCAGCGACTGTAGAACCGCAGTGCGGAACTTCGCCAAAGGTCGAGTGTGCACCCAAGCGGCCGCCATCATCGGCAAGACCAAGCTTCCAAATAGAGAAGTCCGCTTCCAGTGGTTCCCGGCGCACATGGGCGAGTGAGCAACTACATGCAACCACCACGAGACGGCTCACTCGGAGGCGCGTGCACTTACCTTCCGCTCCCCCGAGACCACCCATCCCTGGTGGTTCGAGGGCAAAGACTGGCTATCAAGCTACAGCGAGATCACCAAGGCCTACTGCCTGGCTCGACGAATAATGCCACCCCCCTTCCCTTACCACCAAGGACTGAGCCGGGAGGCGGCCGTGTTGCGACAGCAGCTCCAAACAGGATCCATCCTCGCGCCGGCCACGCTGCACGTGTTACACCCAGGACTTTATTTCAGTGGTCTGTGCAAAGTGTGTAAAGTGGGTCTGGGAGACCAGTGGCACATCTTTTGCGACTGTGTCCGGTTTCCAGACGAAGCGAAATCAAGGACTTATCCGCCGAAACTCCAAGAGGCAGTGCGCAGTAACGACAAGGACGTTCAACTTTGGGCCGTCCAGCAGGAGCAGGGTGCGCTCGAAAAACACAGACCAGGTGACCCGGCAACTGGATGCGTTGGCGATGTGCAGAGTAACAGCAAACCCTAGGTCGACGCCAGGTCCGCGTCGCTACGCGCAAAACCCGTCGTTTTGTAGGCATCATTAAAGAATTATCCATAACCTAACCTAACCTAAGCTACCTCTGTCACTCGAAAGAAAAATCTACAACCAGCGCATACTGCCTGTTATGACGTATTGAGCTGAAACTTGGTGTCTTACTAAACAACTGGTCTGGATATATCTTCACATGTAACCTTCCTCTTTTACAAGAGTCAATAAACTTCTTCTTCTTCTTCTTCTTCAAACTTAGGTCGGCTCAACTGGCCATGGAACGAATAATGTTAGGAGTAACACTCAGGGACAGGAAACGAGCTACCTGGATCAGAGAAAAAACTAGAGTAGAAGATATCATAGTTGAAATAAAGAAAAATAAATGGACATGGTCTGGCCATGTAGTGACGCGAAGCGACAACCGGTGGACCATTCGTCTAGAAGGAGGGGAAGGCCAGTTATCCGTTGGAGGGATGGGACAAGGAAATTCGGGGGTAAGCTGTGGATCTGAGCAGCGCAAGACAAGAGCAGTTAGAGGTAAACGGGAGAGGCTTTCGTCCTGTAGTGGACCTGAGTAGGCTGATGATGATGACGACGAGAATGATGGTGATGGAAACAAGCGCTTTTGCCAATGTATCTCAGGGGACGAAAACACTACACATTTGTAAGCTGTTGCCAAGCCAACATGTTGCTGTTTTCATGCGCCAAACTTTATAGGAGCGGAGGGCCTCAGCCGTTTGAAATGCTACAGGCTACGCAAGAGGTATTGGTCAGAGTTAGATCAAACAGGCATGCGAGATTAGAACTGTAGCAGCCACGTCTTTTTCACCGCAACCACCCTTCATAAGCATCATCAGCTGCAGCTTCAGCATCAGCGTCTCGCGCACCGTTTCCTCGGTGCGCGAGACAAGCCACGCGCCAGAAAACAGCGCTTTGCCTGGTCGCAACCTACGGGCGCTCCCTGGTCCACGGGCCCATTTTGCCATTGAGTTGCATATGCAGTTATAACTACGCGATGCCACCCTGCCTAATCGGCCGCCTATAAAAAAAAAAACGTACCCTGCTTATTGCAACATTTAAACAAGCCGAAGATTCTGTTTCTGCAGTGCTCAGAAATGGTAGAGAGAGAGAGAGAGAGAGAGAGAGAGAGAGAGAGAGAGAGAGAGAGAGAGAGAGAGAGAGAGAGAGAGAAACACGTTTTATTCCTGGCCAGGCTTAGTTCGGTCTGGAAACATTCCGATGGCACACAATATTATCCGGTGGCAGGTGGAACGTAAGGTATTGCACGGCTCTGGGCAGCACCAAGAACTCCTTAAAAGACATTCAGCGGGCATTATTTCCCTTCCCTTCTACACCTTAAAACCATTACAACCATAAATAGGCTGTAAATAATTGCAATCAAAGCTTACGTTCACTTAATTTTTTTCCTGCCTGCCTACATGTCCCGGTGCCAACTTTAGCATTCATGGGGGAGCAGAAAGTGCATATGATGTTTCACAATTGCCAACTAATATAAGTGCACTCATACGCCGCTAATCTTCTTCCTAAGTTCTTTCGTACAAGAGTTGGGATGAGCAGCAAATATGGATACTTTTGGGCTTATTTGGGTTACTTCATGGGGCTTTTTTTTTTGTCAAAATATTTTTTACTTACTTTGTCGCTTGTCACCAGTAATTCACATTTACGCTATTATAACGAATAAATTTGCTAGCTTTGCCAATACCGCGTTCTGGTGCAGACCCAAGACATTGCATGGTTGGTGCTGTTGTCATTTTCCTAATGATGTTCTTGCATTATCATGAATAATCACTTGGATATCCTTATCCGTACCAGGGTAGAATGCGGCAATGGGTTATCTCTAATTCGGGTGGCATTGCCTCATGAATACGAAGTACAATTGCGATACAAAAGTATAAAAAAGAGGGTGATGTTGTTTAAATACCTATTCCTTCCAAACATTCCACTTTCGACAGATACCCGGATCGAAAATGGAGAAGAAACACAACGCCGCATGTCGTGTGCAAAGCTGCACGCTTCCTTTTCGTTTAACGTTGTGATTTTATGACACAACATGTGAATATTGGATCCACTGGGTCATTGAAATATTTTGCGTAGTTCTGGCAGAAGGTAATAACAGATGCCAGATCAACCTTAAGTCCCAACGCAAAATCAACGACACAATCTGCGCCTGCATGGGGATGTTCCGTGAGTGATGCAGGCGTCCTCCATATTGCAGCCAGTTATTTATTGGCGCAACCGACACTGGGGACCCTGCAACACACATCAGCACGTGCATTCCAAAACTGTTTCGTTGCCCGTCGTGTGAAACAGTGGGGGAAGGGAACTGACACAGAATACAGACACAGAACGATGCGCAATTGTGAACTGGGGAATTTCTTTCAGAAAACGGCAATATACAGTACAGGTTACCCCGATAGCTGATTCATACAAGAAATAACAAAGCATACGAGTTGTACAAGCGCGGTAGAGTGAGCATCGGGTGGCTGCGCAATTTGACCCTTCCCGACATTCAAGAAAAGTTCCCCCGATCTCCGTCTCCATCTTGCCACTGTGACTGATCACCAGCGTTGTTTTGGTGGCTACGCAGACGTTTTTTTTCAGACATCGCGAGCCGGAGGGTGTCGACCAAGCCACGCTTTAAAGATGGCCTGGTCAAATGCCGCATGTGTGATTGATCCCTCTGAAGCACCAGATGAGGGTTTTTGAATATTGCCGTCCTTCAAAGCTGCATGTAGCATGTATTTGCATGTAGCATGTATTTGCTAAGTAGCATGTATTTGCTTTAGCTACACGCGAATCATGACACGGAAACAGATAACTGTACAGCTCCCATGAGCTTACGACACAACTCCGAATTTTCGCTTATGAAGTGACTGCACATAATGATCTTACGATGCGGTCATCGCCTGCTTTGAATTTGCTCCTTCAAACCCTTCCCTTTGACACCACAATTCCTTTTGTGATACCATTCTAGCCTCTGTGATGAATTTGAGCAGTTTATCAACTCATAACTAGTACTCATCAGCGGGATGCCCTTTATATCTGCCCCACATTTCTTTATTCATCGAAACCCTTAATTTGATACCCCACACACCCTGGTGGCATTTCTTTGAATTTCAACCTAATTTATGACTTACATGACTATCCCACGAGGATAACGAGGATGTATTAACTAAAGTTTGAGTTTTGGCTAGTTGGTTCATAATTAAACTGTGAAACAGCGCTTTAAACGAGGACAGCGAGAGAAGAAGACACAGACACGAGCGCTGATTTAAGCTCGTGTCTGATTTACGCTGATTTACGCTTGTGATCAGCGCTGGTATCTGTGTCTTCTTCTCTCGCTGTCCTCGTTTAAAGCGCTGTTTCACAGTTTAAGTATCTTTTATTTGTCCCAAGTGATTCCCCTCATCAAGACTATCAATTTGATTCCCCATACCCCGCGGTGGCATCACTTTGATTTTTAACCCATTCGATCACTCACCATGGCTATGTTAGGATTATGACCAGGAGGATTTTCTTGTCTCACGTGATTTTCCTCCTCGATACCTTCAATTTGATACCCCACATGCCATATCGGCACATCAATTTGAATTTTAACCCAATCTGTGTCTATCCATGGCTCCCACGTTATACGGTGCGCCATTTTCATAATTGGAAACAGCGTCTCCCGCGATACTTCACCCGACCTAACCCTAACTTACAACATCAAGAATGACGAATGGACGTGCCTAGACGAAACACTAGGAAGCGACCATCACATCATACAACTCCGAATCGCTCATCACAAAAACGCCAGGCAAAGAATTGGTACAGCCAGACTTACTGATTGGAAGGCCTTCAGAGAAGACTCGCCTACTAAGTCAATCCAAAATATTGAGGATTGGGCCGCTGAGATTATCACGACATTCGCCAAGCACACAAAAGAGCTTCCTCTTACCGAAGACAATCCGGCCATAGACAATCACCTCAAGCACTTATGGGACGCCAGAAACGGCCTTCTGAAGAGGTGGAAAAGGCGCAAGACCAACCGGAAACTACGCACTCGTATAGCCTTACTCACACAAGAAGCAGAAGAATATGCTCGACAACTAAGCCAGCAAAATTGGAACCAATTCTGCAATACGCTCCAAGGAACCCTCGGCACCCGGAGAACTTGGCACCTTCTCCGTTCCCTCATGGGCTCCAAAGAATCAAAAGCCACGACTGCGCACAAGCTTAAAATATTAATCCACAACCACCCCGGAACAGATGAAGACCTGCTGCAAGAGCTGCAGAAATCATTCGAAGCTCAGCCCACTACACAGGTACAGCCGCCACTGCAGTACACCGGTCAACCGAACCAAGAACTGGATACGCCTTTCACCATTCAGGAAATTGAAGCCGCGATACACGGCCTAACAAGGAACACCACTCCTGGACAGGATAAGATCCCCAACAAACTTCTGCGCAATCTGGACCCCATCGCCCTTGAAAATCTGCTCGCATATATGAATGAACACTGGATGAAAGGAACTCTCCCGCCACAGTGGAAACATGCTGATATCACGCTAATTCCCAAGCCCGGAAAACCCCTCACACTCAAAAACCTCCGTCCCATTTCTCTCACATCGTGCGTGGGCAAACTCCTTGAGCATATGGTTCACAATCGTCTCGCCCATTACATAGAGGACAATAACTACTTCCCAACCACCATGTATGGATTTCGGCCCCATCTCTCTACCCAAGACATCCTGCTGCAGCTTAAAGAAGACATACTATTGAAACTCTCGAACAATCACAAATATTCTATTGTCGCACTTGATATAAAAGGGGCATTTGACAATGTCACGCACCAAGCCATCCTACAAGGGCTAGCTACTACCAACTGCGGGCCCAGACTTTACAGCTACGTCGCGGCATTTCTTAGCAACCGAACCGCCACTGTACGCATCGGCCATCTGCGATCCGACACTTTTTCAGCAATTCCCCGAGGAACACCTCAAGGCTCGGTTATTTCACCCCTACTCTTTAACCTTGCCATGAAGGACCTCCCACCCCTGCTCCAAGATATTCCGCATCTCCGACACGCTTTCTATGCGGACGACCTCACGCTATGGACACCCACTGGATCAATTGGAGATCAGGAAGAGGCACTTCAAATGGCAATTGACACCGCCCAACGATATCTCCAATCCAGAGGACTGGAGTGCGCCCCCGAAAAGTCTGGTTTACTAACGCTCAGCAAGAGATCTACCCGCAAGACCGCACACAGTATACCAGAACCAGAATTATACATAAATAATCACCCTGTCCCTAATGTCCCTTACCTTAGGATATTGGGCCTCATTATACCTAGAGATGGATCTGGCTTACAAGCCCTACCACCATTACAGCGTACACTCAACCAGCTCATGCACATCATCCGCCGCGTCTCCAATCGTCGCTTCGGACTTCGTGAACACGACACCCTACGCATGGTCCAAGCCATTCTCATCAGCAGGATAGCGTATGGCACGCCATACCTGGCCCCGAGACCACAAGAAATACGGAAACTCGACGCCACCATACGCCAGGCCTACAAGACCGCTATTGGGCTCCCAATCAGCACGGCAACCAAAAAACTTTTGCAGCTAGGGGTCCACAATACCTGGCAGGAAATACAAGAGGCCCACCACGCATCTCAGATACGCCGACTACAGATAACGCCCACGGGAAGAGCAACACTTCTCCGTCTACACTACAACGTCCCACCACGAGAAGATGAGAAAATTCGAATCCCAGCAGACATTCGCCAACACATCCGCGTAGCCCCCATACCCCGAAATATGCACCCGGTTTTCAACAAACAGCGGCGCACTGCACGAGCTCGCTTGATTCATAAGAACAATCACCATTTACCATGCACTCGGTACACAGATGCATCGCCGTACCCTCATCAGAAAGCACATGCAGCCTGTGTCGTTAGCACGCAAGGCGCAGAACTGGCAGCAGCGACCGTTTTCACCACTTCCATCGAGACTGCTGAGGAGTGTGCCATCGCCCTTGCCGCTACAACAGGCGAGGAATTTCTTACAGTTATAACCGATTCACAGACCGCCTGCAGAAACTTCCTCATTGGCCGCATCTCTCAACCAGCACTGCACCTTCTACGCCAACTAAAAAGACTACCAGAAATTAACATCCTCTGGTCACCCGGCCACCAGTCCCTCGAAGGGAACGAGGCGGCACACGCCGCTGCCCGTGCTCATACACACCGGGCCGTTACCTCAGAGGGAGAAAACAATGACCGAAGCGCCTCAAAGCCAGCACCAATCCATACATACACCGAAATCTTATCCCACTACAAAAACGACCGCCGTCGCTTCCCGCCACCTCATGCACAACTAACACGCGACGAGGAAACCACTTTCCGGCGCCTCCAAACCAATTCGTATCCCCATAACACCCTACTGAACGCTATGTACCCCACCCAATACCCTGCCACCTGTAACTTTTGCCCTGTTGCTGGCACCCTATACCACGTGGTATGGGAGTGTCAACGGACCCCCACTCTAACCCCAAATCCCAACCCTACCTATGAGCAGTGGGTGGAGCAGCTGACCAGCTCCGAGCTCTCGGACCAGCGCCGACTGGTGGAACGGGCCCGGACGGCCAGCCAGCTCCAAGGCATCTTGGAATAAGGATGCCTCTCACTGGGTGGAGGCCCTAAGAACATCCTCCTGCTCATTACTAAAATAAATGTTTGTCTCTCTCTCTCTCTCTATCTTTTTTATTTTTTTTTTCGAAATTTTGTTTGACCTCCATTTACGCTCTTGTAACGATTATAGGTTGAGCTTCCGCGATATCCACATTTTCGTGGAAATGCAGGACGTTACACAGTCCTGGCCTGGGGGGGGGGGGGGGGGGGAGGGAGGATGCGGGTACTTGGTAAAGAATGCTACGAATTAAAAAGAAACAAAGGCCTATCCATGAACGCCTCGCGCTTGAGAGACTCGCGGGGACAGTTCGCTTTGACACAAGGCGTTTTTTCAGGATGCAGAACAAGAATGCACGGGACTGTAAACCTAAGAGCTTCGATGTAAATAAACGGAGCATTGAGCGCACGTCCCCTCGCCCAATGTTTGTTTTTCCCCAGGGCCCCAGCACACCATCGAGTCTGGACCGCCTCTGTCATGAACACGAACATGGAGCCTACATCAAGAGTTGGGTATCCAATATATAAGTACAATTGCTTGCAAGCAGCTCGAATCATTATGGCCAGCAGGTATAGCTGTATTAAAACTGAAGCGAAAATTGTTTCCGACCTCACAGGAGTTACGGTTTCATGTCGCACCGAATGCAAGAGTTTGAGCTCGCTAATTAGCACCCGTATGATTTTTACCACGCCCGAATTTTAAAACTCTGAATTCTAATGAATTCTTAGACCCTCTGAGCCCGAGTGAATTCTGAGCACGAGTGAGTTATGAGTCCATTTGAGTTCTTAATTCATTTTGAGTTTTCAGTACATTTTGAGTTCTGAGGTCATTTTGAGTTTTGAGTCCATTTTGGGTTCTCAGTACATTTTGAGTCTTGAGGCCATTTTGAGTACTGAGGGCATTTTGAGTTCGGAATTCATTTTGAGTTTTGAGTGCTGAGTACATTTTGAGTTTTCAGTCCATTTTGAGTGTGCGTCCATTTTGAGTACTCGGTACATTTTGAGTTCTGAGTACATTTTGAGTCAATTTTGAGTGTAAGTAAATTTATAGTTCTGAGTACATTTTGAGTCAATTTTGAGTGTAAGTAAATTTATAGTTCTGAGTACATTTTGAGTTTTGCGTTCATTTTGAGTTTGAGTACAGTTTGAGTTTTGAGTCCATTTTCACTACTGAGTGCGTTTTGAGATCGGAATAAATTTTGAGTTTTGAGTACTGAGTACATTTGGAGTTTTCGGTCCATTTTGAGTACTGAGTACATTTTGAGTCAATTTTGAGTTTAAGTACATTTTGAGCTTTGAGTTCATTTTGAGTTTGAGTACATTTTGAGTTTTGAGTTCTGAGGTCATTTTCAGTTTTGATCCCGAGTGAGTTCTGAGTTTTGCGCTGACGGTGAGTTTGAGTGTGAGTGAGCGGAGATGTGCTGCTCAGCAATGAGTCTGAGTTTGAGTGAGTGGGGATTCAAAAATAAATTTGTGAGTGAGTTTGAGTGAGCCGCGCCAACTTTTCCAAGGTATGCTCATCTGTACACTATCATCAACGCTAGCCACACACTAACATCAATGGTAGTTGCAATGATATTCATCAACAGCATCACTATCAGCATCACAACCATCATCGCTTTTGAAGAAGATGGATATATTGTTGATGATTAAAAATTTAACCAGAACCGAACCTGTTTTTTTTTTCACAATCAGGCCCCTGCTTTAAACACGCAAGTGCGTTCGATCCGGCAGCTTGGCTTGCGTATTAACAGGGAATTCGTTTTCGTTTAGCAAATCATTATTTTTTCTGTCCACAGTTTAAAATAGCAAGAAAATGCCGAGAACGCTTGACTCGGGTACCACCTACGACGACCACCTGGCCTTCGCCGCTGGATTCACGGTACCCCATACCGGCCCCTCCTTGACTCATTGTGAAGACGGCACTACTTGACTACGTTTAGTTTATGCCGGAGGGCGTACTTGCGCAATAACAAGAAAGTGAACGTCTGACTCGCGGCAACCGCCCGGCACTTAAAAAAACCAAGAAAATGCCGATCGGTGACCGCTGCGTGGGTCGCAGCGACATCCCAGCGTCCCTGCCGCACGTTTTTCAAGCCAAGCAAACCCACCTAATGAGCTTGGCCAAGATTGGCAAAAAAAAAACTACAGAGTTCGTCGTAATCGTGCCAACACTTGCTGGGAAGGAGAAAGACGCGTCATAGCGTACGCCCCTACAAGGTGATGTCCAATGTACGAAACTCCCCCTTAAAGGGGCCCTAAATAGGCTGCCAAATGTTACGATTTTGCGTGCGCAGGCACTGGAGTACTATCCAAGGAACGTCATCCCGCAAAAATTGTTTAAATTCGTTAAGTATTAGCCGAGTTATCGCTCATTAAAAGGGGCCACCCATAAGGCCTGGGGCTCTCCTCCTCTAGTAGCTCCTCCGAAGCACTGTGGAAGCCGCGACGTCATCGACCGGGCGCAAGACCACCGAGAGAAACAGGGCAATCCATCACCCTCCTTGATGTACGTGCAGTCATTGGCTGCGCCGAACCCTGAGCGCGCTTTTTTTTTTAGCACTCGACGCGCATGCTCCGCCCACCAGATTCCGGTTGCACGGTGAGCGCTGTCGCTGTCGTTCGCGTTCGCGGCGCCGCACTGGGCAGTGTCTCGTGCGTCATAGAGGCGCGTCAGAGCCGGAAAGAACTGCGTCAGAGCGCGCAAGTGTGGTGGCAAGGTATGGTTGGTGAGCCAGGAGAGAAAGTGAAATCTTTTTTTCGTGTTTGTGCGGCCCCTGCTTTACGCAGGGGTGTAATATTTGGTACACGTTGTCGTGAAGCGGTACTCTAGCGATTGCGCGATTGAAATGGAGACCTTCGGAAGCCTATTTAGGGCCCCTTTAAAACAACAATCATAGAGTACAAGTCGTTGCGGCTTCGAAGAAGAAGCAAATCGGCTGCAATCGGGGACTGAAACCATCATGATGGTCGTGAAGGTTGCGTACGGCTTCGCTACCTTCAAGTCCTACGCGTTAGTGTCAGCTTCACTTTTTAAAAGAGAAAAAAAAACTCAAACCCGCATAAACAGATCCCTACACTTTTAGTCCCTAATTTCACAGTACAGCTAATGGAGCTTTATTTAGGTAGAAAGCTCATAAATATTGAATTACGTCACTCATGTGATAGCGTTCATTATAAATGTACTGAGTTGGCCCAAGTTAACGAAAGTAAGAAAGTAAGGGGAACGTCTGTTAATGTAGGCACCAAGCAATGACACAAAAACAAGTAGCTAGGTGGCTGGATATTCAATTTCGCTAGAGACCGTTCAGAAGTAAGCTCTTTCTTTCGAGCTGTCACGGCTACCCGTGGCGCAGAGAGAGAGATAATAAACATTTAAAAAAGCAAGCGGTGGTGGTTGAGCCGTCACTCGGTGGGGTGGGTTCGCCTCAGTCCAAGTACCCTTGGGCCTTGGCTGAAGCCCTGGCGCGGATGACCAGAAAGATCTGGTCAGCGTGACGGGAGCTGGTCAGCAGGCCCTCCCACAGCTCTGGGGAAAGTTTGGGATTGGGGGGGGTAAGTGATGGGGTGTTTTGACAGTGCGAAATTTAATTGCTGCCAAATCCACACTCAGCTGCGTGCAAGAATTGCAGGCTGCAATTTTTTGGTACAGAGCATTGCCTTGGGGAAAGTCTTCATTCCAAGTCCCAGGCGTTGTCCTCCTGGACGACTTTCTCCTGTGCGCTGCGGGAGCAACACTCAAGCCGGAACATTTCTCGGAGCTGGGCCGGTGTCTTGCCGGTCATCATTTTGGCCACGGTCTTACAGGCGGCGTCCTTCAAGCTCTTGATGTTCAAGTAGAGAGACGCGGAAATGAGCTCGAACAGCATAGCCTGGTCCACCTTCAGGAACGCTTGGTCCCACGGGTCGACATACGTGTCGTACGTTTTAGGCTTCATCGGCGTCCACGTCCCTGCCGGTGGCTCTTCGACTAACGTCGGATCATTCTTGTGGTAGGTCAACCAAACGATGACCTTCTCCAGCACTTCTGCGTTTACGTTTGGCAACGGCACGACGTCATCATCGTCGACGCCCAGGGCTTCCAGCATTCCCTTAATGGTCAGCGACACCATCGCCACGTCCACATCGACCTCGAAGACTTTTCCATCGGAACTTTGAAGTTTTATCTTGGGGCCGTTTTCTGCGAGTAGACAAAAAGGGGACACAAAACGTTTGCTTTCAGGAGAAATTTTACATTCGCAGTCTGCTATATCTTTCCGCAGCAGAAGAAGTTTGCGGTGATAACAAAAACAATCATTACTGTTTCATATGGGATAAAGAGTATGTAGTAACAGCAATACAAACTGGTTCTTTTTTCTTTTTACTAGCGTAGCAGTATGAAGTATGTCTCGCTGGACTAATCTTGGGGGACAGAATTTATTCCTCATAAATAATTGAGTACGCTCGCATAAGGAGGTATTGTTCTATCCGAAGCGAGCTACAACTTGCAGCCTTGGCGTCAATGAATGATCGTTTGCAAACACTGTGACGACGCAAAATCGAAATAAATTCAAGTTTGAGCTTCAATCTCCAAACTCCTGTTCAACGACAAAATTTTATAACTGCTTCGCGACACTATTTTCGTATGCGGGCTTTCTCGATAACCTGAATAGAATGATATTCGTACAGCCCGCTAAAATGCCGTGGCATATAAGTGCGCCATTTATCACCCTGCCTTTTCCTGCGATAAAAACTGCTGATTAATAAAATTTCCGCTAGTCTTACCTATGGCTACTTGTGTGTTCATGTTCATACCAACCAACAGAGAAAAAGAGAAGAAAAGGGTAAAGTGTGATGAAAGTACAAGACACCTCCTGCAATGGGGCACTAGCGCTTTCGCAATTCCATCAGAAAAAGTGCTTAGGCGTACTCGCAATTTTCGTGTGCGATATTATGCCTCAAGGAGAGCTGCCAATGAAGATCTGTGAATTGTGGTTACTGTGGTTCTAGCTCGTAGCTCAATGAGTGCACCCCCGGAATTGAAGGCAAGCCTCCAGTTACCAAACGTCGGCGCGGCTTGGGAATCGACAGCGAACAAGCAGCAAACAGTCACTGACTTCACACTTGGTACACGGGCACCCCCGTGGAGAGCAGAGACGCGGACGGGGTCTTAAGGTGGCGGGGGCTACCGTAGGACATCAAGGCAGGCTACCTAAATACTTGGGTAGCTTTGAAGACTAGAGTTATTGTGTCGGCCTACACTTATTACTTGAAGACCGTCACGTTATCGCAACAAATCTATCAGCACACCCTCGCATAAAGAAATGTTTACCACAGTAACAACCATAGCTACCTTCGGGAGGAATTTCCTCCATGCTGATGGAAGCTTGAGCCAAAGGAGGCAGCCCTTGAGATGAAATGGCGTCCATATTGCTTTCGTCCTCTGCTTCGCAGTCATCCTCGCCAACGCCGGGGCGCCTCTTGTGGTCGCCGCGCTCCGACGACGTGGACAGAGGTCTCTTGACACCTCCCATTACGCAAGCGCCTCCATCAATGGCGCCTTCGTCGACCATTGACTCCGGATCGCTGAGAACGCCTTCAGCCTCGCCGTTGTCGTCTTCATCATTTGCTGCAAATATTTTGGCATAGATCACTGGATTATTAACTGAGCGGTAAGGTTTAGAAAAACTTCTAAAACTTCTAAAAGCTCGCTAATTCGCACTTCGATCATTGGAATTTATGAATAATTCGAGCAACACAATTTGTTCCGGCGAAGTCTTCATAGATGTTCGTTAATTCGAACCCGAGTAGTTCCCGCCACGGATAATTCCAACAACGCCCCACCAAGCGAGCGTCTTGGCGCCTCGAACAGTGCCAGAGCAACGCGGCCTGTGTCTACATTTTTTAACCATCAAAATGTTGACATGCCTATACTGATTCAGAATTGCAGTGTACTATTATTCACTGTCGTTAGTTCCAAACAGTATTAATTTGAACTGAGATGGTTGCTTATCAAATAACGAGCTTTGCTTATCAAATAACGAGCTTTTGCTACATATACATGCAATTACAAAAAATATAGATTTATAAAAACATATTTTATCATACTTTATAAAAACCAAACGTTTTTTATCTACTACATTGACCCTACAAACGCACTTCACTCCAAGCGCAGCCGCAAATTTGTTAGTTTCAAATACTTTGTCGTCGTTCGCCCCACCTGATACCGCGAAATGCAAAGCCGTAAAAATGACTATAAACATCGGCTGTTCAAAATAGCCCTTGATGACTACTGTTTTAGTGATAACAGCTGCAAAAAACCTGTCATTAGACATTAGTTGTTAATGAGTCTATCATCAAGTGCTGTGGAATCGACAGAGAACCTTTGAAATCTCTATGGTAAAAAAATTAGTGCCCTTTCACTCTGTGAAGAAGGATGACCTGCAAAGCTCAGTGCAGCCCACGGGGTGCACGAAACAAAACACGTTTATCGTAATTTGCGATGGAGCATACTTCCTAGCTCATTAGCTGAATGAACTTCTGAAGGATCCAAGCTTTGTTCTTGCAGATAAGCATGGAAGTGCCTGTGTCCCTCCCGCGTCGTAAGCGTCTTGGGGAAGTTTCTATTCTAACGGGAGGGATTTGCAGCTGTTTGGCGAAGCGAATATGAGAGGAAACGGTGGCGGCGGGTTTCGGTCGTTTTAAGGGAACTCTTCGGCAGCCGTTACCTGTGCTTCGTGGGAGCGTGGTCTGTTTGTATCTGTGTAACCGAGTGAGTGAACGCGGCAGCGATGACAGACAGAAAACGGAGAGGACCGCGTAGCGAAGGGTTAGGTGGAGTACGACACGTTCGGCTGCGGCGTCATCTCTCTCACTGCCTTTCCCTCATACATGTCTCATGCATCGCCCCCAAGGAGCGCCCTCCCCCTGACACTTTCCCCAGACACTGGGGCTCTTCGATTTGCAGTCTCGGACTCACCGCGGACTCCCCGAGAAGCAGTCCGGCATTCGATTTTCCCATGTATCCCCATGGCTTCGGGGAATCCTCGGACCACCCGCGAACTATCCGCGGCGAGTCCGAGAGTGTAAATCGAAGAGCCCCACTGTTCCACTCTTCGCTAATCCAGACCACGTGACGTTTGCCCGGGAGGTTCAAACACGATTTGCAAAATGCTTTCCGGCGGCGGCAGCGGTGCACTGTGAGGTGGTAGCAGAGTAGCGCACGCCGCCGTGCGTTCGCTGATCACGCGAAGACTTCCTGAGACGCAGCAGAAATTCGCCGTGACCTGGAAGACTGCAGCTCGCGCTGCGCACGAATTTCAGATTAGGGAGTGTTCCGTAATCGTCAGTGTATTTTTTACGCCTATCCGCGCTTATGTTTATTTCAAATGCAGAGCATTTCTTTAACTCGCACTGTCACCCGTCGTCCCTCGGCGTTGTCCGCTCTCAACAACAGGTGCGGGCGCGCATGCGCGCGCTCCGGCGCTGAAATAGGCGTTGCAGCAGCAGGTGCTACCTCCTCTCCCTCTACTGCGGGCGCTAAGGCAGCGGCGAAGCGTCAGCGTCGAGCGGCCGATCCCGAGCGTCGAGAACGAGAGGCCGCCGCCAGTCGTCAGCGTCGAGCTGCGGATCCATCGAATCGAGAGCGAGACACGGCTTCGAAACGTCAGCGGCGAGCGGCGGACCCCGCGTTACGAGAACGAGATGCCGCGGTCGGCCTTGTTGACGTAGTCCACGACGTACGCCGCGCACGCGTAGTGGTCGAAGATGATCTGCAGGTCCATGTTGGAGTCGAGAACCCTTCCGATCCACGGGTGGAACGCGTTCACGCTCTTCTCGGCGAAGGTCCTCGCGTGAATCACGCACGGACGCGACGCGCTAGCCCGCAGAATCTCCGAGTACTCCTCCCCGGACCGCACGTCGAAGGCGCGCAGGAACTCGTCCAAGCTCGCAAAGTCCCGGTGCTCCAACGCCTCGTGCATTTCGTCGTACTTGGCCTTCAAGCGCCGTCGACGCACCCGTACGACAACAACAACTACAACTACCACCGCCAACTACCACAACCTACGCCACGTGACCACCCCCAATGCTCTGCACTCGTGTCCCTCGCGCGGGGGATGCGACGGGGGCACTTTTCGCAATCGTCTGATAACCGCACTACCCCCGCCAACTGACGACTGCACAACTTGCCAAAGGGACATCGGTGGAGGCGCGGGGAAAAATAGTTGTGAAAGAGGTGTCAGCGGTGGTGAGGAGGAGCCTCGGAGCGGCGCAGAGTGAATTGATGACACCGGAACGAAAACCCGGGGGATTAGCCATACTGCTTTGCAGTAAAAAAAGACGAGGACACTGGCAGACGAGATAGGCGCCTGTCTGCCACTGTCCTGGCCTTTTTTTGCGCTAAGCCTCCCATTCAGTGTGCACAAATTAGCCCGACAGCACGTTTGATTGAAATGGAAGTGCTCCGGGCCGATTACGCGGGCCATAAGCCAATGCAATCGGTTCTCTATCGCATAGCTTTTCTCTATGTCTCATTTCTCCTTTCTCGTTCTTCAAGCAGCCGTCCGCTTTTCTGCACACTTGCTTTTCCCCTCTCCTCGCTGGCGTCTCCTCTTGGCTTGTCGCGCAGCGGTCGCAGAGGCAGTGTACATGTGCTCATTTCTCCCACACAGCAGGGAATCGCTAGTGAGGTTGCGGTGACAGCCTTGGGCTTCAGCATGTGTTCGTCGTGATACTGTGTGCTATGATTCGCACCGGCAGGCGGGAATCGCGGCAGTGGCCCGCAGTACAAGGTTTGTTTTAATACAGCGTAGCTGGCACCCGCACTGTGTTATTATTTTTGCATTTACCTTTTTAGTGATTTGAGTTTGCAGTTTACGCCGAAGTTTCTTGCAAATTCGTCACGCGAAACTCTAATTAAAGGCGTAATTTTTTTGTTCGCATTTTACGCCGCCCGCATTTCACCACGCTTGTTCACAGTACCGATAAAGTCGTATAATCGGGGTTGTACTGTAATTTCAAGTCGTTTGCGTGCTAATGAAGAACGCTGCCCTCTACGGTTACCAGAGCATAGCAATGTCACAATGTACACCACCCTACCCTATCTAACGGCTTCTTTTTTGTTACGTGAGGGGCATGTCAGCAAAGCGTTCACGTCATTCCGCAGTGCCGCGTCGACCTTTCAACAGAGCGAGCAATTGAAGACAAAAAAAAATAGGCAGGGTAGATAGAGTACGTGGAGAGATCCGCCTCCTTCACAACGGTGCCGACGCTGCTTGGGTGGCATCACCTGAAGCCCGGCGGACCACCGGCATTTGCGCTGCTTCGACGGATCCCGTGATTTCAACCACCACTTTCTCGTGTTGTATATCGGAGTGCGCGGCCATTTCAGGGTGGCAGTACAGTAATCGGGAGGAACTGCGTGCGCATCGATTAGATCCTCGACTTTGATGGGAGTAGGGGTGAAATTCTAGCAAATTCTCAAAGGCGACCAGGAAATCTTCAATTCATTTGTTTATTAACTCTCACAATGGGCCTTCTAACTGAAAAGCACGAAATTCTACCAATTAAACTTTACACACCGGCACTAAAGCTTGACGTTGAGCTACTGAGGTGCACATTCTCGCTTGAAAATCAGCGCGGAAATGTTGGACGAAGAAGCAGACAACCAGAGCGCTTGCGGTTGTATTCTATTTCGTCCAAGCGACAAAGCATATGCACTGGGTAATGTCGAAGTAGTTGGCAAGGAAATAAACAAGCACTGCCCTATTGCAACGACGCATTCAATGACCTCCCGTAGAAAAAACTGGCCTCTTCCGTATTGCTTGACTATGGCTTGGATCCAGCAGATCGTCCCCACCGGCAGACCGAGCGCAGGCGCTTTTCAGCGCATCGAAGAAAAGATTAAAAGTTATAACGATTTTAGGGCCTTATATTTTGATAAAAGACGGCTTATGTTGCCATGAATAAATGTTTACCGAGCAAAACACGTGTCGAAAGGTGAAGCCTAATTTAAAAGGATCCCTGTAACCTTCGCCTTTGTAAGCTGGCTTTCCCAGTTTTGTGTTGCGCAGCGAAGCATAGTTACAGGCCCACTCAACACACCCCTCTACCAATGCCGCCGCCTCTTTCCCGAGTTGTGTAAAGGGAGGTGCGACGATAATTGGAACACTTTAAAAAATTTCCTGAACGAACCTCCGCTCCGCTCACGCTGAAACTACAGACGAAGGTCGCATTTTGTGGTCTATTTTGTTTGACACCGGAAACAACGACGGCACTTACCTGTTTATTCTGAAAATAAATAGAAACGATTTTCGCCAATGGGAAAATGGCTGCCGATTTGTACGTGCGAGCTAGCGCAAGTTGATCTTGGAACGACGGCGCCACCTTTGGTATGCAGAGCGAAACGCAGGTTTGGGATTCCCGGTAGGAAGGAGCCAAATGGTGTAGCATTTGATCAGAAAATGTGAAAGCGGGTATTTTATCTTCAGCCAAATGAGGTATCAGACGATCAGAAAACCCGCTTTCACATTTTCTGATCGTCTGCTACACCTATTGGCTCCTTCGTACCGTGGTGAATCCCAAACGTGCGTTTCGCTCTGCATACCCCAGGTGGCGCCGTCGTTCCAGGACCAACTTGCGCTGGCTCGCACGACCGAACCGGCCGCCATTTTCCCATAGGCAAAAATCATTTTTATTTATTTTCAGAATGAACAGGTAAGTGCCGCCGTTGTTCCCGGTATCAAACAAAATAGACCACAAAATGTGACCGTCTTGTGAAGTTTGAGCGCGAACGGAGTGGCGGTTCACTCAGGAAAAATTTTAAAAGTGTTCCGATTATCGTCGCACAGCCCTGTATACTCGTCGCAGTGTGCAGCGCATCTTTCTTCTTGCTGTTGCGTAATGCCACGCTCTCCTCGGCGGCCAACTGTGCGCCGCAATAGAGCCTGCGCCTTGATTGGCGTAGCCGCACTGTAACACAACGCCATTGTCTCTACCCACCAATCCTGTGTGTCCTTAGTCTGTGACGTAGAGATCGCGCTGCAGTCCTTATAATTGACCATAGGAAACTCCAGCATAGCAAATCCCACCAGAACGCCAGCTTCGCTAGACTTCCCTCTTTCTAGCGTGGAAGGGCTTGATTGTTATTTAAAATATTTGAATTCAACAAACCACTATGCCAGCAATGACAATAAATTATAACTATCGAACTTTGGTTCACCTGAACAGTGAAAAGAATGTTAGGCAAGACAAAGCGCATTTTTGAAATGCCGAGGAAGTGTCACTAAAAGTCAGTTAGAGAGGTTACCACAATGCAGAACATTTGCGCACTCGCTGCCACCTTTCTGGTGCTCAGAATTTCTGAAAAGTATCATTGAAGAAGCAGAAAATGGAATTATTGTTTGAGAAATCAGTTTCGTGTTACTTAAAGGTACCCCGCAACACTTTTTTCAACTTTTTTTGAAATAGTCAATGCTTGCACAACGCAGTCACATAACAGACCCAGTACTTAAATTAGGGGGTTGCAAAGTACTTTAGCCAAAAATTGCTGCTCTAGACACATCAGATAACTTGGAAACTCGCTCAAAAGATTTGTCGTTTTTTCCCGGTCTTGACCTTCTTCGACAGCCCGAAATACGTCACTGAGGCCATGCGGCGGCTGCCTGTCGGTTTTCCTTCAGTTGCAGCAACGAACGCTTTTAGCAACTTTAAAAATAAAGCCACAAGAACAAAGCACAAAAGGAAGGCGTATCTGGTGCCACGAGCAAATCACGCAGTAGCGCTCCGTGCTGGCGATAACTGTAGCTTTCGCAGTGCTTGCAGACGCGAAGGTAAGAGTGAAAGCGTTTATCAAGAGTGTTGCAGGGTCCCTTTAAACCATGTTTGGTAGGGTGGCATGAAAAAACTGTACAAATGGTTTTTTTTTATTAATCAGTTTTTTTTCATGTCACCCTACCAAACATCGCTTAAAAAACCCGAAACTGATTTCGCAAACCATAATTCCATTTTATGCTTCTTCAATGATACTATTTAGAAATTCTGAGCACCAGAAAGGTGGCAGCAACTGTGCAAACGTACCCAATGTTAAAAAAGAGCCTAGCTACCTTCTGCAGGAATCTCCTCCATGCTGTCGGAAGATTCGGCCGCTGAAGGTGGTCCTTGAGCTACAGCGTCTTGCGCAGCGTGGTCGTCCTCCTCAGTGCCGGGGCTTCCCTTGCTGTCGTTCATTCCGGCCATTATGTGCGCACCTCTTTCAACGGCGCCCGCGGTAAGCACTGCCGGATTCCTGCGATAGCCTCTTCGTTGTCGTCTTTAACGTCTGCTGCGAATCTGACATCCCGAAAGCTTCAAAAATCTGACACCACGTGGCGTTCCGAGGTGGAGACTTTTTTTTTTCCCTTCGTCCTTCTCCCCCTACCCGGGAGGCCTGAAGCCGCTCTTACCAACGCGCCCCAAGGTTTCCCCTTCTTTACGGTGAAGCATGACGAATTAGTCAAAGCAGCAAATAGAAGGGTTGGGACTTGCACAAAAGGCTCGAGTAACTTTAGGTCTCCGTCCTTCCAGCATGTATGTATACGGAACGTGCGCTGGGTAGGAGGCATCTGGAAAAACAAACAGCGCGCAAATTAACGGCGACAAGAACACATGAAGACAGCACAAGCGCAGACTCGCAACTAGTTTATTATTGCACAATTCAAAGCTTTAAATGCCCAAGCGCCCAATCGCCACGCCCCTAATGCGTCACAGTTCTCGGTGCACTCAGCCGAAAATACAAAAAAACCGTAACAACAAAACCACAAAACGAACTTTGAGGCGCACGAAAGGCGAAAAATCAGCAAAGATAACCGCATCATACATGGATTAAGACCCCCTTCCCACCCCCAACACGCATGCCCAGAAGAGGCACCGAAATAGCGCTCAATGTGCATCTAAATATGCGTCTACTCGATTAAGCAGGGCGATAGAGGGATGACTGATCCAATCGGAACCAGCTTTTATGATGTGGCTGGCTTCTACAATTTCTCGCGTTTGCTGGTTCTAATGTCGGAAAAGGATGGCTGTGCGCTCAAACACAGGGACACAATCAGGTCTGCATGCACGGCAATGAGAAGATAAGTGGTTCAGGCCACGTTTTTATTTTGAATAGTTATGTTATTTAAGCCTGACATTCAAACACCGTCCCGTTTGGCCAATGTATACTTTGCCACAGGCAAGTGGTATCGAATAAACGACCCCCGTGGCACACGGTACGAACTTCTTTTGGTGATTAATGCCACATGTCCCCTGGCGGTTTTTTGCCTTTTTATTAACTGTGGCACAGATCTTCCCCAACTTATTAGGAGCCGAAAACACTACGCTCACGTCATACCGTCCTGGCAGTTTTTTTAGTCCGTGTGACATCTTATGAACATGGGGCACCATGGCGAAGTTTTTGGGTTTTTGTTTTGGTATGTCGGCTTCCTCGTCACATTTTACCCACTTTAGCAGCTTTTCACTGGCCCTGGAAATTATATGATCAGGGTACCCAGATTTTTTTAGCTTCTCCACCTGTTCTACGACGGTGGTGGCCATTGAATGCTCGCAGGATTTGGACACGGCAGATTTCAGGCAAGAAAGGGCAATGCCCTGCTTCACCACTTTTGAATGTGCCGACTCAAAGCTTAAAAGGGCTTTAACAGACCTCGGAGAATACTTGTAGCACGCATGCCCTTCTCTGAAAGTCAGCCGTAAATAATAAAAAAAAACTGGAGCACTCGATCTCTGGGCAATTCAAAGGTAAATCGTAGACCCTGACCACACTCCTTAGAAACTTTCCGTACGTCAGGGCGCACTCTGCAAGGGGACCTGTCCACCACAACAAGGAAATCGTCCACGTACCGGAACACCTTCACAACAAGCCCCTCTAGCTTCTCTTTCAAAGACCGATCCACTCTTCCCACAAAAATATTACTAAGGACCGGGGCCACCCGGGACCCTATGCACACTTCACTCTTCTGAGTAAATGTGGCTCCATTCTACTCGACCATGGTCGAAGCCACATAGAATGACAACAGTTCCAAAAAGGAGTTCAGCGACATCCCACACCTGGCAATGAATGCAAACTCGTCATTGTCATGCATTATACAATTCTTTACACAATTTATTAGAGCTTCGGGCGGCGTAGAATAGTATAAATCCTCTACATCGATGCTGAACGCTTCAAAGGTTCCGTTGTCTAATTCCCCTATACTTTTGACAACTGCTGCAGAAATGGGGAGCAGGAACGGATCACCGACATGCAAAGTATCTAAAAGTTTCATGAGAAACCCTGGCACAGCCCGATGCCAGGTTCCCCTTTCGGAGACAATAGCTCTAAAGGGAATGCCCGGTTTATGCGTCTTCGCACTGAAGAAGATGTCAAGCTTGGTTCCCCTTTGATTCTTAAAGGGACACTGAAGTGAATTTGTCAAGCTCCCGTTTTTGCTTGCACTGCGTAGACTGGCTCAAATTAGCACACTTTTCATAGTTTATCCGGTCGACAAATCGGTAATTATTTTACAAAGCGCGAAAGAAGAAAAACTACCATGCGCGGTTTGCGGCGGCCTCACCAACTAAGGCTGTGAAGTTGAGAGGAGGGGCGCCGTGATTGGACGATGCCCAAGGTTAGCAATCACACAAGTTTCGGTTTCGGTTTCGGTTCTGTAAAACATAACCAATGGCGTTGTTGGATGGGCATTCTCAATATCTCAGTAATCATCGTACCGCGCTTCTGCCATGTTGTCGGCCGTAAAATGCACAAGATAAGCCTCCCAGGACAGCTTGTAGTCGTAGCATTCACTAGCCGAGACCTACGCAGTGCATGAACGCCCTCCGCGTACCCGCAGACGCCCAAATGTCATGCGCTTTTCCCCCATATTTGGAGCTTGCCTCCCTCATGCCTGTATCGTAAAAAGCGTGTTCGCACCAGGCCAAGGGTCTGTTCATTCTGGCCTGTGCCCACTGCCTGCAAGCAGTCGGTGCTTATAGCAACAGCACGCCAACGAGAACTCGCTAGCGCGCCAGAGCCAGCCTGCGCGCGTTTTTGAACTAGTTCGTGTAGCCATGAATGTTGCGGCCCAAAAAGAGGTGAACTCAATATAGAAAACATCGGCGGAAAACAAAAAAGTGAAGTTACAAAAAAAAAAGCACGTACCCGCGGGGATTCGAACTCGTGACTTGCAAAACACTTGCGGTGACATGCCTAGCACCCCAAACCACTGAGCGACGAAACCACTTCCTAATATGGTATATATTGTACAACCGGTTTACACTTTTATTTAGTTTTTTCATTTCAAGCAGCTTAGGTGACTATTTGTTGTACTGCGCTCGTGCAGTAAGCGTCGCCCGAGTTTCCACAATAGCTCACGTCTAGCAATTGCATTTCGTAGACGGAAAAGCGTTCGCAGATGCGTAGTCGTGCTGCTGACCGCTGTGCTTGTTCGCCCAGCGCAAAAAAGTGCTTCCCGCGCCCTAGTTTTACGCTGTACGGTAATAATATCAGTTGATTTTATTTCCTTAGTACCTATATTGACTTCGCTGACTCTTCTCCCGCCTTCAAGAGGCCTTATATTTTCCTACTGCCGTACCAGTCAGCGAAGCGTCGCATGTGCGCTTGTGCAGCGCTTGTATGAAGCGGCCTTGACTTGGAGCTAGAAACAGTGTACAAACAAACCAAGTAAAGAAAGGCACATTCTTCCACTCACAGACGTGTCCTGGCTTCGTTTCAACTAAGCGAACGAATTGCGACCAAGCAATTTTTTTTAACCTCCTTGATTGCGACGACCCGCCGGCGGCCGGCGGACCAAACTAGAGTGAGACCAAACGCTGGGCCGACTGACTCTGTCTGAAGGCCGGGGAGCCGTGCTCATCCCCTCCTGACGTCACACGAAAACGCCACAGAAAATGGGCGAGCGTAAAGAAAGGAGGACAGCATTTTCGAATTAGTTTTTCTACTAAATAAAATCGCGTAAACGCGCCTAGAGTGGTCGAAACATGGCCTAGGGACTCCGGACTACAATTTGCGCTAGTAATCCCGCAATGTTTACATATCACTTCAGTGTCCCTTTAACGGAAGATGACAGACGCTCTAGACTATTGCTACGCAAAAGCGCGATAGCACGGTCCTTCAGGCTTTGTGGCTTAACGGAGATAGAGACAAAGTTTTTGGCGACAGCGGCGCAGGATAAACACCTTAAGGCATAACAACAAAATGGCCTTCTTTGTCAGCCACAGTCACCTTTAGCTGCGACGACACCAGGTAGTCCACCGTTTTCTTAACATTGCCAGACTTCCGTTGCCTGGAGCCTCCCCTTTCCAGGACGTCCACACCTTCGGTGATGCACCGAGCACGAACATCCTGAGGCACTAGGCGGGGTATACTTGCCTCACCGCTGCAATTTTTTCAGGTGGCGGTAGAGTTGGCTCAAAGCCAAACTTCGGGCCAAGTCGAAGCACTCGCTGATGTTCCTCTGGGACGGCGACATCTCCGAGATCGTCAAGCCGGCCTCCCTCAGCACGAGTCTTCTTATTGAAGGGCAGCAAGCGGCGAGAGAAGCTCCAAAGGGCCTCCGTTGTCTGGTCTGCCGCTTTGCACCACCCGCGGAACTGCAGGCTGCCGAAAGATCCCTTTCTTGTCCGGCAGCTCACTCGCATGTGATCCTTGAAGAATCGGGCCTGATGCCACCACTCGGACCGCAGCACTTTGCACAGTCTTCTACAGTGGTTTCTGGACGGTTGCAAGAACCCAGTAACTGAGAGAACGTCGGTGGGACACGCTCCATTCCTCGCGTGCCAAGACGGGATTCGGGCTTTACAGGAGCACGGCCGCTATTAGGGATATTAGGGACACAATAACGGCTCGGTCACTTAGTTTAAAGTTGCTACATAACGAATTGCCCACTGCACTAAAAAGTAACTGTAAAAGGGTTGAGAGATGGGCGAGTTGGTAATGATGCATCTCGGAAAACAAACTGCACGCAAATTAAAGGGGACAAGAACACATAAAGACGGCACAAGCGCAGACTCGCACAATTCAAAGCTGCAAGGCGCTCCGATGATGATGATGATGATCGTTGTGGCCAGAAACCCTTTGTATCGGGCGGACACCGAAATGTCCAAGCCAGGTGAAAAAGTTAACAAAGTACATATAAAAAGAAAAAAAAACAAAAAAAACCGGCTGAATGCCTAAAGTCATTGCACCGTCCCCACCAGCGAGAAAGCTAAAGGTAGCAGTTTTCCTGCAGTCTTGTGCATATGGTACACTGCATGCGTATGTACGTCCACTGCACTGTCACCATTCACTGCAGTTCACTCGTGTGTTCACTGCACCGTCACCGCAGCCGCACCCAGCCGAACCGATCGCTGCCAGAGTTGCAGTCGCTCTTTCGTCGTGTGTACGTCCATGGCATTGTCGACGCCGTCCTCGAACCCTAGCGCCTGTTGTATAGTGGCGTTGACTCTGGCGGGTGGGCGCAGCTTGTGGCAGTGCAGCACCAGGTGCTCCATGCTTTCCTCGTGGTCGCCGCATGCCCTGCACTTTGCTGCTTGAACCTCTGGTGTGCTGTCGTAGTGCCGGCAGTACAGCAGCGTGCGCAGTGCCCCCGCACGGGCCTCGAAGAGGAGTGTGCTGCCGCTGCTGTTGTCGTAGACACGCATCCGGCCTATATCTTGCCTGTGGTTGCGGTACAGTTCCAGGGTAGACTTTTGGTGCATTGTGGTCTGCCAGTGAGCGCGTTCCTCTTCTTTCACCCTGGAGCGCACCTTCTCCGTGATGTTGTGCGGCGGGCCCACCTCGATCGGGCTTGTAGTGAAGCCGAATTTTCGACGGAGGTGGTAGAGGCGGTTGCACCACTGTGTGCGAACACCCTTGAATGCCATGTAGCGGAAAAGTCGCCGCGCCCAGCGTTCGTCGTTCATGACTCGGAGTCGCTCTTCGAATGCAATTTTGCTGGTGGCCTCGCGAGCCTCAAATGTTGACCATCCCAAGTCACCCTGTATGGCCTCCACAGCCACTCGGCCATGGCAGCCCAAGGCAAGGCGGCCCACCTCTCGCTGACCACGCTCGAGCCACCCCCGTGTTGGCGCCGACACACACACCACAGCGTTCTCAAAGGTGAGACATGGGACGTGCACCGACTTCCACAGGTCACGGACCAACAGGTATCGGTTGCACCCCCATAAGCACCGTCTGCGCAGGATACAGCTGGCGCGTCTCGACCTTTCTTTCAGTAAAGCCTCGTGTGTAGCATACTTGTCGCCAGTGGTGTTGAAAGTGATGCCAAGGTAACAATAGCTGTGCATCGGTGGAACTTCTTCCCCGCCAGGCAGCAGCACAATGCGAGCTTTGTCCTCTGGGTCGGAGAAGCACAGGACCGCTGACTTGCGCGTGTTGAAGGCCAGTCCCAGTGTTGACAGATGCTCAGCCGAGGCGGTGACAAGTCCCTGTAGCTCAGCCACACTTCCAGCGAGCAGGACAAGGTCATCGGCGAAGACCAGCCCCGGTAGTGTCCACATTTGCGGGCGTCCATCTTCAGAATAGGGCAGCGTGAAACCAAGTCCCGACGAAATAAGGGCTTTCTCTAGCCCCGCTACATACAGCATGTATAGCAGCGGGGAGAGCGGGCACCCCTGCTTCAGTCCCCGGTGTATTGCCACTGGCTCCGTGTGGACCTCTCCGAAGCATGCCACTGCCTTGTTGCTGGTGTATAAGCGCCGCAGAAGGTCAATCCATTTGGATGGCATAGCCAGGTCGCTCATGTGCCGCAGCATACGGCCGTGTGGGACATTGTCATATGCCTTAGTGACGTCGAGAAAGCATGTCACCAGGCCGCGGGATTCTTTCCGTGCAATGTCTATGCACTGGGAGAGTACAAACAGGTTGTCCTCCACCCGACGACCCCGTCTAAATCCATTTTGCAGCTCCGTCAGGTGACCACATCGTACACCGTACGATGTGGTACACCGTACCACCGTACCACCGTACACCGTACATCGTACACCGTACCACATCGAACATCGTACACTGAGCGCCACCTAGGGGAGCGGTGCAGAAACGTTTAGTAGTACCAGTACGGAAGCAGACGATCCGCCCGTGTCCGTGCGTGTATCGGCCTGCGCGCGGGTTGCGCATGTGCTGTTTTAACATATTTTGTGTCGTGTTTGCCAGGGGAGAATGCCGCCGGTCGTTTCGCGGTATGGATCTGCGAATTGTTACCATTACCCTAAGACTTTCTACGAGAACGTTTGACGGATGAAGGGCGGAAGCCGTGTACAGCAAGCTACGTGTACGACGTGGAGCTCTGCTGGGCTTGCGCAGCTCCGAGTTCGCGTTGCCCCCCTCTGCAAGTAGACAGAAAGGAGCTCCTCAAACGCAAAAAAAGCTACCCCCCCCCCGGCCAAAAAAAAAACAACAAAAAAACAAATACGGTATCAAGAGCAATAAACAACTAGAGAATGTTTTTGAGGGCGCAGTCTCCGCGCCTGGCCGGGTGAAATGAGCGGCTGAATGCATAAAAAAGGCAGTTTTAAAATGGGGCAACTTGGGCCCAAACACACTGGACTTGCGCGCGGCGAGTTTCAGAGGGGCTTCCCCAACAACCCGCAACCCAACGTCCGCAACCAGCCTGCGTTGTTCGGGTTGGATCGGGTGTTGGGAACTTTAGGCTTAGCAGCGTGACGGATATTTGATCGCCGATGTCTGTACAATTGCGAATGACAAGCTCTAACACAACTTTTAAAGACGATAGTATTTTGTCTGTCTGTCTGTCTGTCTGTGACTCGATTCAGCCACCCTGCCAAAGTAAAACAATGCCTGCTCAATAGTCTTATATAGTCACAGCTAAATCTACCCATCTAAGCCCGGTGTGATGTTCATACTTGTCAACATTGTTGAAGATCAAGACATTACGCAAATATAAGACAACAGATTAATACAGAAGTGATATTTGCAGTGTTCCTTTATAAAAAAAACATACATGCTTGATTTTTGCGAAATTAAATACTTCATCAACTGCAGAAAAAAAATTCACTCCGCCATCACCTGCTGTCGCCCGCGCCACTATAGCTTCTGGCACCATTTTAAGAAATCAACCAGCAACAGTTACGAAAGGTTCCACTCGATAGGTTCCACGTTCTTCTTGCAATAGACCCTATGCAAAATGCGCCCCGCCATCTCACGTCGACTCCGGTAACTAGGTCCGCCATTTTGGTACGGTCGTTTGAAACCGAAACCAAGTAGCAAAACATAGAAGGCGGGCATTGACCGCACTTGTTGATGGACTACAATGCCGTAGCATTGCTGCGTGCCGCAGTGCACGCAACGAGGAAATACCGGTCCAGACGGAGAAAAGGCACGTGAAGTTCCACGCTCTTGAACGAACTTTCTGACGCGAACTACGCCGGCGCGAGCAACCTTTGTGACACGCTGAGCGCGTTGCGCTGGGAGCGAGTATTTGTCATTGGTTCGCTAAGCGCGGGATTTCGTAGTCGCTGTCCGGATGAAAAATACAGCTGCGTTGGAGTTCCGTGGTTCAGCCTTTGTATTATAAATGAAGCCTGAGCGTGCGTCACCTATTTATGACTGACAGCGGCGCTCGAGCGGGGAAACAGTACCACACGTTGTCAAAATTAGGCTTTATTTCTTCACTCGTCCCTGTGGCTCTACGCCCGCTTCATTTCATTGTTAAATGGTACCGCTTAGCCCCTACACGAGCCTTTATCTTACCTAGGGCTGTAAACTTTTCTTGCCGCACTACGCCGTCACGGCGCGGTTGAAAATTTCCTCTGTGGCGGGCGCGCACGGTATCGGAGTATGTTGTTAGTTTCTTTTCGGTGCATTTAACCGCCTGTCGTTGCGGAAGTGGCGTACACTGTTTTATGATGATCTGACGTTGGAAAATTCGAGTTTCTGCACTTAGTTCCCGATTTGCCGGGCTGACAGGTTTGTTTACGTCAAGTTAACTTGTTGCCCATTGTCATTTCTGCCGCGATGTATTTACTGTCGAATATTTTGCGACTAAAATACACACTCACTCCTCTAGTTTGTCACATACTGCATGCATGCCTCCGGCGTAATGATAGTGGCCATTGATGTAGGTAGGTGAGGAAATGTTCAAGTTTTCATCAAAAAAAAAAAAAAAAAAACGGCCTGAGTTGCATCAGTCCACCGCGCATCAGCTTGAGTGGTTTTGCTTTTTTTGTATCCACAGTGAAAATCCTAGTAAATTAAAATACTTCGCTGATTTATAGCGCGTGCAATATAGCAAACTGTGGATATAAATGGAACAGCATTCGCGCACCCCTGCATGCAGCGGTCTAGTAAACACGACATTGCCCAGCCTCTGCGTGCTCGCGAGATGACCACGGCGTGATGTTGCTTGAATGCTAGCTGGTAGCTCATAGGTGACCCTCCAGGTGACATGCCAGTCCTCGTTTCTGTTACTGTGTGTGTGTGTGTGGGGGGGGGGGTGAGGCCAACAAAACGGAGGCAAAAAACCCATTCCAAAGGCTACCAAGTTTTCTCCCGAGCGCTTGCAAGACACTTTATTGCTGCTCGCATTGCTCCTGCACTCGACGTGCGCCGAACAGACGCATTGGCAAGGGAAGGGAGGGGCCATTTTCTTGCGGGCTTCTCCAGTCAATGTCTTGGACACTCGCTGGCTTGATGCCCTGCTGTCTCAGACGTCCCCACTGTTGTGGCAGTTGTGCACGCAAGCTCCGGTGGCGCCTCTTTAAAACCTTGGGATTGCAAGAGGACGAGTACAGCTGCCAGGATGTGACTGCATGCTCCACTGCAACCCGCCGGGCACTCGCACGCTGCCTCCACAATCGCCCCACTGTCCGTCTCAGAGGTGAGGCACACAACATAGGGCCGGTCAATTTTTCTCTGGGAGCGAAAGCAGCTGCTGACCACATGGATGACGCCCAACCTGCAAGAACAGAGAGAGTAACAGTAAATAGCACTCAGGGAAGAACAGGACTAGTCCGCTACAGTTTATGCTACAGGGACAGAGCAGAAAGCAGTGGCCGCAAGGAACATCTCGACTCAAAATGACCAGATTTGGTGTCTTGCTTAACACTGTTGCAAGGGCAATAATCTACACCTCAAACAGCAATGATGTCAAAATTGTTTTTCAAGTTCGAGCGTGCAAGTATCGCCGCATGATTTGTTAATGTACTTTCAAGAGAACCTCACCGTGGGTAATGATACCAGTACCCGCATATTCGTGTTCGTCATAACTTAAGCAAGCAATATTATGATTATCTGGAACTCACTTCCAAAACCTTTCCAGATAAACAGGTAAACATTCTGGCTATACCGATGACCCATCGAATTTAAAAAAAAAATTTTTAGTTCAGTGAGTTCGAGCTAACGAGGTTTTACGGTATTATCTGTTCGGGCACACTCAAAACATGCGCTTTAAAAGCTACCACAACCACCCCACTGCCAAAAAAGTACAAGCCAGACGCACAAACAGATTTTTGCGGCAGGACATGCGCAATAAATGATGAAAACACACACAAAAACGAAAATTCAAGGCGCATGTGCACTTTTGTAGTTGACTTCGCCGCAAAGCACGAATGCTTTGCGGCAAACGCACGGGCGGACGACCGTCACGGAAAACGGCCGCAACCTTTCCGTAAACATCTTCGCCAAAAATCGTCCCGTGAATTCGATGTACAGCATTTGAAAATACCTAATCCACCCACTAGCGGTACGGTCTGGCGATTGTCGCTTTCCTCTTTCAGGGTTACTGCAACAGGGTCCCCGCTACGCATTTACATGGTAAACAACGGTGAACAAAGTGCTGTACAAATGCTCATACCGGTTAACTCGCGTCAAGGAAAAAACAAAGATTTACTTACTGCGAGTCGCACGTGTTTGTCCGCACCGATGAAGGCGAGCAATGCGGCTCGGTGGCTAGGCGGCATGCCTGCTGCGCTGGGCTCGGATGGGTCTTCGGCGCGGCACCACGAGTGGTGTGAGTCCTCAGACACAGTCGGCAGCGCAGACGAGTCCTTCGTCCACAATCCGTGGTCGGGACCCGAAAAACGCAGTCCAGTTTGAGCCATACCGCGTTACCGTCACCTACTTTTCCACAGTAAACAATGCGAGACTTCGCGATCGTCGCCCGTACCAATATGGCGGACGGTCTTGTTTAAATCAGTGTTGCTAGATCACCAAGCAATTTCGCATAGGGTCCATTCACGTGAAGTAGGGAAACGCGGTTCTATAAACGTTGAAGTAGGGCGCCTCGATTCACGCGCGTCTTCGCCGTTCGGCAGCGTTGCCATCGAGACACCCGGCCTGGAGCAGTGGAACGCGGTAAATGTAAAATGATTTAAGCAAACCTTTGGCGTCTTTACCTTGGGAAAAGCGCGACGCAAGAGGAACAAAATGAGAGGTGAGCGGGAAGGCGAAAGGAGGCATTTACTTGGCAAAGGTCGATAAAGACTATCGTCTTTTGTCGACATTTGCAACGAAAGGAGCTTATACGCGGCCAATTTTTTACCACACTGTCATCCCCTTTCCCGCATGTGGAGCATAATTTTCGCAATAACTGTCATTTGAGGTGATCGGTGACTAAGGCAGCTGCCGTGGCCCGTTTTGATTCTTTTGCGCAAGTAGCGCCATCGTTCTGCCACTCACCGCACTTTGTAGTGACGACCATGGCCTCCGCGATCGGCTACCGGCGGCGCGCCGCCGGCAGCAAATCGCGGATGCCACGTCACGACCGGGCGATCCGGAAATAAAAGAGGAGGGGGTTTCGCACAGCAGTGGGTTCACTAAAAAGGGCGCGCAGATTACTAACAGAACGACTTCGTTTAGCGCGCTAAGGGCTGGCCTCATGAATAGCTCCACCGACGATCAATCATCACAAGGCTTTACACAGTGGTACGCCGATGAGGAAAACAATTGAACTTATGCCGGACGGTGCGGGTTTTTGACGGGTAACCACATGCAGCTACGGTGACAAGCGACGTGAAAAACGTACGTAACTCAATGTGTACGATAAACAGATAGCGTGGGCGAAAGTGACAAGCCAAAAAAAGTTAACACACTGCCGCCAATGCTCTCCGTTGCCATCGCTCGTCACTGCCGCTCGTTTGTAGGCCGCTGCTGACTGGCAAAAAACGAGCGACAGCGACGGCCCGTCGCGTGCCGCTGCCGTCGACCCCGTGGGCATGTGTATAATTTTTTTAGCCTGTCGCTGTCGCGCACACTATCTGCTAGCTGCACCCGATGAGTTAGGGTATTTACGTCACTCGCCGCCGCATGTGGTCACCCCTTTACCCCTCGTGTTGTCCTCCAAAAGCGCGCTGCATATCCTGCGGCCCTATTCTCGACTGCGCAAATTGCCGGCATTTCGCCCATGTTTTTTTTTTGCGTAAGCACGACGTAAGCAATCAGTGACGTGCTGCACCTATAGCTATGACGACATGAAGTGTAATTTGACGAGTCACTCATAAAGATCGCTACCAAGGTATCAAATATTGTACAAGAAAGATATAAAAACATTTGGCATGCACTATAAAAATTAAGACGGTAGCTGAGGCTGACAAGAAAAACACATTTCTGGAGGTCAAATTTGGCGCCAACACCACAAGGCGATCGAGTAACGTTGATCCAAAAGCGAGCAAAAGGCGGATGTCGAGCTAAAGAACATCACACAATTTTTTTACCGTATCTATTTATTTCTTTCAATCGCTTTTATTAACATAGCTGGGCTCTCTGCTTCAATGCAAGCTTTGTTGCGTTATCACCTTCCCTGCCGCCACCGCCGCCACGCCATCGTCTGCTGCTATGTTACAAGTTTATGGCGTGATCACAGAAAAAGACGGCCGCGACCATCGCTTCTATGACACATAAGAGCAGCGAAGCGCTACGCCTGATAACCGCGGAGCGCACCGATGTTGCCGATTCACTCATTCGTCAAGCTCGATTGCAATCAGCTCTGTAATGAACTAAATAGTCACTTTTCATTGTTATTTTTCTCTTGAGTTCGATCATGTGACCCAACAGCTTACTAGGACAAGTATGGACAAATGCCATGCATTGGGTTCTCTTTGTCATGGAGAGGCTTGTACTGCCCTCTTATGTTGCGGTTACGCCAAACAAATAATTTTTATTTCATTGCCAAACATAAAAGCAAAATACTGCATGTTATTTGTATGTTCCATGATAGCTGACTTGGAAGCAGTTGTAACTATAATTTGTTTCGGTAGAAAACATGCTTTAAACAGCGTGCATGCGAAACTGCGCCTGCTGCAAATTGCCGCACATTTCGCGGCGCCGAATGCCGGGGCAATATTGTGCCCTATTTTGCTTGTATTTTGCGACAAAAACAACCGCCATTTTCAAGCTGTTACGTAGAATTACGTCACTTTTACGCAGGCTGAAGTTGCCAATGCATGACGTAATCGGTCCCGCCAACTGTTTAAATTACGTCACGCCTTCTCAGCCAATCACAGAGGGGGTGTGTATTACAAGCAGTATTGTTGTTGAATAGCAAAGACAGGCTTACGTTGTCATGTCCGCTGCATTTAGTCTGGTTTTTCATTGCCGGCCAAGAATTATGCGCCTTTAGTAACGAGAAATAAGGCAAACTTTAGAACTGGTGTCCGTAGACGACATGAAACGTCAAAATGACGACAGCACACACAACCGCTTTGTCAACCGGAAGCACGTGACCAAAATTGAAAGCCAATCAGAAAAGACTTCCGGAAAATTGCCTGAATTGCCGGCAATTTGTGCAGTCGAGAATAGGGCCCTGGTGTTCAATGTGGGCTGCCATGGTGGGCAGTCTGGGCTGTGGATTTAAGAAATATTCGTAAACTCGTTGTTCTCCGCGCTTAGCCGCGCAAAAGTTCGCAACGTCAAGATACGCTGCAACGAGAAGTCGGGTTGCTTGCCTCGCCCGTCGGACCACCTGAATCCAGTGCTATCGCCGCTCGCCCTCGTGCGGTTTCGACGGAGAGGAGTAGAACGTAATATTCGCATCGAATCCTTCCTGATTGTGTCACTGGTAGACACAGGAATACCTTACTTTACATGGCTTTCTGCGGGGAACGTCGCGGCAACCGCCGCCGCCGCTAGCGTTCGCAGCCACTTTAGTTTTGAGCGTCTGCTGCAGGTACTACCAAAAATGAAATGGCGCTCCCGCTAGGACGGCGCTACCTGTCAGTCAAAGCTCCAGCACAGGTTCCCTTTGTATGTATACATAGGGAACCTATGCATATCTATGCATTGTAAAGACAAAAAAAAAAAACACGGATTGGCGCTCGCGGGCCGCGCACGTGTGGGTGTCTTCGGTTCCATGAATGCGTCTTCTTACGCCTGATAATGATAACTTTATTTCGCCCAAAACTGGGTGAAATGAGGAAGGGAAGTGGGAGCCTTCCTGAATTCCTCCCCCTCAGATGGCGGCCTACAGCCCTTGGGAGCGAGCGGCATCTTCGGCCAGTTGGACGACCTTGACGTATTATTTCGGGGTCGGAGCTAGGCAAACAGGTCTCCCACTGCTCCGCAGAAATTCACTCCAAATGTAGCCATTAAAATATGAGCCTGCGGGCTATGCTCTTTGCGCTGTAAAATATTTCAGCAGTGCGCGTGCGAGGTGCTGCAACTGTACATATGTGTTGGAAGCAAGCGTTAACAGCAATTACCGCACTTCTCCATGGGTTTTTTGACGTAGTAAATATTCAGGCAGTGGTCTACAGTAACATTATTATTCAAAGTCTTGTGTTTATGATTGCGTTTAGACATTAGGATTGTGCTTAGACATTGCGACTGAACATTTTAGGTGAGGCGTTGCTGACGGTTTTTTACTTCGCGGGAAACTTTAGGTGCCGAAATTTTGCGGTGTTTACACAACATTTATGACAAAAGGGAAGGAACGGCCACAGACTGACGTTGCCGTTCAAGAATCGGTGGCTTGTTTGAAAGAAAATTATTGCCGTCATCATCATAGCGTTCACAAGATATTGCGGAAGCTGTTTTAACTCTTGACTTCAGTCAAAAAAAGCGTATGAGATATTTTTTTACAGAGCAGCTGTATGTCGCTCGCTCTTGTGCATGTCTATTTTGCCGTGCTATGTCAACAGGATCGTTCAGCAGGAAACGCTTTGCAAGAAAGCCCCAGCTTATTCAATAATCTGCTGTAGCTTTAAATCCAGCGTATATTATCTCGGGAAAAATTACGCCGTGGCCTGACACATCTTTCATCACGGCGAGTTCATTTACTTGTTGTAATTAGGTGGGCCACAGTGAAATAGTCAACGTTGAGGAATTCTCGTTTGTTGTAAACATGTGAACATGTGCGGGATGAGAATCTTGACAGGAAATGGCTATAACTCTTGTTTTGCTGGAGAGACCCCGAAGCATATTAATGACGTCTGACTGCTCGGGAGGCTGCATGTTCGTGGGGAGTTTTATCTTAGGCGATATTACGCACGGGTAATTACCAGTCACTGTTTTAATACAAAGAACATGAAGCCGCTGCTCCGAAGACAGTCCATAGCGTGTCGAAAACACCGTAAAACAGGCAGCCTCATGCTTGCCAGCTAGAATAAAACTGCAGCCCTTTCAAGTTTCAGTACTATAATAAACTGAAAAATAGCTTAAATCACAAACAACAATCGTGTCGTGTTCCTTGCGCTCGTTCGGACTACGTCCGGTCAATACCCTCGCAAACAAGATACAATTGAGTCTCTACAAATAAAAGTCGCTTAATTGGAATTTTCGGTTAACTTGAAGTGATGTTCTGGTCTCGGAAATTATACGTGCCGTTCGATTAAAACAATTGCCTGATAATTCGAAGCTAAACCAATTAGGCCGGTTAATTGGAAGGTATTTTGAATAAAAACATACCGGAAGCAGTCATTTCTCGATGAAATCCAAATTTTTCGGCGTGAGAACACCACCGTGCAGTGCGTTATATCGGCGCCATGGCAACTGAGGCCGCGCGCAGCCAGTTCAGTTGAAAATCGCGCCAGCGTACGTATCTCTATGCGTTCTTTGTACGTTCTCTGCTGCACGCAACCCGGTGTAAGCATTTGGGTGCTGGACGCTGCAGCTGAGCTTCAACTTTAGCGATGAGTCTGAACACTCAGGACAAACCATGTCGTGCGCTTGGATTGGCAAAGAAAGTCGATGTTGTGACCAAAATCAAGAAGGAAGACGTGTAGCATTGCTCCCATTGTGCTTTCTGTTTCATTGATTGATTATGAGGGCAACGCGACACAGGCGATGAGGCGCGCTGCAGTAGAGGGCTCCGGATTAATTTAGACCACCTGGAAATCTTTAACCTGCGCCGAAATCGCGAACACGTGAGCGTTTTCACTTCCATCGGAAAAGCGGCCGCCGCAGCTGGGAATCCACCCCGCGTCCTCGGACTCAGCAGCACAACGCCATAGCCACTGAGCCACCACGGCGGGATTCTGTTTATTTGAGTTGTGTTAGTTCGAAGCTTTTTACGGTCACCGTGGAGTTCGTATTAGTAGGAGTCAAGTGTATTGCGAAATGGCAATTCGAAGCGCTTTTGTAACTCATTTCGTAACATCCTTTTCATTATTATCTAATAGCTCAGCTGTCTAGGCAGCAGTATTTTGGTACCAACCGTCCGCATCGCTGCTGAAGTTGTTCGTTTTGGCTTTCTGCGTTTTTAAAGCGAAGCTTCCGAAAAGTTCCAAATATTCCAGCAAATATTCAACAAGTAAACACGTTTTTGGCAAAGCCGCATAACTCTCCGCTAGCCTAAAATAACGCCGAATTGCGAACAAGAACATCTGTAATAAATAGGTTCGAATACTAACTTCGAATCAAAAGGTCCGCGCGCCGCGTGCGGCTCGCGGGCCGCGTCTTTGAGACACTTGCTTCAGAATCCGCTCTTTCCAGCCCCTACAGGTGGCGCTGCGGAAAACGGAAATGGCGGACGAGACGGTGATCAGGCCCCCGTGGCAGCATGCGCGCCAGCATCAGTAGCGGCCTAAAAGCCCGCAGTTCTGCTTGAAACAGCTACTTTCTAAAAAAAATAAACACAGGTATACGGTGCTGATTGCGAGGCAACATTCGATTCGTTTCAGGGTGTCTGTAGAGGTGTAAAAAGCGCTGCGTGCGAGGCAGTCCGCTGTGCATGGCTCAGGCCGCACGGGAGTGGTTTGAGAACAATCCCAGCTCATTGGGCAAACAACCTGCAACACAATGTGCAACGCTAAGTTTTGGGACATTTTTACAGTGAGCGTCATCGCAGTGTGCGTTTTATTTTAAACGTGTTCATTTCTTCCCTGTGTGCATACTAAGCAGAAGCCCATCAGTACCATGCAAGGGCGATATGTGCGTATTGCGGTGTTTTGCTTGGCTGTAAAACCTAGTTATGACTTTGGGCAGTAAAACCGCGAAGACGAGGCTCCCATTACGTCATATCAAGGGTTGTACAAACGAACGTGTTAGCATTATATGAAATAAAATATCATAAGCCTACGTATTTACGCGTGCATGTAGCATACACTGGCGTGTGATATTGAAGCGTACATGAAAATACAGGCAGTAGTTTACGGGTGCGCTTTTGGCTTCTGATAATTAATTTAATATAGATCTCTTGGCTGAAATTACGTTATGTTGATTTCATGGCCGGTAAGATTATTAAGTGCGCCGATGCTTGTTACCAAAACAAAAACGGGGGTTACCATATGCATTCAAGAGCTCGCATTTGAACAAGTTATAATATTGTCACGTGGATAGTTATCAAGCAGCGATCCCCTGCTTGCGGTATGCGTGATCGCCGTGCAGTGTTAGTGTACAATCCCCAGCGAGTGTGACGTTCCCTCTCCTTGCCAGCCAGGTGTTCGAAGACGACGACGCAAGTGTGTGGGTTCACCGCTCGCGGGCAGAACGATTCAGCCTTCTTCGCTGAGACTCGCCGTGCTGCCTCTACTCTTCGGTGTAGCGCTACGCCTAATAAATAGGTACATCTCCATCCTGCTGTCTACACCTCCGTCTACTAAGACGCAACAATATTGTCATTCCTAAAGCATCTTGCTTCAACATAATTATTCCAATATAAATCAATAATCAATCAATCAATAAACGCATGACCACATTTGCTCCTCGCCTTCGTGTGCAAAAAGTTTTTATTTGTTTCTTATTTGAAAATAAAAGAAAGCGGATTGAACAGCCTGTGCTGCTTATTGTTTGAAAGCAGTGGAATTGAGCCATTTTAACAACACATAAGTGAAGAATGATTGAAACATTATGCGGCAGTAAATGTAAATAGTACCCGAAAAAGACGATCACAAGGTTATACAAAAATCCTACAAAATCCGCGCCCTCACAGCAAAGTACTATTAAATATGTGGCAGCCGTAATTCCGTAAAGAATAATTTCAGCACCACGTACGCACGGGTGGCTCCGAAAGACCCGGTTTACTCTGCAGCAGACACCGATGAGGCCCAAAACTCTTTCATTTACCCGCAGCTTCTATAGCTTCAAGAAAGTTGATAGAATATTAAAGCTCATTCAGCCTATATTTTCCGATTATTTATACAGCATTTTCGATTACTATACATGCGATTACTATTTTCCTTTTTGCATCTGCGAGGCCGCGCGGATGCCGCCGGCCGCCTCCGCCGGAGCGACCGGTCCGCCGATCACCGTCTCCCGGCTTCGGACAAATTCCGCGCGGCGTCACTAGCGTCGCTGGAAAGAGCGATCAGGAGCCCGGCAGGCCGGGAACGGCTAGCGGGGCTCCAGCCGTGGTTGGGGTCAAGATGACGATGTAGGCCACGTCTGAATTATACATGCAGACTTTACTGCATGATCAATAAATGCTTTTTTTAATCGATATTAAAAAAAACATAAATGAATATGATCGAGCAATTATTCTCAGTAAAGAATTAAAGGAGAAATCGTTTGAAAGAGTTAGGCTGTGTTTATATGCCGTGTATTTATATTAGGCTGTGTTTATATGCCGTCCGACGGTGTTATAAGCCCGCCACTGAAGTGACGCCCGCCGGCGTTGTTTTGATGAAAAATGTCCCGTCTGGCTGTAGTGCCTTTGAATATACCGGCGCTGTAGTCTGGCACTGCTTGGCTTTCCATTAACGTAACGTAAGGTAAACGAATCTAACACAACCTAACGAACAAAAAAAAATGTTAAGACACCGAAAACTAACCGAAGCTGTGAAAATTACAATTAAATCTGAAAATGTAAAGAAAAAAAGGCAGAGAACCGACAAAGACAAATGGATCTTTTTCTAGTACCGGTCCTCCAAGCAGCCACCACCGCGAACTAAAATTTCCCTTATTTTCCGGCTTTTCATTTCATTCTTTGCTTGTTGTAGATGTTTGAAGATGCATTTTATTTATTTGGTTGTTTGTAATATCTTATTTTTTTATTTTTTTCGAATTGCATTTACCAAAATTCCGCGCTACAACTAATTACCTCTATTCACGATATTATGACTATTTAACCGTTTAACCGTTACAGCCGCAATTATATATATTTGTGCGAATTCACTGCGTTACAAGGTCCCAGTTATGGGGGTACTCGGAAAAGAATATCCCAACAAAAATAATGAAATTTCAATCCTCCTAACCGGGTGTAAGAGCGGAATTGCGCTCATTATGCATTTGAATATACTGACGGCAATGCAGGCGTGGCTCATGAATCATGAGTAGTTTACCTTCTATTGCTTTCTGTAACAATATTTCTGTAACATTTATACTCCACCGACCTTCCATTCTTCCACCTATTTACCCTGCCTTCAACTTCTTTTTTATTTAACAGTTCGTCATGGCATACAAAGGGCGAAACCGAAAGGAAAACAGTAAGTCACGTAAAAAGCAGGTGGCTTTATGATCTAAAGAATACTGAAAGGCATGCCTCAGAAAGAAGGTGCATCATTTTCTTATCAGCAAGCCCTTCGATACTACTAGACGTCAGTCACGGGTGCGTGCGCATGTGAGTTCTTCCTACCACTCCGGGAAGTTTTCCCGGACACAGCCACACGGCCACACTCGACGTTCCCTTCCTGTTCAGAAAGATAGTTTTTGGGTCCGGAAGTGTTCCAAGAAGGCGCAACTGTCGCGAGACGCCGCGAGTAGAGAGGTAGGTGACAGGCAGAGTTCCGAGACATGGGCACGCCCGATCGCGACTGTAGCTCCGGCTTTTTAAGGGGCGTCGTAAGAGGGCTAGTTTGGCGGTGGCGGTGCATCAACTTGCATCAATCGTTGGCTTTTCGCTGAACCATGACAAGTGACTGTCTTTAGTTCTCGCAATTTCTGGGAAAGTAAAGCCGCCAGAAAGACGCGCAAAAACAAGTTTGTGTATTTCCGCGAATGAACTGCACATATTTGTGTTCAAATGCAGTTCCGAACAATTAAGTTTGTTGATGGTGGGTGACCAGTTTCGATGAACTCACCTGCTGCCCTTAGAAATTGTTACGCTCCCGCAACACGTCGGCAAACTTAACAAAGCGTGTTAGCCAGCAGTATCTTAAACCTTGCAGCAAGATTGCACATTTTCGGAGAAAAACAAAAGTATCTAAGCACCAAGCTGCAAAATTATCACGGTCCAATATCTTGATTAGTGCCTCCTCGCTTGATCCAAACTGCAAATATCGAAGCATTTCAGATGGAGAGCACCGTAACGCGTTCACAGCGCACCCTTGGTATCTTGTACACGCACTTTCTGATCGCTGGCATACCACCACAAAAAGGATGGGCCTCTAGCCGCAACCGTAACCGTAACCGTAACCGCAACCGTAACCAATTCCTGGATTTGTCAATATAACATGGGAGCCCTTTTGGTTGTGGAGCCAGCGCTCTTGGTTTAGTTACCAGTGCCTCATGTGTACACTATCATCAAAGCTAGCCATACACTACCATCAGTGTTAGTCACAATTATATGCATCATCGCCACTACCATCATCGTTTTTGAAGAAAATGGATATGTTGTTGCTGATTAAAAATTAAACCAGAACCGAAACAGTATTTTTTTCAGCAGTTCAGCACCCTGCTTTAAACATGCTCAGTGCATTCGATCCGGCCGCTTGGCTTGCCTATTAACAGCAAATCCGCTTAGCAAATCGTTATTTTTTCTGTGCACAGTTTAAAATAGCAAGAAATGCCGAGTGCGCGTGATTCGGGTACACCGACGACGACCACCAGACCTTCGCCGCTGGACGTACGGTACCCAATACCGGCCCCTCCTGGACCTCACAGTGAAGACGAGACTACATGACTACATTCATTTTATGCCGGAGGCCGTACTTGCGCAATAAAAAAAAGTGAGCACGTGACTCGCGGCAACCGCCGAGCAGTTAAAAAATCAAGAAAATGCCCAGCGCTCATTGCTGCGTGGATTGCAGCGACATCCCGGCGTCCCTGCCCCACGTCTGTCAAGCCAACCATACCCACTCAATGATATTGGCCAAGTTTGGCGAAAGAAGCTACAGCGTTCTCTGTAGTCGTGTCAATACTTGCTGGCAACGAGAAAGACGAGTCATAGCGTACGCCCCTCCAAGGTGATGTCCAATGATTATTACTTAAAAAAATGTGGGAGGCTCCCCCTTATAGCAACAACCATAGAGTAAATGTCGTTGCGGCTTTGAAGAAGAAGCAAATCGGCTGCAATTGTGGACTGAAACTGTCATGATTGTCGTGAAGGTTGCGTACAGCTTCGCTACCGTCAAGTCCTACGGATTAGAGTGAGCTTTATTTTTTTTAAGAGAAAAACTCACACCCGCATATACGCAACCTAGACAAAAAAATGTTCGTGACACAGCTGAGCTTAACAACACGCTCAAGCGTATCCGGATAGTTAGATATGATAAAGAACTAACGCCCTTAATGAGCGAATATCTCGGCATACTTAGGGAGCGGCACAAACGCCAACTGAATGGAATAATGCAGCCATCCCTGCCTACAATGTTCATGGTACTTGCAACGGTGGTTTAGAAATTCCAAGATTTTTGGCCACGCGTGAAACTCCAAACGTTATAGAGTGTATGCGCTGCCCGGATAACACCATCTCCACAGACCCATCAGCTATAAAATCAGGGTTTCTTTCTTTCTTTTCTGAGGTCTTTGCAGGAGATTCGCTCGAGGTAGATGAAAGACACGGGAACGAGCCCAGTCGTCACAAGCCCACTCGTCACCGGAAAACTCGTCGTAGGTCAACTCGTCACACCGGCCTTTTCGTCCAGTGCCATCTCGAGATAGGAACTCTCGTGCGAGGTGCCTTCTCGTCACATAGATTTCGTTACACCGCGGCCCTGTGAACAAAAGCCTAGAAGCCCTGGCCAGAAATTGGCGTTTAAAGCCGGTCTGAGGCTGGTTTCTACAATGGTAAATTCGTTACGGCTGTTTAGGAGGGCGTGCGGAGGTCTGTGTGAGCAGCAGGTGCGCATAAAGAGCTGTCTGTTTTTCTTCTTTTGCTGGGGAGGGGGGAGGGCAGAGGTCAGCGCGATTTGCACTACTTCAAGTGCTCATCGTCAGCGGTGTTGAGGTGGTGTACGTCCATATTTTCGCGCGTATAACCTGCCCTTGCATACAACCCGCACCCCCACTTCCAGTCTGCGAATAAAAAAATAAAAAATTGGCGAAGCTTGCACCAACTCGCGCAAGGCTTGAACCATAGCTAAGCTGGAGGATTTCTTGATATGTAAATACTGAAGGACACACCACCAGGCATTGCATTAGGTTTGAAATTGTTTATTTGTTGATTTGATTGATTGTGCGGTTTTAAAGGAGCCATGAAGAGAAAACACAAGTTTGGTTCATTCAAAAGATTGTCTCGTTAGAATCATACTGACACCACTTTTAACGTAAACTTCGCTCAAATAAGCTACATAATTAGGAAAAACGGGAATGGTCATGCGACCCACCAGCTCATTTCCCGCAACAGAAGCTGTGATGTCACATGAGCTAAGCTCTGCGATTGGCGGAGGCTGGCAGAAAGCAGACGCAAATTGGGTAGAGCTTACAAACTAAACGAACGAGCGATTTGCGCTTAAATTTAGGGCACATTCTTTACAAAGCAATAGGAATGATGGGACAAACAGTGGAAGTTACGAAAGCACATGTAAACATAGAAGTACTGATGCGTTCTGCTGTTCGTACTGCGCACAGCATGCTTTGGTTTAGCTGCACAGCACTATGGGGCTTGGGGTTGTCTCAGACGACACTGGCCGATTGACGCAAGCAACGGTGTCTTACGTGACCCCATTTGTCGAGCGAGTACTGTTTCAGGGAACGAATATTTCCTCCCAGAACAAAAACAAGCCAGGTTTAAATGCGGGCAAAAACAAACCAAACGCTTGCCACGGTATGGTGGCGCCATCTAGGTTACGGAACGTAAAGAAACGCGGGAACAAACCAACACCGCTGTACAGGGTGGAGACAACCTTTGAACGGTCCCGTGCCGCCGCAATTGGGCCAACGGGCTCAACGCGTTATTCTTTTCGTTTCCCACGAGACCTAGCAACGCGAAACAGACAATATGATTCAAACTTCTTCAGTAAACCGCGTTGCGGCGATAATTTTAGCGCGGTTTTGACACAATGACTTGCTTCGGCGGCGAGCGAGCAACCGAACATGGCGGCGCCAGCGTTACGTGTCTCTACCCTGTACGGCGGATGCGTGAATGAAGGTACTCTAGCCTGCAGAGCGGTCGGTTCCCGTGATGTCACTTGGAACCACGAAAACGCACGATTGAGCGGGAAAATCAAAATTTTAACCTGAATTGTTTAATTTCTCAGTGAATAAAGCACCGTTTGTATCCGGACAAGCGCTGGGGGCACTATAAAACACGAAATCTTTCGAATAAAACCAACTTGCATTTTCTCTTCATGGCTCCTTTAACGCGCCGACGCTACACAAGTGACGAGGCGCGCCGTAGTGGAGGGCTCCGAAATCATTTTGACCACCTGGAGATGTTTAATATGCGTGCGTCGAAATCTCGAACACACGGATGTTTTCGCTTTTCGCCTCCATCAGAGAAGCGTCCGCCGCGGCCGGGAACCGAACGCGCTTCCTTGGGCTCAACAGCACAGCGTCATATCCAGCTGCGCCACCGCGGCGGGCAATTGTTTTTTAAATAATAATAATCTTTATTTCACTGCGCTGAATACATATTCGGGCCAGCCCAAGCCAAAAAACCTTGTGGGGCCTTTTGTTAACCTGTTCCGTTGTCGCTTTTCAGGTTGGTGGTAGTAGTCATCGTTGGACGGCACCCCCCACGGCTCGCCCGCAAATACCAAGATGTCAACGATCGCATCGCAAGATTCCTGGCTGATCACGACGGCTGAGCCACAGTCAATACGCTTCGGAATATTGCCCGCAACATCCGCTTCCGGTACTGATGAAGTGACCAACGTCGCAACCCAGCGTTGAAGACGCCTACACAACGAGACAACAGTGCAATAGTACAAATAGTACAACAGTACAAAGAGAGTGCAAGAAACATTTTTTTTATTTCATGTACCACCTGTTCACGGCGTCATTTATAACAATTTGTTTACTTTTTTTGCGTGCCATGTAATACAAATTTGCAGGCTATTATCATTTTAATATACCTCGGTATGGCGGCATATTTACTTAACTTCCTGCGTTAAAAACTTTGAAAGAACACTAGCTCGCCTACATCATTTTGAAATGGGCGACGTATATATAGCAGGCGGAAACATCGCTTTAGAAAACAAGCTCGTAATGCGAGTTTTCCGTGTGATGAATATTCCGGTGATACGAGAATTCCTCGTACGAAATGCCCTGTGACGAGTCGGCATTCCTGACCAGTTTACCTGTGACGAGTTGGCCTATGACGAGTGGACTTGTGACGAGTGGGCCTAGACCCGAAAGACACATGGTAGCACAACTGTGTTCTGCTTCAAATTCCCTACCTCAGGTTCTAGAAAGCGTACCGCAAGGAAGCATTTTGGGGCCCTTGCTCTTTAACGTGTATATCAACGATATCACAAAAAGAGATACAACTGCAAAATTTATTATGCACGCAGACGACAGCACTACACTTATTTCCGGTACTGACGTCAACCATTTGATTGCAAAATGTAACGATGTGCTTCGGAAGCTATCCGTTTGGTCGCAGTCGAATCAAATTAGCATTAATTCCAATAAGACCAAAGTAGTTATCTTCAGGTCTAAAAATGAAGCACTTAACTTGCAAAGTAACATAATTTATGAAGATATAGTTATTGACATAGTACACGAACACAAGATTCTAGGTGTTACATTTTCTGCACACCTAGGTTTGGACACACACATAGTTAACCTTTGTAATAAACTGTCCTCAGTCACCAGAGTATTATCGCGATGCCGGGATTTCCTTCCTGCACAGGTCAAACTGCAAATTTACAAGGCATTATTTGCATCGCATGTTAACTATTGTAGTCTTGTGTGGGCTACGACAAATAAAACAAATGAAATAAAAATTCTGAGGTTGCAAAAGAGAATGATTCCAAATATCGCCACAATTCCGTATTTGGTATCAACACAAAATGATTTCCCAAAATACAATATTATCAAACTAAACCACTTGTACAGGTTTCGTATTTTAAGTGCATTTGTTTCTGCATCAAACGCACTAAAAAGCGTTTTAATATCACTCTCATCCCTAACAGCAAGGGATGCCGATTCACGCACGCGCAGCACAGAACAATGGGTAGTGCCGAGATTCCGCACTAATTTTAAATATCAGGCTCTGCACTTCAACATTCCCACCATTCCACCATTCTAAATGAACATAGTCTTACACATTGCTTTTCCCGCAAACAGTTGCGGCAATACTTCGTAAACTTGTAGTTTCCATCACTGTTACAATCATTGCTGGTGTTTTGTATTTATGTGCTATTGCTGTTGTTTCATGTCTTCCTGTGTACAGAACTGTCTTTTTGTGTTAATTTGTACGAGTTGCGAATTTTGAAACCATAATTCTTGTATAACTTTTCGAATTCAGCTTGTTGTGAACTACGTACGAAGGATCTACTCTTTCAATTGCTTTCGTTATGAGCGATTTTTTTTTTTTCCTTTCTTGAAGCCTGCCAAGTGAGGGTTTCCGGGCCACTGTCAAGCTGTCTTTAGCAGCTTTTAGCCCGGACGATCTTCCAGTTTCTTGTGGAGAAATAAATATTATCTTATCTTATGTACTCCCAAATACTGAAAGACGTTACCTGTTCCGAACTATACATTTTAAGAGAAATGAAAACCGTATCGGCGCCTGGTCCGGACGGTTTGCTAACGGAATTCTACAGCGCTGCTAGGCAGAATTAGGCTCTTCCTTAGTGCAACTTATAAATTCAATCCTAGCAGATCAGCGGCTTCCAAACTCATTTATAGAGGCCCTCTAATCTTACTTTTGAAAGAAGGAAAACACCCCTCTTTCCCGAGTTCACAGACCAATAACCGTTTTGAATGCGGGCTATGGGATTTTAACTTCCCTTTTAGTGTCCAGAACTAAAGCTCTTTGGCCGGACCTCCAACAGGTTGGCTCGGTCCCATACAGAAATAACTTTCGGCACTTAGCCCAACTCGAGACATACTAGCCGATACGCACCAAACTGGTATTGCCGGCCTGTGTGTCTCTTTAGACCAAAAACAGGCATTTGATAGGGTCAATAATTCATACCTGCTTGCCATATTTCAGGTATTTGGGTTCCCCTCTGAATTTGTTCAGCTTCTCCGAGAATTGTATAATTCATCCAGTGACCTGGACATTAATGGTGTGGTACAGGGTGAAATTGCAATTCATAGAGGCGTCAGACAAGGATGCCCCTTGTCGCCGCTTGTTTTTGTCTTATGTCTAGACTCCTTAATCAGAAAACTCGTTGATAACCCCAAAATTAGGGGTCTCCCCTTGCCCGGACAAGGCTTGGTTAAAGTGTCTGCGTACGCAGATGACGCCACTGTTTTTATACGGGACACTGATAGCCTCACGGCTGTTTTAGGGGACTTGGAGTCCTATGCTCGACTTTCAGGTGCCGAGTTAAATGTCACAAAAAGTGCTGTCCTCCCTCTGGGAAACGCTACACTCGCCCCAATTCATAACTTAAAAATAGTTCAGACGAGGAGATTCTAGGCGTCAAATTTACCGAAGAAAGTGTTTCTCCAGACATGTGGCCCGAGTTAGTTGATGATATTCAAAAGAATGTTGCCCGGGCTAGGTCTTTCAACTTCTCTTTTTAGATGCGACTGCATCTCATTCACTCGCCTTGTCCCTGCATCCGGCGTCGTCGGCGTCCGCCCCTCCCCCATTCTCCTCGCCGCGCGAGCTGCGCTCTCCGCCGCTCGCTCCCTCCCCTCTCCGATAGCGAACACTCTCTCGCGAGGGGCATTGGATTGGATTGGCTTGGATCAAAGTGAATTGTGTTGCGTCATAGCCGCGGCAGACGCACTGGCGCCGGCGCGTCCCCTCACCGTTATGCGCTCTATAAAACGCGGTGCTTGCGCCGCTCCGCTCCATCGTTCCAGCGCCGTTCCTCCGCTGTCCAACGCTGCAACGTGAACCCCCTATGCGTCGCATCTACACAGGGGTTCCCGCGAGGGGAGGTGGGAGTTTTTATTCGGAGAAATCTTATCTGATTAAATGCGGTTTTCTCGCTAAATTATTTTTTGTCTCCAGGATTATGCTGCCTTCCAATCCTGTTACGCACAAAGTGTCCCGCGACATTTTTTTTCTTTTGGGATGGAAGCACGAAGCGTTTAGCGAGAGATGCCCTGCGCCTCCTACGCCGCTCTGGGGGTTATGGTCTCCTTTGCATCGGCCTCATGAGCCAGTTGTTGGCCCTTAGAGTCGTCTCTTCACTTCTCAGTGACGTATAGAAGCTCCGTGCAGACCTTTGATCGTCTACTTTCTCGGCCCTTCTATACGGGTTCTTTGTCCAACTATGGCCAGCAATCTACACCCCAGCGCAGCTATCCCGTCGAGACTCTTCAAGGTCATCCTTACTTTAGCTAAGGAAATTCGTGAACTGGATGCTGATCTCGATTTTGTGAATGAACAACCTGTGAGGCTGTGTGAAAAACAGTTACTGCGAGGTCGGGCGGGCGTGCGGATCCACCAGATTTCCCCTGGTTACGGCTGACTTCATGTAGGCTGCCAGAAGACGCCAAAAACATCCAGTGGCAAAAATCGTAGCGAATTCTTCCCACAAAAGACAGAATATTCCGCTGGGGAGTAACACAGCACTCTTCCTGTCCCAACTGCGGTCAACCAGAATCCACGGCACACACTTTCTCAAGCTGCACTGTGGCGCGTTGCTTTTGACGCATCATACACCGTGCCGCTCCAAGTTTGGGGCTTGCACGGTATCAGTGCCCTGGTACTCCCCTAGGCAAACTATTCGTAGTACTTGGCGATTATATACTATGGCGTAATCACTGCAGGGCCGTTGCACAGAATCGCAGGCTACGTATGCAGTGGCCCTTGCTTTCCTTTTTCAGACAACACATCGTGACCTTTCTGGAAGGCGAGCTAGCCCTGTCGGGCGAGGAAGAGTTTCTGCGACATTGGTCTACCCGGTTTATTTAGGTTTCGAACAAAAGGGTCATTATTCATGCCAATTTTCCAGACCTGTGTCCTTAGGGATTTTTGTTGTAACAATTGATTTTGGTGTTAGAATTGTGTTAGTGCGCTACAGTACTCGTTGTGACATAACAACAACCCTGTTTTGTATATTGCTGCATTCTTGAAGCGAATGTTTTTGTATCCTTGTTTCCCCCACATGTTAATCTTTTGGTTGCAAGCAACTGTAAATTGTTTGTATGTTAATCTTTTCTCTACAATCAACTTGAAGCGGTTTATGTGTTTCTTTAAGTGTCTGTCACTGGCAGCCTTCGGGCTATATTAGTTTTGTAGCAACAGGCGCTGCACTTGTTTAATTGTTTCTGGTTGTTACGTTGTATCATTGATACGAGAATTTTTTATATAATAAACATATCCTTTCAAGAGATTTTAGTCCCTAACTGCACAGTACAGCTAATGGAGCTTTATTTAGGTAAAAAGCTCAGAAATATTGAATTACGTCACCCATGTGTCAGCGTTCATCATGTACGTGCTGAGTTATCCCTAGTTAAAGGAAGTAAGAAGGTAAGGGGAACGCTTGTTTAATTTAGGACCAAGCACTGACACAAAAAACAAGGAGCTAGGTGGCTGGATATTCATTTCGCTCGAGAGGTGGCGAAGTGGGAAATTTATTTGCTGCCAAATCCACACTCGGCTGCGTGCAAGGATCGCAGACTGCAATTTTGGGCACAGAGCATTGCTTTGGGCGAAAGTCTTCATTCCAAGTCCCAGGCGTTGTCTTGTCTTCCCGGACGACTTTCCCCTGCGCTGGACGGGAGCATCACTCCTGCTGGAACATTTCTCGAAGCTGGGCCGGTGTCTTGCCGGTCATCATTTTGGCCAGGGTCTTACAGCCGGCGTACTTCAAGCTCTTGATGTCCAAGTAGTGAGACGCAGAAATGAGCTCGAACAGCATACCCTGGTCCACCTCCAGAAACTCTTGATCCCACGGGTCGACATACGTGTCGTGCGTTTTCGGCTTCATCGGCGTCCAAATCCCTGCCGGTGGCTCTTCTACTATCGTCGGATCATTCTTGTGGTGGGTGGACCAAATGATGATCTTCTCCAGCACTTCTGCGTCTACGTTTGGCAGCGGCACGACGACATCATCGTCGACGCCCAGGGCGTCCAGCATTCCCTTAAGGGACAGCGATACCATCGCCACGTCGACGTCGACCTTGAATACTTTTCCATCGGAACTTTGAAGTTTTATCTTCGGGCCGTTTTCTGCGAGTAGACAAAAAGGGGACACAAGACGTTTACTTTCAGGAGAATGTTAACAGTCGCAGTCTGCTACTTTTTTCCGTACCAGGAGAAGTTTGCGGTGATAATAAAAACAATCATTACTGTTTCATATGGGATAAAGAGTATGTAGTAACAGGAATATAAATTGGTTCTTTTTTCGTTTTGCTAGCCTAGCAGTATGCAATACGCCCTGCTAGACTAATCTTGCGGAACAGAATTTATTTCTCATAGATAATTGAGTACACCCGCATAAGGAGGAATTGTTCTACCCGAAGCAAGCTACGACTTGCAGCCTTGGCGTCTATCAATGGTCGGTTGCAAACACTGTGACGACGCGAAATCGAAATAAACTCCTATTCAACGACAGAATTCTATAACTGCATCGCGACATTATTTTCTTTTGTGTATGCTTACTCGATAATTTGAATAGAATAATATTCGCACGGGCCACTCAAATGCCTTGGCATGCAAGATATAAGTGCCCCATTTATCACCCCGACTTTTTCCTGCGATAAAAATTGCTGATTAAAAAATGTCCGCTAATCTTTGCAACGGTAACTTGGGTGGTCATGCTCATACCAACCAACAGAAAAAGAGAAGAAAAAGGTAAATTTTGATAAAAATATTAAGAGGGCGGCTCCTGCAATGACAGTGCTTCCGTATACACCGCCATCGTACTTGAATACACATCTAAATTATCGCAGCTAAGGGAGGAAGGAACAAAGCCCCAGTGCTACTTCGGGAAAGCGGCAGACCCAATCATCTTCTTGAGAAGATCTTACAACCTTACTTTACTTAAATTAAACAAATTATAGTCACTGAAAAGAAAGTGACGCGCCATAATATCGCCCTGGGAGAATGGGTGGGAGAAACTGGCATCGGGGCTTTTGGCACGCGGGGATTATGGCGAGGGGGTACTGCTCGCGGGCCATATGAGACATGGGGCTAACCTCGCGGGGCTTTTGCGACGGGTATTCTGCGCGCGGGGCAATAACGCCAGCTTCGCTCGACTTCCCTTTTGCCAGCGTGGAAGCGCTGTGATTGTTATTTAAAACTTTTGAATTCAACAAACCACTATGCCAGCAATAACAATAAACTATAACTATCGAACTTTGGTTCGTCTGAACAGTTAAAAGCATGTTAGGCAAGACAAAGCGAATTTTTGAAACGGCGAGGAAGAGTAACCAAAAGTCAGCATGGAAATGTTACCATATTGGAGAACATTTGCAGGGTGTAGGAAAAAATGGTCCCGGAAAAAAGGGTCCCAAAGCCAAGGTAGGAAATAATAGTCCCGAAGCCAAGGTAGGGAGAGAGAGAGAGAGAGAGAGAGAGAGAGAGAGAGAGAGAGAGAGAGAGAGAGAGAGATCTATTGTACTACTGAGCAGGATCATGCTGTTCTTAGTGGGCGTATCACGATTGCCCCGCGCGCCGAATGCCCGTCGCGAAAACCCCGCGACTTTAGCCCCGTGTCTCATTTTCCCCGCGCCATAATCCCCGCGTGCCATTTGCCCCGAACCATTCTCCTGGGGCGATATTATGGCGCGTCATTTTCTTTTCAGTGACTATATATATATTTTTTTAATTAGAGTAAAGTAAGGTTGGACGATCTTCTCAAGAAGAAGATTGGGTCTGCCACTTTCCCGAAGTAGCATTGGGGCGTTATTCCTTCTTTAGCTGCCATAATTTAGATGAGGGTTCAAAGTACGATGGGGGTAAACGCTATCCCCCCCCCCCCCCCCCCCCCCCCTTTCCGCTCGGGTCTAGGACATTTCGGTGCACGGACAGTTCGGTGTACGGACATTTGGGCGCGTGCACGTTTCGGTGCGCAAGGTTTCCGGGAAACGAATTATCTTGTGTTTACTTGTTTTAAACAGCCATTCTACATTTTCGCGTAACTTGGGTTATGGAGCCCAATAATCTACTGCAGTGCTTGCACATTTACATTGATGCCACTTTTATTGGCGCCAGTTATTTGAATAGATTGAGCATTTCAATATTTCTGTTTATACCTTGTTCGGAAAACATTTATTACGCAGCCAACTAATTAAATCCTTTCGCAGGCCCTTTTATTTACTACAGCACTTTATAATGTAGATTCGCTTTTTTTGCCGCATGCACATCAGCTGAGGAAATCAGCCGATGTTTACGATGTATTTTGCAGGTAATTTTCTCTAAATAAAAGGCACACTCCCACTATCGCAAGACAGCACCTTTACAAACATTCTGTTGCTCCCAAAATGCAGAAAATAGGAAGTGTTTCATGCCGGCAGCGCTGTTACGCTAAAATAAACTTGCAAATGCTGTTGTCGGCAGCTTTTTCTTACTGAGTCTAGAATATCGTCGAGAAAAAGAATGGGCCTTTTTGAAGACAGCTGCAGCTTCTATCTCTCTTAAATCTTGCTAAAGCGTGTATGGACGGTTGCAGGCCTCGCAGTTTGTGCGGTTTTAATCCAATTACTTGCATTAAAAATTTTAATTCATGTTCAGCCCTACCATCCATCCATCCATCAAACTATCCGTCCGTCCGTCTGTCTACCCAATTTTCATTGTTAGATTTTAGCCTCCAAAGGCGTTAATTTCGGCCCCTTATAGGAATAATAAAGCATTCCATGTTTCTCAACCCTTTAGCTAAAAGGCAAAGGAACAAAATAAAACCCCAAAAAAGTTCACACCCGACCAATTTGAAGAGAAACACGTTGACTGGGCCATGGGACCATTTTTTCCTAAGTGGTCACTAGGACCATTTTTTCCGGGACTATTTTCTCCGCGACCATTTTTTCCGTTTCCGCATTTGCACACTCGCTGCCACTTTTCTGGTGCTCAGAATTTCTAAATAGTATCATTGAAGAAGCAGCAAATGGAATTATTGTGTGAAAAATCAGTTTCGCGTTACTTAAAAGGACCCTGCAACACTTCTTTCAACTTTTTTTTTTTAATTTTCAATGCTTGCAGAACGTAGCCACCCAATACACCTAGTACTTAGATTAGGGGGTCGCAAAGTACCTCAGCCAAAAATTACTGCTCTAGACCCATCAGATACCTTTGAAAGTCGCTCAGAAGATTTTTCTGTTTTTCCCGGTCTTGACGTTCTTCGACGGCCCGAATTACGTCACTGATGCCATGCAGCGGCTGTTGGCCGGTTTTCCTTCAGTTGCAGCAACGAACGCTTTTCGATAGCAACTTCAACAATAAAGCCACAAGAACAAAGCACAAAAGGAAGGCGTATCTGGTGCCACGAGCAAATCACGCAGTGTCGCTCCGTGCTGGCGATAACTGTAGCTTTCGCAGTGCTTCCATACTCGAAGGAAAGAGTGAAAGCGTTTATAGAAAGTGTTTCAGGGTCCCTTTAAAGTTTAAGCCATGTTTGACAGGGTGACACAAAAAAAAAACCGATACATAAAAGTTCAAAAAGGTCTTTTATTAATCAGTTTTTTCATGTCACCCTACCAAACAAGGCGCTAAAAACCCGAAACTGATTTCGCGAACCATAATTCCATTTTCTGCGTCTTCAATGACACTATTTAGAAATTCTGAGCACAAGAAAGGTGGCAGCGACTGTGCAAACGTGTCCGATGCCAAAAAAGAGCCCATTTACCTTCTGCAGGAATCCCCTCCATGCTGTCGGAAGCTTCAGCCACTGAAGCTAGTCCTTGAGCTACAACGCCTTGCGCAGCGGAGTCGTCCTCCTCAGGGCCGGGGTTCCCCTTGCTGTCATTCATTCCGGCCATTATGTGCGCACCTCTTTCAACGGCGCCCGCGGTGACTGCGAATCTTGCCTGTCGTCTTCAACGTCTGCTGCGAATGTGACGTCCCGAAAGCTTCGAATATCTGACACCACGTCGCGTTCCGAGGTGGAGACTTTTTTCCTTCTTCCTTCTCCACCTACTCGGGAGGCCCGAAGCCGCTCCTACCAACGCACCCCAAGGGTTCCCCTTTTTTACGGTGAAGCATGACGAATTATTCAAAGAAGCAAATAGGAGGGTCGGGACGAGCACAAAAGGCCCTACTAACTTTGGGTCTCCACCCTTCCTACACATACAAAAAAAAAAACACGGATGGGCACTCGCGGGCCGCGCACGAGTGGGTGTCTTGGGTCCCATGAATGCGTCTTCTGGGAACCGGCCCACTCGTCGCAGCCAACTCGTCCTAGGAAAACTGGTCAAACAGGGCATCTTGTTCTAGGTTTACCCCTACTAGGAAAAATGGTAGGAGAGACCTGCTCGTTCTTGGAAATGTCATCTCGCGTTTCCATTTTTGGCGGATGTCGAGGAGAAGCGTGGAGGGAGTTAGTGGCTTCTACCAAAGTCCTTCAGAGTCCATGCTGAAGGACTCAGCTTCTACCCTGATAATTACTCCCAGGTTTACCTCGCCTGTGTTCGTGGGGTCCTCTCCATTTGTTTGTTTACAGGTGGTGGTTGAAATGGTTTTCCCATTTTAACGCACGTTCCTTGGTCCTTTTCGTATTTACCTTCTTGTCGCAAAAAAAAAATGCTGACAGTTTTTTACGAGGTAGGGGGCCACCTTTTTTGTCCTGTCTTGAGTTTCGCTGTGTTTTGTTATTGTAGTTTTTTTGACCCAGCGATCACATATTCTTACTTTACTTTATTCTCTACGGTTCCTTTTTGAAGGATATCGCGGAAGGGGCGAAACAGGATGCACTTGACTGGCTTCAACCTGACAGTTTGACCCGCGTTGACCTCTCGTGGTTCCTGTGTTGGCCTCTTGTTTGTTTGCATAAATTTCGATTTCTTTTACTTATTTTTCGTCTGCTTCTAAAAAGAATTATTCGTCACACTTTTGCGTGTGTGGGGGGGAGGAGTTGCGGAGGGGTGTCAACTTTTAGTCCAGCCTTTACTTTCGCTCCTGTATTTAGGTCTCAATAAATAAAGTAGTTATGGAACAGTTAACCAGCTTGACAATCATTGTTGGTCAGAACCCATGAAAACAAAAGATCAAAATATTAAAAACCGGAAATGCAAAACCAAATCGCAAAGGTACACTCGATACAGCGCGGCCACCCAATTACCGAAAAATAAAAATGTGCATTGAGAAAAACAGAACGGGCCAACGAAACTAAAATAAATGACTTACGTTATTAGCTGCACGAAGAAGAAAAAAAAGCAATAAGACACTCTTTCTTGTCTGGTGTGATCCTCGAAGGCAACGAAGGCAACATTAAAGTTGGTGAATTGAAGGAGGGGTGGGGAAGAATGTTTGCGCATAAGAGAATTATACGAGTTTCTCTAGCTTTTCATTGAACACGATAGATAAAAAACATAAATTGTGACGAGTTGGCCAAGTGTGCAGGGGATACGGCCCGTTCGTCACATGGCGTTTCGTCATAGGCCGGTTCGTAATAGGCTGTTTGGTCACATGGGATCATTTGTCATAGGCCAGTTTGTCACTTAGAAAAGTTCGTCACAGGTGCACAAAATGAATGTCCACGTGTTTTTTTCTTCGACTCGAAAGAGAGAATCGAGGCACAGGTTTAGTTAGTTTTTTTTTTGTACTTTGGGCCGTACATCTAGCAAAGCTCAACAAAAAATGCAAGCCAGAGTGGGCAAGTAGGGCGACGTGTTCGGACAAAATTACAGATACGAGTTCAACAACCCAAGACAGAAAAGTGAGACAGGGACGTAGCCCAACAAAGTTTTTGGAAGACGGGCCGGGCGTCTGGTTCTAAGTGGTCCCGTAATAGGGAAAGTGGTAGCACCGACCTTTTTGTTCTTGGAAATTTCGGGCCTAGGCCCACTCGTCACAACTCCACTCGTCATAGGCCAACTCGTCACAGGTAAACTGGTCAGGAATGCCAACTCGTCACAGGGCATTTCGTACGAGGAATTCTCGTATCACCGGAATATTCGTCACACGGAAAATTCGCATTACGAGCTTGTTTTCTAAAGCGATGTTTCCGCCTGCTATATATACGTCGCCCATTTCAAAATGATGTAGGCGAGCGAGTGTTCTTTCAAAGTTTTTAACGCAGGAAGTTAGGTAAATATGCCGCCATACCGAGGTATATTAAAATGATAATAGCCTGCAAATTTTTATTACATGGCACGCAAAAAAAGTAAACAAATTGTTATAAATGACGCAGTGAACAGGTTGTACATGAAATAAAAAATGTTTATTGCACTCTCTTTGTACTGTTGTACTATTTGTACTATTGCACTGTTGTCTCGTTGTGTAGGTGTCTTCAACGCTGGGTTGCGACGTTGTTCACTTCATCAGTACCGGAAGCGGATACTGCGGGCAATATTCCGAAGCGTATTAACTGTGGCTCAGCCGTCGTGATCAGCCAGAATTCTTGCGATGCGATCGTTGACATCTTGGTGTTTGCGAGCGAGCCGTGGAGGGTGCCGTCCGACGATGACTACTACCACCACCGTGAAAAGTGACAACGGAACAGGTTAACAAAAGGCCCTACAATATTTTTTTGGCTTGGGCTGGCCCGAATATGTATTCAGTGCAGTGAAATAAAGATTATTATTATTATTTAAAAAACAATTGCCCACCGCGGTGGTGCAGCTGGATATGACGCTGTGCTGTTGAGCCCAAGGAAGCGCGTTCGGTTCCCGGCCGCGGCGGACGCTTTCTGATAGAGGCGAAAAGCGAAAACGTCCGTGTGTTCGAGATTTCGACGCACGCATATTAAACATCCCCATGTGATCAAAATGATTTCAAAGCCCTCCACTACGGCGCGCCTCGTCAGTTGTATAGCATCGGCGCGTTAAAACCCCACAATCAATCAAATCAACAACTAAGCAATTTCAAACCTAATGCAATGCCTGGTGGTGTGCCCTTCAGTGTTTACATAGAAAGAAATCCTCCAGCTTAGCTATGGTTCAAGCCTTGCGCGAGTTGGTTCAAGCTTCGCCAATTTTTTTTTTGTTTCGCTGACTGAAATGGGGGTGCGGGTTGTATGCAAGGGCAGGTTATACGCGCGAAAATACGGACGTACACCAACTAAACACCGCTGACGATCAGCACTTGAGGAAGTGCAAATCACCCTGACCTTTCTCCCCCCCCCCCCCTCCCCAGCAAAAGAAAAAAAAAACAGCTCGTTATGCACACCTGCTGCTCACACAGACCTCCGCACGACGCCCTCCTAAACAGCCGTAACGACTTTACTATTGTAGAAACCAGCCTCAGACCGGCTTTAAACGCCAATTTCCGGTAAGAGCTTCTAGGCTTTTGTTCATACGGCCGCGGTGTAACGAAATCTATGTGACGAGAAGGCACCTCGCACAAGAGTTCCTATTTCGAGATGGCACAGTACGAAAAGGCCGGTGTGACGAGTTGGCCTACGACGAGTTTTCCGGTGACGAGTGGGCTTGTGATGAGTGGGCTCGTTCCCGGAAATTTCACATGGGCCATTTCGTGTCACTTATTAGTGGGTTAATACAAGTGGTGCAACTAATTATTTGATGAACCTTTCTCCAGTAGCCATCTGCACATGCGCGGGGCGCCGGTCCGCCGTTCCCTGCAGTGGGAACCGGCCCACTCGTCGAAGCCAACTCGTCCTAGGAAAACTGGTCATAGGGAAACTGGTCAAAGAGGGCATCTCGTTCTAGGTGATCCCGTACTAGGAAAAGTGGTAGCACTGACCTTCTCGTGCTAGGAAAAGTCGTTTCGTGGTTTCATTTTTGGCCGATGTCCAGGAAATGGGGAGAGGAAGTTAGTGACTTCTAATCTTATAATTACTTCAAGGTTGACCTCTTCAGAGTTTGGAGGGATCCTCTGCTTTTGTTAGTTGGCAGGTGGTGGTTGAAATGGTTTTTCTATTTTAACACATGTTCCTCTGTCCCCTTCTTATTTCCCTTCTTGTAGCCAAAAAAAATTCACACTTTTTACTGGGTAAGGGCTTTCTTTTCCGGTTTTTTTTTTCTTCTGCTTCCAAAAAATATTCGTCACACTTTTTCTGTGGAGGGGGGGGGTCGACTTTTTCTTTCTTTTCTTTTTTTCTGTTTGCGTTATCTTTTGAAGCTTTTTGCCTGCTTGTGTATATATCTATAAATAGGGCAAAATGTTGCCCTCTTGTTTGTTTGCAGGTGGTGCTTGAAATTGGCTTTTCGGTTTCAGCACAACTTCCGGTTTTTGCTTCTGCTTTGCTTCTCCATCTAAAGAATATTCGTCACACTCTTTTGTGTGAGTGTGTGTGTGTGTGTGGGGGGGGGGGGGTCAACTGAAGACTAACAAAATGAAGACTAACAAAACGAAAGGTACCGTACCCAGCTTGACAGCCATCGTTTGTCAACAGGAATTAAAACAAAAGATCAAAACACTAAAAAGCGAAAACACAGAACGAAATCGCAAATACCAATACAGCGCCGTCACTTAATTACCAAAAATAAAAAAAAAACGTATTAGAAAAAAAACAGAACGGGCAAACTAAATCTAATATAAAAGACTCACGTAATTAGCTGCACGCAGAAAAAAAAAAGATACGCTGTCTGGCTGGCGCGTTCCTCGAAGGCGACAAAGGAAACATTAAGGGTGGTAATAGAAGGAGTGTAAGAATGTTTACGCCTAAGATTAGAATTATACAAGCTTCTGTACTCTTTCATTTGAACATGATAGACGAAAAACGTTAATTGTGACGAGTTGGCCGAGTGTCCAGTTGCCCTAGGTTACGAGTTTCCCTAGTGCGAGATGGCCTATGACGACTTGCCCTATGCGACGAGTTCACCTATGACGAGTTGGCTGCGACGAGTTCACTTTTGACGAGTTCTCCTAGACCCCCCTGCAGTAGCTCTCGGGCAAAATAAACAAAAGGGCGCCCCCTCAGATAGCTGTTGGGGAGCGGATATGCCTCCTATAGGGCTGCACGTTTTTATATCCTTTTCGGACAGGTTGAGTTCTTATGTGCACACAAAAAAGCCTTTCCAAGGAAAGGGGCAAAAATTACCACGCTGTGAGCTCTTGTCTACCAGTGAGGGAGCAACGAAAATGAAAAAAAAAAAAAGTGAAGAAAAAGGAGTGGTACGGCCACTGCAAATTAGTCACGTGAGCGTACACCTGCTACCGTGACATTCATGTGAAAGGCAAGGGGGACGGGTGTGAGCGGTATGGACTGCAGGACCAGGATAATTCGTGCACGGGTTCCCCGAAAGCCAAACATTTTTTGGGGCGTGCCTTACTGCCAAATTAGGATCGCCGTGGCGGCCGCTAAGAGGACCGGTACTGCGAAAAGGTGTGCAAAGTAGTTACAGTCATGCTTCATCACCACTTACGTCTAAAAAAAGCCCCGAATTTTGTTTTTGCGTTCCTCTGACGAACTTTCCTAAGTGAAAAACTGGCCTATGACGAATGATCCTATGTGACTAAACGTCTTATTACGAACCGGCCTATGACGAAACGCCATGTGACAAACGGGCCTACACCCGTGCATATGAGTGCAAGACAAGTGCATGGCTTTGTCTCACTCCCAGAGAAGGATGTGCAGAAATGGACCAAGAGTGCGAGTCTAGTTCCACTGCTTATGCAGTATTTCTTGCAATGAACTGATTCAGGTGCAGACTGAATCAAACGTACGAAGCGTGCTTCAGTTTTCTGGGCAATTCTAAGGGGTGTTTGCACAAATTCAGGAACAAAGCTAACAGTCTGTGGGAGAAAATATATGCACAAATGAGCAAAGCACGATTGAGAGTTCTGGTCGCGAATGACAGTAACTGATAAGATTAGTAGGAAAGACTAGCCATGCAGGAAAGAAACAATATCAAGGACAGACTCACAACAACGTTTTTATTAATATATGCACAGATCTTTAGCGGTATCCTAATTGTCATGGTCAAATATTTTTCCGATGATAGACATGTAGACAGAAAACTAATACATAAAACCTATCATGATATTCCTTGCTTTACAGTTCAAATTTCACACAAAGCAGAACATGCATTCATTCAGTTTTTTTTTCTGCCTGCATTCACATATCCTATATTTGCGGCAGTACACGAAAAACGTTGGCACAATTTATGTGATTTTCTCCTCCTACCAGGCGCAGTCAAAAAAAGCTACTAGCTGTTTTAGGTAGCGGGTAGTACCTTGAACCTAGAGCTACATCATCAGGGAAAAATATTCCGCGGGCACGCAAACGTTGCGGGCACACATCGTCGTCTGCCAGCCCTGATACGTCCTCGAAAGCAAACTGTGCCCGTGCTGAAGATCACAACAAGCGGGGGTCGAAACTGACGCAATTTTGAGCAGGACACCACCGACCAAAACACCGTACAATGAAAATTTTCGAGAAAAGATCGACACGTTCACCTGAACGTTCACCAACACTACAGCAGATCTGAACTTAAAAAAAAAAAAATCTCATTCAACGTCGCATCCTGTTTTCTGCAATGTGACGTCATTTTAACGGGCCAATCAGAGTGCTGCTCCTTCTGGCCCGATATGATATGGAACGGTCTAAAGGAATTGTCGTGGAGAAAAAATGGTCCTTTTTGAAAACAGCTGATAAAGTTCGCACGGGTTGTGCTTACAAATACCACTCATTCCCGTATTAGGGCTTTATGTTTGCACACATATTTTCATCTCATTTTAATTCTTTGTTCCAGCCTCCACCTATCCCCTCCCCACTTTCGTCTTTAGGTTTCAATATCCCCGGATTCCTTGTTCCTTTTTCACTCATAACATTTTCGGTTTCCCCTGCTAACCTTACAGGCTTCCGAAACATCACTGCTTGATGCAAGAAAAAGCTACTCGTTCACCATGAGCTCACACAACCTCTCTAATGCGCAACAAAAAGCCACCCGAACTTGAAGCCGCTAATGACAAAATGACCAGTATCTTGGCGCCTGTCGCCCACATCGAGGAACAAGCTTGCTGGCTACACCTTTTCTCGCGCGCGGTCCGACCGACTGCGCCTCCTCTCCAAGAATCGCTCTTTCTTAGCCTTCGGTCGCCCCATCGGCAATTATCTCTTCAAGTTGCGCATATCATGGACACCCCAGATAAACCTCGCTTTCTTCTATTATAAATTGTTTTTATTGTACTGTGCCGCAATGAAGGCAGATGCTTCCTGCGTTCGTTTTTAGTTTTATGTATACTGCGTAATTTTTTTTATGTATTGCATCGCTGTATGTACATGTTTATTACTGGTATATTACTGTTGTGTACTGTCTTACATTGATGTGTGTGCATATTTTATTACTGCTATGTTACTGTCGTGTTCCGGATTGCGAAGCACAATTTTCTCTTGATTCTAATCAAATATATTTTAGCGGTAGTTTTTTTTTTTTTTTTTAAATTGCGATAGTGTGCCCTTTGGCATAAAGTCCTAGAGGTACAGGTTGGCACCCGTTTCCCGGAGGAAGTTAATGTTGCTGTACTTTGTATGTACCCACTCCTGCTTGGGCCCGAATAGGGCCTGCAGTATTTGTAAATAAATAATAAATAAATAAAATAAGAAGAAAATATTGAATAGGCTGGTTTGATGAGAGCTAAGACAGTCGTCTTCATGCGAAAAACAAGTGACTCCCCCGTCTCCCTACCAAGGGGACTGGAAGATGATTAGGAGAAAGGCCGCAAAATAGCAAAAAATATAGCATAATGAAATTAATTAGAAATGTGCTTGGAATTGCGATTTCATGATACCTTATTCTTGAATGTATTGACCGGGCTCACTCTAAGCGTATGTGTAAGGAGCAGAACTACCCTTAAAAAGTTTGTTTTGCTTCTACAAAAATAAGAGAAATATTCTAAATAACAAGTTACTAATTCGTGATTTAACTTATTTCTCAGTTCCTTAATAATGAAACTTGGAAGGCGGAAGTTTTATCCCACTAGACAAACATGAGGCTGTTCGTTTCACGGAACCACTGTGATGCTAATGTATTGTTTCAGGAGCAGCGGCTTCGTGTTGCTTGCATTAAAACTGCGACTGGCAATTACTCATAATACCGATTGGGATAAAAATTCCGGCAATTATGTAGCCGCTTGATTCGTCAAGCGTCATTCATTCGTTTCAGGGTAATTACGGTAAGCAAAGAAACTGGGCGGGGCTTAGTGACATAGCAATCCTATCACACCGTGATTTTTTCCCGAGATACAGAACTATACAGAAACTTCGCGGGAATGTTGGCTTCGTAGCAAAGCATATTCTGCTGAACGATCCCGCTTACGGGCCGTGACAAGAGGAAATGAAGTCGAGTGAGCCATATACTGCTTCCCGCAAAATAAAGATCACTGCGACCTATTTCTCACATAAAACATAATAATTGCCTTCTTAAATTGGCTCATCAATCAATCAGTTATTTAAAATATTTGATTAATAAAATAATTGATTGATTGATTGATTGATTGATTGATTGATTGATTGATTGATTGATTGATTGATTGATTGATTGATTGATTGATTGATTGATTTGAGTTATTCATTCATTAATCATAGCGTTGGTATTCGGGCATGAGGAAAATTGCCCTTGATTAATAAAATGCCGTCGGGGTCGAAGCCCCTTCGGGGCTCGGGCTGTCGGCGTCCCGTGTCATCGTAGTCGTCGTATCTCGTATCATGTAGTCACGGCACTAAAACATCGGGACATTCGTTTTCCAATTCCTCGCGCTAGAACGCAAGGGATACTAAACGAACGCACCGATACACTCGTTATCCAACGCTTCGCGCTAGAATGTTTCATCTCCGTCGTCAAAAACTCGTACTGAAAAAAACACACCGGGACACTCGTTTTCCAACGCCTCGCGCTAGGCCGCGTCGTGCTTCAAAGACACGAGACTTACAGCAAAGCTGTATATCCTACCCTCAAACGGCTTCATCTCCGTGGGCAAAAACGCCAAACCGCCGAGAATACACTTTACACCCTTTGCCCCTCCGCAGGTTTCACGATGGTGGTGGTGGCCCGGGATTAGTTTGCTAATCATGTGTAGGTCTAACCTTCGACTCCCCGTCCTTTAAGTGTATGTGTACAGAACATACCTTTCAGAAACGGCCTGTACAAAAGGTTTTGTACCGAAAAGAATGTTCGATGAAACGGCCGCCGGGAGTTCGATGAAACGGCGTTTGTGAATTGACGGGAACAATCTCGCAATCCGCCCACCTGCTCTAGGTTCACTTACTCTGGGCTCGCCCTAGGAATTTGAAAACTTTATGGGGGTGAGGAACCAACAATTTATGCTCTGCAGGGCTGAAATTTTACCAGTGAGTCCTTTTTGAAAATGTTTATGTGCAGCACTAGCATAAGCGCTGGTATTGCGAAACAAATAAGAAATCAAGGGCCCCGGTTTGAAAACTTTAGGTGCCCGAGGAACCCGTAATTAATGTTTTACATTGCTGTAATTTTCCCCGTGAGTGCGCTTTAATTTTAGGTATTTCATGAAGGCCTTTTGAAAAACCTGCATCCGTTCGAGAGCTACGATTTTTTTTTTTTGCTCCCTCACATTCAGTTACGCTCGCCGTCTAGGGCTGCCGCCGAGGAGAGCGCTAGGCGTCTTCGAAGGCGCGGGTCCCCGAAAGTTTGGGATGGAGTCGATAACTGCCGTATAATCTGCGTGTAAAAATATACAGTAACCTTTGAAACTGTAAGGAACTTTATACGAGCACATTCATAAACAAATAAAGGTTAAAAAAAAATAAACTTCGTTTATAGTGTGAACAATAGCACAACCAATATTTCTATCTACCACGCTTATCGGAGAAAAGTCCTGCACGCCATATGCAGCTACCCGTTGGCCAAGTGACCACGGTTGTCACAGTCCCCGTCAGTTACTCCAAGCCTGGCCTTCGCAAGTTCGGCAGTGGTCGTGTATCTGCTATAACGGCCCGCATTCTTCATATCTTTCCTCCTTATCAGTGCAGAAGTTTCGTTGAAACTTACGAGCGCTTTGTTCTCTCCTAGGAAATGCGTTAGTGCACAAGGCCGCCGAAGTACTCAGTTTCCAGGACGACTTCAATCGCGACGACGGTTGCCTTTCCTCACCAAGGACGACAAGCGATGTCTATTTCTCGTATCGAGACATCACGCATCATTCGCCCCCTGATTCGCTCACGCTTCCAGTCTCCCTACCCCGTATCGAATAAGCGCCAATCGACCGCCTGGAGACAACGGCAGACCGATAGTGTTCCGGACCTCAGGGCCTGCAGTCACAAACAATAAAGTGAGTGATGGTGAGTGAGGGGTTGTAGAGTTAATTTAATACCCGTGCCACACGTACACAAAAAAGGCATTAAGTGCTGAAGGCCTTAAGATGCCAAATGCCATTAACTGGCCGGGCCGTGCTACACGCGAAATCGCAAACGCATTAAATGTGTTAGGCATGATCGTGATAATGACCAAAAAGAGAAATTCACTCATATTTTACAAGTCTTTAACGTAGAGGAAAACATCTTACAAGAGTTACAAAGGTTTCTTTGTGAAAGAAACCGTTATGAGAAACAGTGTTTTCTTAAAAATGGTGTGAGCCATTTCTAAAAGTGGCTTCATCAGCTGCCATCGCCTGCCAGTGGTAGCCAAATCCGAAAAATTTAGCACGACGTGTGACGCGATGTTCTGCCTTTTACCGCTGTTTTTGTGACCTTCGTCTTCTTCAAAACGTCGGCACCAAGGGTGCACAACAAATCGCCTACGTTTCCGCGTCAACACTCTGGTGCTGAGAGTTTCGTTGGTTTCATTTGGTGCTCATCGCGTTCGAGGGTAGGCAGATTTAAGGTGTTCGTGAAGGTAAATGAGTTGTGCGGAACTCCTTCAACCAAAATGACATTACAGCGAATGGCATTATATTTTTGCGTGTAGCAGCGAATTAATGGTATTAAAAGTTAAGGCATTAAACACTTAATGTCATTTTTCGTGTCCGTGTGGCACGGGCATAACGCGCCGACGCAACGCAGGCGATGAGGTGCGCCGTAGTGGAGGGGTACGGATTAATTTTCACCATCTGGGTTTCTTTAACGCGCGCCGAAATCTCGTACACACGGGCGTTTTTAAATGCACAGCATTTCAGTAACTCACGATGTCACCCGCGTTGACGTCCGTAGTCGTAGTCCGCACCCCTCCCCCTACACTATATATAAAAAAATACTATCCGGCGCCTGGTTTCGATCCCTCGACCCTGCGGGCCGAACGCAATGTACATGGTGCTCTACCCACTGCGCCACAAAGCCGACCCAGAATGGGAGGCTACGAACGCGCCTTATATCCTTGACTCATTCAAACTACGTCAAGAAGCTGCTGATACAACGCATTCACTACCACCAACTCCCCAAACACTAAACGTTAACGCAATACACCCACCCCCTATGCGACGCATTTACTCGAGTCCCCCTCGCGGGGAGATGGGCCCAATTACGATGGCAGTTCAACGCCGGCACGTGCGGGGAGAAAAGAACAAAGAGAACAGAACTCCCGCTGGCGCAGTTTCAGGCAGGGGGCGCGCGAGCACTGCGAAGGCGGGAAATTTGAATTGCATGGGGTGGTAGCAGTAAGCGGATAACGGCGGTACAGGCCACTATGGCGAATTACTGCTCTGCATTTCCGACAGCTTTCACATTGAGAGGAACGGCTTCTAATTTTTTGCTTTTCGCCTCCATCAGAAAAGCGGCCGCCGCGGCCGGGAATCGAACCCGTGACCTCGTGCACAAGGGCGCGTGTAAATGGTACCACCCTTCCTGTCATTTTTTATTATTTTTATTGAAAAGAAAAATCAGGGAATCTTATGTTAGTGCTTCAGACCCCCAGGAGTAGGCGCGAAGTTTATGTTCACGGTGCGTAAATATATGAAAATATTCTTCTCAGCCTCCCCCGCCCAGATCACTTCGTTCAGATCACTATCCTTATTCAGAAACTTGATAACAGATCAGGTTGCTGGATAAAAACAGTGAAACATTGCAGCTTATTTCAGTATCAGCCGTATGTGCTCTCTGCGTGCCATTTCCATGCAGCTTCGCATTGTTGTTCATAGGCTGCTACTGGCAGGGTGGTATTTTAGTGTCCTGTCGCAGTTATTTTTTGTAAGTAGCCCAAGAAAACTATTGTCACAAGAAATTCCAGCACGTCTTATCAGCTGACAATGCGTAAGAAGTGCTGCCCAACCTCACACGGCTTAGTGCTCCTTGGACCCTTGTACGAGCAATGTCGTCGAGCTCTCCTTCGGGGGATCTGCGGACGGTCACCATTGGCTGTTGCTAAAATCGCGGCCTCCAACAATGCAGATGCTTGAGACCCCGCGCAGTGCGCCCTGGCTTGTTAGTGACAGTTGCGCCGCTGTGCAAAGCGGATATGTGCTGCTGTGTAGGTATGTAACCGCAAGAAATTAAAAGTCCCGATGCTAAGCGTTGGCCACCACGCCTCTGAGGGCATATGTGCCTCACCTTTGTGAGGCCTAATGCTATACGGCAGCGACGTGTTAAGCCATGCCCTCCTCTATTTTTAGAGCAAAGGTTTACTACTTTCGTCCAGCGATTTTGTGGAGGATGCGCAAGGTGGCCTTTTGACCGGAGACACACCCCCCCGGCGACACACCCCTCGAAGCGCATCGCGTGATTCGCCGGGCCCGCTGCCGGCGCTGCGCACAAGGCCCCATTTTAAGTCGTTCTGCTCATATCGCGGCCGCTCAGCTGATCGACAGCCGATCAAACCCGCAGCCTCCCACGCATGCGCCGCTGGGGCGTCTCGCGCGATGGGACTCATCTTGCGCCGCGGTCGTCGTGAAAGATGGACGCCGCGTTCGTTGAGAATGAAAGCGAGGCCCGGCCTCCCTCTGTGAGCGTTGGATGGAATCGAACGGCTTTGAGCCGTGGTCGGCAATACAGCTACATCAAAGGTTAACCAAGCGAAACCAAGACTTAGCCAGACTAGGCCAAGCTCTTGCTTTGCATATCAAAGGTTCGCTGAGCTAAGCCGCTTGCATTTTTCCATGCCCCGAGCGGCCAACCAAGCCCTTTCCTTCTACTCCGGCCACTCTCCCCCAACTGCTAGCGCCTTCCCAGGGCTTTAGACACGTGACCGGTTAATCTTGCGGCGACGTGTGGTGGAAAGCGGCAACGTAGAAAAAAACGTGCTCGGCCGCGGCGCTGAGGTTCTCATTGATGGCCAGAGCACCGCTACTCCAACGGCCTCAAACATCAGTTGCTTCGGCAACCACGCACAAGCCACTCGCTAATTCAATTACGCTACGGGACATGATTGAGGATCCCGGTTAATCTCGGGGCCCCATCACATGACATGTGGCGAATTAGGCGTCCCACTTACTCCCTCTGTAAAGCGGGCCATGCCTTTGGCATTGAAAGAATACACGAGGCGATGGTTCAGCGTAACCAAGCTCTAAGCAGCTTCAAGTATAATGTACGTCAAGATGCGGGCACCTATTAACGTCGTTACACATTAATGTGAAACATCGGACCTTATATCCCGAAAGTCGTGCGAAAGTGTTGCCCAGTAAATTCTGGTCGTTATGTAATAAGGCCGGCTTATAGCTTAGCTCCAACTGAGGCAAGCAAAACTTAGGAAGTGACTACGCGCCAAGAAACGGGAAACGCGTTATAATTCACGTGACTCAATGCGTAACGCCAGTCACTTGACATAGCGTCTTCCTGCTTCCTGCTGCAATAAAAGCTTCATTTCTCTCTCTCTCTCTCTCTCTCTCTCTCTCTCTCTCTCTCTCTCTCTCTCTCTCTCTCTCTCTCTCTCTCTATCTATCTATCTATCTATCTCTCTCAATTTCAAGAATATCTAGTAGAAGCATTGGTCAATGCACTCCAGCGGGTATGTGATACGCGTGTGAGCCTGTAACACGGAGGTTTTGCAAACACGCGGACGCTGACAAAATTCCCGACCAACTATAGACTGACAGCTGAGCTGTGCGGCAGGATTTCTACATGTGTCAAAATGGGGTGACATACGCCACCTACTTATGAGGCAATGCAGCACATGCCGTTGTAGTGCTCGGGGCTCGCGGCGGAGAGAAGAGCCCATCATCCGCCGTACATCTTGACCCACCAGAAGTGGGCATCGCCTCCTCTGGGCCGGGCTCGCCCAAAAGAGACTGTTATGTCACTGTGGACTTTCGCTTGTACCACGGGGATACAAGAGAATGTAGACGCTCTCACCTTTTTTACCGCCCTCCCCGTCCCTGGCTAGACCTTGAGTCCCCCCTTCCGAAAAAAGAATTATAATATTAATAATAATGAGGTTGATGTAGAGATGAGCATCGACAAGGCCACTCTACGCCCTTTTCCTGGGTATCGACATATTGTCCGCGTGGCCTAACGGATAAGGCGTCTGATTCCGGATCAGAAGATTGCAGGTTCGAATCCTGCCGTGGACGTTCTTTTTTTTTTTTTTTTTTTGCATGGCAAGGAAGTTACATTTCTTTTTATTGGGCCGAATCAATTTCGGGTTAATGGTCTCGACCGTTTGGCCCGTACTTTTTTGCAGATCACGCATGAAAACGTTCGAATCATTAATCTGAAAATTAAATCGATTAAAAGAGACCTACTTCAAGCGAAATTTCGCTTTTAAGCACCAGTATTCCATATACTAAGCCCTGGGTGGATTCTGCGGATTGCAATGTTATAGCTAAAGGCGTGGGCAATAGCGTTGGCGCCCACGTCTGGAATAGCGAATCGGCTTCTATACCCCATGTTTTTGTAGCGCTAAATACAGCAAGGCCTTCGATAGTACGCACCTAAGCTCGGCAGTATGTAGCGAAAGACGACCGTCCAGGCCAGTACACCGCACATGAATGAAGGGGGCAGAAAAACGCCTTTAAGAAAGCAAACAAGCAGGCAACGAAATTGCCAATCGTCGTAAACTCTCTCAGTACATGGCGGAAGGAAGGATCGAGCAGCGGTGCAACGCGTTGGAAACAGATCGAAACCATTCGAAAGCGTAAGGCGGAAGTAGAACGCGAAAAAAATCTGCTCAAGTGGCGAGAGCACGAAGCCCTTCGAGGACGAAAGGTGGAAGCACAGCGTCTCGGGCGTATTGCAATTGCTTTTGAATTGCCAACATTTATGTGCCTATAGTTGTCCTGCCACTTTTCTCATGAAGGTGCAGAACCGGCTCGCCAGCCGCCAATCATATCGTGTTATCCTAGCTCGGCAGCGAAAGTAGCAAATTGTGCTAATTTATGGGAGGCTTATTTAAGGCGGCTTTGGTTTCTAGCTCGTGTAATTTTCATCGAATGTTCCGGAAGGTCAGCTTATTCGCGAAAGCAGTCGTCACTCGGTTGTTTATGTGTAGGGACTGCGCGAAAAAACAACTATTTAGGGCTAGCGTCGCGACGGGATAAAGACCCAATAACCCTAATAAAATAAGTGCGTCCCGAGGTCTATTCAAGCATTTGAGCCAGAAGTTAGAAAGAAAGAGCCTTTGAGAACGCTTTGGTCGGGTTTTCATATTGGAGTCAAGCTATATTGGGGGACTTGCTATGTTTATTGAAGGGGCAGTGGCGCGATATCTGCGTAAATCTAGGAACCCACACAATTCGGGGGTACATACAAAGTAGGAGGAGGTTGCCTTTATTGTGACAGGAAGACTCTACGTCAAGTGCGGGAGTGGGAGCTGAAGGTGGGGTGTTTGTATCTTGGGACATCTTAAAGGCGGACAGTTCGACCCAAAACAGATGGGCTCCTTGAGAAGGCTGGCGAGGCCGCGTGGGGTGAGGAGAGCAGGCTGACGACTCTAACTGTTCGCGCAAGACCGCTTTTTATACAAACAAGCATGCAAATAAAGCCAGCATGGAGTGTTCCAGTGAACGAGGGTCGATGTATAAATAGGATGTATTTGGAGGAGGCTTGAAGGTTCTGTAGCGCGTGAATATCGGACAGTGCCAAATTAGGTGCTGGAGATTGGCGGGCGTGTGGGAGGCGCAGAAGGGACATCGAGGAAGCAGAGACACAACGACGTTTTACTATAACGCGGCTACGCCAATCACGCCTTAGCCTGTACAATAAAAGCTCGTTAATTAGAACCCGGTGCGACCCATAAAATAGTTCGAATTAAGCGGAGGCCGAATTAGCGGGAGGCTGCTCGAATCAATGGAAATCGCGTCACACTGCGCGGGCAGAACTCAAAGAAGCCACCTCTGGACTCGTTATCGCGAATTAGCCGCTACTACGCGTTTGTGGCGGGTGATTTCGTAAATAATGTTCCGTAAATATTTATGGCAAGCGCCGGAGCACTGGCGCTCGTGGCGCGGCGCCCCCCTTTGTAGAAGCGAAATAGGCTGTTGCAGAATCATAGCGCACGCGCCAGGCTGTTGTTTTCGTGTTTGTTGTCTTGTATCTCTAGTAAATTTGGTTTGGTTTGGATTTGCAACACATGGTAATCATTCTGGGCCGACTTCTTCTTCGGGGAGAGATAGAAACCTGGGGATCTCAGTTCGAATTAACCGTTTTGGGTACCGACGTGATCGAATTATCGAAACTTTCCTCCCATTGAAATATACAGGTCTTGGCCGGGACCAGGGTGGAAGTTCGAATTAACCGGAAGTTCGAATTAACCGGGTACGAATTAACGAGCTTTTACTGTATAAAATTACACCATCTTCCCAAGGGGAACCCTGAGGTGATGCGAAGCATCGCAGAGTTCCAATCCAATCCAATCCAATCCAATCCAATCCAATCCAATCCAATTTAAGCCAAGCCAATCCAATCGAATCGAATCCAATGCCCCTCGCGAGAGAGTGTTCGCTATCGGAGAGGAGAGGGGTGAGCGGCGGAGAGCGCAGCTGGCGCGGCGAGGAGAATGGGGGAGGGGTGGACGCCGACAACAACGCCGGATGGATGCAGGGACAAGGCGAGTGAATGAGATGCGTCGCATCTAATACTGCGCAGCACAGGTGACCGCCGAAGAGCGTGCGCAATGACCGGGAGGAGAGAGGCGCTGCGTGTGGCGAGGAGTGTACACGGCTCAGGAAAAGGGCAGTGGCAGTGGAGAGGAGTATGGAGTGGGTCTGTAACCTTACTCCATCCGCAGATGGTCATGCTTGACTGTGCAACAGTGTGGGAAAGCCAGCGTACGAAAATTAAGCTTGCATCGATTCTCAGAGCCGGTTTCACCTTTAAACACAAATGCATGGCTGAGAAGACGTTTGTCCAGGGGCAATATAGGCCTACGGATATTAAGATATAGAGGTTCAAGGATGTTCACTTGCTTTTTCTTCTCTGAATGTTTCCATACAATCAAAATTGTTGGCCCATGCGCCGTCTGTTGCTCGACCCAATTTGATGGATCCGGATCTTTAAACAGTTGGATCCTAACCATAGGTATGACTAGCACCTTACGGCGAGCATTTACAACTCTCTATTCCTCATTACTTCCCCTATATTCATAACAAATTTTTTTCGGCTTATAATAATTCCCCAGGTAGCGTTCCTCAGAAGCTAACATATGCCAGAGTTACGTACACTTGTTCTGCAGACGGCTTGCGTGCGTCTGTCTTTTTTGCACGGCTTAGGCGTCGTGCCAAAAAGCCAACCCAAAGAGGGGAAGCCTTACGGCGAGGATCGCAGGTTCGCAAGTTGTGCGGCAAAGGCAGCTTTCATTTTTCCGATAATCCAGCATGGCGAATAACCCAGAGTGAAGGAATATAAATACTTGGGAGTGTGGATAATCAATGGGGATAACTACTTAACTAACGAGCAGCAACTTGCGGGTAAGGGAAAGCGAAACGCAGCTATAATGAAGCATAGAGCTCTGTGTGGGTATAGCAAATATGAAGTAAAGAGAGGAATGTGGAAAGAAGTAATGGTTTCGGGTCTCACATTTGCGAATGCTGTGCTACGCTTAAAATCAGACGTTCTAGCAGGCCTTGAAGGCAACCAGGGAACGGTAGGACGTTTGGCCTTAGGCGCGCATGGAAAAACAACTAACGAAGCAGTTCAGGGAGATATGGGCTGGGCGTCGTTTGGAGTTAGGGAAGCACAGAGTAAAATATGCTTTGAGAGGAGGTTGAGGGCAATGGATCAACGAAGGTGGGCAGCTAGTTTTTAGGTACCTGTACTTGAAAAGCATGGGCACGCAGTGGTTAAGGAAGACTAGAAGGCTAACGATGAAATATGGATAGAACAGTGGAGAATCCAAAACAGCCCAGGTAACGAAAAAAGAGGCAAGGCAGATTGAAACGAATAAATGGAGAGGAAAAATGGAAGCTAAAACGTCGTTATAGACGTACAGGGCTGAGAAATTGAACATCAAATTTCTATGATAATTCCCAGGGCAGTGCTTTGCTTTTTGAGGCTAGAGCAGGTTGCTTGCGAATTAAGAGCTTTGTGGGCCAGTATTCACAAAACGATGGGGTAAGCCATTCTGTATAGGGTGCGCTTGAATGTGGCCTACGCGGGACATTTCCTGTACAAAATCCACCAGATATCTTCACCTTTTTGTTCAAGATGTGACTCACGAGAAGACATTCATCATGTTATATGCGTGTGCCCAAAGTACGCCATTCACAGACAGAAACTCGTTATCTTTGCGCAGGCATCTTGGTGTGGGACTTGAGCTGAGGGCTGTTTTAGGTCCTTGGTCGGGTCCCAGTCAGACTTGCTGCACGTTCAATCAAAGCTCTCTTGGAGTTTCTTCGGAGCACAGAACTGGACACAGTTTTGGGATTCAAAATTTTGTGTGCATCAAATGCTTTTTTTATCATTTTTATAGATTTTTTTGTTTTTCTTCTATCATCTAGAGCAGCAAGCCAGCGCGACGGCTCGGCTAACATCGCTGGCCGTCGCTCGGCTAACCTCTTAAACGCACACTTCACAAAACAACAATACACGAGAAAAGATAGGAGACGACAGTTGCCTTTCTTTCCTTCTTGTTTTTACCAGGATCGGCAATGGCAAAGCAATGATTCAGTGACGCCGCAGCTAGCTTATGATCAATGAAAACTCACATTACTTAGTCTGCATTAGGCTTACCCTAAAAAACACCTGTTACAAAAACCGGTAGAAAAAATTGGCTCCAATCCACGCTGTGAAGGTGGTTGGAAACTTTGAAAGTAAAACTATAAACGACACCCACAACAATTGCCATGCGATGTCACTTGAATTCACACGCGTGGCTTTACAAAGAGTGAAACCAGAGATTCTACCAGCCATTACCTGAGATACGCGGGGGCGGAGTCCCGAAAGCAGCATCGCCGGCCACGGCCGGACCAGAGCGGCGGACGCGTCGGCGCAGAGAAAATGGAGATGAGCGTCTTTCGATGGGTGCGACAGCGGAACATAGCGATCCTGATGTGCTAGTTCGGGGCTACGCCACCGCGCGACACACGCGCAGACACCGAAACAATTCGGCATGTGAGATTAGTGATTCCCATATATATCGATTTAAACTAGTTAGTTTCGTGAGTTTGAGAATCGCAAGAAAGCTGAGGGAACTTTTATAATCCCTATTTATCAGAACGAGTTCCTTCTTCCTTTTTTTGTAATACCTGTTAAAACACAACCGAACTGGTATTCACCAATTTAGAAAACGGAGTCCCATTCATGGCAAGCAGTGCTCAAAAGTTAGCGTTTCTCTAGCGACCAGGTGTCTATGTGGACTCTACATTTTGTTTTGCCGCCCTGCAAGCCAATCCTTAAAGTATCCTTGCTTTACGACCACTTAAATATGTCGGGTCCGGGTTACCCAGGAGGCGCTGGTGAACACGTTAATCAAGCCGTGCGAAGGAAGCACGCAATGGACGCGAAGCAGCGCCAAAACAGGCCCAAAACAACCATTGCTGAAGCAGACGACAAAACCAACGGAATGGTCCCACCGACGCGCCCTCCGGAGTGAGCAGGTTCCGGCGCGTGGGGAACGCTTCGTCGCCGCGCCATCTTCAGTGTGCTCCGTGAGTGAACAGCGCCCTCCCCCTCCTGAGCGGCGTTGAGAGTTTCTTGTCGTGTACGCCACGACGAAACCGTTGGCTGGTAGAGGTAGAAAACTTTGCTTTAATAAAATCCCGTTTGGTTTCTTATCAGGTTGCCTCGCCGGCGTACGCCGGGCTTTTTACTGGAAAGCAGTATATGTCTAACCCCCCCCCCCCCCCAGTTTTCATTCCGGTGTCATCGATTTACTCGGCGCCGCTCCGGGGCTCCTCCTCACCGCCGCTGACACCTCTTTCACAACCATTTACCCCCTCTCCTCCGCCTATGCCCCTTTGGCAAGTTGCGCAGTCGGCAGCTAACGGCCGTAGTGCGGTTATCAGATGATTGCGAAAAATAAACAGAAGCACGGGAGAGCGTAAAAATGCACACACGATTAATGCACTCCCTAATAAGAAATTTGTGCACAGCGCCAGCTGCAGTCTTCTCGGTCACGGCGCATTCCTGCTGCATCTCAGGAAGCGTTCTCGTGATGAGCGAACCTACAGCGGCGCGCGCAACTCTGCTGCTACCTCATGTTGCAAATCGTGCTTTAACCTCCCGCGAAAATGTCACGTGGTTCGGATTAGCCCCCCACAAGGGAGCGGCGAGCATGTTGTTGCATATCGCGTTTGAACCTCCCGCGCAAAAGTCACGTGGTTTGGATTTGCGGAGAATGGAACAGCATGTGTAGAAAGTGTCAGGGGGAGGGCGCTCCTTGGTGGCGATGCATGAGACGTGTGGGAGGGAGAAACAGTGAGAGAGATGACGCTGTAGCCGGATGTGCGTACTCCACGCTTCGCTAGACGCTCCTCTCCGTTTTCTTTTTTTCGTCGCTGCTGCGTTCGCTCACTTAGTTACGCGGACATAAACAGATGCCGCTCCCGTGAATCCCAGGTAAAGGCGGCCAAAGGGCTGCCCCTTAAAACGACCGAAACCAGCCGTCGCCGTTTCCGCTAAAATTCACTTCGCCAAGTAGCTGCGAGTCCTTTCCGGGAGAAGGGAAATTTCCCCAGTTGGAACGCCAGCTTGAGCCCACATTTTTCTGCTTGGAAGGGCTTGCGAGCGACATTTTCGCTGGTGTCTTTCACGCCTAAGTATGCGCCATCACGGACTGCCGGTATATGCGTTCATGGTTTGCGTGTAGAAAAGGGCGCGTGCACGCATAGCTAGGCTTCACGCCACTACCGATGAAATGCCGGTTGTGCTGGTGGGAGATTCAGATCTCGAAATTACATGGCTCGATGTGGTTAGTCGGCTGTCCTCCTTAATCGAGTGGTTCGGTTGTGAGTTGGTGTGTTACACAGACATCTTACACACACAGTAACGTGCATACGAGAAGGAAGGAAAATGGTCAGCCGCATGTTTGTACGCGAGAATAGAGCTCAAGGTCTTCCAGGTTTTAAATGGTTATTGGACGCATATGCAAGCCGTTTGTTTGGAGTAAGAAGAGCAAGAATTGAGACGTTGGCCCGAACACAAGAGCGAATGGTCGCAAAGACAGCGGAAAGCTGCTGGCGCAACCGCTACCGCCTCAAGTTCAGCTCATCGAGTAGCATCGAATCCCTCCCGCATGATTTTCGACGGCGTCTGTCACTTCTAAGCACGGGCACGTGACTGGTTCCCGGTTTATGCGTGCGCAGGTTTGTGGTGGAGAATAGTAAAATGAGGAGGGCGGCGTACCCGCGCAGCTATACGTTTCATGCCCGTAGTGATGGATGACATATCCCTTGTGCTGTTGCGAGGTTTAAACGCGGACGTAAATGGCCCAATGGCACCTGTCCGGAGTCCTTCATGGTAGAGCGGATTGGGTTTGTGTGTGAGTCTATGTTCAGACAACCGACGCAAAAGCCGTATCGCGATCTATGGACGTTGATGATGATGTTGTTTGAATGTTAATGGCGCAAGTCCCCTAGGGCAAAGAGCTCCAATAGAGTGTGACCTATGGAAGTAAAAAATGTCATGTCACGATGTTCAGTTGGCAGAGACGTGAAATGACGTCATTCTTTTAAGTTATTGCGACAGTTGCTTCAACATTATGAACCCGGCCTTACACAAACTGTAAAATGCTTACGACGCTGGAGGGGCAGAGGCAGTTCCATGTCAATTTGCAAGATCAAAGATTGGATGCTTCAGAGGTTCATTCAGATACTTGGCTAGGAAGTATGATCCGTCACACATTACGATAAACGTGTTTTGTTTTTAAGTGCGAATGCACTTTATAAGCGACCCTGAATTCCGGTGACCGCCGTCCGTCCACATAGCAACAGCTGCGGGTGCGCGCGCTCCTCGTCTTCCTTGGCAACGGGGGGAGATGGGCGCGCGCTGCCTGGCCGCTGACATGGCACATACCCACGTGGGGGATTGGCCAGGAATCTCCTCGTCTTCCTTGGCAACGGGGGGAGATGGGCGCGCGCTGCCTGGCCGCTGACATGGCACATACCCACGTGGGGGATTGGCCAGGAATCGGGCGTGAGAAGGGCTAATGCACCCGCCTAAAGGAGTACTGACACGAAATTTCAAAGCTGAGATCCGCTCTAGCAATCAAGTACAACGACAACACAAATAGGTGTCTGTGCATGGCACATACCCACGTGGGGGATTGGCCAGGAATCGGGCGTGAGAAGGGCTAATGCACCCGCTTAAAAGAGTACTGACACGAAATTTCAAAGCTGAGATCCGCTCTAGCAATCAAGTACAACGACAACACAAATAGGTGTCTGTGAATAAATGCATCTTTCTTTCTTTGTAGTTGTGTGTGTGTGTGTGTGTGATCTCTCTTTCGCGAACATTACCGAACCGCGCAAATTCAACTCCTGCATTCGCACTTTCACATTCTTCCCCTCGGGTAAATGCGGGGAAATTTTTTTGTGCACTCCGTGGACTGCGTCGAGCTTTGCAGGTAATCCTTCTTCACAGAGTGGAAGGGTACTAATATTTTCCTCTCTGCGGCATATGTTCTTCAGTAGCTAAGAAATCCCAAGGTGCTCCCTCAAAACGGAAACATCACAGCCGTGCTCGGGGTTGTAAAAACGTGTGGTAACGACTGATGTGAAAAAAAAAATAGCTGTAGCCACTTAGCTAACTCTGGATATATGAAAAGCGTAAGCTTGGCTTAGTATGGTTTTGCCTTGGTTTAAGTTTGCAAACCTTTAAATTAGTTGTAATTATTATACTATTCTTCCAAAGCCTGCCTTTGTTTACGGTTGGGGTCCCGCTTCGGGCGTTTTCTGAGCCAAACAGCTAACCAGATGATATCCCTGCGGTGGTCAGACACCGCTTGCCGCTGACGGCTCAAAGCCCCCGATAGCTTTCGCGCAACGATCAAAGAAGACGGTTGGGCCTCGCTGTCATTCATGGCCAAGCCAACGCCGCCTGTATTAACATTGCCTGACGCGTCGCGCGCTTTCCAATGGGAAGGGTAGGGACGCTTAGTTCAGATACTGATCCGCTATGTGGCGCGTGCTGGCGGACATCTAGCCTTACGTCACTGCTCGCGAGTCGCAAACGCTGCACCCACTTCTACGACGTGTGTCTGTCAGCTTGCCTGTTGGGCTTCAAGGGCCGTTTCGCTTACATCTTAGCCACGACGGGGCGCTAGTTCTGTGGCGCACTGGGGATCTCGTTCAACGTGTCGCTCGCTTCATACTTGCTGCATTTTTCCAAAGATAAAGACGGAGGCGGACTGAAATAGTCTAAGAACATACTGATTGTCGGGTAGACATATAGCTAACAGAAAACGATATTTTCGGATGGGGCAGCCATTATTTTACTGATATTTTTTTCTTGAGTATTTAGAGAAGAAAAAATTGCGTGCACGTTTTTTGTTCAGGCGCCCACTTCTGCGATTACTTTCCAATAATATCACGTGCTTGTAAACTTCAGAAAAATTATAGGAAACAAAAGGATAAGCAGCTGCGATCCCGCCACGCTGTCCGGGCGCTTCTACAGTACAGTTCTCAATTTTAGAAGTGCGTACCGATGCGGAGTGCGAACAGGGGTGTCAAAACAATACCTAAATGCGGAGGGGATATAGGGGGGATGCCCCACTCAGAAAATTTCAGGGCCTGTGATCCGAGTAGATAAGCGCGCAAAGCCGGCATCAGCCTGCGGCAGCGCAAGGGATTTTGCTTCGTGACAAAGGAAGTTTTATCACTGACAGACCAAGACAGACAGGCATGGTGAAAAACAAGAAGGCGTAGGAGCGCCGCCTCGGGAACGCTAAACAAACTTTCCACTATTTTGCATAGTTTCCGAGAAGCGGCGCTGGCTGGCGGACACGAAAGCACGCTGGAAGGCTACGGAGCGGGGAAGGGTAGGAGAGAGCAACAGGAGAGTGGCTGTTTGGCCATTTTTCGCTCACGCGTTAGGCACTGTTTATACAGGCGGTGTTGGCCAAGCTCGCATGCACACGGCGAGTCACGTGGTCAGGCGTGAACCAGCTGTGGTGAGCGCATGCGCCAAGCCGGCAGCGGCGCGGCAAGTCACGTGATGCATTGCCAAGGGTACGTCGCAGCTGCGGTCAAATGAACGCCAAAGTTACCGCGACGGGATACCGCTTGACGAGATTAGTAATGCTTTCTTTTAAAATACGAAACAAAGACGGTGGCTCTGTGTTTAATTAAGAGGCCTTCGTTCGAGTGATTATAAACAAAAAAATTGGCCGCGTATCTGGTTCTTTCATTGCAAATGCCGTCAAAAGACGACAGTATTTGTCGGCTTTTGCGAAGTAAATGCCTCCCTTCGCTTTCCCGCTCACCTCTCATGTTGTTCCTCTTGCGTCGCGCTCCTACCAAGGTAAAGACGCCAAAGGTTCGCTTAAATCCTTTTAAACTTCCCGCGTTCCTCTGCTCCAAACCGGGTGTCTCGATGCGAACGCTGCCGTACGGTGAAGAAGCGCGGTAATCGAGGCGCCCTACTTCAACGTTTACAGAACCGCGTTTCCCTACTCCACGTGCGTTGCAAGCAGAACGTGGAACCTATCTAGTGGAACCTTGCGTAACTGTTGCCGGTTGATTTCTTAAAATGGCGCCAGAAGCTATAGTGGCGCGGGCGACAGCAGGCGACGGCGGAGTGAATTCTTTATCTGCAGTTGATGAAGTATTTAATTTCACAAAAAAGTCAAGAATGTTTGATTTTTCATAAAGGAACACTACAAATATCACTTCTGTATTGATTTGTTGTCTCGTATTTGCGTAATGTCTTGTTCTTCTTCAACAATGTTGACAAGTATGAACATTACACCGGACATAGACGGGCAGACTTAGCTGTGCCTATATAAGACTATTGCGCAGGCATTGTTTTGCTTTGGCCGTGTGGCTGAATCGAGTCACAGACAGACAGACGGATAGACAGACATACAGACAGACCAAAATTTCTGGGTTTAACTAGCCCAAGAAAGACTATCATCTTTAAAAAAAGATTCAAAAGTAGATTGCTATGTATTAGGATTCGCGCATGTCTTGTTTATATTGCCGTGGACCATAATGCGCGGATTCTAGCGTCTCCCGTGACATACATTATAAGCGGTGTACACTTACGTGAGTCAATAAGCCAAGCAGAAGCAGGGGCAACAGCGGTACCGATGATGGCTCAAGTGTATCTATGGTCAGACGTAAATCAGAGTTACTGTATATAGGAGTTGTGAAACAACCCATAGGCGCCATGCATCAAAAAGTGGCCCTACGATTGTTCCACTGTTTTGGATTTTTCCGTACAGTGGCGCCATCTGATAGTGACAAAAAAAAACTTTACAACGTCGTTCACCGCTTGACGACCTGGGCGAAATATGGTATTTGGATGCTTACGTAAATTTTTTGTGCCGAAAAAGCCCAACGTGCTCAACCACGCAAATGTTTTATATGCATTCAAACCAAGAGTAGTAAACAAATGCGGCCGTGTGGTCAGCTAGATGCATTATCACCTGCGCATTGTCTGCTGCGCGTCATCTCAGGGCTTTTGGCGGCAGAAAAAAGTTATAAATTCGCTTCGAAGGCTTGACGCAAGCTGTAAAGGATTATTTAGAGCAACTTTATCAGATACTGGACTAGTTTTGGCATGCAGTGTGATGTAGGCCGAGCGACAACTGCAAATTTAGTACTCCAGATAGGACCTGTGTTGTGCTGGAGTGCCCGCACAAGTGCCAATCGGTCGAGGCAGCTGCGCAGACGTAGAAACAATCTCAACAAGAAACAGCAATGAAGAACTTAGGAAAGTACAAAAATAAAAATTATGCCCCTTTAAAACACAATATAACCTTATATTGTCACTTTGAATGGTTAGTTTTTTATAGGGCGTGCAGTGCGTATAGGACGCGACCGTTCGCACCATCCAAATAAGCAGAGGGGCTCCAAGTGCGGGCCGCTTTTTGAGGCGGAGTTTCGCAACTGTCCACATCGAAGAGCTCTGAACGAAGATATCGGAAAACCCGGACTTGGACAGTCCCATCACGGTGGCGGAAGTGAGGGCTGAAATCAACCGCCTCAGAACCAAAACGGCTGCCGGGCCGGATAAAATCAGCAACAGGATGCTCAGGAATCTTGACGACTGCTCCATTAGTAATCTAACAACGTATATGCAAAAATGCTGGGACAAGGGAGAGATACCGCAAGAGTGGAAATCTGCGAACTTGGTCTTGATTCCGAACCCAGGGAAGAAGCTAAGCTTTGAGCACCTCCGACCAATTTCCATCACATCTTGTGTTGGAAAATTGATGGAGCACGTAATCCAAACTAGACTGAATAGATTCATGGAAGATCAAAACCTGTATCCTGATACTATGATAGGCTTCAGATCACACCTGTCAGTATGCGATGTCATGCTGCAGCTGAAAGAGCAGGTTATCGAAAGAAAGACTGTTGATACTAGGGTAATTGTGGGTCTGGACGTCTCGAAAGCGTTTGATAACGTAAAACACGCAGCATTACTCGAGAACCTTAGCGTGCTAAACGTAGGCGTGAAGACGTATCACTACGTAAGGGATTTTCTCTCCAATCGGACTGCAAACATAAGCTTGGGAGGAGAGTCGCTCGAAAATATTAAATTGGGGAATAGAGGGACACCGCAAGGGTCCGTCCTCTCTCCGACCTTGTTTAATGTAGCGATGATCGGGCTTCCAGGGCGGCTGGACGAAATAACAAACCTGAATTACACCATATATGTGGACGACTTGACGCTGTGGGTGAACAGTGGTAGCGACGGCCAAATTGAAAGTACACTTCAGAAGGCCATAGATACAATAGAAAAATATCTTGAGCCGATCGGGTTGAAATGCTCGGCAGAAAAATCAGAGGCTCTTTTTCTACCATCTCCAAAGAGGAAAAGGAACAGTCCCCCTTCCAAGAGCTACGACATTGCTTTACGAGTGAATGGAAATGCCATTCCGACCGTAGACACTATTAGAGTCCTAGGGCTGCGCATACAAACAAATGGCAAAAACACTGAAACTATCAGGAGACTTGAAGCGAGTACCAGCCAGACGTGCCGGTTACTTAAGCGCATTTCTAACAAGCATGTGGGGATGAGGGAGGCCAATCTCTTGATATTGGTTCAGGCTTTCGTCATAAGTCGTATAGTATTCGTTGCACCCTATCTGAAACTTTGTAAAACAGAGAAAGATAAAATTGAAATCATACTCAGGAAAGGGATCAAAACCGCACTAGGTCTTCCTCCGAACACCCCGACGGTAAAGCTTCTAAGACTAGGTGTATCAAACACTCTGGATGAGCTTATAGAAGCCGCCACGGTGTCTCAGCATCAAAGACTTTTGAGAAGTAAAACTGGAAGGAACATCATGGAGCGCCTGGGATTCGAACCGTCTCAGTGTTCCAAGCAGACTGATATCGTACCTAGACCAACTAGGAATAGACTCATGATTATACCGCTGCCTAAAAACATGCACCCGGTATTTCACAAAAGCAGACGAAAAAATAGGGCTATCGCCTTGCAGGCCAAATTTGAAGGGAGGTCTGATGTGCTTTACACGGACGCTGCCGAATACGACAATAACAAGACCGCACACACAGCGGTAGTAGTTCGTGAGAGTGGAGACCCGGTCTCGTGCTGCACCGTCAAAAACACAAATGCAACTGAGGCAGAAGAAGTTGCTATTGCTCTAGCAATAGCACAAACCGGTACAAGGGTGGTTGTTAGTGACTCTAACGCAGCCATTAGGAATTATGATATGGGCAGGGTCTCTGCTAGAGCACTGCACGGGCCCGGGCCGGCCCGAAAGCCCGGGCCCGACCCGGCCCGCGGGCCGGGCCGGGCCGCCCGAAGTCGATTTTTGGTGGGCCCGGGCCGGGCCCGGGCTCAATGCCGCGGGCCCGGGTCGGGCTCGGGCTCGACGCCGTGGGCCCGGGCCGGGCTCGGGCTCGACACCGTGGGGCCGGGCCAGGCTCGGGCTTGAATTCATAGGCACGGCCGTTAATAGGTCCGACGTGAAGTGTAGAAAAGAGCATCAAAATGAATATTCTTGGTTTATTTTTGCGCGATTCTTGCTGTTAGTTGTACGCATTATTTTAAAAACGTGTTTTGCTAGGTCTGATGGCCACTATACTGCAATCTTAATGACATTTCTTGTACTGCATCAAGATTTTATATTTTGGTGTATAACATACCAAAGATACGATTACAAGTAATGCCCAAGAGGGGAAGGAATTAATTCAGATATCCCGGAGCTGTGCACCTATGTCTATGTATGTACACGTGTGTTTTAGATGTCGCACCAATCAAAATGCGGCTGCCGTGGCCGGGAATCAAACACGCGTGCCAGAGAAACACCACCGCTTAACAACCACTGCAGGTGAAGTATTTCAACGCGCGTACATACTCGTTGATTCAAATGCGTATCAAAAAATTTCAGCAATACCAACTTGTGGCCGAGACAACCACGTGAAGTTTCCAAGAGCCTGGTAATCAAAGGTGATGGTGTCTCTCGTCTAAGAATACGAGCTATTATTATGCCGATGTGGCGTGAACTGCAGACGGTGAAATCTAAACTACGCGCACTTCTAAACCCTTATTTTTTGCGTTCAGGTCATGACGTGCTTGTACAGACTAGATGCTCCATCTGATCGCCCGGAATATAATAAACAAACTTTCTTCAGCGTCAAAGACCGGGCCTGGTCACACACGCGCAGGCCCTCCCTAGGCCAAAAAATAAATTACCGGGCCGGGCCGGGCCTGGGCTTGAGATGGCGGGCCCGGGCCGGGCTCGGGCCAGACTCACTTATGAATGCTCGGGCCCGGACCGGGCTCGGGCTAGGTGTTACGGGCCCGGGTCGGGCTCGGGCTTCGCGAAGCGGGCTCGGGCCGGGCTCGGGCCTTAAAATCAGGCCCGTGCAGGGACTCTCTGCTGCAGCCGCCAAAATTCTCAGAGAAGGTCAAGTATCAGCAGATCAAATTTCACTGATATGGTGCCCGGGCAACCAGGGTCTGCGGGGGAACGAGAAGGCGCATGCGACCGCCCGAGGCCTCACTTACCGGTCGATCGCAGCTGACTCACCGCCTCCACGCGAGGAACCCCTTCCTTCACGTGACGAACTAACGACATTCCAAGAAATAATTTCTCATTATAAGCTCGGTCGCAAGATCTATCCAGCGGCGGATAAACAGCTCAGCAAAAAAGAGGTCATGTGGAGGAAATTGCAAACCGGGGTGTTTCCAAACCTTCAACTATACAGCAAATGGCATCCGGAAGTCTTTACTTCTAAGTTGCAAAAAAGAAACCAGCGGCAAGCACACGCAGGACAAGAGAAGGAGGGACACAAACACAACGCTGTGTCCCTCCTTCTCTTGTCCTGCGTGTGCTTGCCGCTGGTTTCTTTTTTGCAACAGTATGAACCAACAAGCCCAGCATTTCACTCTCTTTACTTCTAAGTGCACTCACTGCAATAACAATGCGGACCTGGCCCACATGGTCTGGACATGCCCTTTCTATAACGACCCGAACAGAAATGTGGAATCCTGGGAGATCTTATTCCGGCCGACGGTTAGGGACAGACCGATGACTTTGCGTTGCTCTTCTGCTTTATGGTTGAGTAATAAGATCTCCCAGGATTCCACATTTATGGTTGGGGTTGAACGGTTAGGGGGTGAACGGGGGTCTAGGCTAATGCCCTCTCCCTCGTCATTTTAGACGGGTGCAAATAAAAGTTAATTCTCTCTCTCTCTCCCCCTTCTTCTTCTTTCCCCCTACTTTACCTTGAAAAAGAATAAATTTTATTCCTTCCTTCCAATATGAAAGTTTTGTATGTTCAAAAAACAGTTCTACTACCATACCAAATATAAAAGATTCTGAGTACATTGTACGAGCGCTGTAAGACGGGGCCGAGGAAGAATTACACGGGACAAACGGGTTAGTGGTATGTAATTATTTATGTGCCCCATCCTACACTGCTAATACAATGAACTGAATATCCAATAACCAACTAGCCCAATTTTCGCTCCTTAACAAATGAAAGATTAGATATTTTGATACTGTGCAAGTAAAGTGAAAGCTCACGTTCACAATTCCAATGTTGTCGAACCTTTCAAATCAAAATAGCCTGCTGACAAGAGAATATACTCATGGCAAAATCTTTCAGTACTACGAATCAAGAACATCAACATTATAACTACGAATTTTAGAACTGTTGTTTGATTTTTACCTCAATACAACAAACTCCGATTTCTGCTGCTGCTGACCAATTGATGCATCGGTACAACTACTACCACCTCACCTTTTGGAAACCCTTAAAACAATTTCGAGGACGACCGCCATGAAAAACGAATTTGAGCGATATTATCAACTGATTACGACAATCATTTATTGTCTTTCTAACTCGGATAGCCAGTTGACGCTAAATACACAGCACCATGCGTAGGTGTTCTTAAAATATCCCATGCACTCAAATTGCTTGGCGGATTTATCGGCCGGGCCTTTTCTTGTTCTATATTTATCTATTTGTTTGTTACTATTTGTATTGTTTCTTTGTTTATTATTTTTATTCGAAATAAGGTGCTGGATTTATTAGTAGGGAGGGGGAATGGGGTCAGGGGCAACTGAACAAGTGTGCAGCCGGCAAAGCGAAGTCAAACATTTCTTCCCCAAAATCCTTCATTTTATCATACATTTATACTTACTTCTTTCAACCTGATCTCCGTCCAGAGCATTTCCCCAGGTTCAACCAAGCTACCAATTTATTTCTGCCGTCAGAAAAGAAGAAATCTCCACGTGCGGCGAAAAGCGCATTTACTGCGATAAAGGCATCTCACTGAATGGAAGTTTCCTGTTAGAGAGACTCTTTCAAGTTCCTATGCAAAAAAAAAAGATGACACCATCTTTCCGTAGGGGAACCCTGAGTAGTATGCGAAGCAGGCATGGGGTCGATTCAAGTGCCCATTAGTTTTCAGTTCGTCGTTTCCGTGAGGTAGAGGTACGTAGCTACCGTTATATTTACCCTTTGGTTTCCATAGTAATTACCACACTTTTCACTTACCGGAACTACGAAATGGGAAATTGCGTTGACCCCATGGCTATTTCGCATACCACTCAGAGTTCCCCTACGGGAAGATGGTGTAATTTTATTGAAGGGGGGTGGGGGGTGTTAGAGTGGAGAGGCATTAAGGAGAGAAAGAGAGAGAGAGAGAGAGAGAGAGAGAGAGACGTTGTACGTGGTATGAGTTTGTCTTTATTTAAGCATTATCATCATCATGTTCAACGTAGGTGACGTGGAGCTGTGGTTCGCGTTCCGCTTTGATGATGACCGCCTTATGGTCTGTGAAATGTAAACTCAAGGGCTGTTGTAGTGGATGAACCCTGAAGTTGCTGAAGATGAGGTCGATGCACATTCCCCGGATGGTTGTGGGCTGCTTGTAATCACGGCCCCCCCCCCGAGACTCGCCGACGCACGCCGCTGCTGACGACGATGAAACGTCATGCTTGTCGCGTGCCGGCCCAGGAAGACACCGGCAACACTGCCGCTCCAGGAGCCCTTAAAGGGGAAGCGTTCCCGTCTCGTGCCGGCCCAGGAAGACACCGGCAACACTGTCACTTCAGGAGTAATAGAAGGGACCGGGCGTTCAGCAAGCCGAGCACGCGCAGTGGGGGTGTGGACGGCGCAACAACGACAATGACAAGGGAGGGACATAGCCCCGACCATGAGATGCTTCGCATCTAAAAAATGCGCTGACTATTACTATGCTCCTAAATGAGAAATTTGTTCACAACGGGTACTGCAGTACTCTCAATCATGGCGCATACCTGCTGCGTCGCAGGAAGTCATCGCGTGATCAGCGAACGCACGGCGGTGCGCCGTCATTCTGCTGTTAATCTGGCAGCGCGTCGCTGCCGCCGCCGAGCATGTGGTTGGAAATCGTGTTTGAACCTCCCGCTCCAATGTCACATGGTTTGGAACTTATAGTACCCTCTAGCAGCGTCTGGCGAAAATGTGAGAGGGAGGCAGTGAGAGATGATGCCATAGCATCGCGTAACGCCCTACCCTCCACACTTTTGCCACACTTTCCTCCGCCGTTTTCTGTCTTCGCTCGCACGGTTACAACGCCGTCGCCATCGCCGCCGCCAAATCACAGTAGCGGCCACCAAAGTGCGCACTTAAAAAGTCTGACAGAAACATTCACAATATATTTAGCTTTCAGAAACATGAACCCGGCCAACAATAAATTTTATTTGTTCCCACTCGTCGTTACGCTCCTCAGTAACTCGAAAAAAGACACTTATTTGCGCAAAAGTACTCTATGGCAAGTGCAACTTCGGGTTGTAGAAGGTAGGCCGCGTTTGGTACGAGGCAAGTTGGGGTCCGGTGGTGTCTTAGAGAAGTAAGCCTGGCAAGTCCCTCGGGGAAGTGGGATAAGTCGTGCGAGTTTAGGCTGAGGTGAAGAGGAGGATTTGTGCTTATGACAAAGTAATGTTGTATTCCCTGGTCATTGCTACCACACAGGAGGGCACAAAACTGCACGAGTAAGAAGCACACTATAATGCGTAGCCTTTAAAAGCAAGCTGTAAGAGTTCTTATACCGCCTTTATTGAAACAGACATCGCTTTATGAGCGCAGTTTATCGATTTCCAGACCACAAATTTTAACTGCACCACAAAGTAAACACACTTAGCAGTTACATGCTTATAGTTCCAATCTGCGCACTGAGTACAGCGACATGCGAATGAAACATTAATTACAAATCTTTATAGATATCGGAAGCTAAGCGTGGCTTAACTGCGCATTGTGAGGCCGCACGGCCACATGATCTCTCGCACGTCATTTCACAAACCATTACACGCCTCTAAACATGCTGTATTTCCACATGTACATGGACAGCCGTAACAAAGAAAACATACCAGTTATCAGCCCAGAAAGCAGGGCAATTTATCACAAACTGAGATCTGAAATAACACCGAATCTTCCATCGATCAGCTTTCCGCAGTGCTAACGTGCACGGGGCCCTGAATTGTGGAGGACCCGTTAAGGCGCCTTTTCGACCTACCACAATCCCATCATCAGTCGACCGGACATGGGTCGCTTCGAATAAAATTTCATCCATCTCTGTTCCCCTCTCATGTAACATTGTGCCAATAACGATGGATTCATAATTTTTCCTCGGTGTTAAAGGGCATCAGTCGATGGCGAGGCGCGGAAGCCTGGCGGCGAGCTTTTTCTTGGCGTCCCTGGTGACGAGCGCGGAGCCCGTGAGGGAGATGGCCCTGAGGTCGCTGTGGTGGAGTCCCAGGGCGTCCAGGCCAGCGTCGGTGAGTAGGAAGCAGCGCATGACCCTGAGCGTGTGCAGCCGAGGCATGTGCCGAGCTACAATCGACAGCGCCCCGTCCTTGATCGGGCAGCCGGACAGACTCAGGAAGCGTAGTTTCGGCATGCACTGCACAGGGGAAAGGGCGGCATCGAAAGTGCCATCACCACCGGCTCACTCCTCTTATGTGTGAGTTTAACCGAAGTATAGTCACCGCAAGGCTGGATACTAGACAGCTTGCCAAAGATGATCCCTGTACTTCGTACAGTCCACAGCTACGAATATTGGCATTCAAGAAACGCCCTCTGACACGACAGAGTAATGAACGCGAAATGCCAAGACACACCTGTGGACTTAAGACACAAGAAAATCGCGTTAAATGGGAAAATGTCGAACGTTAAGCCAACATACCCAACCACTGCTTTGGCGTCGGTCGTGCCAGGCGGGCGTCACACTCACACCTTGAAGCCGTTACGACGCACAGAGAGCATAAAGGTTCTGCCGCCGAGATTAGTTACAAAGAGGCCGAATGCCAGTACGACGACGGGCGTGGCCATACAGCAAAAAAATTCCCCGCATTTCCCCGAGGGGAAGAATGTGAAAGTGCGAATGCAGGAGTTGAATTTGCGCGGTTCGGTAATGTTCGCGAAAGAGAGATCACACACACACACACACAACTACAAAGAAAGAAAGATGCATTTATTCACAGACACCTATTTGTGTTGTCGTTGTACTTGATTGCTAGAGCGGATCTCAGCTTTGAAATTTCGTGTCAGTACTCCTTTAAGTGGGTGCATTAGCCCTTCTCACGCCCGATTCCTGGCCAATCCCCCACGTGGGTATGTGCCATGCACAGACACCTATTTGTGTTGTCGTTGTACTTGATTGCTAGAGCGGATCTCAGCTTTGAAATTTCGTGTCAGTACTCCTTTAAGCGGGTGCATTAGCCCTTCTCACGCCCGATTCCTGGCCAATCCCCCACGTGGGTATGTGCCATGTCAGCGGCCAGGCAGCGCGCGCCCGTCTCCCCCCGTTGCCAAGGAAGACGAGGAGATTCCTGGCCAATCCCCCACGTGGGTATGTGCCATGTCAGCGGCCAGGCAGCGCGCGCCCATCTCCCCCCGTTGCCAAGGAAGACGAGGAGCGCGCGCACCCGCAGCTGTTGCTATGCGGACGGCGGCGGAATGCGGACGGCGGCGGACGCTTCAGGCTCGCTTAAGAAGTGCATTCGCACTTAAAAAGCATTAAGGACAAACGAATTCTAAAAGCTTCGTGAGGAAAGTTATGCTAAACATCCAAACCGTCCTGGAAATTGTGTAGATTCACTACCCTCTAGTCTACAATACGCGCAAATGCAGACACAGGCTTTGCGTAACAACTATGGAACGACCCTACACGGCGGTAACTTCCTATTCCACTCCGCGAAAAATATGGACCTGACCTTTATTTGTTCAGCCGTGTTGTATCTGTTACAAATTTATTGTCGCACCAGTATAATATTTTATAAACAATGAATAATTAGTCATGAGTATCATTCTGCACGTCCCCACTCCACATTTTGACACGAAAGTGTTGTATTCCCGGATACACCAAGATTTCGCAGTCGTCATATCCGTCACGGAAGTGACGCCAGCACAATGAAGCAAGCGGCCTGTAAAGAGTACACCCCTGCACACAGGTATTATTGCGGGGAAGCAACCTTTCGTACTATCGAATACGTTATACTAAGGGTTGTTCGCTTTCGGGTTTTATATTTTAACATGAAAGTGTATTATGCCGCGATACCCCGAGGTTTAACTGACGTCGTATCTGTCACGGAAATGACGCCAGTGCACCCACAAGACAGCCGCCGACCCGCAAATCATGCTCAGCTGCAGATTTCGCTGCACATTTCGCTTGCGTGTTTTACTGATTCCTATGACAGAGGAATCAACCACACTTTTTTTCCTCATTTCCGGCCGTGTTCGACCACCATATTACGCAGCATTAGGAGCACAATTTTATGTGTTGTGATTCTGACCAGACTCGTCGGATACCCATCTGAGCAGCTACCTCCCTCTGTTGGTTATATTTCGCGCTAGACTTTCAATACCAACACTTGATTGATTGATTGATTGATTGATTGATTGATTGATTGATTGATTGATTGATTGATTGATTGATTGATTGATTGATTGATTGATTGATTGATTGATTGATTGATTGATTGATTGATTGATTGATTGATTGATTGATTGAGGTTTAACGCGCGTTCGCTACACAGGCGAGAAGACTCGCCGTAGTGGAGGGATCCAGATTATTTTCACCACCTGGAGATTTTTTAAGGGGCACCAAAATACCGAACATACGGGCGTTTCCACTTTTCGCCTCCATCAAAAGTGCGGCCGCCACCGCCGGGAATCGAATCCGCGTCCTTGGGATCAGCAGCATGCCTTACACGCTCAGCCACCGCGGCATGTACCTGCATTTTCCTACGCAGTGAGCTCAGCCTTACCCAACGTAATTCCTGGTGCCTCGAAAACACGATAATCGTAATTGTCTTTTTGCATGAATTCAAGCTAAATCCTACTGGCTTCGATGATATAAACTGGTGAAGTAGCATTAAATGTATTGTTTAAAAAGGCTCCTGATAGAAAATTCAAGTTGGATACGTCCGAAACGGTGTCAATTAGAATAACAATCCCCGTAAATTCAAAGCGCACAGCAAATAATTTGTCTAAATGAAAAGGAAAGCGCAATGACTGGAGACTGACCTCCAACTGTCTTTCGGTATATTCTAATGCTGTCAGAAGGACTAGCCGTTGTTATCGGCGTCTTCTGACAACAGCTACACCCAGTCAACATGACTGTTCGAGTTTTGTGCATCCTCTGGTTCTATTTTGCCACCATAGCATGCGTATTTACTTCTAGCGGAATATTAACACGCTGATTGCTGTTTTTTTTTATTTTCAGTGACGTCAGTGAGCTTGTATAGCTCAAGGTTATTTTTCTACTTTTCCCAACTTTTCGGCATTTGGAAAGCCTCTCCCATTTATTATCTCCATTTACGATATTGAAACCATTAAAGGGGCCCTGAAAGGCGTTTTGAGCACACTAAATGAACTAGCGCAATCGTTAGATTTGGTTGTCAACGTCATCTGTGCCAAGTATTACTCTTTTACGCGCCGCTGAAAGCTCACACTTTTGTTGAAAAGTTTGTCGCCCTTTTCTCACCCTTCCCTGTGTGTTTTTGGACGCCGCCATCTTCACATATCTACGTCATCGATTCCCAGGTGGCGCCATGAGCTAGACATCCTGCTATTGGGCGGATTTTTCACGCACTTCCGGCAAAGAGATGTGTCGTCTGCTCAGCAGCGGCTCGCCGGCTGATCTGCCAGCGGAGTGCCGGAGTGCTTGGACATTTTACGACTATCCAAACAAGTGTAAACAAACGCTTAACCGAGTGTATTGTATGCAACACGGCCATACCACGACATGGATATTCTCTTACCTGAGTACGTTCCATAAAGAAAGCGTTGAAGCCCCGTGGCACTTCTTTGTGCAATCGCAGCGAACGCCTTCAGCCGAATGCCCGGTTTTGACGCATACATTTTATTCAACTTCAAAAAAATCCAGAGATCCGTTTCGAATGAACAAAACGTCACAACATGCGTTGCAAGTCTGAACCGCGAATGACCGACGATCGGTTGCCTCCTCCTGCCCGTCGTAAATTCGGTACTCACCTCGCGCGCGGTTTGCGGGGATGAACAGCAAGTCACTCAACTCTGGCGCGCAAGCCGAGAAGGCTTTTTGCCACGCACACTTCACATACCCCATGCGAGGTTGAGTCGTACGTCGCTCGAGAAAGATAATCCAGACCATGGGAAACACTATCCACCCGCAGAAGCACAACGTCGCATTTCATCGCTAAACAAACGCGTCCACAACACACACACCATCGCCTCCTGTAAAAATACAGGAGGCGATGCACACACATGCACACACAGATTCGGTCACTGGCTTGGCTTAGCTGCAAGCTTCGTTCGGACGGTCAGCGATGTTACGACTATACAGATCTGGGTGAGGGCGACGTGCTAACCACTCGACGTATTTAAAAACACAGGGGCAAAGAACTTGGTTCATAGGAAGCAAATTACTGTCCACAGAAGAGCGCAACCGTGGATGCTTGTCGCGCTACATGAAGCGGGCATGAAGCGGGCACCTCTACGCCATCTCAACAGATGGTGCCAGCAGGTCAAGCTGTTTTGCTTGCTACTTCAGCTGTCACAATCGCGCGGATTTCACTTTTGCAACTTTACTTGTTGCAACCTCAAGCGAACGAAAGGCCAGGCCGCACACATGCGGCCAGGTCTTTCGTTCGCTTTTCCAGCCTTGAGCGGAGTGCGGGATCTATGGTGTCAACAAAGATTAAAAATTACGCCCACCTCCCCTCGCGGGAACCCTGGTGTGATGCGACGCTGAGAGGGTTCAAGCGCAAGCGGAGAGCAACCGTCGACCGAAAGGCCGCCGGAGAGCGGCACGCCGGTTATATGCGCAGCGCGCCCGAAGGAGAGGAGACTGCGGAGAGAGAGAGTACTGCACATGCGCAGCACCGGGCGCAGCGCCGCCCACCGGCGGAGTGAGAGCGCGCTGGGCCGCACACGCTCTCACCTGGGCACACGCCGGCGCCAGTGCGTCTGCCACGGCTATGACGCAACACAATCCAACACAATACACTTTAATCCAATCCAATCCAATCCAAGTCAAGCCAAGCCAAGCCAAGCCAATCAATGCCCCTCGCGAGAGAATGTTCGCTATCGGAGAGGAGAGCGGGAGAGTGGCTGCGGGCAACAACGGACGCACGCAGGAAGGACACGGCCGCCGACAAGAGATGCTCTGAGCGTCGCATCTAAAAAGCCAGAATAGCTTGACCGTAGCAAACGACAGTCTGAGGAGCGCAATAGGAGCGCAGCTAAGGAGCGCAGCATCATGGGAGCGCAGGACCGCTAAGGAGCGCAGCATCATGGGAGGGCAGGCTCACGCGCCGTCAACAGCGAAGAAAAGTTGAAATGAGGAGGAAATGCGGCGCGACGATAATGCGCGGTTTTTGATTTACGATTTCTCAGCTAATACTCATCGCTTTACCAAAATTCTTGCGAGAGGAGATTGCTAATACATTGCTTTATTTGGTTACATGCATATCCATGCATCGGCGGAAGGTATTTCAGGACCTCTTTAAAGGGGAAACTTCGGCTATATCTGCATTTTTGTGGAAATGCAGGGCGTCACACGGTCCCGGCTGTGGGAGTACTCGGCAAAGAATGCATGCCATAAAAGTGTTGCACAGTCCCTTCAAGCGTCTGCCGTGTAAACTGCCCAAACGGCGCTCTGCGCAACAACGAAGGTTGAGGACATGAAAAGAGAGGGAAGCGTAAGCTGGTGAAAGTCTCAACTGAACTGCCGTTTAATAGACTGTACGGTGCCTCGTTTGCGAAGGCACCGGCATAGTGCAGAGTTCGGTGCTGTTCTGCCGCCTAAAGTTTTAAATTTTATCTAGATATGACAGCCACCTCGATGTTTTTTTATTGCAGTTGCATTTGCCCGATATAATGCGCTTACGCTTCACATTATCTGGCGATTTCGTCCATTGATTTGAAAGTACAATCTTAAAAATATGCTAATAAAATGCAGTAACGCGCTGTATTTACTATCCCCTTCCGAACCTTACTACCCCCAGAATGGTACGTAGTCCTGCCGCAAAGTATGGAACCTAATACTAGAATTACTGGTCTAGACCGTACCCTCAGTAACTGCTGCTTCTTTAATACTAACATTCACTAAGAGTAACAAAATTCTATGTAATAATGAATATAATAACTAAAGCAGTTTTGCCATTACAAAACACGATTAAAAGTTTTTGCAAATCCACATGTTGACTTGTATATGCCACCAATAAAATGAATAGTTCTGGAACTATCGATAAATTATTTGATTTTTGCAACAGGCTCACTGACTCTATCAGAGGACTTTCCGCTGCTTTATGTTTGGGAGGCTCTATTTTCAATTTTTGAGATTCTGAACGGCAGTCTAGAAACCTTACTCCTTGATATTATTTCTATATCGCACGAAAAGACACCTCGCACCAGAATAAACGCGCCCTTCTGGAAAGACTGGCTCAGGAGTTTGTGTGAAGAAAGAAAGAAAACGTTAGAACCATCTGTAGTAGGGACTCTGGCTGTCCTGGTCTGATGTTGTTGTAGTATCATGTAGTGTTGGTACTAAAACACCGGGACACTCTTTTTCCAGTGCCTCGCGCTGGAACACGTCGTGTTTCAAAGACACGAGACTTACAACAAAGCTGTACACCTCTACCCCTCAAAGGTCTAATCTCCGTGGGCAAAAACGCCAAGGCGCCAAGAATGCACTTATACACTGCATGCTTCGCCCCTCTCCAGATTTCACGTTGTGGAGATGGCCCGGGATTTTTTAACTATGACACACTAACACGTGACGTGGTGGTATCATTTTATGTGCTTTTCTTTGGTGACTACAAAGTTGTTTGATATTGTTGCACTGCCTAACCGCAATTCATCGAAGTGTTAAACAAAAACTTACTGCCCTTCCACTGTAGGAAGAAGGATGACCTGTAGAGTTCGATGCAGCCCACGGAGTGCACAAAACAAACCACGTTTGTATGCAATTTGCTATTGATTCAACCTAATTCTAGCTGAAGGAAACTTGGGAAGACCCCAGCTTTAGTATCGCGGACAAACACGGAGCTGTCTGTTTCCCTCCCGTGTCATAGGCATCTTACTGTTTGTATAACACACAAACCCAGTCCGCTCGACCACTGAGGACACCAGACAGGCCGCATTCGGCCGTTTGACGTCCACGTTTAAACCTCCCGCCTGCACCACGGACGTGTCATTCGTAAGTGCATGAAACCTATAACTTCCCGTGCATGCCCATCCCACCTCCCAAGCCGTGCATGCCGGAAACCAGTTATTTGCGCGTGCTTAGAAGTGAAAAAAAAAAAAGCGTCGGAAATGCGTTTCTGAAAACCCTTTCAGCTGAACAAGTAATATTGGCTTACGTCGGCGTTCATAGCGGTGAAGCAGCTGCTCATCCTGGAGGAATTCGCAGCTACACGACGAGCTGGAACTTGCGGCGGCGGAAACGGCAGCGGCTTTGCGTTGTTTTTTCGCGTATTCGCGCCTCCATTCGGGCCGACGCTTCTTCCAATTCCTGCTCTTCCTCAAAGCGAACGACATGCGTCCTCCTCGTAGAGAGTTGAACCTGGAAGGCCTCGAGCCTTTTTTTTCTAGCGGACAAACATGTGGCTATCTGTTTGCCTCCCCCGTCGTAGGCATCTTAGTGTCTCTGTAACCCACCAACCCAGACCCAAACCGCTCGATTACGGGGTACAGCTGACAGGGCGCATTGAGCCATGAGAGCTCCGCGTTTAAATCTCCTACAAGCACAACGGGCATGCCACCGGTAGCGACACAAATCCCAGCTACCCATGCAAGCCCCTCCTAATACGCCAAACCCGTGCATGCATAAACCGGCAAGTGAAATTTACCCCACCGGCGAAACTGTCGCTCGGAAAGCCTTTCAAGCTGAAGAAGAATTATGGGCTCACGCCGGAGTTCTGACCGGGAAAGTGGCTCCTCAGGCGGGAGGATTTCGCTCCTACTCGCGAGGTGCAATCTCAAGCGGCAACGGCAGTGGCGGCTTTAGGTCTTCTACGTCCGTTCGCGCTTCTGCGTATTCACAGAAATCATCTGATAACGGTGCCACCCCCGTTGTCATCCGATTGCGAACTTGCGAAAGAAGCATCCTTGGTGGCGAGGGGAATAACAGTTGTGATAGAGGAGTCGGCGGTGGCGAGGAGGAGCCCCGGAGCGGCCCCGAGAAAGCGGCTTCAGCGGAATGAAAACTGATTGGGGGGAGGGGGTTAGATAGATATAGGTTCATGATTGGCGTGTTAAGCATAGAAAATGTTTGGGTTCACTCGCCCTGTTCCCTGTGCGGTAAGCATGCTTTGAAATTCGTCCCCCGAGTTACTTAGCAAGGCAACGTCATCAGGAAATCTCAGGTTACTGAGGTATTCTCCATAACCCTTACTCCCACCTGTTCCCAATCCAATGTTCTGAATACTTCTGGTAAACATGCTGTGAATAACATTGGAAAGATTGTGTCTCCTTGTCTGACGCCCTTCCTTATAGGTATTTTACTGCTCTCCTTGTGGAGGATGATGGTAGCTGTGGACATATTGTAGATACCATATAGTCTTCTTACGTAGTGCTTGTCTACACCATGGTTCCACAATTCCTGCATGACTGCTGAGGCTTCGACGGAGTCAAATGCTTTTCATAATCTATGAAGGCTATATATAGGGGTTGAGTATACCCTGCACGTTTCTGTCACCTTACTGTTCGTGTGAATATGGTCTATTGTTGAATAGCCTTTACGAAACCCTGCTTGTTCTTTAGGTTGACTGAAATATAAGGTTGCAGAAATTCTGTTAGCGATTACCTTGGTAAGTACCTTGTAGACGACAGACAGTAAGCGCATAGGTTTGTAATTTTGCAAGTCCTTCATATCACCTTCCTTACGGATTAGGATGATGTTCGCCTACTTCGAAGATTAGGGTTTTCTCGCGGTCATTAGGCACTGCGTATACAGGTTTGCCAGTTTTACTAGTACAATTTGCCCGCCATCCTTCAAGAGGTCTGCTGTTATCCGATCCTCACCAGGTGATTTGCCCCCCTGGATGTCTTTCAAAGCCTTTTTACTTCGGTCGTTACTGGTGGGATGTCTACCTCCGGGGGTTTAATAATGTTTATGCAGAAAAAATGAAGGAAACTCACACTGACGCGTAAGACTTGAAGGTAGCGAAGCTGTACGCAACCTTCACGAGCATGACGAGAGTTTAAGTCCATGATTGCAGCCGATTTGCTTGTTCTTCGCTGCCGCAACGACCTTTACTCTATCATTGTTGATATAAGTGCGAGCTTCTTTCATTGTTGATATAAGTGCGAGCTTCTTTCATTTGTTGGGTAAGCGACGATCATCGGACATCACTTTGGAGGGGGGCTGTACGCAACCTTCACGACAATCACGACGGCTTAAGTCCACAATTGCAGCCGATTTGCTTGTTATTCGCTGCCGCAACGACCATCATTGTTGCTGTAGGTGTAAGCTTAATTCCTTCATTTTTTTGGCAGCGACAATCTTTAGACATCACTTTGGAGGGGTGTACGCAATGACATGTATTTCTCGACCCGAGCAAGTGTTACCATGATTACGGCAAACGCTGGAGTTTTTTTTTTTTTTGTCAATCTTGGCCAATCTCCCCAAGTGGGTATGCTTGGCTTGACGAACGTGCGCAGTGGCGTTGGGTGGTCGTCGCAAGGCACGCACACATGAGCGCTAGGCATTTGTTGCTTTTGTTAACTGCCGGGCGGTCGCTGCGAGGCCCACGCTCACGCACACGCACTCGGCAATTTCTCGGTATTTTTAAATACGGACACGAAAAATAACGATTTGCTAAACAGCTTCGCTGTTAAAACTAAAGTACTGAGCAATAAACTTCGGGAGAACACAGCGGTTTGAGATAGGTGGCGCGGCAGTGGAAGTGATAAACAAAAATATCTACTTAGACCAAGTTGTGACACCGGATCCCAACCATGAAGCTGAGATAATGATAAGAATGGGGTGGAGTGCATTCGGTAGGCCTTCCCAGATAGAGAATGGCAGGCTACATTTGTCCCTGAAGAGAGAAGTATATAACGGCTGCATCTTACCGGTACTCGCCTACGGGGAAGAAACTTGGAGGCTGTCTAAAAGGGTTCAACTCATATTGAGGATAAGGCAACGAGCAATGGAACGGAAGATGATAGGTGTAATGTTAAGGGATAAGAAGAAAGCAGAGTGGATCAGGGAACAAACGCGTGTTAAGGACATACAAATTAAAGGACCCTGCAGCACTTACCATCGACTACTCTGAATGTTTTGGGGGGTAAAGTCTATTGTCCCAGCAATCTCGTACCACAACAATTATGAAAATCGTTCACTATCACCGAAACTACGCGCGATGAGAAATCGCGCGTAATTGTTCCCTCTCAACTCGACCGTGAACAAGGCTACGAAAGCTGTGCGCTCTCTCGCGGAGAGGGGGGCGTTTCGCGGCGTTCTCTTCCGCGGTCTTCGATATATCACAGGCCTGGAAGTTTTCTCCTTTTCTCCGCAACGTGGAGGTGTCTATTTCCGGTCTGGAGCCACAAAAAAGAAGCAGGCATGGGTGCCTGCTCGCAAGCGCGCGCTCAGGCTGGTAGGGCGTTTTCGAAGCAATAAACGTTTGTTGTCGAGTGGTTTCGATAAAACGGGAGTATCGAGTTCGTCACTCAAACTAAGCGCGCACTCAAAACACAAAACAGACGCCAAAATTGTGCGTACAGGTTCAGGCATAGAAAAGGTTGGTACACAGCGCCGACGACGGCGGATCGTCACAGGAAATGCGAGAAGCCGCGAACATGGAGGAAAGAAAAGGCCGCGAAGTTGACCAACGACAGCCAGCCATGCCAGGGGTGCACAATGAGGAAAACTGAAGAGAGCGCGGTTGGTTTTTCTTCGTCTTTCACAGCAATTTGCGTGCTCACCGCTTCAAGTGCACGTGTAATATTTGGCTCAGGTATTCCTGACAGTGTAATCTAAACGTCGCGCAGGTTTACTTTCGCTGCTCAAAGAGTGTTGCAGGGTCCCTTTAGGAAGAAATGGGCGTGGGCAGGGCATGTAACGCGAAGGCAAGACAACCGTTGGTCATTAAGGGTAACGGAGGGGACCCCTACAGAAGGCAAGCGTGGCAGAGGGCGGCAGGTTAGGTGGGCAGATGAGATCAATACGTTTTCGGGGATACATTGGTCGCAGTTAGCACAGTACCGGTATAACTGGAGATCTGTGGGAGAGGTCTTTGCCCTGCAGTGGGCGTAGATAGACTGATGAGCATGATGGTGGTGGTGGTAGTGGTGGTGATGGCCTCTTCCCATTATCCAAAGCCTGCGGGAACTGTAAAAACTGACTCTGAGCCGATGGCATCATGCAGCAACGGAAGTTTCTCCTGTCCACAAGGATTGGCACAGATTCCTTCTGCGTAGTGTAATTTTTGCAAAACCCTGTAGGGAAATTTGCTGCCCAGCCAGTGCATCTAAGAACTCCACCTAAAGCGCACGTTCGTCTATTTTAAGTGACTTGGATCCCAACGCCGCTTTTGGCGCCTGGTAAGGAATGCTCGCCTAACAAGTCGGTCGCTCGCACTTCGTTTGATGCGGCTTTAAAAATCAGCACATTTCCTGGCTTAGAGTTGAAGCTAACTACATCGATGCCATCCAAAGGCGGCGCAAACGAGACACGAGGCAGATGACCCACCGCGTACTAGAAGATTTGCAAGCCGGGAATCTTGAAGGCCAGGTTTTGTTTCCCGGTCTCGGTGATGGATGAGCAGCCCGTCAGGCAGATAACCCTGAGGTTATCGTGGCAGCGGGCCAACGCATGCAGGCCTGCGTCGGTCAGGTGGAGGCAGTTGTTCAGGCTCAGCTCGTCCAGGAGAGGAATGTGTCGGGGGACGTACGAGAGTGCCCGGTTGCTGATAGGGCAACCTGACAGGTCGAGGTAGCGAAGCACAGGCATACACTGCACAAGGGGGAAAGGGAGCACTTGTTGGCTCCGACCCAAGCTGAACACAAAAGCTATGCTTAACAAGACTCGAATCTCCACGAAGTGAATCATGACGAGTGGGCGCAGCACTGGGGATCGTTCTTACAGTAAATCACCCGTGGCATATTGCCCACTCGCGCATGCAAATGAGTGACAACGCGTGTGTACAGTATATACAATTCCAATGCAATCCGATACAATCTGATACAATTCAATCTAATCCCATCCAGTCCAGTCCAATCCATTTAACCCAATCCAATCCCCGTCCAATGCTCCTCGCGCATGCGCAACACTGTGTACACGGACGCCAAGCCCCGGAAAAAGCGAGGTCCTGAGGTGCTTCGCTCCTGAAAAGCGCCACTTCTACCGCAAATCTTCACACTCGGTAGTGAACCACGGAGGCTCCCTGTGCTTTGTTAAACAGATTTTGGCATTCAACAAGCATTACGCATGTGTTTAACTGCAAATGATGTGACACGCCTGTAGACCACCATCTCTTAGCAAATTGATTTACCCAGACAACTCTCCAACTTTGAGCCATTCATGTTCGGCCACATTGCGGGATACTTGGCATCGCATGTCGGTCCTTCCTTTCGCGTGTCGGTACTCCGCGGCGTCTATACATACACGGTGGTGATGGAGATGGGGTAAGGGCACGGGCGCACTGCACCTGCGCTCCGCGTGATGTACTGGGTGCATGTTGCGCTGGAGTAAAGTATGCGGAGGCAGTCTCGGATGTCTTGAGGCAACGAAGCTTCCTCCTCTACCATTGCCGGGATGCCAATTCGTAAGCGGTGAAGAATGTGCCGCCCTGTGTAAGCGGTAGAGAGGCGGCGTAACTGATCAATACGATGGGCCTGTAGTAGCTCGTGGGCAGTATTGTATGCTCCCAACGAGGCGAGTCTGGCAGTGGACAAGTGGAGGGGGATATGTAATGCTGCCTTCTACGGCGACTCCTTCAGACCAACTCTCGAACCAATCGGTCCCTCCTCCACAAGATGTATCCCTCTGAGTTCCCTTCATCCAACTGTCCCCTCTGTGACTCCCTGGGCACACTAACCCACACCATGTGGGCTTGTCCTCTTAACCTATTCCCCCACATCTCCAGCGTCGAGCAGTGGGAGGACGCGCTGGGCAGCTCGAAACCGGGGGTGCAGTACACTTCTGGTTGACCGAGCCGCCACCGTCACCGCCAGCCTTCGGCCGGCAGCCACCACGCGTTCCCAGCCAACTTGCTTGGAAAATAAAGTGATTTCTCTATCGCTCTCTCCCCCCTCTCGACAAAGCAACATCCTAACACACTCCCGTCGTCTTCTTGTGTCCTGGTTTCGATTGGCGCTGCAGCTATTTTTATAATCAACTACCACCTCGCTCAACAGTACGCTTTGTTAAGCAGAGGACCTGCGCTTACTCATGTACCCCACTAGCACACATATTCCTGCTTCTGCTCTTCTATCCCGGGACTTCCCTCCGTCCGCCCTCGACCAGCCTTTTACATTAACAGAACTGCACCAAGCGCTCAGCACCCTTCGTCGCAATGCGACGCCCGGGGAAGTTCGAATAACTTTTAAACTACTCCGCAACCTTCCCGACAGCGCACTTTTATAGCTGCTGTCTCTCTTTAACCACAACTGGCTCATTGGCGAAGTGCCGGCGTCTTGGAAACATTCCAAAATTATTTTGATCCCGAAACCAGGCAAACCACACTCTTCCAAATCTTCGCCCTATCTCGCTTATGTCTTTTGTTGGTAAATTGCTTGAGCGTATGGCATTGACGCGCCTTCAATGGCACTTTTCTCACACCTCTTCCCTCTATTTTACCCAAACTGGATTCCGCCATTATATATCCACTTAGGATACCCTTCTCCGTATTTCCCATGACGTCTACGGCTTTCGTAGCTCCTATCAGCTCCGTGCCATCCTTGCTCTCGACATTCATTAGGCCCTTGATAATGTTCAGCACACTGCCATTCTCGCTAACTTAGCCAAAACTAACTGCGAATCTCGCATGTATACCTACATCCGCTCCTTCCTTTATCACCGTACTGCTTCTTTCTCTATCCCGGGCTCTACCTCCCCTCCATTCTATCTATGAGCTGGTACACCTTAAGGCTCCATCTTTTCACCCTCCCCTTTTTAACATCGCTTTAGTTTCGCTTGCTCCACTGTTAGATGCCATCCCCCTTCTCTCCTACTCTTTATATGCGGATGACATCACGCTCTGGTCAACCAAGGGCAGCCCAGGCCAACTGGAGGACACTCTTCAGCAAGCGTGTGACGTCATCCAGGGATATGTCACGTCTGCCGGCCTCTCTATTTCACCTCCAAAATCCGCTCTCCTCGTAGTCAGGAACAATCGTGGCGTGGCACCGGACCGCTTTCCTCAGGTACAATTTTTTTGGCAGCCGTTTACCGCACGTTGACACCCTCCGGATCCTTGGTTTCACCTTACATTAGGCGGGAAGCTCTGCGGACACTTCACAATCAGATCACTCAGCTCTCCCATCTCCTCCGCTGGGTCGTCAGCCGAAGAGCAGGACTGCACGAACATAACCTGCTCCGCATCATCGATGCTTTTGTTATGTCCCGTGTACAACTCTGTATTTGTAACCCTCGCCGTCTCAGCTCTCGTACCTCGAGGCTTCCCTCCGTGCACTTTACCGCTTCGCTGTGGGAGTACCCTCCTACGCCCCCAGCCCAACCCTTCTGGAACTCGGGATATACAATACTCTTGAAGAACGCATCGCGTGCCATCTCCAGGCCCAACTCGAACGCCTGCAGACTTCTGCCCCCCAAGGTCCTATATCCTTAACACACTACCCACTACCCCACTTCGCACCATACTACCGGAACTCCCTCTTAGGGCCCCTTTCGCTAATTTACGGGTTGAGTCTTTGCCTCGCAACATAAACCCTGATCAACACGTTGATCATTGTGCACTGCGCGTTCAGGCCCTTTAAAACGAATTCATTTTCTGCTCTCCTGCGGTTCCATCGTTTACTTTACTGACGTAATCGACATGCCCTCAAACTCGACGGGTGCGACTTCATTTCTCCAACTCCCTTCTTTAGACACTGCCACGCTTTCCTTTCTTTCTCCACCGGATTCGACCTCCCTCGAAGAATACGCCATTGTCCTTGCAATAGAGCACGCTACTCTCACTGTTCCTACAACCACGCCAGTATATGTCTTCTACGACTGTCAATCGGCCCTTCGTAATTTTGCTCACCATGACACCCACCCACACACCACTGACTTCATCACTTCGACACTTGCTTCAAATCCTCGGCCACGTTTCACACTGGTTTGGGTTCCTGGCCACGCTGACATGTGCGGAAACACTATAGCAAACCCGCTCACCCGAGTACTTTTCCCAGGTCCGCCCATGTCCTGGCCAGCCCCGTACCACCCGCCGACGGTTCGTACTCAGCACCGCGTTTCATGCCGTTACCAAATACACGCCCAACGCCTATCACGCACCCTGTACCCAACCCCCACACCCATCTCACTCGTGAGGCTACACGTGCCTCATTCGGCAGGCTCAAACCTCTTCACTCCCTTCCCATCACATCCTTCACAGCATCTATAGGCGCCCTGGCCATCCTTCCTGTCCCACCTGTTCCTCCTACCCATCCATCCCTTATTCTTATTGGTGCTGCACTCCGCCATCTGTTGCCCCATCTCTCGCCCCCATCACCTCCTGGGAGCTCTGGCTGTCTCCCCCGCCGACAGTAAACATCCAAACTGCCCAGGAAGCTCTTTATAAACATGTGCACCGCATCCACTCGTGCATACTATACTACGTGGACCTGGTGAATTGAACACTCAAATTAGGACCTCGACTTTGGCCCTACGGAAAATAAAACTTCGTTCTGTATCTCTCTTCATGGCTGAAAGTATGCTGACGCGTAACATACAATCATCGATGCCAGCATTCATTTTGGCAGCTCACGTAAGGCTTCTATATGTAAACATTCCACTTCCAAACGCTATAGGACCCTTTGAGGAAGACCCTTTCGGTTCATTTTGTTCTAAGTGATGCTCGTTTATTTGGGACAGAGAGAATGTAAAGAAGAATCTGTTGTCGGCCCATGTTGTCGGTTGGAAGGGGGCGAACGGGAGGCTCCTGGTGATGGCATGAGCTTCGGAGGGTGCTGTTCATTGGACTGACCAAGTGGTGACAAGCGTGTCCGAAAAGTTCAACGGTAAGCTCCACACCTAATCGACAGAAGGTCCAAGTGTACGTTTTCGCCTTCACAGTTTTGAATGCCCTAAGCATCCCCCGTAATTTGTTTCTATACGAAGGAGCTCAGTACTTCGCTAATACCGCTTCACCAATAGATCTTCTACTCATCCGTAAGAGTGCCGCGTTCGAATAACAATAAGGCCAATTAGATGCTGATGATGAGATGTAACGTGCCGACTCTACGCAGGCGATGAGGGGCGTCACAGTGGACGGCTTCGGATTAATTTTGACCACCAGGGATCTGTAACGTACGTTGAAATCTCGAAAACACGGGCGTTTTCGCTTTTCGACCCCATCAGAAACGCGGGCGCCGCGGCCACGAGTCTTACCTGCGTCCTCTGGATCAGCAGCACAACCCGGGTTCAATTCGCGGCGGCGGCGGCTGCTTTTCTGATGGAGGCGAAAATCTGGCCAATTATATCTTAAGCTCAAAATAATTCAGCTAAATGAAAACGAAAACAGATGACTGTGTGGAAACTCGCCACTCACGTCTTTGTATTACACTATGGTGTCACATAAACCAGTTTTGGGTGGTGTGCACTCGTGGACCAATAAACATGATAGCTCAATTATAGGGCGGCCCCTTTTTACTTTTTTGTTCATTTTATCACTTCATTTATTGCTAGCCTGCTATTAATATGCTGAAAACATCTTGTTTTTCTCTAATGACGTCAGTTGACACAGTGCAAAAAGAAGCTTGAAAGTTAGTCAATATTTGCGATATTTGTTTGCTGAGAAACATCATTCGGATGGAGAATGGTGTTGAGGGAGTCGTTAACGGCCAGCTCTTTCGCAAAAAACAAGAAAAGATGCCCTGGTTCCTTTGAGCGTACGGTACCGTAACGCGCTGCAAATTAACCATGAAAACAAGTACGATGTTTTATCTCAACATGATTGGGCTGATGTGCGCGCGAAGACAATGTGAGCACTCACCTACCTGCGTGATATAGCGAACTGCGATGTCCCCTGCGCCCGTGCAGCCGACGTCGACTTCTTCAAGGCCGAAAGAAACTCGGCGACCTGCCGCGCGCCTCCACCCTACGTCCGTTATTTTATGGCACCCTTGAAGACTCAGCACTTTCAGGGAGTCCATGCGTGCTAAGTGCTTCATCACGCCGTCCGACAGCCTCGTGCAGTACTCCATTCGAAGCCAGAGGAGTTGCGGCAGATGTTCCGCCAACACTCTGACTCCTGCGTTCGTTATGAGTTCGCACATGCTGACGTCGAGCTGGGTCAGGTGGCTCAGTGACCTCGCAAGCTTTGCCAGAGCATTGTCCGTGATGGCGGTCTTTTCTACGTAAATTGTCGTCAGATCAAGAAGCCCGGGACCCGAGTCAATGCACGACACTCCTTGGTCATCTATGAGCACGCAGCCGCGCATTTCCAACTGCTCCAGAGACGATCCACCGGTAGCGAGGTGCCGTATGCTTTTGTGCGTGAGCCTTTCGCACCAGTAGAGGTTGAGAAAGTTCAATGTTGCTATTTTAGAGAGTCTCTCCAACGCAGCATCGCTCACCAGGGGGCATTCGGAAATATCTAGAAAGACGAGCTTGGCTATGGTCTCGCTGACATACCGCAGACCGGAGTCCGTCACGTCCACGCAGCTGGCGAGTATCAAGATCTCGATCTCATTTCCCGCAGAGACGTCCAGGAGTTCACCGGCCTCTGAGAAACCTGCAAGCCTCATGAGTCCAGAGTCGCTGACGCTGCAGCCAGAAACGTCTAACAGCTTCAGCTTTCGCAGTCTCATCGACACGTAACCCAGGGTGGAGTCGGTGATCCCACCGCAGTAACCGATATACAGCTCAGCTAAATTGGGAGCGTGCTCCGTGATGCAGTCGATGGAGGCGTCGGTAATCAAGGAACACGTCCGAAGATTTAGGCTCATGAGCGAGGTGTACTGCTGCCACCCCACTGACGTGCGCATGGCGTCGTCGTCCAGTTCTTCCTGACAGGATGAGAGGTCTAAGGACCGTATGTCCGGCAGGTTCTGGAGAAGCCAGCGTAGCTCCATGGGGGGAAGCACGTCGGGAGGCGCACCGATGGAGAGCACCTTGACGTTGCGGATGCCGCGCCTTCGGATGCAGTCCAGCGATGACCCGTAGAGATCGAGCAGCTAAAGCAGGGCCTCGTCGCCTGCCCACATCCGGGGCTCCTCGGCGATGGCCTTCAAGGCACTGATCAACTGGGCTATGCGGCCTCGGCCGGCTGGGTCGAGGTGGCTGAGGATCAGAAGGATCGCCTCTGGGCTGAAGGGCGTCGCCGCGGCCGCTTGCGGTGACCGGCAAAACGTTCGTGCGACCTGGATCAGCCGGTTTGCGGGCTGGGGGTCCGCCTAAATGATGTAATGTTTGGTTGGTTGGTTGCCTCCCACAATGGCACATACCCACGCGGGGGATTGGCCAAGAAGTTTTGTGCCTAATGAGGATGTGACCTATATTATTTTAGATCCCAAAATTTAGAAAAGAAAATACCCAACAGAATTTTTTAAATATGTATAATATGAAAGTAGATTCAGGAAGAAAAATGAGGTATGTGTGAATGTTTAGCTGGCTAGCAGGAAAACCTGCCTGTCGCCACAACATAAGAATGGAGGGCAGACACAACATCCCTGTGGCAGACTCCTAGGGCGGAAGCGCCTAGTGACAGGACCTCGTAACTAGATAGCGGAAGGTTAAGGCGTCTAAAGGTTGACTCCAGATGCGTGCGTCGCATTGGGGAGAAGCTGCGGCAATTAAATAGAAAATGATCTAAATTTTCCAGTTCGTCGCAGAAAGGACATTGCGGAGATGGAGCCAGACGAGATTTATAAAGATAAAAAAGTGCGTCGGCATTGGCTGCAATCCTCAACTTCTTCTCTTCCACGCGAGGAGGGTCCGCACGAGCAAGCAGTATGTACTCAGCGCGAAGCGCCATTATCTATTCGGCCATCGGTACAGGCCTGGCTGCACGAGCAAGCAGTATGTACTCAGCGTGAAGCGCCATTATCTATTCCGCCATCGGTACAGGCCTGGCATTTTTTTCTGTGTTTAACTAGCCGTTCGTTGGTTTGCGTTGAACACTTCTGCTATTATCTTCCGCAACAACTGAAAGGGGCCCGCTTCTCGGCGTCCGTGCCCTAGAGGTACAGACGTGGGCCTTGGTTCAAAGCCAAGTAATCGTATTTTTTGCAAATATTTTAAAGTAGCACGATCTTCTTATTATCAAAATGTTCTCTTATATCAATTTTACGCATCAAATTGTGTAAGCAATACACCTTGTCAATGATTAATATAAATCTTTCCTTCTAAGCACGAATGACTACTGCTACGTAATAGATTTTCCACTTGTCCGTAGAAACAGCTGGGCTAGCTATTTAAGGGGGGTATGAGTCTATCGTCAGCACAATTGAAACGAATCACTTCCCGCTGCGGCGGAACGACCGGACTACCGAGTGAGTTGCTGGCAAAATTTCTAGCCTGGTTCAGCGGCCGGTATGCGCAAAACGTTCAGAAGCCGCGGACTCCTGGCAAGGTTGAACGACCATCTTCTGTTAAACTTGAACCGCTGGAGGTCAGTAATATTTCAACGACCGTAGCCACTAAAAGTTTAACGGTTCTCGGCCAAGAAAAGTTCTACGGCAGGTCGGCGGCAAAACCATGCCAGAGATCGGTTGTGGGCCCCTAGGCAATGCATTGGTCAGAGATGAGCGGTTGCCCAGCATATTCCAGAGAAATTTCAACGTGTGGCCAAGGCCCGCTTCTAAATGTGGGCTTTGCACTGCCAACAGAGCAAGGCCGGATAGAAATTATCCGGCCAAAGTACTAAGGTTGATGCCACGCCTTAGTACTTTGGCTGTTTGTAAGGCTGTGAGAAACAGAACCTAGGGACTGTGAATTTGATATCATGCATCTTGTAGCCTGCTGTATAAAGCACTGTACTATAAAGCACAAATAAAGCACTGTACTACCAAACCATCTGCGCTAACTTCCAAACCGGCGTCGCCCAGCGTCTGCAGCATTACACCACGATCAGTTGTCTGAATGACGTAGCTTCGTAAGATCAGGCCAAAAGAGCTCCTACTTCCAATTTTTGCGCGGTGTAATTGACGTCGTTCAAGAGCTGTATTCCGCAATTCATCATCTTTCTGTTTTCAAAAAATGAACGAAGTTCACACTAATGCGTAATGCTTGAAGGAAGCGGAGCTGTACGCAAACTTCACGACCATTACGATGGTTTAAGCCCATGATTGCAGCCGACTTGCTTCTTCTTCGCTGCCGCAATGACCTTTACACCATCATTGTTGCTGAGGGTGTTTGCTTCCTTCACTTTTTTTGGAAGTGATAATCATTGGAACCTACTTGGACGGGCGCACGCTATGACGTCTCTTTCTCGTTCCGAGCAGGTGTTACCACGATTACCATGAACGCTGCAGTTTATTGTTCAATCTTGACCAATCTCCTCAAGTTGGTATGCTTGGCTTGACAATTAAACGTGCGCTTGGGACGCTGAAAATCGCCGCGAGGCAGCCACACAGGAGCATTCGGCATTTTCTTGGTTTTTTAACTGCCGGGCGGTCGGCGCGAGGCCCGCGTTCACGTGTACGCGCTCGGCAATTTTTTGGTATTTTTAACTGCGTACACGAAAAATTACGATTTGCTAAAGAGCTGGCCTCTTTAAAAAATTTGGTTGATGCCTCTTTTGTAGGAATCGGTGAAACACGAAAGTGAAATGTGCCTTCACAGGAGAATTTTTTGTGCATCCTTATATTACGTCCGTATGGCACCGTTAGACGCATCAATGTTAGACACTGGATTGCACGCGCCTGAACATAGCGTAAATCCAACTGAAACCACAGCCCCTTGAAAACCGTGCGAACGAAACGGAACCGAAACCGAAACCGAAAACACTAGATAAGAGAGGGCATGAGGGTACCTCAATAGGCATAGAGTTTCTTACAATATACTTACTAAGAAACTCTATGTCAATAGGTGACCGGTAAAAAGCGAAAAAACTCATGGGTACGTCGTCTGCTCCAGCCACTTCCGGTTCGAGATCTCGCCTGGCCTCCCGTATGCCGGCGGCTTTCACGCGCGTGTGCGTGTTGTTTATTTGTCACAGAGTGCTTACCTTTCAGAGAAGCCCCCAGCAGGAGTCATCGTTGTTACACATTGAATGTGCAATAACAAGCACACGCGCGCGTGAAAGCCGTCGGCGTACGGGAGGCCAGGCGAGCTCCCGAACCGGAAGTGGCGGAACTCCGTGGGAGCAGACAGTGCCCAAATGAGCCTTTGCGCTTTTTATCGGTCACCTGTTCACCCGCGTCCCGCGTCCACGAAGACGCTGGCATCGAGGCGCCGACTGTCGGCGCTCATTAGTGCCATGATGAACTACTTCGCTTCACTTCTCTTTGACGGCACCTGAATGAAGGAAGTAGTGGGAAAGATATAAGGCGCGTTCGTAGACCTACTTGTGCTTGAATTCGTAGTGCAGTGGGCAGAGCGCTGTGTACCTCCTGTTGCGGTGAGAGAGTTCGTGGCTCGAATCCGGGCGCAGCCGCGTGAATGGAAGTTTTTCTGGCGACGTCATTTCCGTGACGGTTATGGCGCCGCTCAGATCTTGGTGTACCCGGGCATAAAAAGCTTTCGTGTTAAAAATTGTCGCCATCCCGTCGTACGAATGTGGGTATCCAGCCACGGCAGTGCTAGAGGGCTCCTGCACTGCCGAGGGGGCGCTGCGAAATCGGCTTCCGGGAAATATTTCCGGGTAGTACAAAGCTGCGGGGGTACCATAGGATCCAGTGTTGACTGAAGCAAACTTGATACTGCGATTGTTTTGCTACACGGTCTCCATCACATCCCAGACGCGTCCGATCTCGTCCGGTGATCAACTTGGCATTAGGGAAAAAAGCTTTGCAGCGTTACATACGTTTACAGCGTCGACGAAAGTGCTGGGACGGTGATGGCGCTCTGCCACTCCCAGATTCACCGAGCGATGGTCGTATGAAGTGAAATTTTAAGTGAAAGCTTCTTGTTTATACTAATACGCTTAGTGACAATGACTTTTCAACAACAGCCGATCGAACAAGAAGAGTAACGCAATCGGCGATGATCGCGCGTAAAATCCAACGAGTCTCGCGTACCACAGCCGTACTTTTGCGCTCTGAATTTTCAATAAACACTGCTGGTTTGCGTCATCGTTACGAATACCTATTGCACCGCTAGCTTGCCGTTTTTTCTGTGGCTCAGTCACAAAATTCAGCGAGCGTCATAATCGGCAAATATGCTTGTGATTCTGGAAGTAGTGGCCGTAGTGAGGCTCACCCGAAACCATCGAACATATACTACTAGAGTGCTCTGCTTATGCTGAATCAAGGGCCCGTTTACAGCAATGAATTGAATGTCTCCAACCTGGACCAATAAAGCTTGATGCTGGGACCATTCCACTCACCATCCTCCCAGCGCAAAGCCCTGTCTGCATTATTTGAGTACCTCGAGGACATTGGCGTCGCTACAACACTGTAGCCATCTCCATAGCATGTGCAATCAAGTTTTTTACTCAGCGCCTTTAAACAAGACTCTATTCATTTTTAATTTTTATTCTTTTTTTATTCTTATCTTTTGTCTCCTACTCTTCTTCTTCCCCCTTCTTCCTTTGTTTCCTTCTCCCTCATTCCCCGCAGAGTAGCATGTCAGCGAATTCATGCTGGCAAACCTCTCTGTTTTCTCTGTAATAAAGAGTCTCTCTCTCTCTCTAAAACAAAGTGGTCGGACGAACTGAGTGGCCGTTGCGTTTTCTTGATGCTTTCACCGTATTTAATTACGGCCTTCCATAATATATTCCGATTTCACTCTTAATAGGCTAAAGTAAGGATCGGCAACGTTTCGAGTTATAGTACATCGTTGCATGAAGTCGACACGGCAGAGGGCTGGCTGGACGGCAAATAAGGTGGGAGAGGGGGGTGGCTTTAAAGGAAAATAAAAAAAATCAGCAATTGCCAATAATATTTGACAATATTCTGATGAAGTGTGAAGGTGGGGGACAATGCAACTGGAAGCAATGAATTCTGATCTGTCATTGTCTCGCCGTCCAATCTCTTTTGAGGACAAAACTGGCGTGTCGGCGTTCATTTAAGCGATGACCCCTGCACTAGAAGGTAACCAACACACCCGTGACGATCTTATGTAAATATATGAGCCGTGCACCGGGTATGCGACTGTGTTATGTTACACATCTAAGCAGGCAACGGACTCGCGATTCGGTGCTTGATTCGCGTCGTTTAATTGCGCTCAATTTGTTTATTTGTCGGTATTGCCTCACCTACTCGCTAGTATATGTGTACCCCGCCGTTCGCAAACCGTGTGGCGTAAAAAGATCATTTAGTTTGCGAAAATACAAAACAAATTTTCCACTCGTTTTCGAGGCGTTGCCAGGCCAGCAGCGTCCGCTCAATCGGCTGCGCTCCTCACGTCCACTGGCATGCTCCTGCTGAAGCGACCATTTACAGTTACTGTTAAATCTGCCGCTGGCTATGCACCAGTCATGATCATCATCGTGGATTTACTGTGCGAGTAAAGTGATGATCGCCCGTAGCAGGCAACCATGGCTTCGGTCTTGCTTCGGTCGTTCTTCCGTTAACATTTTGGTGCCAAAACCCGGGAAGACGACCGCACGCGACGAAGGAGACCACCGACGCCCCCTCCGGCTTGAGGTTCGCAGAACCCCTCTCCTTTGACTGCTGTTTACGCTGCTCAGCCCCGCCCTCAGCCGGACGTCAGCATGGCTGGCCCTGACCATGCATCTACCGACGACCGACTGAATGCGTGCGATGGATAAGCTGCGCCGGCGGCAACGCATCCTTCGCGGCGCTACTGCGAGACTTCTGAAGGCAGCGACGAATCTTCTGGATGCCACCTCAGTGTCTGCGCACGACCTGCAAGAGGCCGTTGACCAGCTGAAGAGTAAGAACACCGTCCTTTATGAGGTGGAGCAGAAAATCATCGATCTGCTTGACCCTGAGGAAGTGGAACGTGGTCACTTCGACGCATTGGCGTACCGAGGGCATATATGCCATGCCCTCAACCAGCTGCGCTCCGCCTTGAAGTCTACGGAGGCTGCAGGCCTCGGAAATAAGACCGACGCCACTTTCTCCCATATGACCGTACTAAACGCGGCTCACGCACATCGACCGCGGCAGTTGTCTTGCCTAGGCTACAAGTTTCTGCTTTTCACGGTGAGCCACGTGGGTCCACGCCGACGGCCGACAGTCACCCGAACCTTCCCGATATCGGCAGCCTGAGCACTGTAAACCGCGTGGAGCTTAGTTTGCCGGCGCCGCAGACAGATGTCTTGACGTTCATGTCTCTGACGAGGATCGAACGAAACAAAGGCAGATGCGATCGCTTTGCGCCCACCATGACGTCCGCTACCTCGTCTCAGGCTGGCGTGAGGCCAGAAGATCCTCTCGAGACCTACTGCTCTATTACGGCGGCGCAAGAACCCGTTCCATACAACGCAACGGCGGACGCGGAGAAGAGCCTATTCCCCCAAACAAAACAAGCGAACACAATCGAGACTAATTTGTCCGGAAACGTTTTGCAAGTCTCCGTGCAGGAACGAGCGATCGTTACAGCACAGGATTCAGCCTTACAAAATGCCGATGAGGCTGAGCGCAAGGACCTGCAAGTGGGAGCCGGCTACGAGGTAGCATCGGTCGTCCCAACACAAGCCGGGTGTGAAGAACGTGAGGCTACGCCTGCCGCAGACAAGGACAGCTCGGTTGCTTCTGACCAAGCAGTAGACGAAAAACGTGAGGTAAAGGACGTGGAAGAAAACGTCGAAGTGACACCGTACGCGTTCGAGGACATCTTTTTTGCAAAATTCATGAACAGAGAGTCATCATCATGTCGATTTCCCCTATCATTAAATCTGTAATCCCCGCTAAGGGCAGCCATGGCCCAGGTCTGCCTTACGTCATTCTTTCGTAACATTTTGGTGCCGAGGCTGAACCGTCTGTGCAGACTATTTCTCGTCATTCCGCGGAGACAGGCAGGCCTGGTGGATAAACAGGAGAACCATATTCTGAGCTGACACGTACGAATAAAATGGGCTGTTCAGGAACGGAGTTAGAGAAGAAAACCCACGGGAGGCTCAAAACCGATCTAAGAACACCGTTGGACGCCAAGACATCCCAGATTGCCCGCCGTCATCTTCAGGACAATCGCAGCAAGGCGTCTTTCGGGAAGTCTTTCGGGAAGCAGAGCGCATAGTTCGGTTGTCGTCCGCGTCACCGTTTCGCGCTTGGTTGTCCTGAAAGCGGAAAGACGGCGCAAGCACCGCTGGAAGAGCAAGAGGAGACAGGGTTTGCCTACAGCTTTACAAGGATTGACCTCCTGGAACGAAAAAAAAACTTTACGGTTGTGAACCTATTTTTACCCACTAGGAACCGTCTTGCGGGCCGGGGGAAATGTTAGATCCCCCGCCAGGTATACGCTGCGCCGCAGGACAAACGTTGCAGCGTTCCGAAGTCACAAAGAACTGGATCAGTACGTTCAAGTTGTGCCGCAGAGCTGAGGTGTTCAAGACGCTTTAAAGCGAGGAGCCAGCGCGTAGTGATCAGAGCCCACTTGAATCAAGCTTTCGGATTAACTGCGACACTCTCTGTGCGTACATCATCCTAAGAGACACGTACTAGAGGGCCATGTTGGGATTGGGCCGATACGCGGTCGCGGTGCCAGCTGGAGAAGCTGACGACTGGCCAGCAAGTACGGCGTGCTGTAGCGCGCTTCTAAAGCGGCAGACACGAACGTTACGCGCGCGAGAGGATGTTAAATCTCCCGCTGGCTATGCACCAGTCATGATCACCATCGTGGATTTACCGTGCGAGTAAAGTGATGATCCCCGTAACGGGCAGCCATGGCTTCAGTCTCGCTTCGGTCGTTCTTCCGTTAACAGTTACCTCAGGCTCAGCAACGTTCTGTTTATGCTACTCGCGAACTTTCCTTTGTCGTCCTCACGCAAGAAGAACGAACGATAATTATCTTCAAGAAGTTAGACCACCCGGCCTGGTGATACTGCCCCACGCCGTCACTATCACGATAGCTCGCTCAAAAAAACGCCAATAAATCGGCTTGTTTGAGCGGATATTATTTTGTTTAGCCTCTACAACTCATTTAAGGGCTATTTATTACAGTATGCAGTCACTTAAACGTGCCACAAAGCGGTTAAACTAAGTACAACCAAGTTTAACTCTGCCTAGTAATTGAAAACGCATGGAGGGCGGTGAGGGTCGTCTGCTTTTGTACTATTCATAGGCGTCGGCCACTAGGGGCGCTGCATGTAGCCAAAACGGACGAATAACGTGGGAAAGCGGTAACAGACAGTCCAGCATAGACTACAGTTTAGTATCCGAGACAGTATACGAAAGGTTGCGGGAAATGAGGATAGATAGAAATGGAACAGACAGCTTAGGAAGCGACCACAAGCGGCTTACCTTGCACTTTGGAGGCGCAACCCGAACAAATTTAGAAATAGGTACAATAGGATGAACTAATTTGAACCATGAGCAGTTAAACATCATCGCTGATAGAATGGAAGATGAAATCAATAAATACCGAGACAAAAAATGCGATTACGACGAAATGATTGCGTTCATAAAGGGTAAGATGAAGGAAGCAAAGCAACGAAACCGATGGAAAGGGAAGAGAAAGCCCAGAAGCTGGTGGAATAAGGAAATAAAAGAGGCTATTGACCAGCGAAGAAAAGCGTCGAGAGAACATAGAGAAGCAAAAATAACTAGTATGGAACCGGAGGTAGTGAAGGAGAAATGGGATATCTACCGGGGGAAAAAACTAGAAGTGCAGAAAATGGTGCAAGCAAAGATGAAGCAGAAAAGCGAACAATGAATGGCAGAAATACGGAAGAAGGACAAAAGCGCATCCAAAAAGTTTTGGAACCATGTAAAATTACTAAACTCAAACAACGATATACATCAAAAATTCTTGATTGATGAGGAGGGGAAACATTTAGAAGGAGAGCACGCGCTGGTGCATATCCATCGATTGATTAGTGAGAAGCTTGGGGCAATAGTGGTAGGGAAGCCTGAACCGATAACATCAGCGCCACAGAAGTCTGCGGAAAGGGAAACAAGTTTGAGCAACCTTGATTGGAAAAGAGCAGCGCAAAAGGTTTCCCCCAGACAGCAGTGGGCCCGGACGGAATACCAATGCAACTGATAAACCTGCTTGGACCTAAAAGTAAGAACTCGTTTATGAGGGCAATAGATAAGCTGATAGAAACCAAACAAATACCAGAGGACTGGCTAGAAAGTAGGATGAATTTATTATATAAAGGCAGAGGAGACAAAGCCAGTATTTATTCATACAGGCCACTCACAGTAACGTCAGTGGTGTGTAGACGCGTAATGCAGGCGATAAAATCAGAAATTCAAGCATGGATGGAAGAAAATGAAATACTTGTGGAACTGCAGAATGGATTTAGACAAGACAGGCGATTGGATGACAATTTGTTCGTGATAACGCCATGCGTTGAAATTGATTACGTTCTTGGACATTAAAGGGGCATATGACAACGTAAACAGAGAACGGAGCTGGAGAATGCTGAAACTCCAGGGATTAGATGACGAGTTAATACAGTTCCTTATAGAAATCTATAAAGACAATAGAGTGCACCTTACATGGGAAGGACAGAAATGCGCCCAGCAGGTCAACATCCATCGGGGACTGAAACAGGGATGCCCTTTGAGCCCAATACTGTTCATTCTTCACATGGCAGGGTTAGAAAAAAAACTGGAAGAAAGTGAAGTAAGATTCAGCCTAACGCATACGCTGCACGGCGAAGTGGTACAACAGCGTATTCGGGGAATTTTATACGCAGACGAAATTGTTCTTTTGGCTGATAACCAGACCGATATGCAACGGCTAATAAATATTAGCGGCCAGGAAGCCACCGACCTCGGGTTAAATGTTAGTGCAGAAAAATCAGGAATAATGGTTTTCAATGACGCTACCACTGAGGCAGTGTCTATCCAACAAGGCGAATCACCTAGAGTGAAGGAATATAAATATATAGGGGTGTGGATAAAGGAAGGGGATAACTACTTAAGAACTCACGAGGAGCAACTTAAGGTTAAGGGAAAGCGAAACGCAGCTATAATAAAGCATAGAGCTCTGTGGGGGTATAACAAATATGAAGTAGTAAGAGGAATGTGGAAAGGAGTAATGGTTGCGGGTCTCACGTTTGCGAATGCTGTACTCTGCTTAAAATCAGACGTTCTATCAAGCCTTGAAGTGAACCAGAAAACGGTAGGACGTTTGGTCTTAGGCGCGCATGGAAAAACAACTAACGAAGCAGTACAGGGAGATATGGGCTGGGTGTCGTTTGAAGTTAGAGAAGCACAGAGTAAACTATGTTTTGAGATGAGGTTGAGACAAATGGATCAACGAACGTGTGCAGCTAAGGTTTTGGGTACCTAAACTTGAAAAGCGTGGGCACGCAGTGGTTAAGGAAGACTAGAAGGCTAACGATGAAATACGGAAAGAACAGTGGAGAAGCCAAAACAGCCAAGGTAACCAAAAAACAGGCAAGACAGATTGAAACGAATAAACAGAGAGGAGAAATGGAAGCTAAAACGTCGTTAGAGATATACAGGGCTGAGAAATTGAACATCGTGAAAGGAAAATTTCTATAATTCCCAAAGGAGTGCTTTTTTTTTTAGGCCAGAGCAGGTTGCTTGCGAACTAAGAGCTTTGTGGGAAAGTATTCACAAAATGGTGGGGTATGCGTGGTCTGCGGAGAAGAAACAGAAACTATGCGGCACATAGCGTTAGAATGTGAGGGTATCCATCCAAATCTACATGAGGGAAATATTCGGCTCCCAGAAGCCCTAGGATTTAAGGGTAGCACAAAGGAAGTTAACTTTAAGGCTGTCGAGGGGTCCAAACGATTAGAATCCTGGTGGACGAAAAGCTGAGAGGAGAATATTGCCTAGGACAGTTACCACCTGTAACAGAAAAAAAAGTATTTTGTTCCTAATAAGCTTTTTGTGCCTGCCCTAAGCAGCGCTAGTAGTAAACCAAGAGTATAAAACATAGGTATATTAGTCCTGTTTAGTAAGATGACATGTCATCACCCCGCTACAAACGGGAAACGAATACCAGTCGTCATCATCATCATCATCATCATCATCATCATCATCATCATTATCATAATCACTCCAGCGCAGGATGCCTAGAGCGGCGGCGCGCGCTTTGTTGATACGACTTTCGCAGCGGAGGCGCGAACAAGGAAGAGCAGTCACGCGTGGCCTCCGAGATTCAACCGCGCGCGTTTTGCTCCGGCCGTTTCAATCGCCCGGAGAGAGCTTCTTTCTCCACACCGCGGCGCTCGCCACCTATGCATCATGCATCAACTATTCCGCTGCGGCTGGGCGCAAGCGATGAAACCCGCGTTTTCGCTGCTTGCACACAAATTGAGTCGAGCAGCGAGCTTTAAAATAACTGGTACAAGACAATAACCAATAACTTTATTATGGTTAAATTAATAATATAAGGCGCACGAGTACAAATATTAAACAGCAATCACCCGAACTTTAAGGCTTTCTGGTTCGTTCTTGTGCTCTCTGCCGTGGTTTCTCGTCGCTGTTTCATTTTTTTTGTCTACGTGGATTTTCCCGCAGTGCCCCTGAAAAACTTCTCACGTCCTTACCCAACACATTATTTACAAGGGTGGTGACTTGCTTAGCATCTGTCGCATAAGTACAATTTTATCAATGGTTCAGCCACAAGAACGTTTCTGGTTGGAATGCATGTCAAGACAGATTTTTTCCGGGGCGTTTTAAGGTAGGCTTGGAAAATCGTAAGCATGCAAGACCTATACCTAAATCAACCATGGTACATTCAGACACAACCGTCCATTGCAGTGCCATTGGGTATTTGCTAGGTTTTCATTAATTGATTATAGGGTTTAACGCCCCGACGCAACGCAGGAGATGATCGGCGCACCGTAGTGGTGGGCTCCGGATTAATATTGACCCCCTGGACGAAATCTCGAACACACGGGCGTTTTTGCTTTCCGCCTCCATCAGAAAAGCCGGTTTCAGAAGTGATTTGTGATATATATATATCACAAATCATTTCTGAAACCCGCTTCTGAAACAAAAAAGCTGGTAAAAGGGTAGTAACGGCTGTATTTACTAACTCCTTACGGAGTTTACTACCCCCCAGAACGGTACGTAGGTGCTACCACTAAGTGTGGAACCGTTACTAGTCTAGACCGTGCACTTAGTAACCGCTGCTGGTTTGATACTAACATTCACTAAAGTAACAAATTCTATGAGTTATTGAACATAAAAACTACAGCTCTTTTTCCACACCAAATCACGATTAAAAAGTTTTTGCAAATCCACATGCTGTCTTGTATATGCTCACATTAAAGTGCATGATTCTAAAATTATTGCAACAATGTTTGGTTTTTACGACAAGCCCACCGACTCCCTCAGGGGACTTTCCGCTGCTATCTATAAAAGCAAGAAGAGCAGATGTATTTCTAAGGTAACTAAGTAATACTTGCTCTCCTCGCGCATACCGCTGGTTTTCTTGCTCCATTTAGTTGTTGATTGTCCACGTGTGATATGTGCGTGATGAATGTGTCTATGTCGCGCTGCGCAGTCAGCAGGTCCACATTGTTACGCGTAGCTTTTTACTACGTCATGTATGGCCAGTTAGTAAAACCAACTAGGTACCTAGTCAATACTGGGACAAGTAACTGGTTAGTGTTCTGTTAGTAAGTGCGCCGACCTTTTTTTTTAAGAGCGTACAGCGCATATCATGGTCTGTAATAACTGCACGGATACGTCATAGCTTGAAGGTGCCTAGTTATCACGTGACGCGCGACTTAATTTGTGTGTGTTTGCAATTGAGGATGTTTTTTTTATATACCTGTGCGCGCAGAAGGCTAAGCTAGATTAGTGGTTTCATGTGAATCCCGATTGCAACAAATTAGTGTGCTAATTCTACTATTTTTTATTTTGCAAGATGACTTCGAACATTTGTTCTACTTTAATTTTTCTTATTTTTATGCTTTCAACTTCCGTTCAATAAATTCGCTCCGTTTGAGCTATTTTAAAGATATTAAACATCTCGCCGTGATAATTATGCACTTCTATGCAAAGCCAGAAGATTACACGGTTGGTCGTTCTCCCGATATTTTTATGCGCATTTCCGTAGCTTTTTTCAGCGCTTTTTTTTTATTCTTCACTTTTTGCGGAGGTGTATAAATGCGGATTTGTTATTTTATAGGCTAACTTCTAAAATTTATTTTCTATTATTTTTAAGATTCTGTACGGCCAGTCACCTCCATTAATGTATAAAGATTAATTTAACATGATAACTCTGCCATTTATACATTTCTGCGCAAATTCATGGCATTTCACGTTGGTCAGTTTAAACGTTTTTTTTTTTATTCCCGATTTCTTTATTTATTATTGGGGTTTCCGCGGTTAATATTTTTCAGGGCGTTTTAGTCTTGTCCTCGTTTTGAACGCGAGATGTATAGGACGGAAATTTTTTATTTCGTAAGTTCACTTTTGTAATTTGTTTCTAGGTTTTGTATTTTTTGTTGCTAAGATGCCGTTCGATCAACCATCTTTATTCGCGCTATTATAACAATTATATTTGTTAAATCTGACAAGTATTCATTTCTGTGCAAATGCGGGGCATTACGGTTATTCCGTTCGCACGAATTTTTTATTCACTTTTTCGCCATTCTTTTGCGGCTCCTCTATTTTTGTTTTTGTTTTGTGGAGGAGCTGTGTAAAGATATATACTCTGTTTTCGTTAATATTACTTCTATTTTTTATTTTTTTACTTCCTGTATTTTTGTTTTTAATTACATTAGACCAATGATCGTTATCTGCGCTGTCGTAGCTATCAACATGTTAACTCCGCCGATCTTCATTCGCAATTTTTTTTCTTCCTGGCAATCCTGTTCTATCCAAAGATTTCTTTTTCTTATCTCAATATTTTTCTCGTACTTCACTTTTTTTCTCTCTCTAAAGTAAACCGGGTCACAGCCTAACCCTTACAGGCAGCTTCTTGGCCAATCCCCAGCGTGGGTACGCGCCATGACTTAAGGATCCAACCAACCAACCATCCACCGATCTGAATTTTTGTGGAAATGCAGGGCTACACATCTGGTGCCGTACTTGGGGCACTCGGCAGTTGTGTACGTCCGCTCTAGAATGAGCCAATAACGATAGCTGCTGCTTTTTACTAATTAAGACTGTATGCCTCATGGCATAAAACGTATATTACAGTTATATGTTTACTCCCGTGCCGCGGAAGAACGCAAGTGCCGACGTGAAGGCCCCCGTGTCGTCGGCAATGCGCTGGCTTTGGTTGGCGCGCGCTGCTCCGGCGTGTGTATCATTTCACGGGTTTTGGGACTGACATCATGCTGCCCAGGCGCCTGAAGATGCGGAGACCACGGCCGGTCTGGGCACGAGCGTGAGCGCTCGCGCCCGCGTCCACACCGGCAGTGGTCCGACAAGAACGGTGACGTCACGAGCGCCGTCCTGTCATGGCGGCCGCCTCGGTGTTCGTTTTGTCGAAACCGAAACTGACACGTATAAACAAGGCTGTAAATAATTATTTACTCTGCGGCCGACCCACTGGTGAGTCATTTTATGATTGGTGGGCTGGTAGGCATTACAGCGAAGAAAACGTAACACGAAAATTTCGTCTCAGTACTCTTTTAAAGGGAGCATAATTCTACCTCTTGGGAGCACTATATGATACATTCCGGTTTCACCCATAAGGGAGAAACTACCACATTATTTTTTCTTCGAGTGTACAATCCGCGGCAGCCCGCTTCGCAAACTCAGGGTCTGTGCTTCCCACTTCACGCGCGAACGCATGTGAACTGGCGAGGTGAAAAGCACGTGAGAGAGAGAGAGAGAGAGAGAGAGAGAGAGAGAGAGAGAGAGAGAGAGAGAGAGAGAGAGAGAGAGAGAGAGCTTTAATGAGCACGGAAGAGGTAAGCCCCACAAACGGCGGGGCTTGCTACGTCAGATGGGGGTGAACATAGTGAGGGGAAAAAAGAAAAGAAAATGGGAAGAAGTACGCAGCATCAATGAATAATGCGGAGACGAAAATAAAATCAGTTCGGAACGCAGAAAACATTTACAGCACTAGGAGAATAAAAATCTGAGAATCCCAAGGTTAAAGAACCTCGATTAATCCCGAGTCAGACAAACAAGTTAAGAGAGCCTTTGTCCCACGCACCGCGTCAGCGTGATTTTGCCACGGACCAAGAAAGTGATGGAGCTCTGAAGAGTTTTTGACTAGCAGTCGCATGTTTCGCGATGAGTTGTATGCTGCGGGCAGTGACACAAGACATGACGTCCTCCCTCACACAGCCCACATAACACAATGGCGAGTCCACCCAGCCTATTTTAAAAAGAAAGATACCAGTGAACGCAACGTTCAGGAGTAGTCGGTGAAGGACACCCTCTGTTTGCTTTTGTAGGCCTCGCGGAAACTGGAAATTGCACTGAGGGTCAATCGCGTGCAGAGGCAAGGGTACCCTAAGAGGGCCCTGCCAAGCTGGCAATTGCAGTTTTCCAGTGCACTCACGATCGTACTTCCGTCTTGTCTAGAATACGGGATTCCAATAGAGACAAGCAGATTGTGCGCCTCTTTCGCTGCGGCGTCAGAGACGACGTTCCCCTGGATGCCAGAATGACCTGGAAGCCATTGAAGCGAGATGCAGTGCCCGTATCGTAGTCCAAGTGTGTGCAATGCGTTCAGATCACGCACAAGACATCTACACACCTGACATCGCGCCTGACGCGACAATGATGGGCACGGGCGCACCTTCGATTGTGGAACACCCTTCATTCGATCATAAGACTGAAGAATTACGAGCAAGCAAACAAACAGCAAGAAATCACCCTCCATCTGAGATCTTCGAACTGAAAGAATGTCTTTCGGCCTATCCCGGCGTGTCTTCATTGGCCATCCTAGCGGCATGTGCTGCTTTTTTTTTTGCAGAACGTCACGCAATTGGTTATTCCATTGATGATGATGATGATAATGATGATGATGATGAATGAATGAACTTTTACTTTATCCCAATCCGACTCCCTGGGTACAGGCAGAGCAGTGGGGGGACTCCTCGGTCTAGGAGTCCGAGGGCAATGGCCCGGTGTATCATTTCTCGGGCGGTGTCGTGCGCCGCTTCATTGCCGGCCAACCCATAATGTCCAGGAGTCCATAAAATGTGGACCTCCTTGGGGAAGTAAGTGGAGTGTTCGAAGATGTGTAGGGCACTGCAAGGAAGTAGACCTTTTTTAATATGTCGACAGGCTTCCTGTGAGTCCGTGATTGCTGTCGCGTAGCCGCGACAAGTGGAGGTCAGAGAGAGCGCAATGGCTATCTCTTCAGCTTCAGTTTGTTTTGAGGCCCGCGTGGAGCCAGGGGCTCCACGCGGGCCTCGTTGGGATATGAGAATGCGTCCACGTAAAGCACGTCCGGAAGATGGTGGTATTGGGGGCGGATATAGTTGATGCGGGCGGTGCGACGACCATCGTGGATGCCTGGGTGCATGTTCGGGGGTAGTGGGGCGGCTTTATTGCGAGCGCGCAGTTGGGGGAAGGCGTGCCAGGCGGTGAGGCTGAGTCGGGGTCGGATAGCCCAGGCAAGCTAAGGTACTACAGCCAGTGGGCGTTGACATTGCGAAGTTTGTTGAGCTTGGCACAGCTCTGTCCAAGTATTATGTATTCCCAAGCGTAAGAACAAGTCAGTAGAGGTGTGAGTGAGGAGGCCGAGTGCAGTTTTGTACGTTTGCCTAGTTAAAATGTCCAGTTTCTTGTGCTCTGCTGGTTTGAGGGACAGGTAAGGAGCTCCGTATGTATTGCGACAGATGAGGAAAGCTTGAAAGAGATGGGGATCGAGTTTCAGCTTTTTTGAGGCAAGTACGTGATGGCTGATGCACTTAACTAGTTCCAATTGAGTAACTGTGCGTTCAAGTGCCAGGATGGTGTGCGAGCCTGAGCCGTCTTGTGGGATTGTGAGTCCGAGTACCCTGAGATGGGTTACTACAGGAACGGAACGAGTCTGTATAGTAAGAGCCGGGTGCGACGTCGACGCCATGTGTCATCCCCGAGTTCTCTGCTGAAGGTTTAGCAGTGCAGATTTTTCCGGGGAGCAGGTCAGACTACATTAAAAGAGATACATGCTAGTGATTTTGATGGCTCGTTGAAGTGACTCTTGTTGTTCACCTATGGAATCTGAGTTGGCCCATATCGTAAGATCATCGGCATATAGGGCACGGTGGAGGGATGGGACTGTGTAGCAGTGGAGGCACATCTTTGAAAGCTATGTTAAAAAGCAAAGGGGAAATGACGGAGCCTTGTGGTGCTCCTCGGGAGAGCGCTGGGAAAGAGGGTGTGCGTAAGTGGGCGATCCCCACTGTAGCGGTGCGGTTGGTAAGGAAAGCTCTCACAAAGTGGTATAGTCGGGTCTAAACATGAAAAATCGCCAGGCTGTTTAGTAAGGCGTAGTGGGAAACGTTATCAAACGCGCTCTTGATGTCGAGAGCGAGGATACAGTGTTTGTGATGCTTCGTAAGGTTAGAGAGAAGGTCTTCCTTGAGCTGCAGGAGAACGTCTTGGGTAGACAGTTGAGGTCGCGCCGTACATAGTTGTTGCTATGATCCCTGTGGCCACCGCCCTACTAACCATCCCCAACCTACACACTTTTGTATACGCCGATGACATCACCCTTTGGGTGACCAGTGGCAGTGACGCTCAGACAGAAGAGACGCTGCAGCTAGGAGCAGAAACTGTGAGTACAGTCGCCCGCACAATCGGTCTATCATGTTCACCGCACAAATTAGAACTTCTCATCGTACATCCCACGCGTTAACGCCCACCCACTGCGCCCCCCATCGGCGTCTGAACTGGCAACACACGCGTGCCTATCGTCCCCTCCATACGCATACTTGGCATCACTATACAATCGAACCGCGGCAATTCGCTCACCTTCCAACGACTCCGCTCACACACACTTCAGACCATAGGACCCCTCAGACGTACTACATTTCGGCGCCACTGCCTCACGGAGCCCGAGTGATTTCGGCTGTTCCATGCTTTCGTAATCAGCAGATTCACGTACCACCTCCCATACTGCAGGCTCACCGTAACAGACAAAGCCAAATCAGACTGCCTTCTCCGCAGTCTATAGGGCTGCTCTTTTGCTTCCACCGAATGCCCCTACCGACCGCCTCCTTCAGCTTGGCGTACATTACACCACGTCTGAACTCATTGAAGCCCACCGCATGGCCCAAATCCACCGACTGGTCCGCACCCACACTGGGAGTTCCATACTCGCCCGACTCTTCATCTCAACCCATATCCTCCTCCCATCCCCATCCCCCGAGAATTTCGCCAACTCATACGAATTAAAGGGACACTGAAGTGAATTTGTCAAGCTCCCGTTTTTGCTTGCACTGCGTAGACTGGCTCAAATTAGCCCGCTTTTCATCGTTTATCCGGTTGACAAGTCGGTAATTATCTTGCAAAGCGAGAAAGAAGAAAAACTACCATGCGCGGTTTGCGGCGGCCGCACCAACTAAAGGTTGTGACGACGGGAGGAGACGCACCATGATTGGACGATGCCCAAGGTTTGCATTCAAACAAGTTTCGATTTCGGTTCTGTGAAACAACATGTTTGACAACCGACGGCATCGTTGGATGGGCCTTCTCGATATCTCAGTAATCGTCGTACCGCGCTTCTGCCATGTTGTCGGCTGTAAAATGCATAAGATAAGCCTTCCAGGACGGCTTGGAATTGTAGCAATCACTAGCCGAGGCGTACGCAGTGCATGAACGCCCTCCGCGTCCCCGCAGACGCTCAAATGCCAAGCGCTTTTCCCCCATATTTGGAGCTTCCCTCACTCATGCCTGTAACGTAAAAAGCGTGTTCGCACCAGGCCAAGAGTCTGTTGATTCTGGCCTGTGCCCACTGCCCTCAAGCAGTCAGTGCTTATGGCAACAGCAGGCCAACGAGAACTCGCTAGCGCGTCAGTGTCAGCCTGCGCGCATTCTGTAAACTAGTTCGTGGAGCAGTGAACGTTACGGCCCCCCCAAAAAAGGTGAACTCAGTACAGAAAACATCGGTCGAAAACGGACAAGTCAACTTACAAAAAAAAAAAAAAGGAATGTACCCTCGGGCATTCAAACCCGTGACTCGCAAAACACTTACCTAGCGCTCCAGACCACTCGGGTAAGGGCGAGTGCTGCTGACCTTAGAAAGATAAGGTATATAATGTATCACTATTTGTTGTATTGCGCTCGTGCAGTAAGCGTCCCCCAAGTTTCCACAATATCTTACGTCTAGCAATTGCATTTCTTAGACGGAAAAGCGTTCCCAAATGTGTGATCGTGCTGCTGACCGCTGTGCTTGTTCGCCCAGCGCGAACAAGTCTTCCTGCACCCTAGTTTTACGCTGTACGGTAAAAGTATCAGTTGATTTTATTTCCTTACCTATTGACTTCGCTGACCCTTCTCCCGCCTTCAAGTGGCCTTATATTTTTAACGTACCAGTCAGCGAAGCGTCGCATGTGCGCTTGTACAGCGCTTGTGTGAAGCGACCTTGACTTGGAACTGTTTACAGTGTACATACTAACAAAGTAAAGAAAGGCACATTCTTCCATTCACAAACGTGTTGTGTCTTAGTTTCAACCAAGGAGGTTACAAAAAATTGCTGGAGTGAAAGTCACCTATACCAATTTTTTTTTAACCTCCTTGGTTTTTTTTAACCTCCTTGGTTTCAACCAAGGAGGTTGTTTCAACTGAGCGAACGAATTGCGACGACCCGTCGGCGGCCGGCGGACGAAACGCTCGGCCGACTGACTCTGTCGGAAGTTCGGCAAGCCGTGCAGTAGCGCAGCCAATTGCCAGCTAATCTCCCTCTGACGTCACACAAAAACGCCACAGAAAATGGGTGAGGGGGCAGAAAGGAGGACAGCATTTTCGAATTGATTTCTCTACTAAATATATTCGCGTAAACGCGCTCAGAGTAGTCGAAACAGGGCTTAGGGACTCCGGACTACAATTTGCGCTCGTAATCCCGCAATGTTTACAAATCACTTGAGTGTCCCTTTAAGCCACTGACTCGCAACTCCCACCCCACATTACATGCGGCCAGATGTGCTGCACGCGTAGCGAACCTGCAACGCCCGCACCTCCCCTCACCTCATACCATCTACGTATAGACGCTGCTAGCTACCCCTCCCGAGCTGCATTCTCCATAGTAGCGCTCTCCGAAGATAGCACACCTCAGGACTGCTTCACTCTCCTCACCGGTTCAGCGGTAATGGCGGAGGAGGCGGCCATATTCCTCACCCTAGCCCAAGACCCTTGTCCAGACACCATCCTCTCAGACTCCCATTACGCAATCAGAAATGTCCAAGCTGGCATTTCCAAAATTGCCCTCAAAATTCTACCCTGGAAACTACCTCCCCACCCCGTGGCCTTGTTGTCGGTCCTTGCCCGTACGGGAATAGGTGCCAACGAGGCGGCCAGCCGAGAAGCTCGAGCTATGACTACCCGAGCAGGCCTTTCGTTGGAGACCAACCACGGCCTTCCCAGCTCCCGGGACATCTCATACCAGGAGATCGCACAGCATTACCGCCTGCCCCACCGCCACTATCCCCCCCCCCTCTCTCCCCAGCGTCACACAGGAGGAGGCCAGAACCTGGCGTCTCCTGCAAACGCACTCCTTCCCCTGCAGAGCCTCCCTCTCCCACTCACACCCTTCCCTTTTCCCCTCCCCACTCTGCCCACTCTGCGGCGCCCGGGACTCTCAACTACTCTCTCTCTGTGATTGCCCGCGCTCCCCTTCCCCCCCTTTCCCCACACCCACCCACTGGGAGCAGGCCCTCGTCTACCCTCGTCTACAGGGCCCAACAGGTCGCGGAGACCCTCTGGGCCCCCGCCACCTCCTCCCCCTGACCCAGCCATAAAATAAAGTGGTTCTCCTCTCTCTCTCTCTCTCTCTCTCTCTCTCTCTCTCTCTCTCTCTCTCTCTTGCGCCCAAGTCAGCTCGGCCGGCGCGAAAACAAACACCATTCAGGTAAACAAGCTAACCCCACTGAAAGATATCTAGTTGCCGGGTGGTTTTAATTAATAAGTGAGGGACCCGAACTTAACGGGCTACCTAAACCCAAAATCTTTGTCACTTTGTTCGACTTCTCGGCTAAAAATCTGCAGAAATTCAGAGAATTGTCTACTAAGGCAAAGCATTCTTATGCCGCTTGTCCAGAGTGTGAGTTCCTTGCAACCAGATATGGCTATGCGAAAGACATTGTTATTTTATTATTTGTAAGTTTCCTTGTTTTTCTCCGATGACGTAAATTTATAACATTATAGCGATGAAGAGCCTTTAATTACTTCGGTAATTATGTTTTTTTCGAACATGTAAAGTGTACTGCAGAGTCGGCCTATTGACGCTGTTTTTATACGTATTCTTAGCAATACGTATTCTATACATATTTTTAGTGGCTTCAGCAAAAAAGAAAAACAAAGCCCTAGCGCTGTCGTCAAGCGCTACCGGGCATGTAAGAAAACTCCAGCGCTAATGCTAAATCTGAAAGACACCCTCCTTGCGAGAGCAGACAGCGCGGCCGTCGCATTCTCTGGAAGCCATTATGGATAATTGGAGCCGTGGCTACGTGTGCCAATCCTTCCCGAGAAGACTTGTAGGTCCCGGCAGCACTGCCTCGAGTCGATGGCGAACAGCTGGCAGAATTGTTCAATGCTGAGCATGAATTCGCATCCACTACTCGACACGAAGACGACGACGACTTCTTCGATGCATGTGACGATTACTAGCACCGCATTATGCAAATAAACAATGACACTAAAACTTAATGATGTGTCCGGCAATGCTCACCTATAACAGCTTCGCCATTCAAGTCTCGCGCGTGTGACTGCAAGCTGCCCTGAATTTTTTTTATTATTCTGGTCTTGGGGGACGTGCATAAGATGCATATTTATGATTTTTTTTCAGATCTCTTTTTGTGAAAACTCTATTTTTTTCTATTTTTCTCATCTTTCGGTTTTCAGAATTCGGTTCGACCAATCATCTCCACTCACGCTATTATAAAGCCTACAGGTTTTCGTCTTGCCAAATCTGCATTTTTGTGGGAATGCAAGGCACGGTTCTCTGTATTTTCACTGTTGTATTCGTAGTTTCAAGATTCCTTCAAGGACTTTTTTCATTTATTCTTTGGTTTTGCGGGGAGTTGTATAAGACGAATATTTTTGATTTTGTTAGATCATTTTTGTGATAATTTTAGTCTTTCTGTTTTTGGTTTTTGAAAATTCTGTTAGACCAATTATCTCCATTTACGCTGGTATAACAATTAAAGGCATTAGTTTTTGCCATATCTGCATTTTTGTGGAAATGCAGGGCGTGTTGCATGCTTATTTTGAATGTTCCTTTGCGGACTACAGTCAAAACTCGATCTAACAAAACCCGATCTTACGAATTTCTGGATCTAACGAACAAATTTGGATTCGCCTAGGGGTGCTCATACGGCTCAATGCGTTTGTGAACTTGAATGAATGAAATAGATTCAGTGCCATTCCCGATCTAACGAAGCATTTTGAGAAAAAGACATTTCAACAGGAGTAAATATGAATGTATTTCGTCATAACCCGTGAAGATTATTGCGTGTCACGTCAGGTCAAACAAAACACGAGTCATTTAGCTTTTTTTTTTTTTACAGAGCAATACAAGATAATCTCAGCACTACCGTGGCCGCGGACGACGGCATCCCGGCCAGCACGATTTGCACAACATTGAAGGCAAAGGTCACCATGATCTATATTATTAGGACTTGGTTGCTGGCTAGTTGGTTCATGATGTACGAAGGAATAAGTTTGCGCAAAAGACGAGGACGAAGAGACGAGATAACAGGACGAACGCCTGTCCTCTCGTCTCTTCGTCCTCGTCTTTTGCGCAAACTTATTCCTTCGCGCATCTATATTATCACTGCGTCTGGAATTGCGTCGAAGAAAAAGCACTTCAAGACCACCAGGCACGAAAAGTTGGAGCAAGCCCTGTTATGGGGTTCAAGTATATGAGAGCAAAGAATGTTCCGCTCAGCGGGGAAGCGGTACAACAAAATGCGGCATGTTTCGGGCGCCTGCTGAAGTGCGACGACTTCGGGGTAAACCTCGGCTGGCTTATTTTACACCACGGACTTTAGCAGATTATTAAATTATTATCAGGCGAGCGCAGCGGTGGCCGCAATTACGAATCCTCCTTTAAATATCAAATTTATGGAATTGAGGGCTTGTAATATGACAGTCCCGATTTAGCGAAGTAATTCCCGGTTCCCTATGACTTCGTTAGATCGTGTTTTAACTGTATTTACGTCTAGTCTTCGCTTTTGGTGGAAGTTGTATAAGTGCATAGTTATTATTATGTCATGAGTTTTGTGAAAATTTTATTGTTTCTATTTTTCTTACTTTTCAGTGCTTCAAAATTCTGTTCCACTAATTATCCCCACTTAGTCTAATATAAGAATTACAGCTCTTACTTTTGCCAAATCTGCATTTTGTGGAAATACATGGCGTTACACGGTCCCGGTTATGGGGGTACTCAGCAAAGAATGTTACACACTAGAAACAGGCGCGAGAATGCTTGAGCCTGAATTATATATGGGCATGACCGTTCCAAGCAGCCTGACTCATTCGACTTGCTCCAGCCAATCGTCGGGATCCTCCGAAGGTGACCCATGAAGTGATGGCGGCTCCCTGGGTTTTTGAAGAACGGCGGGAGGATTGGTAGCGTTGGTCATGGTGCTTGCGCTGATCGTGCTGGTGGCCACGACGTCTTTCTTCACTTCATACGGAAGCAGACCAAGCTCCGGCTGAAGACTTCGCTATCGGCGACTGGCACGAGATTGGCTTGCCTGACGACTGCCACGGGTTTAGGGTTCACGTACCCAGAAGCTTCACCAGATGTCACGTAGCCAAAGACGACGCAAGTTTCTTCAAAAAACAAAGTTTATTGGAGCGAATTTGTGGTCCGCAATAACTCAAAGAAAATACAAGCGGCGTGGAAGCAGTCAACGAATTGACGTGTGCAGACTGGCATCAGGGATCGAATTTCGCGGCGTTTGCGTTCCGAGCATTTTTACTTTGGCATTAATCTTTCGCGAGCTAACAAATCAGACCTAGAACTTTGGCGATAAAAGACGGACATTCTGTTTTAGTAATTGTAGGCGATACACTTTTCCTATAAAATTAGATAGCCGGCGCGGCATAGAAAAGAAAGAGGCGCGAACGCGCCCTTCACTTCTTAGATAAGACGGCTGGGCGCGGACAGACACTGTAAACAAAATACAAAAATAAACACTGCAGGGGTTCTAGTTCGCAGCAATATTGAGAGCGCGAGAGATGAGATAAAAACTTAGGTTCCGAGGAGATCGAGTCCAACGATGATGATTATGATTGTTGTTACATTGGCAAAGGCTTCCACGTGTCCAGCTCCGTCGCCTCCGTCATGTAGTGGTAGCGTGGTGAACGAGCGGTGAGCAGAACAGCTGCCTTGGTGTTGATGACGAAGAGGCAAAACTTGAATTCTTTACTGCATGGCGAGATATGAACAGCGACGATACTGTAATAGCATGGCAGTCGATGGGCAGAGCGACGCTCAGTTTAGCCCCCAATCCCGAAAAGAGGGTTGCTGGCCATAAACAAGAAAGGAGGGGCAGTAACCGGTGGTGCCCCGGACAGCAGTTTTATAAGCAAATGTAACGAAGGGAAGAGGGATGTCCCACTTTTCGAACGACAGCACTTCCCTCCTCCGCATCCTAAACTCTCAAAAGATGAAGAATCACTACTTCGCCGACTCCAGAGCAATACCTTCCCTCACCCAGCCCGCCTCCATCGCATGTTTCCAACGCAATTCCCGGCCGCATGCAAGTTCTGCTTACAACACGGTACTCTTCCCCACATCATATTAAAGTGCAAGCACAACCCCAACCTCCCCCCTCTTCCATCCCCCCTTCCCACCCCTGAGCTGTGGGAGAACCTGGTGACCAGCAGAGATCTGGACGTCCAGACACTTTTGGCCTCCAGAGCGAAAGCTGCCGGCTCACCGCATGGCTTCCTGTAATAAGGAACCACTCCCGCTTCACCGGCTCAATAAAATGTTTCTCACTCACTCACTCACTCCCACTTTCTGTGGGCGGGGATGTTGTACACAACGAGCAGATCGGACAATCTGCAATTGTAAATAGAACAAGTTCTGCAAGGATGGTAAATAGAAGAAGTTCTGTGAACGATGTTGGCAGCCCGAAGCATTTCTGCAAGAATGTGACAGAGAAATGTCTTGCCGCGGTCGCTCAGCACGAGCCGAGGTGATCCATGGCGCAAGGTGATGTTGCGTAAGGTAGTCAGCAACTTCTTCAACACAGCCAGGTAGGAAAAAAGCGGGCTCTGCTCGTCGAGTCAAGTGTTCGACCGCCGTTACGATGTCACGCGGTATCCAGTCGTCGTTGTTATTCCTACGGTTTCAAAAGGAGCATAAGGGCAGGGAACCCTGCGCAGCAATACCGCGGGAGGGAACGCAGATCGCTTGCGGTGCTCACGCGAGGCGCACGAAGTGACATACTTTGCTAACCTTGTCCATAATACTGGAGAAAAAAAACCTGCTCCGGGAACGGTCTTTGGGAAGCCAAGAAGGCCAGCTGTCGCATCATCATGAAGTGCTGCGAGTATGCGAAGACGAAGCTCCGGAGGAATTACAGGTATCCATTTGTAGCCTGTAGCATGGCGATTCGTGCGGCAAAGTACTCCATCAATCAGCCGAAAGTTGTTTAGTTACGTCGCAGCCCGCTGTTGGGTGGCCGAGCAGAGCCATTGAGGTGGTCGATTCATCATCATCAACCTGCCTACTCCCAATGCAGTCCAAAGGCCTCTCCCGTAGATCTGAAAATATCCCAGTCATGTTCTTACAGCGAGAAATGTATCCCCGCGAACTTCTTGATCTGCCCCCGCCCCCCGCCTGCCACGCTTGCCTTCTCTAAGGATCGATTCTGTTACCTTTAATGACCAACGGTTATCTTGCCTTCACATCACAGGCCCTGCCCACACCCATTTCTTCTTAATTGCTACTAATATGTCCTTAACACGTGTTTGTTATCTGACCCATTCCGCTCTATTCTTGTCCCGTAACGTTACACCTATCATATTCCGTTCCATTGCTCCTGAGTCGTCATCAGTTTAAGTTGAAATCTGTTAGGGAGACTCCAAGTTTCTGCCCCGTAGGTGAGTCCGTAGGTGATCCTTCCCCGTAGGAGAGGCGGTCGATCGAGAGGCGGTCGATTATACAGCGGCAATAGGAATCTGCCCGTTGAATCTATAGCAGGTTGGTAAACACATCCACTGAATGGTTGATGGGTGCCATCGGTAAACCTGGTTACCGTGACCGGGTGCAGGCAGCGGACGATGAGGCAGGTAGTGGGCATGGCGAAAGGTCCGATCATGGTTAAAGGTGGGCATGGTCCGGTAGAATGCATTGAGATGCATTCTACCGGATTTGAACGTAATGGTAAAGTCGAACTCCTACAAGTCCAGGGACCAACGGTGCAGCTAGGTGCCTTTAAAATGTTTCATCTGTCACAGCCGACAGACAGCATGATCATCTGTGACGGTGGTGAAATGACGGCCGTGCAACTATGGGCAAAACTGAATGGACCATACAACAGGCATTCATACAAAACATACTATTAACTATTGATTCGTTTGCTGATAGTGCAATTTCACTCAGCGGATGTCAGTGAGCGACTACAATACGCTATCACTTCCTCCGGAATGGAATGGAGTCAATGATGCACCCGCTGAGATCAGCATGCAAGAAGGTCGGCGCTGTATTGTCAAAATGGCACGCGATGGGATCATAGCGAAGGCGTCTTTGAGAGATTGAAAGGCTCTTTGGCAATTATCTGACCAAATGAGGGGCACGTCGGCGCGTAAAAGCTGGGGCAGATGGATAGCGAGGACAAAACGCCGCAAGTACGATGCGAAGCCAAGGAAGCTTTTTTAGTGGCCAATGAAAGTTGACTACCGCGGCTGTCTTGTCTTGATGTGGACGTATTCCATCTTTGCAGGTGACATGTCTAAGCACTTTGACGCTCTTGCTGACTAAACGTAATTTCTTCTCATTCAGTCGAAGTCCGGCATTAGACGGGCAGGTCAGTACTTCCTCAAGGTGCCCCAGATGACGAGAATATGTGATGGAAACTATAACATCGTGCAGATAGCATACACATGTCTTCTACTTGAGGCCACGAAGAGCGGTGTCCATCAGTTGTTCAAAAGTAGCCGGCACGTTGGAAAGGCAAAACGGCATTACATTAAAGTCGTAAAGATGATCTGGGGTGGTAAATGCCATCTGCTTGTCTAATTCGTGCATCCAGATTTGCCAATAACGTTAATGACGGTACAGGCTTGAAAAGTATTCGGCCCTTTCCGAACAGTCTAAGACATCATATTTGAGGGGCATAGGATAGACGTCTTTCCGGGGGATATTATTCAGCGCCAAGTCATCAACACAGAACCACACAGAGGCACCCTTTTCCCCCGCAGGACATCGGGATAGGACCATGAACTTGTCGATAGGCGAATAACCTTCCGTTTGAGCATATCCACATTGTTTTCGTCAATTAACTTCCGCTCTGCGTCGAATCACGGCCGTGCAGTATACCTTTCAATTCGATGCTCTGTTGCAGTAGTCTGTGTGAGGCCACGCGAACGAACGTCAAATAAGGCATGGTACTTGGCCAGAACGAGTAGTAACTTTGCCTGGTTAGGCGTAAAGTCCGAAATAAGAGTGCCAACAAGAGCTGACATATCAGAAGGCGAAGCCATCAATGCCTTGTTCGAAGGAGGCATGTCGGCAACCGAAGCTTTTGTAGGCCCTTGAGAAAATGTAATGGGTTAATTTCTGGTGTTTAGTGCAGCCAGGACTAAGGACCCACTAACAAACCGAACATGACAAGTTGCCATGACAATCCCTTGCGGAAGAAATTGCGTAGAAAGGACCGCCACAACATCGCCTTCGGTGATTTCGTCGGACGAAACTAATAGGACGCCTTCAAAACTTGCTTCTAAAACTTAATCGGCATTGAACTTGAGGGTGGGGTGTAGCGCATCTAAAAAGCTTAGATTTTGTGTGTCGGCAATACGGATGGCCGAGTTACGACATGAAATAACGGAATATGCAGAGGAAAGAAAGCCCCATTTAAAAATAGTTCATGTGCACACGGGTAAATACCTACACATTGGAAAGAATGGCGGAATCCTGCTATCAAAACACGCACGGAATGAGCAGTGGGCTTGAAGTCATTGTCATTAACTCCACGTAAACAGGGACCGGAATAAGGAGTCTTTCATTTCTTCAGACGCGAACACACATTAGCATGGATCACAGAAATACTATGTCCAGTGTCCAGTAATGTTTTCACTCTAGTGCCTCCTATAAAAACAGGTACTAGCATGTTAACCGGGAGTTCGGGAGGATTGTCGGTCCAAATGATGCAGTTTCCCCTCCAAAAACTGCAGCATCTAGTTTTCGTGCGGTTGGTTGAAAGCATTGGTAACGGGTCGAAGTAGTGACAAAGCACGACGATAGAGCAAAGGGGAACGATGTCGAGTGGGGAGAAAATCACGGGTACGGTCAAGTACGGTCCGTGGCATCAGGACGAGTGACGAGCGGCCCTGGAGTGGCGAGTGCACGCGCTTACGAGGGGTGTAGCTGAAGCGTTGTCTCGTCCGAAGGGGGCATAGCCTCGTCGCTCGTCTGGGTGGCGCTGGGGCAAAAGCGCGAAACATGGGCTCAGATACTGCAGTAGAAGCACACAGGCCGGTCGCTGTAGGACGCACTTTACTTTTTGCCACGCTGAAGTGCCGAAGGGTGGTGAAATTGGCGGGAGAAGCCGGATGTACGATTGGCTGTGTGGGATGTTGGTCGTACACGCCAGCTCCTCCTTGATCAACTCACGCAGTCCATGTGCGTAGACATGAACGTTCTGAGGGCAGGATGCCTTACGCTGTTGTAGCTCCTCGCGGATGATGGTACATCTTAAATAAGCACGGAGCTCTGCATCCCCGAGGGTCTCGTACATAGAGTTTCAAACTATATACTAAAGGGAAATCGGGCGTTTCAATCACGGGTCGTCGTGGGCGGCGCCATTGCAGCTAGTGACGTTTCTCGCCTACTTGGCTTAGCCAGCCACATGGCCTGTTGTTTGTCACCAAACCAAAACCAACAAAAAAGGGCAACATTTTTTTGTTCATCTTGCATGAAGGTTCTAAATAATCACTGGCAAATGAATATTTTTGGAGCTTCAATTTTATAAAACAAGGCACATTTGAATAATCCTCTACAGTTATAGTGTTGCTTTTTTGCCAACATTTCAGCCTGTTCTAGAGCCCTGCCAAGAACAATTGAAACGTGCTGCTAGGTACATGACGGAACGCTCCTTGAAGAGCGCCTCCCCAAGACAGTGGCGCCAGATTTCACTCTAGTATATATTAGTACGAAACTCTATGGGCTGGTAGGCCAGGCGTCCTGTAGAAGGAGAATAAATTGCAGATTGACAAGCCGCTCGTATATCACCCGCACGTCTGCAATGGTGGTGTCATTGTAATATCGAGGGAATTGAAGGTTAAAGAGGCGTTTCCCTTCATGATGTGCCGCAGCTTATAGGCTTTTGACATGTCTTTGCCGGCTCGACGACCCAGTGCCGCGAATTCTTGGATGTACGAAGCGTAGGTTTCCTCCGGGTGCTCTATACGGGTGTCAAGTTCCTTTGTAGCTCCAAACGAGCAAGCAGAAAACGTGACGAAAATGTCCCGCAGCTTCTGCGTGAAGGTGTTCCAATCAGGGATGGCATCCTCATGGTGGAGATACTAGGTGTTCTCCATGTCGGTCAGGTAGAAAACAAAGCTCTGCAGTTTGTACGTTTCGTCTCAGCATTTGAATGAGCTCACCCTGTCGTCCTCATGCAGCCATTCGTCAACACTGTCACCGCGGAGGTAAGCAATAACGGGAGGATTGGCTGGAGGCTGGTGATAGTAATGGCGGGCTAGACAGGACCTGCTCTGTTGGCCGCTCCCCCGCTGTTCTCGTGCTGCACAGAGATGGTTGGTAGCGTCAAGCGCCGACCTGATCAAAGCTTTCGCTGTGCGACCGTTGTGGCTTAGACGTCGGAATCAAAAGCATCCTCCATCACTCAAGAGAGAGCGAGAGAGACAGAGAGAGAGACAGACAGAGAGAGAGAGAGAGAGAGAGAGAGAGAGAGAGAGAGAGAGAGAGAGAAAGACAGAGAGAGAGAGAGAGCGACGAGGTCTCCAAGACGGTGTTCATTAGGAGGCTCTGTCCGAACATTCAGAGCCACAGCAGAGCGAGCCCAATTATGATGATTATGAGTATGCACAGATGATAATGGCCATAGGTTACAGATGTTGGGCAGCGTACCCCTCGCTACTCACACTGGCTGCGTCAATGATGATATCGATTGCATGAATTATCATCCTAAAACATACCGCGAATGCTCACAATGTACATTTCTGCGTATCCAAATATTTGTTGCCCTAAAGATAAGTGGGACCGGACGGGTCAACGAATCGCCGTCACAGGTTACGTCGGTCTCCGCGAGATGGCGGTACTTGTCCGTGCTAAGTACACGAGGTGTATTTGATGTTCCAAACCGTCCACCACCGACGCAAAGTAATGCCTCGACTCCAATGTGAGTGTGATTAAAACATCTCGGTTGAAACCACCGTTGGGAACCCGGTTGAAACAAGGCAGACGACGCACGCCGGTGTTTTTTTTCTGCGACGTGCGGGCGCAGTGACACAAGCCACGCCGTGTTCGTGCCGAAGCGCATGGCCGTTTCCCGTGTTGCCAATGGAAGAAATGGCAGTAAATGTTTTCAGTGACTACCATCTATAGTGTTTATACGACACAATCGCAGCCGCCCGACTGGTTGCATCTTCTTGAGGCGGGCGTTTGCACACGTGTCTTTTAAATGATGTGTCAGTGAACGCACTGCATTGTAGCTATGGTGTTATTTTAACGCTTTTCGGCTAGTCTTCCATGCAATACAAAAAACGTAGAAATGGTGCGATCGTATTGACGCTGGCTTCATAACGCTAGGGACCAAGGTTCAATTCCGGCCACGGGAACCGTTGTTTTCTTTCACTTCACCCCCAATCATTCATCATCATCGTCAGAGACATCCTCTGATGGCTTTTAAACCTACAATCCAGAAAATGACTGCTTCCCTGCAGGGCGTACATGTGTACAACGGCGTCAGTGAGGACAATAAAGCTTCGTTTTAAAGTCCATCTGATATGCCTTGGCATTTGAATCATGGTCTCTCCAGCAGCAGCCCAACGACCTACCACTTAGCTATTTCCGCACGCCGTCATAGGTAGAGGAAAAGTTCTGGTTGTTGCTTACTTCGTAGGGCATGTCCGTTTGGGGGATTGCCTAGGAATCGGGCTCTAAGGAAACAATGTGCCCCCTTTACAAAAATCCCAAAACTATGAATGGGAAAGGTAAATGTTGGACAGTTGAACCTCGGTGTAATGAACACTGATATAGTGAATTATCGGCTATAGCGAACTAAATACGAACTTGGGTTGGTCAAGCTTAATTTCAGTATTCTTTTACAACGAAACTGAAACCCTGATAGCCGTGCTCAATATCGGATACAACGAAGAAATATCGGCCAGTATGCTGAAAAGCTACTTGGAAAAACCCTCCGGCATCCGAAACTGCAGAAGTATAAAGTCCCTTTTGTTCGTGGACAATGTGGAAACTCCATCCTGCTCAGTGCTGTGAGCTCATCAAATAAATAAAGATGCGGACCTTCTTGGTCAAGTGAACCTTGTCCTGTTGTAATTCCACGTACTCACGTTTCGGTTCACACAGTTTGAAATGCAACAAGGTGAAAGGTTATAGTTACCTTGTTTATAGTGGGTTCGAAGCCAAAAAATGCCTTCTTGTATCGCGTGTTTTCGCGTGAGCCAGGTGGTCGATTTGTTAGAGACGATTTTTACCTCTACTGTTACAACGATTATTGGATATAACGAACTAATTTGCAGTCCTTATACCACTTCGTTATAACGAGGTTCGGCTGTACTATAGTGTGTGCATTGTTACAGCTGAACGTAACGGCACGTGGTTAGAACAGGCGAACACGTTCCGCGCGGAACCCTGATTCTCTGGAGGGAGGCTGTGTGTAGTGTGGCAGCCTGCTTGCTGACGTTGTGCGCGCACCAAGACGGAGAAACGAAAGTGAAAAAAAAAAGCGTTTACGTGGTGTAACACAATAAAGGCGGGTGACATGTTTCGTGTAAAAAAAAAGAACGAAAAGCGAAATAAAGAGAGGAAAATAGGATGTACCAATAAACAAGTTGGTCAAAAACGCACTGACGATTACTACACTCCGTAATACGAAATTTCACCGCAGCGCGGAGTGCGGTCGTCTCGGTCACGGCGCATGCCTGCTGCGTCTCGGGAAGTGATCGCGTGATCATCGAAGGCACCGCGGCGCGCGCAACTGTGCTCTTATCTCGCAGCGCGTTGCCTCCGCGCGCGGCGACCATGTTGTTGCAAGTCGTGTTTGAATCCCCCGCGCAAATGTCGCGTGCAGGCGCATAGCCAAGATTTTTTTTCGGGGGGGAGGGGGGGAATAAAGTTGTTCTCAAGCCCCCCCCCCCCCCCCCCCTGACAGAACAAAAATCGTGGTAGTTTGTAAGCGTCCCTAAAAACTAAGAAGACAAAATACGTGCTTGGTTCATTAAATTGACTCCATTGTCCGGATAGCAATGATACCAATCTTATCGCAAGCTTCAGAGGAATAATCGAGATATTAAAGAAAACTTAAGAGGCAGTGGCGAATCCCCAGCCCCTTTCCGGCGACTTCCGTATGACGTCACAGGATCCTGTTGGTACGATTGCCGCCGAACGACCTAAACCACCGTCGTAAAACATCATCGCGCGATTGTTGAAGGGCCTCTAGTTCAATCGATCCTATCAGTGAATTTTTACGTGCTGCTAACACACTTATAACTACATCTTAGTGCTGGCCTAAACTACATCATTCCTGTCGATATTACGTCACTGCAGCGCGAAATGTGCAACTTTTTTATATGCGGTGCATTGCTTCGGTTGAAAAACGTATTCTGTGACTGGAATGGAGCTAACTGAGTCACCAAAGGCTAGTTCTTTCAAAATAAACAAGGTTGTATTCTGTCTTCAAATGGGTTGTGTAAGGTCTCGCTCATGATCTTGGTGTTGACTATGATGGTATTTTAGTGTCAGGTGAAGTTGTAAACGGGGAAAAAATCCGCAGACCACGTGGTGCAAATCTGCGCCAGTGATACGGGACGTGTACTGCACGCACAGGCACCTTGTGCAGGCATTAGTTTCATGTGATTACTTGCTTTATTTCAACGTGTGTGTGATGAGTGTGACATCCGCAATAAAACGGCTAGGCCGTACGAATGAGTTTTTTTTTACTTAGTTGCTTTTGTCCAAAAAAGCAGATGAAATTTTTTATCTTATGAGTGTTTTACGCCCGTACAGCAGCTTCCAGTGTAATGTTAATGGAGCTAATTTTGTGCAGCGTACATCGAATCTCTGCGCTTACGTTATGTGTAGCGCTGGTCTGATCTTAAAAAAAAACGACAGGCTATTAATTATGCATACAAGCTGCTTTATATCACTACCAATAATTTCAGCAAATACAGACATCACGCACAAGAACTGCGCTGTTAACGGCGAAGATTACACGAACATGTTAGGATTAGCCCTCACGCAAAGCGGAATAATTCAGCCATCGGTACTGTCAAGCAATGTCAGTTGAAATTGTCGCTTCTGTTTTAATTCTGTGACGCAGTCCACCGCGTAGCTTCTAAGGACGCCGGGCGGACATGAGAAGCTGGTGCTTTGTAACAACATCAATCTGGTTAACATTTCGGTACAACCAAAATGCTGACTCTGCTGTAATGAGCTCCCCTTTGGTGTTTTAAAATGCTTGCATTATTCTCTGTCAAGTTTTCAATGCTTCGTGCTAAATGCTCTATAGTCTGCCTGAAGGCGGGTGCTATTCAGTAACTTTTCTGGGGCAGCCATCACCTTTAGTTGTAGGTGCCCCTTCTGGAGAAGGAAGAGCAAGTCACTGAAAATTTCCCTATTCAATGCTATATAGAACTTTAAATTTAGCAAGAACAAACAAAACATAATGCAAAGACGGCGTTGTCTGACCATACCCTTGCGGTTGGTCATGTTCTACGCAAGTTGAGCAAAATCTTGCTGCGTTTGAAATTTTGTCGCGAGATCTGAGGAAAGAATTATAATGAGGTCCTACCATTCTGGTTTGAAACAGTAATGAAAGAACATACTTTTTAGCGGACGCGTGCGCTGCTTTGTTCAGCCGAGTACACTATGCCGGTTATAAAGCTGAACGATAAAACAGCATGGGCGAGAATGTATGGGACGCATAGGAATTTTGTAGTTTTCGTTAGCCTCACGGGAAATTGAAATTATGTTGGGAAGCTCCTTGGCCCACCAGAAAACGGAGCATTGGGCCATTGTACAGAGCTTCGGGCGTGGGTCGATGCTCGAAACAAGCTAGCATTTTGTTGCCCGCAGTGCACCAAGAAAACATGCGTAATGGCATGGCCCCGCGTACATAAATGCTGGAGAGTACCGTGTTTCAGCACGAAACGGATAGTTATAGTACAGTTAAGGTACTCGCTCGGTTGACAGCGACCGTGATGTTCAAACCGAAGCATGGTTTCAGGCTACGAAATAATATATAGGCAAAAAATTGCAAAGTTTGCGGTGATAATTCCTGTTTACGGTGATGATTCCTCGGTCGTTTTGGTTACTTAAGTAATGCTGACTGTTACCCAAAATCCGGACAGAATCACACCGGCGCGCACCCGTATGTGGGGGCAGGGGAAGAGGGAGGAGCGCGGAAGTGTGCTGGTGTTCTTGAACGGGCCTGTGGTCCGTAGCGTGCTTTTTTTTTTTAATTACTACATTCGTTCATCATTCCAAATCGATTGAGCATTGAAAGAACGATACTATTGATCCCACAAAACTTCAAAGAAAGTCCAGAAAGAGGCAAAGGAAAATTCTACCAGAAAGGCACGTTCGTTTCTTCGCCACTAGCACGAAGGTCCTTCACTTGCGCACACTGCTATTATCATTTTAATATTGGGTGTAGCAGTGGATGCTCGCGTCGGTATGTTACGGGGCAACAAAAGCCGCGATGGCGGGCACACCATGCAACAGCGGCTACCTCACGTGTATTTGCGTTCCTGTAAATGAAGCAAACTACGAAATCTGCAGCGAGAACAAATATATTTTTTAACTCTTCATCCACTTTAACTTTTCATGTACTTCACGCTGTCCCGATACGCTCTGAGTAACCCTCGTAAACTTTGTGCATCATAGGATATTCAGGCGTTTATATGAGTTAAATTTACGTTTTCCCTCGTTCAAAGTTACCTAACCGCTTCATAGTGGGCGCTCCTTTCAACAACCAATTCAGACGCAAATATTGCATTCCAAATAAAACGAGATACAAATTTTTTGGCTCGCAGACATAAAGTTACTGTGACATCATGTAAATATTAGGAAGCCATTATTTAAATAATAAAAGACTGCAGTGACAACGTAAGGATAAATCAGGGGTCAGGGGAACGAAATGACTTACAATTGGGGTCTCTTTGTGCGTTGGCACTTCCCAAAGCCAGGCGCTGCTGTCCTTGCGCCGTTCTGTCATATCGCCGTCGTGACTCCGGCCCCTGAATATACACTGCTCTGGGCAGCAGCCGCCCAAAGAAAAAGCCACGTAAACGCAATGGAGGGGCTTTAGTTGTGACCGAGGTCGAAGATGGCCATCGGGTATTTGTTACTGTCGTTACCGCCGTCTGCAGGGCTGGTGACCGTCGTGCATTCCCGTTTACGATTAAAGCGCTAGACACATGGACGACCGGTGCATGCGATTCGCATGCGACTGATCGTTACGACTTGTTGTTAGGACTGGTTTTGGCGGATCAGTCGCATGCGAATCGCATGCGACTAATCGTTACGACTGTCGCCACGACTAGCCGTACGCGTGAATTTGAGACACATAGGGACCGGGCGACCGTTGTATGGCACAACCGTCGCTTCAGCGAACAGCGCCGCCCGTGGCTAACCGCTCGTCAGTGGAATGCCGGTGGCGGTCAGCTCAGCGTAACTGTGCATGGCTTTCTGTCGTTTTTCTGCGGTGCGGCTTGCAAAGCGTACGTAACCCCACGTGTATTTTTCAGATTCGTAAATTTTGAGCGTGGATGTGACGTTTACGAGGCATGCCATGTGTGTGATTTACGCCCATACTCAGTATTTACAAATAGCAGACGACGCTCAATGCGCCAAGCTGGAAGTCAAGCTGGAAGTCAAGCTGGAAGTGAAAGTTCGTTGCTTCATGCAATTTTTTGATGGCTGCATGCAGTTTTGCGTATCGAGGAGTAAACTGCAGCTAAATGCTCCCACAAAGCCGGTGTGTGCAACCGATCTAGGAATGCTGCGGCGTTAGCCTGGGGCAGTTGATGACGAAACGGCGTCGACGTCGTGCACAAGCGAAAGACAAAGTTGGGGGGGGGGGGGGTGTCTTCTAAGATTTACCTCAAAACAGAAATTGCGACGGACGACGCTTCAGTAACTTCATCACCTACGGCTGAAACGTGTTTAATTTCACAGAAATGCTCTTACTACAGTCATCGGGAATCGTTGATAGAATAAATATCGCATGATAATAGAACGTTATTGCTGGTCGTGGAGAAGCATTGCTCTTCAAGAATTGCAATGGTTGCTGGCTAGCTGGTAAATGGTTTTTCAAAAACCAATTCCTGCGTGGCTGAAGGACGTAAGACAGGAGGGTGCCCGAAACCTGTACTCAGCTTCACAACTGAATGCTGCGGTCGGTTTGCAAGCTGCCACCTACGCTTGAAAAATCATGCACACCTTGGTCTAACGACGATGAGGGTTTATCGCAAACCTCTATCGTATGGGTTTCCTTGGTTGCCTTCTGGATTTAAACTTTGACTAGCTGAGCGTCGAATTTGACCAGCACGCAGTTTGGTGTTTTGATCGCAGCGTCATTGACTTTGACCATTTCCCATTCGATTTGGCAGGAAGAAAGCTTTGCGTTAAACCATCATAACTATTAGACGGAGGGCTAGATGATCTTGCTGTTTAATTTTGAACTTCCATGACCCCCTCTCGAAATCTAAACTTTGTCCAGCGTGTCGGAAGTGTGTCTGTGCTGGAGGACTCGGGCTGATGCACCCATATTTGAGGCAACTAATAGCGCGTTTTTGGTGTCTTCACCAGGCATTACACGATTTTTTAGGTACTCTGTAGAGAATACTTAAGCATTAAAAAAACACCGGCTGACGTTAACGCTGCTACATTTTTAAACTATCGGCGCCAGCCTTTATTCTACGCAGGTGGTAAAACGGTAAGGGGAGGAGGGATGGTGGATGGTTCCTAGCTTTGGCTGTTGAGTTGGTGAATAACTTTGGCTCTTGATATAATGACCACAACAAATGTGGGATTTCCACTTCGGCTTTCAGGCTCCCATGCTGTCACAGTGTCGCTCACCAAAACCGAGGGCACAAAGCTCACGGTTACAGAAAGTGTAAACTACCGCAACATTTCTACTGCTACACGGTAATCCATCTCGTATGCAGGTTCCTTTCTATTTAAAGCACACGTATCGAGGTATCCCAGCGCTAAGGCTGGCGTGGAAACCGTAGTAATTGAAACCAGGGAAGATAATTTAAAGTGGCAGAAATGAATAATATTATTGGTAATAGTTTATTCCTACTCAGCTCGCGTGGAGCCAGGTGCAGAGCGCTGCAAAATGCGCTCGTGTCAATGTAGCCCATTCCCAACCTTACAAGCATCCAATAAGTTTGCGTAGCCGTTAGTGCATTTAAGAAGAAAATAATACTACTAATAGTAGTTTTATTCGTACTCAGAACGGGTGTAGCCAAGCGCAGATCACTGCAAAAAGCGCTCATGCCATTGCAGCCGATACCCAACTTTAGAAGCGTCCGACAAGTTTACGTAGTCATTACTGCATCTAAGAACCCAACACATCTGTCTAGACTTTGTTTCACCACACATATACGCTTACAAAACCACCAAACCATTCAAAGCACCGAAGCAAACACGACAAAAACAACGGGAGGCTGTGTAGTCCAATGCACCGGCTCATTCCACTGACGAGGGGAGCGCCGAGTGGTGGCGCCACCCGTCCAGCTGCCCGGTCCCTATGGCCCGATGCGCGCATGCAATGCGTCGTCGGCGTAGCTCCGCCCACTGTTTTTGCTCCATGTTCAACTACGACAATCGCTGAGCTGAATTTAGAGATTCCGCGCGTCGTTCGCAAAAAAAAAAAAAGGATAAAGCAGGCAATCGTGAAGCGTTTTCGGTGTTTTCGGCCTTCGGAAACAGTCCGCGCACACGTCGGCCGCGCCTGCCAGCTCGGCACACTCAGCGGCTCGAACCGGCGCAGACCACGGTACCAACGTCGCTGCTCTTCTGAATCAATCTGATCGCTAAAAAGAAGTTCTACATGCGAGAAAGTAGGTGTTATTGTGATAAAAAATTGTGCTAGGGATAGTTGTCAGGGCTTATATTAAAAGCGGCGATCAGATATCTGCCGCAATGCAAGCCAACGCTGACCGGTCGCCGCGGCGCGCGGTGCGCCGAGCGGCCGAGAGATGGCAATACCGGCGCGGAAGCATCGAAACAGGCTACGCAGATGTCTTGGTCACCGATCGCTCAGACGGCAGTTATAGCTTTAATAAAGTTTCACATGCGAGAAAGGGGATGATAGCGTGGTGAAAAGTTGTGTTACGGATTGTCATTCGCAGTTACATAGATAGCAGCGATCAAATGTCCGCCAGTATGGTAAGCCTAAAGTTCCCAACACCTGAGCCAACCCGAGCAACGCAAGCCGGTTGCCGGCTGTTGGCCAAGGCTCAGCGGGCTCTCAATGTGACCTCACGATGGTCGCAACGATGGCACGACTGCGTCTGGCTTGCCAGTCGCACGTCGTGAGCCTCCTCCGACCAGCGAACGACGCCAAAACAGGTCCTAACGATCAATCGTAACGACCAGTCGCCGAACAAACCTGCCTAATCGCGGAGGAGACAACAAGGGGACACGCAGTGTGCGCAAGCTGAGACCAAGCAATTATCCCACCCTCCCGGGCCCCACAGAAACGTGAAACGAAAGAATGAAGGGGGACGCACGGAAGAGGGGCATACTTTGCGGCATTCCCCTAAAGCACACATTACATTTCGCCCAATACGCAGACGCATCGCTTTCTTTCAGCTAACTTGCAGGAGTATTGACTGTCTAGCATCTCCGCTCGCACGTGGTTCTGCTTGGTGGTGGTGGTGATTTATAAGAAAGAAGGGAAGAGAAAAGACCTTGGGATATTGTTGAACTCAGTCGGGGAGTTCACCCTCATACAGCCCAGTCCAGGGAAGGGAAGGGGGTTTCAAAGTATAGGAAGAGAGAAAGAGGAAGGAAGGAAGAGAGAGGGGCACAGTCTATGTAGCGTTCATTTCGTCCAAGGCGGGACGGCTACAAACGCTGCACTAGTCCTGTCACAACTAGAAAGTGGAGGAGGTGCTGGAAGACCTCCCGTCGTAAAGCGCCCGATCCCGTGGGGAACAAGAAGTCTTCCAGCTTGTGGCTTGGTACATTGAGTCGCTGGAATGCGGCCCGGAGTTCCTCTCTCGCGGTGTCGTGCTGGCGGCAAGAGCACAGTAAGTACTCGAGCGTCTCGGGCTCTGGGCAGTCGGCGCAGGTGGGGGACGCCCGGCGGCCCTGGTGGTGCAGGCGGGCTCCCACGTTGCACATACAAAGATCGTCCATTCCCTTTCCAGCCTTCATCATACCAGTCTTCACCCATCAATGGCTCTCTTTCTTTACGCCGCCAGTTAGTGCGGACCACTCCTTCCTTCCCTGGCCATACCGTGACGAGTCAATCTCCTCTGCTGAGAATGACTCAGCCGGCCAATTACTCTGCGTGGCGACATGCCACACACAAAGGGGCACAACGTGGGCTAGCGTACCCGAGGGCGCCACCGCTGTTGGAGCTGCACCCCTCCGCAATTATCCTGACACGGGCACTTCGTTTTGTGTAAGCATCAGTGTTTTAAAGGCGGACTCACACGAAAATTTTATGTTACACTGTTATTGCTTTTATCGATGCTTAATGGTCTCGCGAACCTGAAACAGCACTTCAAATACGTCAGCGCGCGATAGCTACTTACATTGAACGGCCTGAAAATCTTTTGTTTCAAATTCCCGCGCTTCCATCTCGAACGGCGCATATGACAGAATCCCGGCCTGACCTCACCGCTTTGTGCGGACGTCCCTGGCGCCCGCTTGCGAGGATGTTGCGCCCGCTCGCCGCGCGTGGGGCCGCGCGCGTGAAGTGACGTCACAAGTTTTTGACGAGCGCTGTCACGTCACTTTTTTTGGCTTCACGGGGTGATGTCACGCTGATGTCCATTCGCTAAGTGCCGCTGCCTGCGCTGCTCCGTCGGCGCGATAAATGAGTTCCAATTGAACTATGTTCTTCGCGTCGCAGGCGGCTCATATTTCAGCCATGGTATTCTGTTGAGTGAAGGAAGCGAACTGTGCAATAATATTAACGCCGAAAATTGGTGTCAGTGCTCCTTTAAGACAGGCATTGAGTCGTGAATGTTTTAATAGTGGCACGTCCGAATGCTATGCGCCTTTGTTCACAGGCGACGTACTAGGCGTAACAGGCAGCACGGCGTGGACCGGAAAATTTCCGGGGAAGGGGGGGGGGGCTGAAGCCCGGTCAGCCCTCTGGCCACTGGTCACGTGGTTAGGTTGGGCCACGCACGGAATAGTAGTGTACGCCCAAAGTGTGAAGGACGAAAAGTGAGAGAGATGGTGTCATAGCAGCGCGTGACGCTCTCCACCTGACAATTTCGCCCGCCTATCCCACAAGCGTCTCGTGCGCGGTCAGAATACTGCCCTCCCCCGCACACTTCTTCCACATTTTCCTCCGCGATTTTCTTCCTGCCTTCACTTGCTCTGGTACGTCGCCGTCGCCATCTTTGCCGCCAAACACCAGTAGCGGCCGCCAAAGTGCTTGCGCCCTACGAGAGGCGGCACGCTTTTGCCTTCAAAGCCCGTAAGCAGACCCTAGTGAGAACGTTTTGCCGATACACGCGCAATTAACTAAAAAAATTAAAGCCGTTCCACTCAACGTGAAAGCTGTCGTAAATGCAGACCAGTGATTTACCATAACGGCCTGTGGCACCGTTATCCGCTTACTGCTACTACCCATCACGCTCTTCGCCTCCCTGTCTCACTTCTCTCTTGATGAATTGAACGGAGGTTTGTCCAAAGCAGTTCAAATTTCCCGCCTTCGCAGTGCTCGCGCGCCCCCTGCCTGGAACGAACAGCGCGAGCGGTTCTCGCATGTGCCGGCACCTTACTGCGCAGTCCACAACGCGTTGTTTTTGGTGGTCCCATCTCCCCGCGAGGGGGACTCGAGTAAATGCGTCGCATAGGGGGTGGGTGTATTGCGTTAACGTTTAGTGTTTGGGGAGTTGGTGGTAGTGAATGCGTTGTATCAGCAGCTTCTTGACGTAGTTTGAATGAGTCAAGGATATAAGGCGCGTTGTTAGCCTCCCATTCTGTGTCGGCTTTGTGGCGCAGTGAGTAGAGCACCATGTACATTGCGTTCCGCCCGCAGGGTCCAGGGATCGAAACCAGGCGCGGGTCGAGGGATCGAAACCAGGCGCCGGATAGTATTTTTTTTATATAGTGTAGGGGGAGGGGTGCGGACAACGACGGTGCGCACTACGACGGACGTCAACGCGGGTGACATCGTGAGTTACTGAAATGCTCGGCATTTAAAAACTGCACGCGAAAGTACCGCCCTTTAAAGCTGAGCTTTCTACCTCTACCAGCCAACGGTTCCTTCGTTTACGCCGCTCTCGCCCGGCCGTGGCCGGCGCTGCAGCGTTCGGGACGCCGCCCCCGCGAATGCCAGGTAACGGTTGGCAGAATCTGTGGTTTCACTCTTTGTAGAGGCCAGAAGACGAAGAAGAAGAGGACAGCTGTCCCGTTCTCATGAGCTCTACAGAAAACTGAAATATTTGTGAAATGTTCCTTTAGTATCACTTAAATGCGTTACCATCGGGCGCTAGAAGTCATCTGGATCGCGCCAATATCCTACTTTAGGCCGTAAGTCAAATTTTCGCCATTTAACCGTCATCTGAAGCTTCGAGGCGGTAGTGCACCGCTACGCCTAACACCGCCGGCGGGCCTCAGCGTCGCCTATGGATGTGACGTCGCCGCATACGGTGGTAGCCCCATAGGCTTCGTCATTCGTCGTTCCAAGCCAAACACCATTGTCTTGCGACGTAGATGACATGGACCAGCAGCCCTCGGAAGCATTTTTCTCCACTAAAGAAGACGACGAAAACAATACTGCACAATGGATAGAAGTCACCCGACGTGCTCAACGCAAGAAGCAGAATTCCACCACTCCAGATGCAGGTACAACCCCTCTCAAGCCGGCGATGAAACCGACCAGGAACCCCAGCCTAGTTTCAAGAAAGCCAAGGCCACCTCCACTTCCGGAGAACGACTACAAGATGGTGATTCGCCCATGCAATGGCCTAGCACTGAGTAAAGTCAGCCCTTACACGCTTGCCAGCTGCATTCTGGACGAAGCAAAGCTCACGTGGCGAGAAGCGGATCTCAAGATCAGAACTAATGAGGCTCAAAACATACTGGTCGTTAGCACCCCGTACATCGCGGCGGCGAAAGCACTAAGCAAAATTCAACAGCTGAAGATTGAAGACACAATTTTTCCAGTAAACACCTACGGAATCTCACCCGACAATTCCTGTAAGGGAGTTTTTCACATCTCTCTTGACGCCACACCAGAGCAAATAATGGCGGTTATCTCTTCCCCTGGTTGCGAGCCTCTCACGTGCAGAATACTTGGCGCGCCGGCACAATGCTGATCACATTTGCTGGAAAGAAAGTCCCTTTTTTTGTGTACATCGGAGGAGTTGAGACCAGGTGCTACCTATACAAGCGGACCCACGCCTTCTGCCACTTGTGTCACTCAACAGGTCACAGAGCCGATGTTTGCCCTAAGCCGAACGCTTTCACGGACGCCCACTGCAAGCGCTGTGGCCTGCTGAGACAAAAGGACGTTCCGCTCCACTGCCAGCCCAAGTGTGCACTCTGCGCCGGGGAACACGTCACGGCTAGCAAGGAGTGCCCGAAACGCTTTCTTCCACCAGTCAGTCGGAGGAAAAAGCAACGCGAGGTCACCATGGGTCCCCGAACAAGCCGGGAGTCAAGATCCCGCTCCAAATCCAGAGGGCCCTCCAGGGAGAGAAGCAAGACCCGATCCAGGTCCAGGTCCCGAGGGAGAACACCTTCCGCCAAGCGAAGATCTGCTGAAGACGCCACGGCAATGCAGGTGAGCTGGGCTCAGATGCTCTCTCCACGTGCTCAGACCCCTCCTCCCCCTCCCCCGATCCCCCCAACCGTGACGAGCTGGCGGAGCTAAAACGACTAAACGCTCAGCTTCTTGCCGAGATTAAACAACAACGGGAGGAAAATCGACAACTCCATAATGAGCTCCTTGCACTCAAGGCAGAAATCAGGCAAGGGATAAACCCTACACCAGAAAAACGCCGAAAACCTGACCCCACCACACCAGAGCCCGCACAAATACCCCCTTCCAGTTCGGCTTCCCAACCCCCCCGTACGACAGAATTCCCGCTGGCGCAAGAGAAATCCCTAATCGCCGAAACCGTAAAGGAAATGATGCTCATGTTAAAACAAATCACGCAACGGTTAGATAAATTAGAAGGACAGGGGCAGGCAGTTACTCCTCGTCACTCTCGCCGAGAGCTCAAGCCTTACAGCAGGCCATCAGCCCTGACAGACGACGCCACCTTGCAAGATGGCACCTCCCAAGAATAGGCGCAATTCTCAGCAGGAATCAAAGCTTACCATATGGCAATGGAACTGTAGGGGCTACAAGAACAAGTCAAGCTCACTAGCTCAGTACATCGCCACCACTGAGGATTCACCCGATATCATTACACTTCAGGAAACAAACTACCCTGCGAAACTTTCGGGCTTCATCACCTATGAAGATGGACCCACGAGCTCTCTCTCCACGCTAATAAACAAACGACTCACAGCTATACAGCATCCACTCCAGCAATCCGAGAAGATAGGAATACTCACTGAAATCGTACCGAGTAAGGTTAAAGTGGCAGAGAGCTTATACGTGTTAAACATTTATTGTCGCCCCAGAGGCCAAGAAAGTAACCTTTCTCATGTAATCAAACAAGCAAAGCGCATTGCATCCTCTAACCCACTGGTTATCATGGGAGATTTTAACGCTGCACATCCCTTATGGGGCTACAGCTACACAAACAAAAGAGGAACCACCTTGCACTCCCTCCTGCAAGAAGAAAACTTGATTCTGCTATCGGACCCGCATGCTCCCACGCGTTTGGGCAATAGTGTCTCCAAAGACACGTCCCCGGATCTCACGATTACCACAGGGAACGTCAAGGCTATGTGGTCTCACACGGGGGAAACCCTGGGAAGCGACCACTTCGTCCTTGTCATCACAATACATGGAAATATATACGCTGCCCCGCTAGGTGCAGCCAAGTTAACGGACTGGCCGAAATTTCGCAAACAAAGGGAGCAAGCCAGACTTGACGGTGCAGCCACCCAGCCCCTCACGCTAAAGGAGTGGACCGCCCAAATTCGCGAAGACATGAATCGCGTTACAGACAATATTCAGCTTACCACGACGGCCCCCTGTGTGGATCCACACCTTCTCCACTTATGGGAAGCAAGAAGGAGCCTAATCAAACGGTGGAAACGCCAGCGCCTTAATCGTCGCCTGAAAAAAAGGATAGCTCTGCTGACGGAGGAAGCAGCCCGCTATGCGTCTCACTTATGCAAAGAAAGTTGGTTGTCCTTCTGTGACAGTCTACAGGGAACACTAACTACATCAGAAACCTGGATACTGCTCCGATATCTCATCGACCCTTCCAAATGCAAAACAGAATCCAATCACATCATGCGAAAGGTGATTCACACCCACCCAGGGAATTCCGCTCACCTCATAAAGTCTCTCCAGGATAAATACCTCCCGGTCTATCCCAAAACACCACTACCTCCATATACAGGGCAGCCCAATGTTAAACTGGATGAGGACATTTACATCCACGAAGTCAAAGCAGCCCTTCAGATCATCAGGCGCAGCACGGCTCCAGGAGGGGACGGCATAACAAATAAGCTGCTGGCTAACTTAGAAAACGAGTCTATTATTGAGCTCACGGGCCATCTCAACACGGTGTGGAGGTCAGGTCGACTCCCGGAAGAATGGAAGATGGCAGAAGTGCGCCTTATTCCAAAGCCTGGAAGACCACCGAGCACAGATAATCTACACCCCATCTCCCTAACCTCGTGTTTGGGGAAGCTATTAGAACACATCATCCACAAAAGGCTACAGAACTATCTCGAACAGCACATGTTCCCTCATACCATGTGTCGATCTCGCAGTACCTCTGTACCCAGGACATACTTCTTCAACTCAAGGAAGAGGTCATGCTTAAAGCCTCCCGGGACCACCCAAAAGCCATACTAGCCCTAGATTTAAAAGGGGCATTCGATAATGTCAGCTACACAGCCATACTGAAACAGCTAAACGGCCTAAACTGCGGGCAACGTACCTACACCTACGTTCGAGACTTCCTCGAAGGCCGAAAAGCTATTCTCAAGGTGGGTGACCTGAAATCAGATCCCGTTTCCCTCGGCAACAAGGGCACACCCCAGGGTGCCGTTCTGTCCCCCTTGCTATTTAACATAGCCCTGATTGGTCTCCCTCCGCTCCTGGCTGCCGTACCAGGCATACGCCATGGATTATATGCGGACGATATTACCATATGGACCATTAATGGATCAGTAGGGGACATGGAGAACAATCTACAGCAGGCGGCTGACATAGTCATTCAATATGCCCTGCAGTGTGGCCTAGAATGCTCGCCGCACAAATCGGAGCTGCTGAGCGTCTCAGGAAAGCAGAAACTCTCTCCTGGGTCGCCAACCATCTCCCTGCACATGGACGGCCATGTAATTGTTCCGACTCCACAGGTCAGAGTTTTAGGCATGCTTTTCCAAGCGGATCTCTCGAACAACCAACTGCTCAATAGACTTAAGAACACCACAGAGCAAGTATCGCACATGATCCGCAGGATTAGTACCAAGACGAGGGGGATGCGAGAGGAGGATGTACTCAGGCTGGTTCAAGCCTTCGTCGTGTCTAGGGTCACTTACTCCCTCCCCTACGCCATACTCTCCAAGACCGAAAAGGACAAGGTGGAAGCCGTGATACGCAAGGCGTACAAACTAGCATTAGGACTGCCTGTTACCACCTCAACGCAGAAACTTTTGCGGTTGGGAGTCCACAATACCTTAGATGACTTATTGGAAGCCCAGAATTTGAGCCAACTCTTACGCCTGAGCTCTACCCCTACCGGCAGAGCCATTCTATCTCAACTACACCTGCGCTCTCCTCTGCAACACCCGCAGGCGGATGCGACTCAGCTTCCCGATGAGGTTCGCAAGTTCATTGATGTGGCCCCACTACCACGCAACAGGCATCCGACACATCACGAGGCTCGTAGGGAAGCCAGAGCGAAAGCTATTCTTAATCAATACGGCCGAAACTCTGCCACAGTCTATACAGACGCCGCTTCATATCCCGGGCGAAGAGCTATGACCGCTGTTGTTTCTACTACCGAAAACCTCGTTACATGCGTATCAATTCCAACCATCCACTCTCTGCAGGCGGAGGAAGCGGCCATCTCCATTGCACAAACTTCGGCAGAAATAATAATCACAGACAGCCAACAACCCTGTAGAACCTTCTCCAGCGGTTGCATATCTCGACCTGCCCGAAAAATTGTACTCGAGCATCCTCCTCGACATCCCGTACGGATTATTTGGGCCCCAGCCCACTCCGCCGTGTCTGGCAACGAAGCTGCCCATCAGCGTGCCCGAGAGTTGACCCAACGGGCAAGCCAGGAGTTCGGCGAGCAGTGGCAGGTCTCCCCTCTCTTGTCGTTCCACGAAGTCACTCAGCATTACCGTCTGGAACGAATGCTATATCCTCCTGCGCACAAACGCTTCACCAAAGAACAAGAGCGCCACCTCCGAGGCATTCAGACAAACACATTTCCCCACCCCACTACAGCCCACATTCTGGCCCCCACCTTGTACTCCTCGCAATGCCGCTTCTGCGAGGCTCCGGGCACCCTCTACCATATCATGTGGGGCTGTGATAAGAACCCCCACCTACATCCCCTGCCTTTCCCCTCCCCTGAGCACTGGGAGAGAGCACTGTCCAGCTCGGACCCTGACGACCAGCTTTGGCTGGTGCAGCGAGCCCAAGAAGCCGGACGGACTCAAGGGGTCCTGGAATGAGGACTCTTCCCCAGGGCTGACAGCTTCAGATACACGTTTATTCCTCCTCCTCTTTGTAGAGCCGCGTTTGTGAATTAAATTGATGTCGTATGGGCAATTGTTTTGGGTGTCGTTTAAAGCTTTGCTACACAACCGCTTTCACAGCGTCGATTAGAGCCAATTTTTTTCGCATTTTCGTTCGGGTTAATTTGTTAATGCCTTCTATGGCAACACACTTTCGTGTTTGCGGGGCACAATTTAGTAAATTCCTAACACGTGTAGCTTCTAAAAGTTATGCGCTAGCGATATATATTACGCCCCAGACAGGTATAGATTAAACTTAAGAAAACTCAGGTAATATTAAATCGCATTGCAAAGTAGTGTGCCGTAAGAACAGAAATGATGGTGTGTTCAGTGCATGAAGTTTGCAGTTTTGTCGTACATTGCAAATTAAGAAACGATCATATGAGTTTCCTTTATTTGTTCAAACAGGGGGCTGCAATTGTTACACAGCTCAATGCGGTCACAAATAAAACCAACAAATTTACTTCAGGGTCCCTTCAGGGTGATCATTCGTAAATTTTATAGAAAACAGGGCTTCAGCCCTGCCGGCTTCAGAAATCACAATATTTCTATGTCGCGAATCCTGGCGGCCAGCATCAGCTTGGCCGCCTCGGTAAGCCCGGAGCATCCAGTGAGGCCGATGATCCTGAGGCTCTGGTGGTTGCCGAGGCACTCGAGGGCGGTGTCAGTGAGTCACTCGCAGCCGAACACTTTTAAAGTGTGCAGCCGGGGCAGTCCTTTTGCGATGGCGGAAATGGCGCGGTTACCTATGGCACAACCAGAGAGGCCCAGACACCGCAGCTGGCCTGCGCACTGCACAGAGTAAATGGGCACATTGAATATGAGGACCCAAACTGCTCAATATATATATATATATATATATATATATATATATATATATATATATATATATATATATATATATATATATATATATATATATATATATATATATATAAAAGACAGAAAATTAGGGTTCGCAGTCAAGAAAACCTCGGAAAGCAAAGGGGAGGTTGTGGTGGGTCATAGAAACAGATGAAGAATTTTTTGAGTCAGAAAGAAATTGGTGAAAAAATGCCCGCCCGGTGGGATCCGAACCCACGACCTCCAGAATACCGGTCTGGTGCGATAACCACTACGCTACCGGCGGTGCTGTTTCCCGACCAGTTTCTCTGGTATTTATGTTCAGGTCTTTTTTTTTTCCTATCGGTCGAGTCTCGACGAGGCGAAGAACGGCGAGGAGGCGAAACCTACCCATTACGACGATCTCCGTAGACAAAGCGGGTGTCACCCGTTCATCAGGCGTGTAACCCCGTCGCTCATCCTGTTGGCGTCGCCGTCAAAAGCGAAATGTGGCCCCGAATACCGCAGTAGTACCGCGGGAAAAGCTGGCGGTCGGGACGGTCGCGCGAGTAGTATGGCTGAGGATAAGGACCGGTTGAAATTGCTGTCAGATGTACGTGAGAAGTTGGTAGCGGGAAGCTTCCACTCGCATGGGTGGTTTCGAAGCAGCATCGCAGTATGACATGGCGTGGATGGTAGATGAGGCGGGGTTAACAGATGGTATCGCCGTCATGGACGTAAGCTCCTCCTTCATGAGGTCTCGCAGGTAAGACGCGTTCGGGCGACAGTTGTCACGTGGGGGGCATGGTGAGCTACGGTTTTCTAGCTCCTCACGGATGATGTTACGTATAAGGGTACGTAAGTCCGTGTCCCCATCCATGCAAGTTGACCAAAGCTGAGGTTGCAGGCGAAGATACTGCAACTGGTCGAGACGTAGGCAGGTTGTTCGCACATTGTTTACGCTTGTGGGGTTCTGAAGAGCAAGGGGGCTAAATGCGAAAGGAGCGATTCCCTTTAAGATGTGGCGCACCTTGTCAGCCTCGGGCATGCTTTGGTGCACTCTGCGGCATAGGACAAGCACATCTTCGATGTAAGAAATGTATGTTTCTTCGGGATTTTGCACGCAAGAGTTCAGCTTCCTTCTGGCGCAATATGAGCGAACAGACGGGGTGCCGAAGACATGGCGTACCTCATCCGTAAAGGTGGTCCAATCGGTGAAGCGTCCTACATTGTTGTAGAACCACGTCTTCTCCACATCGTTTAGAGAGGGGGGGACATTGTGCAGCTTGCAAACGTCATCTCACCTGTTAAACTGGCTTACGCAGTTGAACTCGTCGAGCCAGTCGTCGACATCGTCCCCGCGAAGACTAGCTAAGAAGGGAAAAATCATGCTGGTGGCTTGTCAGCAACCACGTAGACGCCATTTGAGCGGCGGACTCCGACCTGGCTTCTCGCTGCATCGGCGGAGCTTGTAGCAGGATGCGTTGACCGGAACGGAGCTCTAGGGGTGTAACTGGGAGCGGCGGAGGACGGGGTGAAAAGGCAACTCCACCACTTAAAAGGCAAAGGAGCAACCGAAAGGAGCAACCCGCAGAGACTCCGACGAGGATGACGGTCGCGCGACGCACGGGATATCAGGGTGACAGCCGGTGGCACGTGAATGAAGGTGATGGTGATGATGGGAGTGTTTCTGGATGCTATGAATAGGGAGAATGACCACTGTAGCGGTCGGTATAAAAACATTGCTTACAATATATATATATATATATATATATATATATATATATATATATATATATATATATATATATATATATATATATATATATATATATATATATATATATATATATACATTCATATCTCTCTCACTTTCAGTGCTCGTGAAGCATAGGTCGTAAATGCATCAATTCCGCTCCAAACAATCTTCACACCCATTCACACCCAAACGTAAATGTCATCTGCGCATTTTTTGTAACTACAAAACTATCCCAGAAGGAAGTTCTACTAGATCAGCGGCATTTTTGTTTTGACCAGCGCTTCTCCCATTCAACAGATTGATCTTCCGTGGACATCCCTCCCCGGGGCTAAATTTTTCCAACCGCCAACATAGTATTTATGCTCGCGTATTTGCTTGCATTTGACCATCCCAAACGTGTCGCAGTTGCTTCTTTAAATATGATTGTCTATTTTACGCTATACTTAAATCAAATATACCTGCGCCAGTCTGTCTGTCGGTCTCTTTTACTCTCTCTCTCTCTTTCTCGGTCCGTCAGTCAGTCCACCCCTCCGTCATTTCGTGTGCCTGTGTCAGTCTGTGCCTGCATGTCTGTCTTTCAGCCTTCCAGACAATGTTGAAGCAATTCGTCAAGACGAAGCACACGTGGGCATAACCGTTGCAGAGAACTTCATCTGCTGGCGCAGGTAATGCACGTTCCCTTTCCCTTGCGAAAAAAAAATATCATGACCTCTTGAGGCAAAGTGTGAGCACACAATCGGTAATACCTTTTTTTGTTTAGTTGAGATACGCGACGAGTTGGTTAGCACTATTGCAAATAAAACAGAAATCAGACGTTCCTCGGTGTAACGATGATTATAGTGCAGAACAAAGCTTTTTTTGCGCGTAAGAATCAGATGGCGAAATGCCGAAGTCGAAACCGCTGCAATCAAAGTAAAAGCGTCAACGATCGAAGTAAAAACCACCTGCGAGGCTAAGTCCAAACTCAGACGAGAGCAACCCAAACGCTCATGTGAAAGCTGATTGCCCCCCCCCCCCCCCCCCCCATTCATCGTCGTTGGGCCATCGTCGTCGTCCAAAATCCGTACTGCCAAAGTCCAACGCTCGCGCAACGACCCAAAGACAATTTAGAGCGACCCGAACGCGGTGATTGCGAAATCGGATTTATGTGAGCCCCATAACGCGAGGCAGCTTGGTTCGATTCAAACCACGGGTAGCGTTTGTTTTTCTTCGCTTCTCCACGATCATCATCATCAACAACCTCAAAGAAAGTTCGCTTTCCAGCAGTGTGTTTTTGCGTACGGACATCATCAGTGAGAGGCCGAAAGCTTCGCGTTAAAAATTACGCCAATCTCTCCTCGCGGGAACCCTGTGTAGATGCGAGCATCGTGGGTTTCCCTCGGCGTTTCTGTTAGGATGATTCTCCCATCGCGTGAAACGTGGCATGAACGCGTACGATGCATTTCCGTATACTACGGGATTCCCGCATCCCGTGCACGTCGCTTTGCAGCTTCATCGTCGGTGGTGCTAGCAGTTCTGTTATTGGGCTGGCCGGTGCTTGTTGCGGTTGAGCCGACCATCGCGATAGCAGGCTTGTTAGTCTCCATTCAAAGCAGCGTTGGACATCGGAGCACCGGCGCTGGAACGACGGAGCGGAGCGGCCACTATTCTTACACCGTGGGAGCGGCGTAGGTACCGCGTTGTATACCGCCGCATAACGGTGAGGGGAATGAGAGAGAGCAGCGCATTCGCATACGTTAACCGAGCGCTAGCGCGAGCCGACGCACAGCTGGCATTGCGAGGAGCGAGCGCTAACCCGCAGATAACGCTGCGGTGAGAGCGGCGGAGAGCGCATGCGCAGCTGGCGCGGACAACGACGTCGACGACGCCGGATGGATGGAGGGATGCATGCATGCATGGACAAGGCGGGTGAGTGAGATGCGGTCGCATCTAAAACGAATGGGCCCACGCGAGCGAAGCTGTAACGTGCGACCGCTGTTTTGCGAATCACTCGAGGCCTGCACATTTCCGAGAAGCGTCCAGCCGGTGCTTGTCATCGCCCATTGCCGCCGCCCTGCCAGCCGTTGCCGCTTGAGCAGTGCTTCGTTGAGTAGCTCGCTGCTCGCGCGCGCAGCTGCGAGAGACGTTCGCACGCTCCGGAGGTCGGCTCGCACTTAGCAGTTTCGGCCACCGAGCAAGATAAACAGGAGCGCGGACTTCGCTCTCTCCGGCGGGCTCTTAATGTCCATAACTCGCGGAGCACAATGTAGATGGCGCAGCGAAAGGAACCTTAGCCGGCGGCGGCTAAACGGCCGGCGTTCCCCGTGCGCCGGCGGGCAAATTGGCGGAACGCATTTCGTCGGCTCTGTCGTCTGCTTCGGCGACGGTAGTTTTGGGCACGGACTGCTTTGGGCCTGCTTTGGCGCCGCTTCGCGTTCATTGCGCGCCTCCTTCGCACAGTTGATTAACTTGTTCGACAGCACCTTCCGGGTAACCCGGACCCGAAGGAATTGAGTGGCCGTACGGCAAAGATACGTTAAGGATTGGTTTGCATGGCGGGAAAACAAAATATAGAGACCACATACAAACATATGGCTGCTATACGAACACTACCTTTTGCGTGGTGCTTGCCGAAAATGTGGCTCCGTTTTGTAAATTTTGGAATACCAATTTGGCTGTGTTATAACAGGTTTTGTTTTACAAAAGGCGAAAGGAGCAACTGGTTCTGATCACTGGCGATTATAAAAGTTCCCTCAGCTTTCTCGCAGTTCGCAACTTGCGTCCAAAACAGAGTGTGTCTAGAACACGGGCCGGCACTTACACGCTCATCAGAAAAGAACAGAAATGCGATAACATCACCCGCGACTGCCCGCGACGTAGCAATCTGCTCAAGATCAAGTCCCTGACAGTGCGGTCTTTTCACAAGCCTTCATTTCGCGATAACTCGCCGAAAGAAAAGGTTTAACGATCCGGTTGTTTTGCTGGTCAGCCGCTAAACGAAAAAAAAAACAAAAAAAAACGCCGGGAACCCTGGTAGGCCAAAAAATTGCAGCCATACAAATCGCTGCATTTTATTTGGAGACCGCGGTGTTATCGACGAGATAACACGACCGTACAGCGACAGTGAACATCGGGCGGTAAGTTGCGGCATGAGTTAAAATGAAGTATGCGTTTGATATTCTTGGGTTCCTTATCAAGCTGACAGTGTTTTTGTACACTTGATACAACAGGGCAGCCGTCCAATTCAGTCATTGGCACAGAAATGTGCATCATTGCCGTTTGCCGATGGAGTTTCCGGGCGACCCTCGTAAGCGTTGTTTGTGCGCAGAAGCAGCATTAATAATTAAGCACGCGGCCGGAGAGCGGGATAACAACAGAGGGTAACCTTTGCGCTGCATCGATTCGTCGTAAGCAGAATCACGCTAGACTATGTTGTGGCGTTCCATATTACTCTTGCTCATTCTTCGGTGCTTCTGAAGTCATCGCCGTTCAGTTGCGTCTTACATGTGCTGGGTTAGTGCAATATTTTTAGTGGATATTCATAATGTCAGACTAAACGTTCCGGGAATAAGCGATCGCCATGAATGCGGCGGCGTGCGATTATCTGCGCCGTCTATTGCGGCCGCGCACGGGCGTTTAAATTCCGCGCGTGCACGCATGCCTCCTGCATAGTAGGACAGGCATAAGACAGACGTCGCTGCGCAAGAAAAGATGCCTCTGGGGAGAGCGAAGAAGGGAAGAGCCATGTACAGAGGCACAGCGACGAGAGGGCGAACGAAGGAGGAAGAGAGCAAAGGGAATGCTGGGCGGCCGACGGCGCGTGGACATTATCGGCCCGAGCAAAAGATTTTTTCTGGGTCACAGTCGGCGCTCCTCTTTATATCTTGCTCCGTGGTTTCGGCGCATACACTAAAGTACACTAAACTTTTTTAGACACTCATAGCCAAAAAGGGTGTAGCATAAGTGGAAAAAGGGTGTTGGGAGGCCTTTACACCTTTTTTCTTGTATCTCAACACCCTTTTCCTAGCTCTACACCCTTTTTGTGTGAGAAAAAAGGGTATTGATCAACTTCAACACCCTTGGTTTTTCTTAGGGTACTGAAAGGGTGTGGAAAAGGTGTTCAGCTGGTCATTGAACAAGGCCATGTTTGGATGCATAATACAACTGTAAAGAAGAACACATCCACTCATATACTCCTCTACTCGCAAGAAATTTTCAAACGCAAAAAAAAATATTGTCGCATGCAATGATCGCTCGTTTCCATATGCGGTGCACCTCATGCCCCAAGTTTAGCTTTGGCACGTGAAACACCTATTTGAACCTTCAAAATTAAAAAAGTCTATAGTGGTGTGGCGAAAACGGTGTTGACCGACTGCAACACGCTTGGCTTTCTGTAGGTTGTTGAAAAGGTGTGAAATGGGTGTTCAGTTGCAGAAAAAGAACAGCGGAGCCGGGGGTCAACGTAGTTTCTTCCGCTGTTGCTAAGTTTTGCTATGCTTGCTAAGCTTTACAATGCTCTTGCTAAGCTAGGATGACCGCTGAGGGGTGAGGCCAAGATAACCGGATGTTACAAGGCTGTTCCAGTGTTCCACCACCCCGCCACCGCCCCCCCCCCTTGCCAGGGGTTCCAAGGGGGAAACAAGCTAGGTCGGCCCCCCGCTATGCTGTTTCTCCAGCCTTGCACCACTATGGCAAGCTGCGCCAATTTCTTTGCCTTTTAGAATCCAAAAAAGACTAGTAACTTTGAAATGGCACAGTAAGAGGTTCGCATACGCATACGCCCCTTGTGCTCACATTCTAACAAACTCGAAAGCCGACTTCACTGTTTAGTACCTTATCTGCTGTGGTGCGCCCTTTACCGGTGCCGCAGTTTTTTTTCTTTGTAATTTTTTGCTAACGCCACCGAAACTACCTCAAGCCTACAGAGCTTCACTGGTAATAAATTATGCCAATTCATATTGCTTTCAACATCGTAAGGTACAAAACACACCCCGCTTGTAGAAAATGTTCAGTCCACCCGTGTAAATAAGTACAAAATGCCTCCAAAGTTGGAGGTCTCTTCACCTTTTTTTCTTAGTTGGTGGTCTTTTCTTACTCCCTTTTTTCTTACACCCTTTCTTCTTTACGCCCTTTTTCTTAGTTTCGAACACCGTAATTTGTAGCTGTACACCCTTCTGGGAAAAAGGGTGTTGGAATATTGAGCACCCTTTTTAAGGGTGTTGAGGTGGTGGGGAAGATTTGTTTAGTATTTAAAAATAATTCTATAGGTTATCGAACAGAAAACCTACCTCGTACTAAAAAACGTTTTTGCAAATAGGCGTGTCGATTTGTATATTCTCATAGTAAAATTCATACTTTCAAAATTAGCGCTAAAATATCTGTTTTTTGCTACAAGCCCACCGACTCGATCGGGGGGCTTTCCTCTGCTGGATATAAAAGCAAGAACAGCACATGTGTTACTAAGTAAGCAGGGGTGCCCCTTGAGTCCCTTGTTGTTTGCGATTTATCTTGAACCCTTTTGTTTAAAAATTCTTCAAAATGGAAATATAGATGGATTCCGTTTGCACTGCAGTGAAGTTAAAATTGTGTCATATTCCGATGACATCGCTGTTTTTTGTAGTGATAGGAAAAGTGTGAGTGAGGTGGTGAACGATCTAAAGCGATTTTGCGAGTTGTCTGCCAGTGCAGTTAACTGGAACAAGTGCATAGGATTTTGCCACGGTGACTGGCAAAGTAGGCCGGTGTTTTTCGAGAACATGTCTTGGACGACAACTTGGACGACAAGTGTGGGCATCCCACTTGAAGACAATCAGGACGCTAAAGAGTACTGGGACGGGGAAACTGATAGAGTTAGAGAGAAATTAACACAATGGGGGGAAGGGATCTGTCAATGCTTGCCCGTGCTTCAGTATGCAATGTTTTTGCTGTTGCCAAGGTATGGTACGTCCTACAGGCGATTTGTATATCGAGAAGGAACATACAAAAGCTGCACAGTGTTTGCAGTGTTTTTGTGTGGCTCAAGTTCAGAGCGCATGAATCGAACTAATTTGTTTCGCGCGGTGAAAAGTGGTGGATTTGGACTGGCACATTTGTTTATCCGACAAATAGTTTCTAGGTTTATGTTTCTGAGAGATCAGAGAGATTGCTTTCTACGTACTGTGGTACAAGTCCGACTACGTGATGTTATTCCAGACTATGTAGTTTCAACTTCTGAAATGCGATGTGTACGCGTGCGTGGGTTCTTGCGCGAAGTGATGGATGCTTTTATGATTTTAAGGGTTAGGTTTTCCTCTGAGTATTTCAGTAGTGTACCGCGGAAACGTTTGTACAAAGATATGATTGATGTGTGTCTGCCTGTTCCTGTTTATCGTCAGTTATATGCAGTGGGTTCAGGAAAATATGTGCTAAAAAGAGTGAAACGAATGCCAGTACACTCATCTGTTAAATCTTTCTTCCTTAAACTTCATAGCGACACGCTACCGGTAAAACCCTGGCTGCAGGAAAAAGGACTATATGTTCACCCATGAACACTTAACTGTAGATTATGCCAAAAGCTGGAAACAATTGAGCACATCTTTCTGGACTGTTGGGATGCGGTGTTTTATTGGGACATCCTCCAACGAACTCTGAAAAAAGACTTACCATTAACGCCTTATGGCATTCAGTTTTTGCCCGTAAACAATGACGTAGGCGTGTCCTATGATATGTTCAAGGCACTTAGTCTGCATTCTATGTGTAAAACTCGCATGGCGGTTCAAAATGCCGAAGAGGATGCTCGCACAGTGCGAGAGTACTTCATTGAAAGCGTTGCTTATATAAGAGAAGTTTATCGAGTCATGCCGGAAGAACCTGAGTGGTTACCCATTCTGGATGTTCTAGCGCAATTTAAGATGTTTTAATACACTCCCTTCAGCCGATTGGTGGCTGGAGCTACTAATTTGAGAACTGAGCAGTGCGTGTTGTGTTGTCGCCAAGCAGGCAATATAGAAGAAAAAAAAAAGCATGCATTCCCTGTACCGCTTGAATCCCGTTGGCTTTCTTGCTCAATTCATTTGTGTTGAAACTGTAACTTGGGCGTATTGACTGTTTGTGTTGAATGCTGTACGCTCCGCCGATTCACATTGCCACTGCGCATGCAACCACCTTATAAAAAGGGTGTGAGGCTGAACACCCTTTTATTAGGGTGTTGAGCATCCTCAACACCCTTTTTAAGGGTGTTGAGCTCAACACCTTGTTTTCATCCGTACACCCGGGTGTTAGCCATGGGACAAGATTTTTACACCCTTTTCGGCCAGAAAGGGTGTAAAACTTTAGTGTATAGTTGCGTCATCTTTAAACGCAGCAGTCTCTCTCTCGACCTGGTTTTCTCGCGCATGCGCGTGTGGTTGTCCCGAAGAAGTTTTCTGCGTACACGAGACTACCGCATGTCCTTTTGCGTAGCGTTATCAGATTCTTTTAAGAAATAGGCTTTATACATGACGCAGAAATGCTGGGTGCCAAATGAAAGCAAGCAGAAAGGGAAGAGAGTGCCCGCTCGTGCTGTTCCAGGCAGAGCAAGAACGAAAACATAAGATGCGTCCTGTCCCAACAAATGGCGCTCGAAAAGTGCCAGGGTAAGATGGTAAGATGACATGTCATCACCCTGCTGCAAAGGGGATACCACTTGCAATATTCAATCATCATCATCATCCGCGGAAAACTGGATGCTCTGGGCAAACCTCCATTTATTACGAAGGGAGCGAGAGGGAAGGGAGAGAGGGTGATGGGTGGGAGAAGAGAGCGGAGAAGGTGCAGAAGGATTCCTACGTCCGACGACATTTCCAGCGAAGTGCACAGATACGTTGTGCTATTTTCTCCTCTACACTAAGCTCACTTCAGGATATCGCAACAACTCTTTGCCTGGTAATCTTTCGCGATGATTTTTCCTCGCCTTAATCATCCTCGCTCCAGCATCCACCATTCAACGTGAGGCTCGCTAATGCTTTTGCTTTCACGAGTGAGCCAAGTGTGTCGGTGTATGGCGGAATGAATCTGTTGCGTAGCGCTTTGGCCATACACATATTTCGCACCCGAAAGAGCACCGGGGCCGAATAACAATCGGGCGAAGATAACTGGAGCTTCCAGCAATTGGGCTGGATAATTTAGACAACAAATGTCGGGGTGACGACTATCAAGATTATTCCTTCTGTTTACCCCATGATGTAACACAAACGTTTTTTAACTGGTAGCCGCTGACAAAACCCACAACCAATAAACGTGATTGTTCGATTGCAGTGGTTTCATTGAACGCTGCCGCGCTAATGCTAGAATATTGTCAACACGCCGCTTCCAATTTTTTTTTGTCTTGTTTTGTCCGCCGTCAATCAAGATTTTGTGTTGGGAAATATGAAAGTTTGTCAACATTTGCGACATAATTATTGGAAAAACTGCGTCATTCGAATTTAGAATACCGTTTGGCAACACATCAAAGGTCGCATTTCTCAGGGGAAAAAAGGTAATGTTTTTTTGTTGTTTTCATTTTCATTTTAGGCGCGCATCCTTGTGACCCGATATAAAACCATATATTGGTTTCGTTGACTAACAGTGGCTGACCCGTTTACCCGGACAGAGTAAAACTCACCCGAACTATGTATGGCACCGCCTGATCGTCGGTGCCGGTAAGAGCGAGCTGTAGCTCGGCGAGTTTCGGGGAGCCTGGGGTCACGGCGGCTCGCCTCCAGCCTTTCCAGGTCACTTTATGCAGTTCGTCCATGCTGATCCGCTCAAGAGCACGCATACGTAAGATGTCTTTCTGAATTCCATCGCGCATGTGACGGCAACCATCTACTAAAAGTTCCTTTACCTTAGGGAGGTGGTCTGCCAACAGGCAGAAGCCTTGGTTCGTGATTAGGCGACAGTATCGAATGTCCAGTTTCGTCAACTGGTCCAGTGTCCTTGCCAGTGAAGCCAGCCCGTTGTCCGTGATGGGGATGCTTAAGAAACTTAGCGACGTCAGCTCAAGCAGCCCTAATCCTGTTGACACTTTTAACGCACCCTCGTCGTCTATGTTCTTGCAACAGCTAATGTCGAGCTCTTCAAGCGAGAGCTGCCGTGCAGCCAGGGCGCGGATAGATTCATTGGTCAGATTTTGGCATGAGCCTAGGTACAGGACCTTTAGACTGGGCAGGTGTGACAATGCCACGACGCCCGCGTCACTGATGTGGCACACTGACAGTTTCAGGGTTACAAGGTGACACATACTTGCAGCAAGTGTTGTAACGCCCTGGTCCCCGACTCTCGTGCAGCCGGTAAAGTCGAGGAAAGTCAGGCTCGTGGCCACTGGGCTGTCCACGTGGGAGAGTCGCTGCAGCCCGGCACTGCTCACAAGTGTGGAAGACATGCCAAGTTTTTGCAGCTTTCTCAAGCCGGTGGCCAGGGCTTTAATCGTATCGTCACTCAGCTGCACGCACCCCCCGAAGAAAACCTCCTCGAGGTTTGGCAGATGGTGAATGATTTGGTGAATCGCTTCGTCCGTCAAATCCCAGCACTCCTGAATGGTGAGTGTCTTTAGCGAATCTAGCCGGAGCGACTGCAGGACCAACTGGTTGTCTAGGTGCGCCCCACACGGGGACAGGTCCAGGGACTGCAAGTCCGGAAGGGCCTGCAGCAGCCCGCGCAGCTGCTCCGAGGGGCGCCCGCCGAGGGAGAGCACCTTGACCTTGCGGATGCCGCGCCTGCGGATGCAGTTCAACCCTGGCCCGCTGTTCTCGGGCAGCCGAACCCGGGCCTCGTCGCCTGCCCACATCCAGGACTCTTCGGCTACGGCGTTCCAGGAACTGCTTAGCTGGGCCATACGGCCTCGGCCAGTTTGGTCCAGCCGCTTAAGAATCAGCCGCATCAGCTCCTGGCTCGCGGCGTCCTCGATTGGCTGCGAGGACGGCTGGCTTGTGGCTCGGGGTGGCTCTATGTTTCGGCCAGCCGGATGCCTGCCTACATGGATGGGGAACCGATGAATCTCCATTTCGGGCACAGTGCCTGCGCGAGAAAGCAATAATTCCTCAGCGCGCCGATAGCATACAATGCGCAGATAGCTACAAGCGTGGCCCTTCTGTTATTGATCTACCGCTACACTAACGAAAATTATCGTACAGAAACTAAGGCCATATTGGCTTATAGATACAAATAGCCCTAACGCACTTTCCTACTGTAACACATGAATTTGTACTTTAGGGTCGTTAGTGTTTTAGTATCGGCGTTGCCCCTATTATTTTTTGCTAAATAACTATATCTACATCCTCACATCGTACTATAATCTCTATTGGACCGCAGGTACTTTTTCTCATTCGTGGAAGCACGCTCAAATACCTCTAATACCTAAACCGGGAAAACCACTGAAACTGAAATATCTCCGCACCATAACCCTCACTTTATGCGTAGGGAAAGTTCTTGAGAACATCATTCATTCCCGCTTTGTTCAACATCTTACCAAAACATCTCACCCCATGCTAGGCTTCAGACAGGGTCTTTTGGCACAGGATCTCCTTTTGCAACTCCAACATGAGATCATTATCCCGGCCTCCAAAGTAGATACAGCTGCTGTTCTAGCACTAGATCTCAGCAAAGCCTTCGGCAGAGTTTCACACCGAGCTACACTCCAAAATCTGGCAATGACTAACACCGGACAGCGGGTTTACACTTATATTAAAGAATTCCTTACTAACCGTACTGCCGTGATTTACTTCGGCGACATAGTATCAGTATCAGACACTATTCACATGCCCTCATTTTGTATCCCTCAAGGAAGTCCTTTCCCCACTCCTGTTTAATCTGGCTCTCCTTAATCTCCCTAAGAGATTAGCTCAAATTTCACATCTTAGACACAGTCTCTATGCTGATGAAATTACTCTGTGGTGCGCCGGAGGTGGTGATGCACAAATTGAGGAGGCACTTCACTCAGGCACAGACATCGTTGTAGCAGAAGCGGTACTGGCCGGTATTGAATGCTATCCAAGTAAGTCGGAGCTCTGGACCCTCCCTGCCCACCGCCGGTCACGCTCCACTCCAGACGTAACATTAAGGATATAGAATATTCCTGTACCATGTGTCCCATTGCCTAAAGTCCTCGGTTTGATCATACAGCGCAACAGAGCCAATATGCGATATATTTCTAACTCACCTCACATGTCAACCAAACTATTGGCCTCATCCGTCGCATAAGAGCTCGAAACAAGAGAATGACGAAATTTGAGCGGCTCAGGCTGGTTCAAGCATTCGTGCTCAGTCGCCTAATATAAGCCCTCCTGTACCTTACCCCAAGTAAAACGAAGCTATCGAAAATGAACTGCGTCATACGAAAAATATACAAAACGGCGCTTTTAATCCCTCAAAGCACTTCCACGGCCAAACTGGAACGCCTAGGCATTTATAACACAGCTGAAGAGCTCACAGAAGCCCATTCTGTGAGCAGGGGCGGATCCAGGTTTTTTTTCTGGGGGGGGGGAGTCAGCTTCTACCAGTGATGATGATGATGATGATGATAAAAAGGAGGATCAGGATAGTAGTCTGTTTTTATTTACTGAAATACTTGAAACCACAAATACAAGAAACAGAAAAAAAAATCCAACTAGACTTTTTCTACGACCTGAGGGGTCACCTTCTAGGGGGTACACATTCCCAAATTGAGGGGGGGGGTCAGCGCATCCGGACACCCCCTCTGGATCCGCCAATGTAGACTGAGTCAACTTTCCCGCCTTTCTAACACTTCTACTGGCAGATACATCCTAGAGTCGCTCGGGCTTCATGCCCCGATTGTTACTGACCCCAGAGTATACAATCCTCCAGACTTGCACAATCTCCTGCTTGTGCGGCCACTTTCCCGCAATACGCACCCAGAACACAATATTAAACGCCGTGAACATCGCACACGCCTACTAGCCCACATCCCACTTCCCACGCAGAACTGATTTGGACTCCTGCCCATGCGGGGTTAGAAGGAAATAAAGCGGCTAACCTTTCCGCTCGAGAGCTAACCGACTGAGCTGGGCCAGGTCGCACACCTTCCCATGGAGCCTAATCAACCCGCGACAGCCTTCTGACTTTCCACGAACTTAATTGTCACTACCGCCCCTCTCGCCGGCGCTACTCTTCACCCCACTGGTCACTCTGTCACTGAGGAACGATACTGGCGCCCTCTCCAAAGCAACACCCTCCCCTGTAGCGCCAGACTACACGAAATTTATCCATCTATATTTCCCTCTCCCCAATGTCCCGACCGCGGAGCCCATGAAACAGTTGCTCATATCAATTGGCAATGCTCTCAAAACTCACTCCCTCTCATCTGTTGTGTGGAGCACTGCGAGGTGGCGTTATGCAGCTCGGATCGCCGTGTGTAGCAAGGACTCGCTGAATAAGCAGCCCAGGTTACCGGCGCCCCCAAGCGCTGGTAACCCCTCGTAGGTGACCCAACAGATCAAGGATAAAGTTCTTTCTCTGTCTCTTTCCCGGCACACGTGGCTGGAAAGTTATCTGGCGTGTGGCCCCGCTTCCAGGCGAAGGAACCTGCTTCTGCGACGTTGATCAAAAGACGTGCGGCAGACTTAGAACGCGTTTGTTGCCTCGATTCCGGTCTTCAAAAGATGTTCAACGCGTACCCGGCCGTCAAGCGACTCCTTTCTTTCTACAGGTTAAATGGCTGTTTTCTGGTTATTAGCAATCAATTTATCAATCAATGTTTATTAGTGTACCCAGGAACAGCCAGAGGGCCTTTGTGCTGCCGCATGAGAAAGAATCAACTTCAAACGAAAACAGGTGATGCAGGACGTGTACATCGCACACACACACACACACACAGACACACACAGACACACACACACACACACACACACACACACACACGCACGCACACACACACACACGCACGCACGCACACACACGCACACACACACGCACATGCACGCACGACACACAAAAATTCCATTGGTTACACTGAACGACAATTACACGCTTTGAGCCACACACACACACACACGCACACACACACACACACACACACACACACACACACACACACACACACACACACACACGCACGCACGCAAGTAAGCGCGTGAACAGGGGATAAAAGGTAACTTACATTACAATCTCACAGAGTAGTTTGCGGAACTGCGTCGGGGAATTTTTAAATATGTTAAATATTCGGAGTACTGATTGTATGCACACTGGAGGCGAAACATGGGGCACAAGCCACGCAGACATGTGGGATTTAAAAACGTGTGGTGCCTTCTGGTGGATTTTTGCGGCAGATGGAATGGAACATGTTGCAGTACCTCACCACAAGACACTGTGCTGTTGAAGATAGTTGAAGATAGATACAAACTTTTTCTGGACAGTTTCAATACGGTCACAGTTTTTCTTGCATGTGCTATTGCATACCACAGAAGCATACGCGAGCTGCGGACGACAAATAGGCGTGTACAGCTTGAGCAGAGAACTCGGCTTTTTGAACTCGTTTGATAGGCGATACAATGCCAAGGGATCGGAGGGCCCGCCGAGTGATCCCCGGGATGTGCGGGGACACGCTAAACTTACTGTCGAAATTAACACCAAGATCCTGAACATCCACAACATGTGGTAGTGCTTCACCGTTAATGCTATAGGAGAACAGTATGCTGTCAGTTTTTCATGTGTATGCCATCACCTTAATTTTTGGTGTATTTATAAGGAGTTTGCTGCGTGAGCACCAATTCGAAAAAGACGTGATCTCTCGCGCGAGAGCGGAACAGCTGCCGGTGTTTGAAACAGCCCTAAATATTTCGACATCGTCAGCATATAGCAGAAAGTGACAATCATGAATTAGTGAGAAAACATCATTTATAAAAAAAATGAAAAAGAAGTGGCCCCAGAACAGAGCCTTGAGGGACACCGCTTGTGGCTTCATAAGAGAGGGGAAGACTGCCCGTTCGCATGCACGAAGTATGATCTATCCGATAAACAATTACATAAAAAGGATGTGAGGGATGGTTGTAAATCGAGTTGACACAGCTTTTTAAATAATATATTGTTGCAGACGACATCAAAAGCCTTGCTAAAATCGAAATAAATGACATGGAGTTGTCCTCTCTCATGCACTGCTTCCGAAGCATGCAGCGTAAAATTTACAATATTGGGCCCATCTCCCAGCGAGAAAGGCGTATTGCTGAAGTAATAATGTAGTTTTCACACTGAAAGTGGGTAGCATATGCAGCATGGTCTCAAAGAGGTTTGAAGCAGCGCAGAGAATAGAAATTGGGCGATAGTTTGTGGCGTCTAATTTAGACCCCGACTTAAATATAGGAACAGCCCGCACATTCCTCTAACGAGTGAGGAACTTGCCGGTATTGAGGGAAGTTTGAAATATACGCGACAAGACCGGAATGAAAAGATCTCCAAACGCCTTGACTAATGTAGAAGGAATGCCATCAGGGCCGCACGAAAATGACGGTTTAACTCGCTTTAGAGCTTTTGATACAAGACTTTCCCAAACAAATCGTTCTAAGCTTTTATCACACCCCGGAAACATTTGCGGCGGGGAGGCTGCACTTTTCTTGCCGACTGAACGGCATTGTTGCGCAAAGGCGTTAGGAACGTCCAGAATGCTCTCACCCGTCTTGGTAATCAGGTTAATATTTCCTGGGTAATTTTGGATGTTTGTGCACGAACGTGACCCGAGAAAGCTTTAGCATTGCGTGGCGCATCATCTTAATCGTGGCCATATAACTGGACCTATCGCGCTTAAGCAGATATTTACAAAGAGACCTGAGTTGACAAAACTCGCTCTGCCACCTCTCTTGGCCAGTTTTCTTTGCTTGTTTGTGAGCTCTATTTTTTTAGTGTCACTTTCAACATTTAGTACATTCTTAGTCCAGATAAAAAGCACTACGGATAATTGCTTCTCTTTTGAGTTTTTTTTTTTTTTGGGTACAAATCTGCTTAAGCCATCGTGAAGAACTTCGGTGAAAAATACAGTAATTTCGCCAACGTCACTAAGGGTGTCCAATGGCGACCAATCCGTGTCGCTGAGGAAGTGAAATAAGCCAATATAGTCCCCACGAGCAAAGTTGTAACCACAAAGACCTGGTATGTTGACGGGAGGACTGTGGCACATAGGGGATACGTTCGAAAGTAAATTTAACTACGCGAAACCTCAACATGTTTTATGTTAGTAAAAGACAAGTCCGAAACGATTCCACGCGAATTCTTAATGGAGTTGCATTGCTGTAATAAAGGAAACAAATTAACCCTTTCGCTACCGCGCCTATCAAAATCGATCAATTTGATCGATACTTTTGGGAGCGCCTTTTCATAGCGTTCCAGGCGTTTCTCGAACAAGTAAAGCTGTTCGGAGTTAGATCAGAAAATGGCCTTTCAAAACCAGTTTTGTTTTCATTTTTGCAACGGAAACGTGATTTTTGACACGCTTTTGAATCACCTGGTTGTGGAAAAGGGGCGTGGTCATCGCGCCTCAAGGCTACCAACGAAGAATGCGTGCAACTCGTAATTACTCTGCACCAGCGCTTGTTTTTTGCTATCAGGGCGTGAATGGGGAACTAGCAAACGATTTTCAATCGTCAGCTTCAAGCTCTGACAGTAATAATCCCAGAAATCGGCTGAAAATGTCAAGCAGTGCCTGGTTGCAAAGCTACTTTATGATTTTAGGCAGTTTTATTGCCTTTGCGCAAGTTGTCCTAAGTACTCTGGTAGTTCTACTTACCCCAGGACCATTCCCAAACAGTTTACAACAGTTTCGGTTTCGTTTCTGCATCGCGAAATTCATATTTAGCGCAACTACGCAGTTACCCAACTTCAAGGCTAACTGCCATGGCGCCTGAAGCGTCCGCGACTGATCCTCGAACAAAGCACGCCGCTCCTCATTTCCCCCCACCCTAACCCGATTTCTGCGATAAGAACTTCAGATGCAAGTCAAAAGGTCACACCCAGTCGCCAGATATCTGTTGCGCCGAGGACAGCGCTTCAAACCGGCCTTACACTGCCAGCTGTTCGCCTTCCAGTTTCGTTTTCCTGCGAGGGTATATCCGGGTGTCTAATGTTGCTGCTTAGTTGAACTGTCTATTCGGACGGAGTCTCTGATAAGTTTTTGTACTGTTTCATTTGAAAAATGTTAGGTGGCGCTGCAATAGAGGAGGCTCGTTGTGCTGATCTTTTTTTAGCGCGTGACTGCTACTCGGCCAAAGATCGCAGGGGACGATTCTAGCTCATCGTACCTCATTTTTGCGAGCAAGGCTACAATTGCGAGTAAGAAGATGATAATAAAGCTCAGCTTTATGTTTTGAGAGATAACTGACCGTGAACGACAACAAAGATCAGCCACGGCGTTCCGTTTTCAACTTCATGCATGTTTTTTTCTGCATCGCGTGCTTCTCCCAAATATTGTGCTCGCTGTAAATGCAAAGTCAGCCATTGACAAGATGTTTTTACGTTATGTGGGGGCAAATTGGTGCCTCTGATAACGTCAAACCGCCAGATTTATTCCAAGGAACCACCCAAAATTGCACAGTTTGAATTAGAGGTTGGGCTTCACCGCATGACACGAGCGCCGTGCGTGCTAACATTTTTTTTTATATCTGAAAAACTGTTCCGCGCAAGTCGACATTTTTTTAGGGTGTGTTTTTGAAATGTTTCCCTGCAAAATGTATATTCTAATTTTTTTCTACTACCGGTGGTTTGATATACACAACTCCTTTTTTATCATTTTTTTCGACAACTTGACAAAACTTTTGATTTTGATATTTTTTTTCACAACTATGATATATGAAAACCTTTAAAAAACTGGTGTTATTGGAAAGGCCGTTAAATAATCTGCATTTTGTGCTCCTGCAATTAGTGCCTAAATAATTTTTTAGCAGAAAAAAAATGTTTTCTTGGACCCCTCAAAATTGGTCAATTTTCTGCGGTAGCGAAAGAGTTAAACCTAGCAAAATTTCCCCTTTCCTTGATATTGGATGGGTGGCCCAATTAACCAACTGAGTTTCCCATGCAATTCCGGGTGCGTTGAAGTCACTAGTTATCAGAAAATTGTGATCACTATGAGAGGTCACAACATTTTCTATTGAGTTTATGGTATTTCGGTATTCAGTAGCGTTGGTCTCGGGAGGTATACAGTAAGTGCATAGTAATAGGCGTTTACCCCGGGAACAACGCACTTTTAACCAGATAGTATCAGGTCCCAGTTCAGGGTCCAGGCGCCGTTTACGTTTAATGGAATCGTGTACGTCGACCAATACGCCACCTCCCCATTGCTTGCCGCGCGAAGGGTCACGGTCACGCCGGAAGACTTGGTAGCTTGGGAAAGATGGGATTAGAGCTAATGTCCGGGCACAGCCAGGTTTTTTAAGAATTATGACAGGGAAACAGATGAAAGAATATTAGAAAAAAATCTGCTGATTTTTCAAATGCAGAGCATTTCAGTAACTCACGATGTCACCCGCGTTGACGTCCGTAGTCGTAGTCCGCACCCCTCCCCCTACACTATATAAAAAAAATACTATCCGGCGCCTGGTTTCGATCCCTCGACCCTGCCGGCGGAACGCAATGTACATGGTACTCTACCCACTGCGCCACAAAGCCGACACAGAATGGGAGGCTACGAACGCGCCTTATATCCTTGACTCATTCAAACTACGTCAAGAAGCTGCTGATACAACGCATTCACTACCACCAACTCCCCAAACACTAAACGTTAACGCAATACACCCACCCCCTATGCGACGTATTTACTCGAGTCCCCCTCGCGGGGAGATGGGCCCAATTTTTCGTAGCCCACCGACATCCTCGCAGAAAAAATCGAAACTGCGGTTACTTGGCCAGCAAGATCCTTTCCCTCGGCATGAATCATTTGTTCACCCAGCTCACCGCGGAAGGGCTTAAAGGGGTCGGGAAGAGATTTTCGAAAAAACTTTGTTGTATGTGCGCTTATAACCGTGGAACCTTGATAAACAAACAATGGATACCCGTTTCGTCGTCCGATATCGGCAAATAGGTAAACAAATGCAGTTACGGTTTCACTGTGGCTTTTCTCCTCAACTCGTGAACTATACATTCTGCTGCAAGAAGCCCGCTGTACGCCTCAGGTTCCAGGATATACCACATATGTAAGCCCCTCCATTCCGCATACAGTCGCAGCGGCTCCATAACAACTGTTACGGCACCCGGCTATGCGGCCGTGCTAGTGAACTCTTTGAGCAGCCAGCAAATATGTTTCGCGGAACTCAACTCAAAATTCCACGAAGTCGTTGCAGTGCACACTCGCCTTCCCAGCGGGAAAGCAATTATTGTAGCAATGGCCTATTACAAGCCCGTCACGCTATCCGAAAAACAGTACAACTTCACTTGGATTTCCACCTTGACTTCCCAATTTCCTGGTACTCCGATATTACTAGGTGGGGCCTTCAATGCCCAAAGCACCACGTGGAGATACTCTCAAACTCACCCGCGAGAAAAAGCGCTTGAGGACGCCGCCGACGCATCCAATCTGCTGCTCATCAACGATGTTGACATCCCCACTCGTATCGGCCTCCACGCTGCACAACAAGGCACATCACCGGACCTTACTTGGGCCACCGCTGGACTCACCAGAAAATGGATGCCTTACACCACCACATGGGGCAGCGATCACCGACCAATTCTAGTTCACCTACGCCGCAAGAAACTTCGCGAGCGGAAAACAGTGAAGAGGTTAGATTGGAATATTTTCCGAGAAAGCATTCTCGGCTCATCTCCGCTGGCTTCGCTAAATGACTTCTGTTCTCTGATTCTCTCTTCAGCAACACATGCACAGGAAGAAATTGATAACGCTGCAGAAATTACCCATTTCGACAACCACATGGCAAACCTCTGGAAGCGAGTTCATAAGCTCACTCACGTTTACAGGACGAACGGTAAGCGGCACAAAGACCTGCAGAAGATCCGAAGGCAATATCGCCTAATTACGGATTACCAGATTACCAAAAACAGTTAAGTCAAACCAATTGGACATCTCTATGTACTAATCTCAGTCATAAAAGAGGCATTCCGGCACTCTGGAAGCTTCAACGTACCCTCACCCAAAAGGCAAAGAAAAGAACCCCCCTATTTTCTACCCTTGCCCTCACTGAAGACCCCAGGGAAGTGGAACGACGTCTCATAACTACCTTTTTTCCACACGCCTCCACATCACCCCCTGAACTTCTCCCTGGCATCCCAATTTTCCAACCAGACCAGTACCTTGTGGGCCTTCTCCCTACGGCATGCCAAGGAATGAGGCACACTGCGGTTGCGTGAAAGAACTCTTTACTCACATCCTCCAACGCGCTGTCGCCCGTCCGGGCATACACACACACACCAGCCAAGAACACTCTGTCCCTCCCGAGTCCGAGTCCCCGCGCGCGGTTCTTCTGCACCACCGCCCGTTCCTACCCGTCCACTCGCGCCATCTCTCCGGCGACCGGGCCGCACGGTAGGCGAGGAGGGCGAGGGAAGGGAGCCCATGGCGAGGGGCTCCGGGCGACACCCCCTAGACCAGAAGGTGTGCCGAGGCGCTCCCCACATCTCTCCTCCCCTCAAACACGGGGTACGGGTCCGTCAATGAAGATCGTCCTCGGGTTCCTAGCGCACGTGGAACCGCTGGTCGGCGCCCGGGGCCGCCCTGTGCAGCTGTGGGTGGGACGGCACCCGCCGAAGTGTGGCAGCATGCCGCTCTGTCGCCATCGTCACCACGTAGGCGCCCGCAGGAGCGCATTCTCGGGTGCCGGCGCAGGATTCCATGGAACGGCCAGGCTCCTCTCGACAGCGCCCCGGCGTCCCGACCTCCGCTGCTCGGCGCCGGAACCGGAGGCGCCGCGATGAGCCCGGGGCAAACCCGGTTGACGGGCGCTCGTAGAGGCTCGAAGCCCCCGAACGAGCTGTAGGCTTTGCGCCAACTTTTGCCTCCACGCCAGGGTTACAGCTCCGCGAGGAGCTCAGCAGGCCTCCAACCCATGAAGGGGACTCCGCCGTCGACCAGGAGGCGAACCGCAGCCGCCTCGCATCTCCGAAGGGCGGCGGGACCACCCGGACCGTGGCAACAGCTCCCGGGTCGTACCGGGAAGGCCCTCTGCTCGGCAGGCCCAGGCCGGACTCGAATGCCCAGGCACGAACGTTTCGCCCCGCACCACCAGGCCGGTGGCGCGAAGCTCCCGGGTCGTACCGGGAGGTCCCGCTGTCGGCAGGCCCAGGCTGGCATCGTAACGGCCAGGCACAAAACCACGCCTCGCACCACCGCACAGGTGGCGCGATGAAGCTTGAAGCGGTGACTTCGCTGCGGGTTGCTCCGTGGTAGAACCACGTGAGACCCGGACCCGTGGGGGGTAGACACTACCGCACCCTCAGGTCGTAACGATGGGTGCGAACCCTATCGCCGGCCGTTCTGTCATTAGAAGCGGGACTCCCACCTTCTGGTTCCGCTACCACCTGTTCGTCATCGCCATTGCGAACATGATAGGCCTTGAGATCGCTAACGTGCACAGGACCCCCCAGCTCGTCGCTTTCAAGCGACTGCATCTCATACGTGAGCAGAGTCGTCTGCGCCGTAATTCTGTATGGCCCTTGCCATTTGTGTGCGAGCGCTGCGGTGAAACCGCGTGCAGCGTTGCTGAGTGGGTGCGTTCTCCTTAGCACTAGGTCACCAATGTTGTACACAAGGTGACGACGGCCTTTGTTATACTGCTCGGCTTGCTCCATGCGCGCCACGTCGAGGTTCTCCCGAGCCGTGCGTTGCGCTGCCCTAAGGCGTTCCCGGAGCCTAGCCGCGTACTGCGACAGAGAAGGGGCGTTACCCGCCGCCGCGTACAGCAGTGCATTTTCCATTGGAAAAGCGATCTCTCTACCGAAATTTAGGTAACCTGGTGTCAAACCTGTTGACCTATTTACGGTAGTCCTAGTCGCGAAAGCCAGCTCAGGCAAACGCGCGCCCCAGTCCTTATGCTCCTTGGTTGTCGCAACCAGCATGCACTTCAGGTTCCTGTTCACCCTCTCAGTGATGTTGCTCTGAGTATGATAAGGACTCGTTTTCCTGTGCCGAATGTGCAGCGCTCGACAACAGTCTGAAAAGACTTTGCTTGTGAAATACGAAGCATTGTCAGTGATCAGGTCGGAGGGGAAGCCGAAACGAGTGAATGTCTCCACCAGCTTCTCTACGATCCGCTCCGACGCTAGCTTTCTAAGGGGAAACAACTCCACCCACTTAGAAACGTGGTGCGTTATAACCAGAATGAACTGGTTTCCTCGCGCGGATCTTGGGAGGGGTCCCATTACGTCACACGCTACAATCTGCCACGGGTAGCTGCTTTCCACCGGCTTCATGAAACCCACAGGTTTCCCAGCGCGCGGCTTCGCTACCTGGCAAAGAGGGCAAGCGCGGGAATAGCTCATTACGTCTCTCCTCATGCCTGGCCAGGTCGCTACACGGCATAACTTGTCGTAAGTCTTACTGCCGCTGCCATGTCCTGCCAGCGCTGAGTCGTGAAAGTACCGCATGAACCGTTTCCGCAACTTCCTCGGGACCACGACTCGAAAGGGGGATGAAACCGCCTCTTCGTCGTCCAGTTGGGGAAAGTAGCGAAGTAATAAGCCATCGTCGCCCAGCAGATACGCGTCAAACCCCTCAGCGTTACCGGTGCAAGCTACGCCTCCCGCTAGCCTTTTCAGCACCCGCTGGCACAGACCGTCTGCTTTCTGGGCCTCAATGAGCTCTTCCTTACTCACTACCTCCCCCCAAGACAGATTCCTTTCTGCCTCTGTTCTCGGGGGGCGAGAAAGCGCCGCTGCGAGATGCCGCTGCGCTTTCCCTTTGCGGCCGGCCTCGACTCCTCCGTCCGGCCCTTTCCTCCCCCTCTCGGGGTGGCCCGCGCCGCCCATGAAACCACTGCACTCGGCGCTCGCGCTTCCGCCACCCCCTTCCGATAAGGGGAGCAAACTTTCCGCCAACATTCGGCGCTGATCATCGGATCCTGAAAAAGATGCGACGATCGCTTCTACATCAGTGCTCCTCTTTCCTGACGCCTCTCCCTGGCCTTCCGCAGCGCAGTAGAGTCTATTTGCCCCGTGCGGGTGTAAACCGTGCATCGGCGCGTTCGCGAAAGGAAAGAAAGGGGGTTGCGGCCCGTACTGGTAGCCGTTCCTCCCCATGTCGAGCAAAACACCCTCCCTCGAGAGGAAATCTCTGCCCAGTATGACTGGAACAGACAAACCAGGCAAGCAAACAAAACGCTGTCTGCGCCTTCTGCCATCAAAAGCGAGCGTGAGTCTCACAGCTCCCTCTGCTTTTGCCGAACCCGCCGCTAAGCTCAAGGGTGTCTCGGCGGGTCTGACCCGGATTCTTCTTTTCCGGCAGGCTTCGAATATTTCGTCCCCGATGAGAGAAACTGTCGAGCCTGTGTCGACCAGTGCAAAAAGTTCTTGACCGACTAATTGCACTCGCATGAACGGGGCCACCGAGGATGGGTCCCCGTGTGCCCTACATGCGGAGGGGGCCAGTTGCCCGTCGACGCCAGCTTCGGGGTGCCCTGGGGGCTCCCTCGCGCCCCCTCTGTCTGGCCCCCTCTTCTCGCTTCCCGCCGGCGACGACGAGCCACCGCTCTTCACCGTCGCCGGCGATCCGAGTTTCCCTGCGTGCTACGCATTTTCTCGGGGCATTGACGGGAAAAGTGGCCAGGCTTGCGACAAAACCAGCACAAGCGGGCTGTTTCGTCCTGCCTCCCTCTTCCGTCGCCTGCGTTGCTTCCGACCGAGGAGTTTGTGGGGCCGTTATCCGCTCCCCCTCCCGACCAGGCGCAACCCGGTTCGAGCGATTCCTCGGGTCTCGGCGGCAAGCTGTAGTGAAGCTCGGCGAGTAAATCCGCCTGAATTACTCGCGCTTCTTGTGCGAGGGCCTCCAAGTTGCGAAAACTCCGGCCCCGCAGGTACGGTCTGAAGCGCGGGTGGCATTGCCTGCACACGCGCGCTACTTTGACCGCGTCGGCTGCCTCGGGGTCGGCCCGTTCGTACAGCTCCTGCATAGCCCGCACGTACTCGAGGAGACTCTCCTCAGGGTGCTGCGTGCGAAGGGCAAGCTCGTCCCTCATACGGTGTTCGTAATCGGGTGGCAGGAATTCAGCGCGGAAGCGGTCCTTAAAATCTGCCATCGACTCGAAAGCCGGTTGGCAGCGCCTCCAACGCGCAGCGCTTCCTACCAGTGCCACGGGCAGGACCCGCCTCAGCACGTCATCATCCGATGCGCCTACCGCAGTCTGATACGAATCCAGTTGCTGCAGGTATTCGCAAACGGATTTCACGTCTCCGTAGCCGGAATAGGAGGGAACCTCGATATTCAAACGCGGCTTCGAGACTGGCACTACAGGACCCGCGGTGAGAGCAGCTAGCGCCGAACCGAGCATTCGGGTCATCTCCGCGAACATCCCGGTCATCTGCCTCATCATTGAGGCGAGATCTGCGGGCTGCAACTGACCAGCAGCCTCCTGCGCAGCGGCCGCTGAGTCTCCCCCCGAGCCCTGCGGCTCCTCCTTCTCTCCCGTCTCTCTCCTTGTGGTAGGAGCCATTTCCAGCGAACTACCCAACAAAAAGCTGGCTCAACCACGCCAAACTGTAGACGCGAAATACAGAGGAAGCCGCGCTAACTACATACGCAACGCGACAAACACACTCCACACACAAATCTATAATGGAAGCAAAAAACGAACGTCAAGACAATACATTCGACCAACGGGGCTGAACTACAGCCACATTAAAATACAAAAAAAAAACACAGTAGGGCCACGTCAAAATACACAAGCGACTAATATCCCTACAAACGCTAAATATACTCGCAATGTAACCACTCAGGCCGTTACCCAAACAACAGAGAAAAAGAACGCAAGAAAAACTTCAGGCATCTACAGCCATCGTAAAACCTAAGCAAACTAAAACACTGGCCTCAAAACTAATTTACAAACATGCATCTACACGGCTCAAAGCCCTGGTCTCCCACTGCCAAAATGGCGCTTCCTTCCCGGAACAAAGGAATGCCGTCCCAAGCCGCAGTGGGCCCCTTCCCGGCAGCCGCAGAGAGCCAATGTCCACGGGTGGGCTTGACATCAGCCCCACGTTCGGGCGCCAGATGTGGGCCTTCTCCCTACGGCATGCCAAGGAATGAGGCACACTGCGGTTGCGTGAAAGAACTCTTTACTCACATCCTCCAACGCGCTGTCGCCCGTCCGGGCATACACACACACACCAGCCAAGAACACTCTGTCCCTCCCGAGTCCGAGTCCCCGCGCGCGGTTCTTCTGCACCACCGCCCGTTCCTACCCGTCCACTCGCGCCATCTCTCCGGCGACCGGGCCGCACGGTAGGCGAGGAGGGCGAGGGAAGGGAGCCCATGGCGAGGGGCTCCGGGCGACACCCCCTAGACCAGAAGGTGTGCCGAGGCGCTCCCCACAACCTTGACCTACCTTTCACGATGACTGAAGGGCGCCTGAACTCCGCACCCGGCCATGATGGCGTAACATGGAAGCACCTTAGAAATCTGCCATCTGAAGCCCTCTCGCACCTGCCCTCCCAAATCAATGACCTCTGGGAACAAGGACGCATCCATGACCATCTCAAGCTGACCTTGATATTCCCTATACGTAAACCGAACAAGCCAACTGCAACTCAGGAGAACCTAAACAACCTACGCCTCATTTCATTAACCCCGGTCTTATGCAAATTAATTGAGAGACTAATTAACAATCGCCTCATGCACTATTTGGAGTATGTGCAACCATACTTCCACCCCTCCCAAACAGGCTTTCGTCCCAATGTGAGCACGCATGACAGCCTCTGGCTTCTGCGCAGAGTCATTAACCGATCCCACTACGCAAGAGAAAACCCAGACATTGTCATGGCCGTTGACTTACGCAAGGCGTTTGACAACGTCAGCCAAAAAGTCATTTTGGAGGAACTTGCAAAGGCGTATCCGAGTGTAAGAGCTCAAAAGTGGATACGAGTTTTCTTACAAGGCCGACCTATAAGACTCCATGGGTCACACCCTGGCTGGGAGCCCACTACCTATTACGTAGACCGCGGGGTCTCTCAAGGTTCTATTTTAGAACCAGTTCTATTGAATCTAGCCATGACTAGGGCGGCATGACAGTTGGAAGTTGACACGGCTGCCCGCTTTACCATTTATGTGGACGACGTCACAGTTTGGACTGAAGCAGCCGACTTCGACTCTCTTGAAGACCAAACAATAGAACTGCAAGCCGCGGCTCATAGCCTCGAGCTAACTCTTGCCGACCTGGGACTCCAGCTGGCTCCCGAAAAGACTCAGCTCTTGGCGGTATACGGCTGCAAACCACCCGCTCCATCCGATGTGATACAAGCTATAATAGAAAATCAGGTAATACAAGCCGCAACAGAACCCATCACCCTCCACGGCCTACCAGGCGGAACAACGAACAGCGCTGGAATATGGCTGCAGAGGTTGAAGCAAATGGAAGGGTCTGCTCCACACCATCCGCAGACTTTCGAAGAAGTACGGAGGAGCAACCCAAAAGGCCACCCTGACAATGACAAGAGCTGTCACAGTGAGCACTCTCACGTACGGCGCTCTCGCCTATAAACTCAACAAAAGCCACACAAGAGCCCTCCAAGTGTTGCACAGGGCAACCCTCCGAACCATCAGTGGTTTGCCTAAGCACACACCTAACCAGAAACTCGAACAGGCAGTTCCCCTTCTTCCCATTGAGTACATCATCAATGAAGCCAAGACGCAGGCTGAATTCAAACGTCCTTTAACACACCAAGGACATGCCCTTACGGCATGGGACGTGCGCAGCCCACCAATACCCTGCACTTTCCCCACCGCACTTGACCCATGAAGTCGCCCAGAAATCGTACCCACTACGCACAGCAAGCCGATTGGACGCAACAGTCCTGCACTCCGCCAACAACGCGTCCGACGCCTTCAGATGACAAAACTCGAAAACGAAGTTGACATCTACACAGACGCTAGCGTAAGCTTAAATGTCATCGGACTGGCCTGGACATGCCCGGAAGTTCCTGTCCTCTCGGGGTATCACACCATGTTCAGCAACCATGCCACGAGCCTTGAAGCAGAACTGCATGCCATCAACCATGCCATGACATTCCTTGCGTATGATACTGATTATCTGCTTCCGCCATCTATTCGTATCCTCACAGACTCGTATGAAGCATTAGAAACAATAAGATCTCACAAGACCACAAATCCCCTGGCACATCAGATATTATACCAAGCGCAACTTTTGCAACGTAACAAAACACAAGTCCTTATTGACTGGGTACCGGGCCATGAACCCTCTTCCTCGGGAAAGCAGTCGGCCCATGAGGCCCCACAGGAGAGTGCACATTTACAACCTCCACTGGCGCCTGAAGAAGAGCCGGCATGGTCGCCTACACCTCCACCGGCGATGCTACTCCACCGGTATAAGAAGGACCGAAGAGAGCGGCTGAAAAACAGAACTCCAGCAGGATATTTGAGCACTTTACCACCGCTACCCCGCTCCAGGGAAATCTTTCTCAACAAATTTCTCACCGGCGCAGCCTACACACCTGAAATGCATCGTAAATGGTACACTCCCCATTTACCCCCAAGATGCCCATACTGTCACACAAGTACCTCAGCAGACCTCACTCATCTCGTGTGGTCATGTCCTACTTTTGCCAAACACCGAACATTCACGGCACCACAACTGCACCCTGATCCCCAACAACTTGACAAAAAATTAATCCACCAAATAGCACTTTATTCTCTAAAGAGTGGTCTGGCACGAGTTGTTTGAGCGGAGACCTCACCGGTCCTATTCACAATGGACTATTTTGCGTGGCCCACCAGTTGGGATGGACTCATTTCAAGCGTGAAGCAGAAAAGAACTGAACCCCCATAAGCGTGAACACGAAGCTACGCAGTGCAAGCCAAGAACTGCACTACTAGTCCCAGTGCTTTTACTACCCTCTCCCCTTTCCATTCCCCGGTTTAGACCAGCGGTCTCCCGTTTTCAATAAAAGCTTTAATACTACTCAGTAAGTCAGTAATAAGCCAATCATAGTTCTCCCTCGTCTGCACAATATGTCGGCATAGAGCGGACTTGCAAAGGGTCAGATAAAGCTAAAACATCGGCGCCATGATGAAACTCGCCCTGCAACTGAACGGGAGACGTCTGATCTCTGATACCACTGATCAACATGGTCGAACTTTCAGTCAACAACACCGGCGAGTGGCGCAGGCAGAAGTAACCACGTTTAATCTAAACTGGGCATTAATAAACTGCTTACGCTGTTTTCCACGAGTCTAAACAGTCGTTTTGATAGCCGATATTCTTGCACAAGTTTGCCGACGTCTGTCTCACATAGCCTGTACAGTCAAGCGCTTCTATAACGAACCGTGCGGGACCGTGGTAATTGTTCGTTATACATGTCACTTCGCTATATGCGTCGCGCACTAAATTGACACCCTATAAAGCAGGTAAGCATATATAAGAAGCAGAAGTTTATTCAATCTTACAAGATGAAGGTTACAAAGCAAAATTATACAGACGAGGGTCCCATAGTCGAGACTGCACCAGGACCCTCGGTTAAATATTATATAGAAGAATAAAACACTGAAAGCCGCTAGAATCATATTATACAGTGGCATATTATAGAGCTATATGCATTGCAGAGTAGTAATATAAATTATAAAAAAATATTGACAATATAGCAATACAAAATAAGTAGTATATTTAGGGCGGACTCGAAGGGGGAAAAAAAAGGACAAATAGAATAACAGGAAACGCAATGTTATACATGTAAAACTGTAGTAATATTCAAAAGAACACTAAGGAATTTTCACGAGATAGAAAACACTAAACCGCGCATCTAGGTGAAATTTCTAAACACCCTATGCCACAAGAAACAAAAGCAGGCATAATTACATTCACTCAGTATGAGAAAACACGATGAAGCAAAAAGGAAAAGAAGTAATTAAAGTGAAATGTAACATAAATTAATAAAAACCCAGTGCAGCACTACAAACATACATTCAGCGAAAAAAAAAACAATACGCAAAAGTGCAACGAATAATACTCAAAAATACACAAAAATGTCACTATGACTCTTATGTACCATTAAGCACTCTAGAAGAAACTTTTTAAGAAGCCTTTTAAATGATGATAAAGATGATAGAGCTTCAATTTCACCGGGCAGGCTGTTGTAGTTTGCAATAACTGAAAAATGCGAATGCATTTTACCGTAGTTAGTGGAATAAAGTAAGCAAATAGAATTAGCAGCGAACCTATATGTTTATTTACATCAGATTTAAACTCCAATAGGCGAAAAAAAGTCAACAATTTTCTTCTGCACGGTAGTATGACGTACTGAATGCGCAACCACCACCGACCTGATGCTATCGAGGTTCACGGCATGCTGCGGCGCGAGGTCAGGGAGTGACGAGAAATATATCTGTAGCGCGTCAAATGCCGCTATCGCTTCGCGGGTAGTCATAACACTTGGCTCCTCTGCAAGCTCTTCATCGCTACTCGCCTGGTCATTTGTGGCGTCCCTTTTCTCTATGATGGCCTCCACGATGTCGTCAGTTGTAAGGTCAGAGCAAATTAGGACCTGGTCGTCCACCGAGATGTAATCGTCGGCCGTCACAGCCAAAGCGGCGTCGCAACACGCACTGTACGTGTTTATGGACTCCTGCAGCTCCGTGGCCGAAATGGGGGACTCACGATCGTCGGCACATCTATCGGCTGTGTCGTCAGCTTCAGTGAAGCCAGCACTGCGCCAGCAATTCCGCACAACGTCGGCGGGCACCTTCCACCATGCCCCGGTAACCATTTCAATGGCCTAGCGGACGTTGATCCTAGTTGGCCCTTCAATGTTGCGTTGGAGGTTGAGCAGAATTCGCTGCAGCATCATCGTGCGGTAGCGGACTTTAACGGACCGTATGATCCCTTGGTCCAATGGCTGCAGCATCGACGTGCAATTGGGCGGCAGAAAAATCACTTCCACTTGATTTAGCACCGGGATCTTGTTGTGTGCGGCACAGTTGTCGATGAGAAAAGCAATCTTGCGATTCTGAAGGCGCATTGTTTTCTCCAGTTGCAAAAGCAAGGTTCGGAAAAAGTCCGCCGTCATCCAGGCCTTTTTGTTTGCAACATAATCTGCTGGAAGGCTACGCACGCCCTTAAAGCATCGTGGCTTTGCCGACCTCCCAATCACTAGCGGCTTCAGCTTTTCAGTCCCCGCTGCATTGCAGCAGAGCAGCACGGTCAGACGTTGCTTGGACTTTTTTCCGCCTTTGCAGCGATCTGTTTTCTCGCACAGGGTCTTCTGAGGAAGCAACTCATAAAAAAGAGCAGTTTCGTCGGCATTAAATGTGTCTTCCGGCCTGTGCTTGTGCAGCACTCTCAGCAGTTCGGACTCACGCCAATTGTCGGCGAGATCGTGCGGTGCGTCGGCCTCTTCGCCAGCCACAGTCTTGAAAACAATGTCATGTCGTTGTTTAAAGCTTCTCAGCCAGCCACTCGTAGCTTTGAAGTCCGCTTCATCCACGCCGAGGGCGAAGGCAAACTGTTTGGCCTTCTGACACAGCAACGGCCCGCTGACAGGAATCTTCCTTGCACGTACATCGGCAAACCACGTGTAGACGGCGGCGTCAACATCCTCAAATGTGGCTGCACGGACCCGCTTCCTTGACGGGTCCGTTTTGTGTTGTGCCACTTGCTCCTGTATCTTTTCTTTGTCCTTAAGGAACGTCGGCAAGGTCGATGCGCTGATACCGTACTCTTCGGCTACGTCCTTTTTTTTCCGGCCGCTCTGCACGGCACTGATGATCTTCATCTTCTCATCGAGGCTGAATTGTCGTCGCTTTTTAGTCCCTGCACCTTCACCTGCACTCATCGCGATTCCAAGACGTTGCAACACGAACACGGCGCAATCGAACAGCCACGCTACAGACCAGATAAGGAACACACTCGCTTCTCTCCGCAGTCAGTCAGTGCGCGCATGCGCACACTTAGCTGACTCTTCTTACGCCGTTTTTGTGCTGCCGCCTCCCCAAGACTAGCACGAAAACTCTCCTCCAAATCGTTATTGCCCTTTGTCCCTTCCTTCTCTCAACCGCCCTGTCATTCTAAAAAAAACTGAAATACGTACACGTTTCATCCCAAATTTCCACACCGATCGCCCTTTTCATTAGTTCTTATCGCTAAAAGAGTGCAAGTGCTCCGGAAACAGCAGAACAGCCAGTCAGGAGTTGGGACCACGCCGACGTACCGTGCCTGTTTTGTGCCATTTCTCATTTCATTTATTACACTGTATACCCTGCTGCGACGAAGAAACTCGGTCCAGACTGCATTTCCGCCGGCAGGAAAACAGTGAAGGGAGCGGAAGAAAAGGAAGGCCACCCAACCTGGAAGTTAAGAGGCGACACGCAAATTGTTTGTCGATGTCTTCCGCGCTCTTATTTTGTCTATTCGGGGTCTGTCGACACAAGAAAGGCCGAAGGTACAGCTGGTTCAGCTCCAGGCCAACGCCTTAAAAAGAGATAGTAACCGCAGTAGGGCCACGCCGCCATTCTGTGCAGGCGTTTGCGCCCCCGCAGTGATTGTGTTCTTCGCCCCGAGGGCCAAAGGCGCAATTAGGCGAACCGTCCCCTCTCTGGCTTCGTAAAAGGAAACATGTGGGCTTTCCGGGGAGGAGTTTTGTGGGAAGAAACACGAGCCCTCGCTTACACGTGCTGCCTGGAAAATATTTCGGAAGTAGAAAGAAGGGGGGGGGGGGTCGAACTCCCTCTTCCCGCTGGCTACATCCCTGAGCAGCAGTGCAGCGGCATTATCGCCCTTTTTTATTTTTGTAGTTCTTTAAAAGATAGCCCGGGGTGACCTTGGTCCGGCAGTTTGCATTAGCGAGTGCCATCGGCGGCAGCAGCGGGGCGCGGCGACGCAGCCCGGTCGCTCGGATTCGGTTCGCTGCTGCGCGTTACCACGTGTGCGGCTAGCCGTATTCGTTATCAAACAACAATTCAGCGATTGGGAACGCATGATTTTCTTCGTTAAACAGGCAAATTCGCTGTAGTGGTATTCGCTGTAGTGGCGTTCACAATACATAGGAAACACCAGAATCTGGCCAGGCCATATGGCATGCTTCGTTGTACAGGTCATTTCGTAGTAGAAGCGTTCGTTGTAGCGGCGTTTAACTGTAATGTGATTTGCGCGAACGTGAAACTTCTGACCTGAGTAGATTCATGACCGCACGCTTAAAATGACAGTTTATTACATAAACACGTTTATCGAAGGAACTTCGAACAGTCGGAACTTAAAACTCATCCATCATTCATTCATCAAGCGCAAAAATAACTAGCGAGAAGCAGCGATACAGCGCCGAGTCACCGAGTCCCAACATCACGCAGTTCGACGATTGCTTTCCTGATTCGTGCAATAAACAATGCTGTTAACGCTGTTTTGTTGATTGTATACGCTCCGCATTGGCTTACTGCAGTAGCGCTCAACAGTAAGTTGGCGGTTAAAGCTCTGGGTTGATCAGAATTTATGAAAACACGACAGACTTCTGGTGTTACAAATGCGAAGAGGCTTTTATGCAGCAGTTTTTCGCTAGGTGTGGTTCTCACGTCGATAGTATGGCGGTTAAGGGATAGGGAGCTTCCGTACACGCCGAAGGACGTCACTTTTCGGCCGACCAAGGGGTGGTAGGCGGTACATTGGCGGTGGGAGGGTCTGCTCTACGAGGTCGCAATACAGCTTCTTTGGTTTCACAGGACTTTTTCTTCCGCTTTCACACGTGTATACTGCCTACACAGGCAAGACAGGAGGAACGCGGTTTTTTTTTCTGCCGGGAGGGGCTCTACTGTGCGGAGGGAGGGAAACGTCCGAGCACGTATTCATGGAAGTAACACGGCGTTCTACTTCTGGGATGAGCTGCAGTGCTCCTTCAACACGCGCTGGAAAATCACTTGGACAAGCTTGAAATTCCTAGATGCAGACTTTAAACGCCAGCTCCTCCGCGACTGTGTCCATGTAATAGGGCTCCACTCGCTATGGAGGGCGAGAGTCGACGCCGTCGAATGTACCGAACGCCCCCGACCGGTGTGGCGGCACTTTGTCCAAAAGGAACAATGGGCAATCACCGCCCTCGACGGGGCTGAGGCAGACTCCGAGCTACGCGACGCACTGGATCGGGGAATGCGAGCTCTCATGGATTTCAAATCACAACAGCAGAGGAGATGGGACGCAATTTGAGGGCTAGCTCCGGGTAACGCTGGAGCCCAGTTATACCAAGAAATGGCTTTACCCAAGAGCTCTACTTTCTCCCTTCCCTCTATCCCGTTCACTTCATACTTTGTGCAATTACAAAGTAGCCCTGTAGGCAATCTCTCTTGCTTAATTAAGTTCCACAAACGCTCTGTGGCTTTGCGGGCAATACTCCTCGATTGGCTTACACTCACTTGGCAAAGCATTATGACCCTCTCTCGCATGATAGCCGATCGCCTCCTTTTTATGTTTAAGTGAAGCCGTGTTCTGGTGTGCTCGGAAACCACTAATCATTCCATACGGGTCTGTATATATTTGTAAATAAAGTTATTATTACAAAAAAAAATAGTGCGGTGGTTCAAAGTGTCCGACTAGGCTTGCCGTAGCGTTGGTCTGGCCCGGAGGCCGTAAGTTCGAATCGCGAACGGTGTACTTTTTTTTTTTTGCTTGAGCGGTCTTGGGCCATTTCATACAAAAAAGATGAGATTCCGAGGAGAATTCGGCAGGGAAACTGGCTACAAACTGTACAAACACCCAGTACGTCTGAGTTCTGCTGCAATGGTTGCCAGACAACTGAAGCTGTCACGGCACCGCTCACGCGGATAGAACACTGTTTTTGGCAACGAATATAAGGATGCATTATTTTTAAAATAACGGGTTTGCAGCTTTGCAGAACATTATACAAAAAGAACGTTGAACTGCGTTGAACTCTCGAATGTACTTGACGTGACGTCATTCTAGTTGCGCTGCCGACCGATGGTGCGCGCATGGTAGCTTGCGATGCGTCTCAAAACGAGAATTTCAACGGCGCCTCCTAAATAGCAATGAATTGTTAAAATATTTGGGATTTATGTTCTCAAAAGGTCGTTCAAGCAGACAAAATTAAGCAAAGACAAATGCATTTTCTCTTCACGACCCCTTTACAGGGGCAATGTCGCGGCCAAAGCGCAGGGTCTCAGTTTCTCAAAACTTACGTCGTCCGCGGCGACCATGAAAGAGACGTACGAGTCATGCCTCGTTTGCAGCCGCTTGCACACGCTCGCGGAATAAATGGTCCCGGAACAAATGGTCCTAACTTCAAACTAGGAAAAAACGATCCCACCCCTGCACCCATGCATGAGCGCCTGTATGAGGGAAGGAAAGCGGTCAATGTATTTATGTTTATATGTTTGTATTTGTGCAATGTATTTTGCATCTGTTCATATATAATAGATTTGCTAAGGATGAATCTACTTGAGTTAAATGCGATATGCAAATTTTTTGTCGCACGTGTACGTACTCGCTCGCTTCCTTTGCTGGCCTTTTTCTGTGATTCCGCATACCAGGCAAACTTGTGGCAGACATTTCAATCAAAAACTGCGTGAACTGGGCAGCCCACGTCCGGTGTTTAGTTTAATTTTCTTCATGAATGCGGTTCCTCATGAAGTGGAGCAATGCAACTGTTTAAATTAAGCTGGCTGACGTACAATACTCGCAAGGATACAAAATTTTGTTAACACTTGAGAAGCGAATCCCACTTGAGGCAGCCAGTTGAGCCTATTTACAGTGACGGTATTATCTAGCTTATGTAAAGCAGAAAACATGTGAGTGGGCCGGTACTGCTGACCGTTAGTCAACATAAGCCCCGTTTACATTGACCCGACGAGGGCGCGTTGAGTCGAAATAAACAGGTTTTTTGGACTCGACACCCCCATGTATAAGTGGACGGGGTGGGTCAGAGAGCCGTCGCGGCGAGTCCAGTCAACTCGGAGGCAGGGGGTGGGTTAGCTCGCTCATCGGGCTGAGTCGGCGGGCCGCGGGGAGCAGAATGCCGTATTTGCGCGGTTCTAACGCGCCCACAATCGTAACGCGCGGGTAACTTCGCGCAGGAAAATTCGAAAAAAAAAAGTGACACTGACGGTACTGCGCAGATGGAAAAGACACGACACCACGTACCTGAAGGAGGGAGATTTTATTTGGCGTATGCAGCTCTGGAAGCCAAAAATGAATTGTGCTTCACAAGGTTGCTTATCCAGCTGCTGCTGGAAATGAAGTTATAGCGGGGAACACTGAAGCTGCTTGCGATTTCAAGTGCCTTGATCTTCATAATTCTAAGCGTTGGGGGCTAAGCAGAAGCACAAAAAATGTGCAACAGCTCTCTAGGGTATGCGGCATGCCATTTGGGAATCAGTGCGCCGAAATTCACTCACGTGGTGTTGACGGATTGTTTTTATTGGATTGAGTTGGATTTTGCGGGTACTCCGTGTCCGTTGCGCATGGAAATGCTGCTGGCCGCTTTAAGGCCTATTTCGGTTTTGAGCCCGATTGTAACGCGCACACAAATATTAAGCTACCTTTTAGCAAAAGAGGGTGCGCGTTAGAATCGTGAAAATACGGTAGCCCCTTTTCCGTGAACCCCGCCGCTCCCCTCACCTCGATTCTTCGGACGGGGTTCATATAAACTCGGACGCGCCGAGGTAAGCTGAACCCGCCACTCAACTGACCCCGCCCCCGTCGCGTCCAAGCTTTACTGCTGCATTGCGCTCGCTGATTTGTTGCTATTTCATAAAGGAACTTTACTCGATGAATGGTTATTGCGTTAGCTAACTGCGTTACTGTGCTCATCACCTGAAATGCTTCGATATCTGCAGTTCGAATCAAGCGAAGCGGCACTAATCAAGATTTTGGACCTCGATAATTTCGCAGTTTACCACTTAGAAACTCTTGTTTTTCTCCGAAAATTGGCAATACTTAGCTTTCATCACGCCTTTTCTTTTGCTGCAAGGTTTAGGAGACTGCTGGCTAACACGCTTTGTTAATTTTGCCGCCATGTTCCGGGAGCATGAAGTCGTGCTTAGGGCAGCAGGTGAGCTCATACTCGAAGTTTGTCACCCACAATCCACAACAAACTTCATTGTTCACAACTGCATTTGAGCACAAATATATGCAGTTTTTTCGCGCAAACATATAAACATGTCTTTGCTCGTCTTGCTGGCGGCTTTAGGCTGCCAAAATATACTAGAACCAAAAACAGTCACGCGTCATGGCTCAATGAAAAGCAGACGATTACGGCAGGTTGATGCACCACCGCCGGCAGACTAGCCCCTTCGCGACGCCCTGACAAAAAAGCAAAGGTCAAAACCAGAAGGAGGTGGAGGAGGGGGGGGGGGGTGGAGGAGCAGCGCACTCGCTTCGATAGCATATTTCTTTTCTTGAGATGGCCCTCATTGCCCTTTTTAGAAGAAATTGGCCATGGTGTTGACTGTCGCGACAGCCTGGCTTGACCAGCGGCTCAGCCGATGCTCCCGATGAGACGGGCGCATGTCTTGAGACTGCCTCTCACCAACCTCCCTAGCGGAGTCTCGCGACAGAGGCGGCTTCCTGGAACACGGCCTATCTCCTTTGTATTTAATTTTGATTCATTTCACGTGATTTATTTGTTTTGAGGAACTTTGGACCCAAGCAATTTGTTCCCCCTTATTTCTCTTGCAGCAGAGGATGCGGTAAAGTCAGCACACGGAGCGCGTGCTGTGCGGCGAAGCCAAAATAGAGCGCATGTCTAGTGGTGGAGCTGACGTTTTGTTGTTGTTGCCTGTAAATTCCGGAATATTTAACAATTTCAACCCTTCTGAGTATTAAACTGTGCTGGAAGAACAAGAGTGAACATTACTGGCGCAATATTTTATAGATTTAAAAGCTGCAATTGCCTAGTAATTTTCAATTTTCTAGTAATTTGGCTAGTAAATTTCGCCTGACTTGATAGGGATTTTCGCCTGGCCGTAATTTATGCCGCTTCCCCTCGTTATCTTTTTTGAATGCTGGGTAGCTTCAGGTGGTGCTTTTCGTGCGCACCTAAAAGCGGCCAGTATATTCTAATCATTCCAGTTGCAAATGCCAGGTCAAACATTCGGTATAGGAAGGCAGTGCTCAACAATGCACCCAAATACTAAGTATTTGAAGTGCTTACTCTGTGACATGCACTGAACGGCTGCCCATGTGAGCTAGTCCAGTTGTTTCAGCTATCTGTCCTGTACTTTTCACAGCTGCTAGCATATACTGACAATACATGTGCATGCCATGTTCAGTTCACTTCAAAACTCGCCTTACGGCTGCTGAGTCGGCACATGACAGAGAAATATTCCAATATTCACGTACCACTGCCTCCGTTTCTTATAACTGTCTCATGACTGCAATAAGATCCATCATGTCATATTTCACTGCTCGTGCATTGTATTTGACTCAAACTTTACTTCATAATGCTAATGTTACATTCTACCACTCATCTTTCGTCACTAGCTTGAATGTGAATTGTTCTCCTCACAACCCAGTCCTAAATATCTTGTTGGCTGTTTATTTGTCTTTGCAGTGACCACCGTGCGATTGTTACAGAGCATGTTTACCGTCTGTTGGCGGAGATCACACTGTAGCTCGCTGTAGACACAAACGTCATTGTCATTTCCATTGGTGCGGCAGATTGGACCAAGTGCAGGTTTTTAGGTATTGATTGTCGCTGTTGTATTTGTCTACACAAAGACAAGAGTCAAAGCAGTCGCCATTATTGCCAGGGTGATCTTCGTCAACACAGGAGATTACAACAAAAAGCTAAATGTAAACAATGATTGTCATCTTTGAGTGTGGCATTCTAACTAGGGCATGTTTCTGTAGTAAGAAACATTTGGCAGTCCATATCAATACAAGCCACACTCCCAAAACAGTTGCGCTGAAGGTACACTGCGCTTTCGCTCATTGTCCACCCGCTATTTAAGAGATTTATGCAGCACAAAAACTTATGTGCTGCCCACACAGAGAGTGTGCCTTCTACAAAAACACAGTTTCTGTGTTCTGAAGACCCGAGCAGCGTGTATAAATATTGTGTCATTTTTTTCTACGTTTAGCAGGCATTAGAAGACAAGGGCGCTCCACTGACCAACTGCTGAGAGTTCGTTGATGGGACGGCACGTCCAATATGCCGCCCCAAGAGGAACCAGAAACGGTATTTCTTGGGGCACAAAAGAATGAATTAGGTTAAATACCAGTCATTGATGTGCCCAAATGGTATTGGGCGCCAGCTAGATGGGCACTACCCAGGAAGCTACCATGATGCAAGTCAGTCAGCCTTGGTACTTTTGGTTGCATGGTTCTGATTATCTTTGATTTTGGTAATTATTGCCAGGTTTTACTTAGTAGGACTTGATTGCTGGATAGTTTGTTGACGATGTACGAAGGAATAGGTTTGCGCAAAAGACAAGGACGGAGAGATGAGAGGACAAGACGAGCGCAACTTCCAACTTTATTTTGCATGAATTAGCAACACCCATATACACCTCCCACCAGTGTTACCTTCTTTCCTATCACCAGTTGCACCACCCGATAAGGCGTAACAAGGATCACAAATCAAACACAACAAACAAAACAAAACAATTCGATAAAAGGGCGTAGCACAACAGCATGCACCAGATAACAGGTACCATTTAGACTGTGTACGTCTTCCACAGAAAAACACGTGTTGCACTTAAAATAAAAGATGAACGAATAAAATCAGAGCCAAAAGGGCATAAAACCACCATGAAATGAATGATAACGCGAAAAGCTAAAACGAATCAAACTTCGAACCTACACAATACATTAACACATGTCAACCCTAAAACCGAGGATGAAAAAATAAAAGCATAAAATCACAGCCTAAAGGCAGAAAAACGCTAAAAATAAAATGATAACATGGGTGCAAGTGGTGACCAAACACAGAGTGTGCGTTGCAACATTTAACAAAGCCTAAAAGTGACTACAAATATCAAAATCTTTTAAACATAGTGCCGCTGCATTAAAGACATACGCATGATTAACTTGGTTGCATGTTTTTTTCAGCATTCATGTGCACCGTAGACATATCTTTCTTACTCTTCTTGCGCGAATATTTTACCCACAACCCTGATATTGAAGTCCGCAAAAATTCGCGTTTAGATGCGACGCTCAGAGAGCATCTCTTGCCGGTGGCCCTGTCCTTCCTGCGTCGTCGTCGTCCGCGTCCGCACAGCTGCGTCTCTCCTCCGCTCACCCCCTCTCCTCTCGCCGTGATAGCGCGCCCACTCCTCCAACATCTGTGGCGCGCGGCGCAGCGCTCTCTCACTCCGCTGGTGGGCGGCGCTGCGTGCGGCGCAAGCGCGCTGCGCGCATGTGCAGCGCCCTCTCTCTCCGCGGTCTCCTCTCCTTCTGGCGAGCGGAGTGCCACGCTCCGGCCGGTCTCTCAAGGGGTATTGGCCTCGAGGACATACCGTGGCGCCACCTATGAGTGACGTCACTTGTAGGACGCCGAATCGTGTTGTCGTCTGCTACAACACATTTCCCGTGCGTATGCGGAAGCGTGTTTTTTTGTTGTGGCCACCGTCTCGCCCCCTCCTTGTGGATTTGATGCAAATTACCAAAAAAGTTGTCTGTAAGCCAAATAATTCGAGCAAGCAATCAGCAACTCGCTTGTTCCCGGCGACACCGCCGCGTTTAGGTACCATCGCAACCCACAGCTACGCAGCCAGCTAACGCCAAGGACGATGCAACTGATGCCGAGAAAAGTACGCTGTAAATTCATTATGAAATACTTGTGTTGATACATGTGTGTGGAAGGAAACACCTTGTAACAGTGACGGAAACGCGTCGCTCAATTATGATCTCGCCACGCGAACTTCTCGTATTGCCTGGTAAATGAATGACTACGCGAGAACGGTGATCGGATTGCTTCGCCGCACATGCTTAAAAGTATTGTTATGGTCTGTAGTTTGGCTTAATCAGTGCCTATTTCCCCTACGATGTTTTTATAGTCATGCCCGGATTAGATTAACGATTACTGCCGTAGCGTGTACTCTTCACGGCTGATGTTTAATTTCGCGACTCGTCCGCAATGTATGAACGGTATGAACTCGAGTTTTTAACGCCTTCGCGCGGGTCTGAACAAGGTTATATTTAGTTTTCGTTAGGTGTTCGGCGTGGTAATTTATAATTGCAGCGTGTTTCGTATGTTTAAAGTGAGCCGGCCTTTCTCAAGCATAAATTTCGAAACTCACGACTGCTCAGTGCTCACAGAAGGCGAGCCTGCGTACGAGGCGAAACACGTCGTTAATGATTTCAGGTAATTGGGGAGATTTAGAATGGAGAACCGAGCGTTGGGGGCCCCCAAGAAGTTAGAGGAACCCAAACGCAACACGCGCGTGCGCGACGGGAGGGCCTTCTCCAACAGCTCGCAGCCGGGTTCGGATGCACGTAATCGGATGTTGAGAACTTTAGGCTTGTCGTCGCAGAATATATTTCATTGCCGTTAGAGTTGCGAGTGACAGCCCCTAACAAAACGTTTCACCGCGCTGGAAATTCTGTAAGCGCGGTGATTTCCGTTGAAGCGATCGACGATCAAGATACCTGCACGGCCTCGGCCGGTTCTTGCGCGCAAGCATAGCCATCCTTCGGCCGCTCGCCTCACCGGCGTGAACGGGCCGGCGCTGCCGGGACCGACCTCCGCGGCCGGTCGGCGTAAATCGCGGCAGATATTTGAGCATCGCTTTGAAAACCACAGCTGATGACACTACCTATCAGAATTTTTCATCACACTAACATCCACTTTCACCAATCTGTAACTTCTTTGTTGCTGTTGCTGCCGCGAGCTGCGTCGGTTCGAGCCGCACCGTCGGCCGTGCGGGCAGGCACGGCGGGAGCGTGTGCTTCTGCGAGCAGTTAACGCTTCACGATTTCCTGCTTTATACATTTCTTGCAAACAAGAGAAATCTAGAAACTTCACTCGGCGATCGCCGTAGTCCACATTGTTGATCGGGGAAACAAGCCGCTGCTTACGCTTCGGTCGCATATATACGTAGTACACCACCACGCTCATGGTGGTTGCGGATAATCTACCACAGTTGATACGGTTATAAAGTCCCCATGAGGTCGAACTGCGCTTGACGCACTGAGAATTAACTTCAAACGAAGGAAATTAACACGAAAATACTTTTAGAACGCGCTTCCTAAGCGAAGTGGCGAAGTGTCACGCGCTGCAAGCCAACTACGCAGCAAGATAGGAACGGTGATCCTACTAGTGACGTCAAAACGATCGCAGCGCCGGCCTCTCCAGTGGTGGGCCTCCGCCGTTTCGCTCCTCGGAGTGCGCGCCACGTGACCCCTACGTCACGGTTTCTCTCCGGCGCACCGCTAGAGTGAACTATTCTAGTTCACTCTAGCACCGCCTCCGATGGGAGATCGGAGCTTCTGCTCGCGAGCTACAAACCCTCCGACGCTCGGTTTTTTCCCGCCAGGGGGCGAGGAAAGTGAAGATGCGCTCACATCGGTCTCCGGTGAATTTGACTTTTCAATGGTCTTTTCATCTCAGGCTCATGTACGCGTGATTTCTGAGTGCGCGGTTGTCTAGTGCACACCTCGACACCGAATCCCGGACGTTTCACGTGAGTAGACGCTTTACCGGGCAAGTTCTAGCCCACTCGGTGGGTTAGGCCTAGGAGCTTCGCCGGCTGCTTGCAGCACGTGAGCAGAGCGCTGAGGTGGCCCCATGCTCGACGGCACGAGCCTCGCGCCCAACGGCACGTGCCCCATGCTGGACAGTGCGTGTGATGCGGCTGTGGCCGCTAGCGCACCCCTTCCACTGGCGCAAACCGATCTTCTTTCTGGCGCCTCCCTGACGGCCGCTGCGGCGAAGACGGAGACCATCCTGGAAGGAGAGATGTCCACCTCCATGGACACCGACATCGAGGACACCAATGCTACTATTACTACCATTACCACCACCGCTACTACAACCACCCAGGTTCCCGAGTTCGAGAGGGACGGCAACCACCGGCAAGCGCCAACGATGCAAGTCAACTACACGCAAGGGAGGATGTCGGTCACAGTTGCCGGCGAGGATCCAACACCGAAGGAGGGCGGAGAAGGCAGATGGCAGGAAGCGAGGCGAAGGATGCGGCGGCGGACGACCGGGGAGGAAGCGGCCGGCGGTAAGTCGGTCCCCACTTCTTCTGCCGCTTCCGCGGCCGCGGTCGCGTCCGTTCCCGCGCCCGCCGCAGCCCCCGTTAAGAATCAGGCAAAGTTCGTTAGGCAGGTCGCGGCCAGGCTAACGAAGGCAGCGCGCATGCCGCGCGAGCTACCGAAGGGTGATTTTAGAGTAATACTCCGGCCACGTGGCGGGCTTAACGTAGCTCGCACGGCGGCACCGCTACTCATGGAGGCCATCTTCGAGATGGTGGGTACCACGTTGCAAGAGTCTAGGGAGGACGCGATCTGCACCAACGACTCGCAGAATATTATAGTCATTAGCACCCCGAACGAGCAGAGAGCTCAGAAGTACTCGAGCATCAGCTCGCTCAGGATAGCGGGCAGGATGCACGAAGTATTCGCGTACGCACCGGCACCCGAGGGCACCGTGAAAGGAGTCATCAGGGGCATTCCGACCGTGTATACGGAGCAGAACCTGCAGGAAATTATAGTCAGCGAGGAGAATCCAACGGCGCTCGAAGCGCACAGAATAGGCAACACCACCACGGTGATCGTAGCCTTCGAGGGCACCAAGGTACCAAATACAATAAAGTTCGGAGTGGCAATCACCAAATGCAGTCTATACAGGCAGCACTACGAAGTGTGCCGGTGCTGCGGCAGGTTGGGGCACCGCGCGGACGTGTGCCCTTACCCAAACACTAAGATATGCTTTGCGTGCGGAGCGTCCAACCCGGGCCCCGCGCACGAGCGGGAATGCAACCCCCGCTGCAAGCTATGCGGCGGGGCTCACCCCACCGGGGAGGCGGGTTGTAAGAACCGATATAAGACCCCCCATTTGGTGAAGCAACGAAGGTGGGAGCGCCGGCGTGCAGAGGAGGTACAAAGGCAGCAGCGGCAGCAACACGCGCCGAAGTTAGGCCTAGCTGACTTCCCGCAGCTGCAGCAGCAGCAGCAGCACGCACCCGAAAAAGGCGCGAAAATGGAGCAGCCAAGGCAGTCGAATCCACGAAGGAATGCGGCTGACGTCAATAACGGCAGAGAGGCGGCGGCTGGGCCAGCTGGAGCGAAGCCCGCTCGAAAGGTCACGGCAGCCGCAACGGCAACGACAAACGCAACAGATGGCAGCGCTCCGGCGGCGGAAAGGTCAACCGGCAACGCGGGAAACCGCGGAGGGAGCAGCAGCGGCGGTGGCGGACAGCTGCAAGAGGGAATCACGTGGGCCAGGACAGTGGCAGGACAGGCGGCGGCGGTACCACCGCCGCTGCCAGCACCGCCGCAGCCGAGGCCACAGCAAAGGCAACTGCAACACCAACATCAACCAATGGCGGAGACGAACGAGGTTGCACGTCTCAAGGCGCAGCTAGCGCAAAAAGACAGGCAAATACAAGAACTCAGTGCCAAAATGGACATGATCCTCAATCAGCTACAACAACGGCAACAATGTCAGCTGAAACAACAGCCATCGCTGCAGTTGCGAACTCAACCACCGCAGGTCGCGCGGAGACAGGCGCCCAGGCGAGCGCACGCGCGAGAAGAACGAATGCAGCTGCAGGAAGAGTCGGAGCCGGAGTACGCGGCTGGCCTGCAGACGGCGGGGTCCACAGAGGAGAAGGAAGAAGAAAGAGAGGAAGAAGAAGTAATGGCAGCTACGAAGAGGAGAAACGATTTTACAACTGCAGAAGAAGAAGAAGAGGAGGAAGAGGAGGAGATGGAAGACTTCAGCCCCAGAACCAAGAGGCGGGTTATTATGCTAGAAGCGCTCGAATGCCGCCAACAGCGGGTGGAGGAGCGCGTCGACCACGAGGAAAAAGAGCTGGAAGCCATCAACCAGAGGCTGGCAAAGGTGGAAGCCGCGACAGCGGACATGAGCACCCGCATAGCTAAAGTAGAAGCCGTGACAGCGGACATGAGTACCCGCATAGCGAATGTGGAAAGCCTGTTACAACAACTACTAGCGAGAATCCCTGACATCACCCACCACCAACAACAGCAGCCGCCGCAGTCGCCACAGCAACCACTACAGCCACAACCACAGCCGCCGCAGCAACAGCAGGTGGCCAACGTCACTCGCCCAACATGGCCGGAACAACGCTAGCGCGCGAGCTTGTGGTTTGGCAGTGGAACGCGAATGGCCTGCGAGGAAAAAAGGCAACATTACAACAATACATCAAGAGTGTCGGCAAGAGACCAGACGTCATATTAATACAGGAAACGCACATGGAAGACCCCTCCCCAGGCTTGCCGGGGTACCGCTCCTATGCCAGCCCGCCCAGCGCAAGAAAGGCCGGGAAAGGCGCGGGGCAGGGAGTGTGTACCCTGGTGAGGAAAGGAATCACGTACATAGAACACGGCTTACTGCAGAACAGTACCATTGAACACTTGGCAATCGAAGTCGTGACGGGCCGAAAGAAGAAAGAAAGCACGTATTTAATCAACATCTACAGTAACCCCAAGCAATCCCAACAAAATTTCAGATCACTCATGCAAAGAACGAAGCAGCTTGCCGGGGACGACACCGCGCTCGTGTGCGGAGACTTTAACGCGCCGCACACGGCGTGGGGGTACCAGAAGACCACGGCCAAGGGGCGAAATCTGCACGACGAGGCTCTCGAGGCGGAACTCCACCTGCTCAACGACACGAACATCTACACGCGACACGGCACGTCGGTGCAGCGCGATACGAATCCGGACCTCGTTTTCTGCAGCAAAGCCACTGCGGGAGTAAGCTGGCGGAACACGGGCGAGACGTTGGGCAGCGACCACTGCGTCCTGGAAATTGCGGTGCCGCTGCACGGCCGACCCCCGGTCACCCGCAAGCAGGCCATCACAGACTGGAATAAATACAGAACGGAGCTGGACGCCCTGATCATCGGACAGGCCCAGGAAGAGGAGGATGGAGACATCGAGAAGTGGACGCGAGCCTTGAACGCGGCCGCGAAAACAGCCACCAAGGAAATCGAGGTCGACGAAGAGACCCCGCAGCTGGACAGCCGCCTCGCGCACTTGCTGGAGGCGAGGAACTCGCTGAAGGCTCGATGGCGGAGGCAATGCCACAACAGAAGGCTCCGCAAAAGAATAGCACTGTTAAACATCGAAATCGAGAAGCACAGCGCGGTGCTCTGCCGACAGCAGTGGCAGGCGGTCTGTCAGGAAGCGGACGGCCAGATCCATAAGAGCAGGACCTGGCATCTGCTCCGGCACCTCCTTGACGAAGGCAAAACGAAAGGGGCCCAACATCACACCCTCGCACGGACGCTGCACAAAGCGAAAAGGGAGCTCGGCGAGGCCGAGGTCCGCCGGCGCATAAACGACCAGTACCTCCCGTCCACCCCGCCGACCCCCCTCCCGAGTTACGCGGGCGAGGCCAATGCCAAGCTCGACGCCGACATCGAGGAATGGGAGGTGCGGGCAGTCATCCAAACGATAAACAGCAAGTCCGCCCCAGGGCCGGACGGGGTTACCAACAAAGCGCTACGCAACCTGAGCGATGCGGCGATAAAATCGCTGACGGGGTACTACAACCAGTGCTGGCGAACCGGCAAGCTCCCGGCCAGCTGGAAGGAGGCAAAGACGGTCCTGATCCCGAAGCCGGGAAAGGAACCGAGCATAGACAACCTGCGGCCGATATCCCTGACGTCCTGCGTGGGGAAGGTGCTGGAGCACGTCCTGCTCAACAGGTGGCAGACATACCTCGAAGAGGAAGGCCTGTACCCGGACACCATGCTGGGCTTCAGGGCCAAGTTAAGCACCCAGGACGCAATGTTGCTGCTCAAGAACGAAGTCATCGACTGGCCGGCCGGCTCCATGGACAACCGGGCGGTGCTCGGCCTAGATCTGAAAGGGGCGTTTGACAACGTCCGACACTCAGCCATCCTGGACCAGGTCTCGCGCCTCAACATGGGGGAGAGGTCGTTCGCGTACATTCGCGACTTCCTCTCGGGCCGCACCACGAGGATCGTTGCCGGTGACATGGAGCTGCCAAAGAAGAGTCTGGGGAGCACGGGGACGCCACAAGGCGCCGTGATCTCGCCGACGCTGTTTAACATCGTAATGATCGGGGTCGCCCAGCGCCTCCAGGGCGTCCCGAAAGTCGGACACACCATATACGCGGACGACATCACGCTGTGGGTGTCCGGCGGCAGTGACGGCGAGATCGAGGCGTCCCTGCAAGAGGCCATCGACGCAGTCGAAGATCACCTAAAAGACACGGGTCTGACGTGCTCCCCGACCAAGTCGGAGCTGCTGGTACTAACACCAAAGAGAAGAGGAAGCCACAAGAGAGGAGAAGAAGAAAGAAACAATAACATCCACCTGAAGACGCGGGACGGGACGGCCATTCCGAGGGTGAAGACGCTGCGAGTCCTCGGACTACACATCGACGCCCACGGACACAACGGCTTCACCGTTGCCAAGTTGGAATCAAAAGTCGGAATGGCCTTGAGGTTGATCAAACGAGTGGCGTCCAGACACGGAGGCATGAGAGAGGCGAATCTCCTCAGGCTGGTCCAGTCGTTCGCCGTCAGCCACGTTGCATATGTAGCTGCATTCCACAATTGGACGGTGGCGGAGCGAGGGAAAGTGGACGCTCTGCTACGCAAAGCTTATAAGACGGCCCTAGGCCTATACGCACATACCAACACAGAAAGGCTTCTCGAACTGGGGGTGCACAACACCCTCAGCGAGATAGCCGAGGCCCAGGGCACCGCACAGATCGCGAGGCTTACGCAGACAAGAACTGGTAGGGCTATTCTACGTAGGGTAGGCTACCGGTCGGAATTAACGCGAGAAGGCGAAAGCGAGAGCGGCGGGTGCGGCGGCGGGAGCGGTGGCGGTGGTCGCGGTGGTGGAGGCGGGGGGTGGCCGGCGAGCCGGCCGCCGATGCAGAAGCCGGCGCGGTCGCTGCCGCGCGGGCTGCTCGCCCTCATGCACGTGCAGCCGCTGCCGAAGCACATGGACCCAGAAGAGAATCGAGAGCGGCGAGCGGCCAGAGCGAAAGCCCTGACGGACGTGCACGCGGCGGACACCAACGCCTTCTACGTGGACGCGGCGGAATACCCAGGCCGCCGGGGCACGTACGCCGTGGCCGTGATTGCAGCGACCTCCGGGAAGCTGTGCTCGGCGGGCAGCGTCAGGGCCCGGGACTCAACGCAAGCGGAGGAGCTAGCGATCGCGCTGGCCCTAGTGGACCCACGGTGCGCGACAGTGATCAGTGACTCGCGAAACGCGATACTGAGCTACGCTCGGAACTCGGTGTCGGAGTGCGCGAACAGGGTGTGCGGGGCCCTGCCCCGACGGACGCTACCGGTGGTCCTCAAGTGGTTCCCGGCACACGTGGGACCGGTGGGGACCGGGACCAACCGCAACGAGGAGGCGGACCGAGCGGCGCGCGTGCTAACGAGACACGATGGCGCCGCCGTCGTTGGTGCGGCCGCTGCCGCGGCTGCTGCTGCTGCGCCCGCGGAGGGTGCGGCGGCGGCTCGGGCGGCGGCTGCGGCCGAGGCGAGTCTGCCCCCTCCTCCTACTCCATCGAACGCGGAAGACTACTACAGGGAAGAAGAGGAGGCAACCCCGGTCAGCTCCTACAAGGATGTGCTTGCGTGGTACAGAGAGACTAGGCGCGCCTTTCCGCCGCCACACCGTAAACTCACCAGGAGGGAAGGGGTGCTCGTGCGACAGCTCCAAACGCGGGCGATATGGACGCCCGTGGTCGCCAAGCACGTGTGCCCCGAACTATACCCAACGGACGAGTGTGCGCTGTGCGGGAGCGCTCGTGCGACCATGAAGCACATGCTGTGGGGTTGCCTCAATCAACCACCGACAACAACAACGGAAGAGGACGATGATCCGCTCCCACCAAGCGTGAGGGACGCGGTCACCAGCGTCAACTACGAACTCCAAAAGATGGCTGCCGAGCTCGCGCTCGCGGCCATCGAACGCCAGCGGCCGAAAGTGCGACTTTCCGCCACCCCTTGCACGGGGTCCGGCGAGTAGCGCCAGTAGGTAACCCACCGGGTTTACGCAGGCCTGAATAAATGTTGTTTCTCTCTCTCTCTCCGACGCTCGGCGGCGGAGGAGGCGGGATTTCGTCTGCTCGTCGGGCAGCTGGCCGCGGCTGAAGTTCTATAGCGGTTGCAGGCACTATATTTTTATCGTTTCTTAATACATCGGACGCGTGGCGCACATCGTGCCCCACGCATCGAAAATGCGTGGCGCACATGACAGGCCCACTGAGGGAGCCGCGTACACCACCATCACGGGCGCTTGGCGAGCGGCGGCGGCCGCGGCCGCGAAGTGGCGCAGGCCGGCGCCGGTAGCTCGAGCGACAGCTTGTTATTGGCGGTGAGATCTTTGAGTGGCGCCCCCTGGCTCTGACGTCGGCTTAGGGATTCGCGCCGCTGTCGTCTGCTACACTCCGCTTGTGAGGAGCAACAGTGCCTGGGCTAGAAATCGCCCTCTTCGTTGCTGTAGTGCGTTAAAAAGCGTATTTCTAGCGACTCAGTTATTTTGCCAGCTTCTGACGCATCTGAATAATTTGAAGCTGTATCCCCCACAAGTTTGCAACACACGAAGAGATAGAGAACAACTTTCTTCAGAGTATCGGTCAGAAGATCGTGTGTAACTGGTCCTTTCTTGCTTATTCGCGAGGATCAGCGATCAGAGCTTCTCGATAAGTATTCAAAATGCGTAAGCTTCCCTGCAGTATTTTTGAGATGCTCCTATGAAGACTCAACAGTCTAATACTACGTACCAAGCAGCGACCTCTACACGCTCATCGCACAGCAGGAAATAAAGCGGCTTTCTTCTGTTTCTTTCGTTGTTGTCTTGAATCGCACTAATGTTTCTTGCTTTTTTTTCTGCCCAACGCATTAATTTTTCTGCGCCGTCACCAACTTCTTATTACGAGGTTTCGGGATGTTTGGGAGCCTCACAAAGCCCGTGTGGATATTGCCTTCATTTTGTATGGCATAAATTCCCTTCTTCACAAATTGGCTTTCATTACGGCTGCGTGCAAGAAGGTGCATATCCGCAGCGTGCTTTGTTTATTCACATGCAAATACAATGAGAAGGTTTGTGCTACGCCACCGCGATCGCGCCCCAAACAACTTGGTCCACAGTACTCGAAGGCGGCTTTTGTGCTCCGAATTTCTATCGTAATTATATCGTTATCATAACGAACTGACCCTCAGCTCAAACAATGATGACATGATTACCATGTTGAAGGCATGATATGCTCGCTAACTAACGTAATAAATAGTATACCTGCATATTACAAGACTCGAAACCGAAGAACAATTCCAAGTAGCTCTTCATTGCTTTTCAACCCTTCCAGGCGCGAAGAACAAATCCTATTCTACTCGGGATGGCGTTCTATGATTTGAAGAAAATTACTTTTACTCTCTTGTCCTGCGCTGAGGACCCGGCCCGCTAACCAGATCTATTTAATTGTTAAACAAAGTTTTCCTCTCCTCCCCTTACTCCTCCTCCTCCTTTTGAGTGCAGTTTTCCTATAACGCATATCCGAATATCGGGAAGATATGGCTGTGCAAAATGTTCAGAAATATCCTTCCAGGTCTTAACAAACATATATGTGTTACTATAAATTTAACGAAGACGTGACTCGTTTTGCTCAATAAACCTCCATACTGGTTAGATGCCTGGTATAGAATCAGCACGCGCGTATATACACACTGGGTTATTTGGAACTCAACCTACAGTTTTTGCAGTCTACAGTGCATGTCGGCAAACTTTGATGCCTTGACAACGTAAAGTGATGTGACAAAACGCGTTCGAGCGTTCGGCAAGGTTGTAAAAACTGTTTTACCTTACATATGATTACCGGGAATCGTGATGCCTTCTGCCAAAGCCGACAGCCCTGAAGGCCTAGAATTTGTTTTGGTCTTCCATTTTCGCTGTTGTCGGTTATTAGCAGCTGACTGTTCCTTTTGTTCGAATACTTACATGAGAAGTTGACGCCTAGCTCCGACTCTTCGCGCTCCGCAAAGGACCGGCTTCGCAAGGAATGGGGTGGCGCCGGCAATGTTTCTCCCGTAGCGGTATCCAAAACTATACTTTAATTGACACCATTAGCTAGTGTATGCGATTTTAAGCCTATTATTATGATAAAAAGTTACCCACACGCCAATTCTGGTGTGCACAAGCATCAGACGTTGATCGAGCGCAAAGAAACAGCAGGGAGAGCGATCCTGAGTGAAGCAGACGACAAATGCGAGAATCCCTAAGCTGACGTCACGGAGGCGCGCTTCGCAGCGCCGCCTGTGTTCGCGCTCACCGCCAATTGCTCCCCAAGGCGCAAACAAAGCTGCGTATACGAGAAATGGGGTAATGATGTGATGGAAAGTTGCTTTAAAAATCGTCACCTGAGCCGCTTGCCAGAGCGCCGATCGAATATTCGCCGCAGTGTTAAGCCTAACATCAGTATGCGGGCCTGTAGGTGGGCCTGCCGGCTGCTACCACGTCGCGCGCCGTTCTCTGCGCGCGGCAGCACCTGCATCGCGTCTGTAGAGGACGCCACCTGTTGACTCGAGTAACTGGGAGGTGGCGCCCCCACTCTGTATAAAGGCATTGGCGGGGATTAAACGGGGCTTTTTGTTGTTCGTGAACTGCGCGTGGTTACGTCATTCTTCGCGGGCTTCACGCCCACATTCGGCACGGCTCGCGGCGTCCGCGCCACCCGGGCGCGTCTCTACATGGTGTCAGAAGTGGGATACTGCGACAACCGTGCAACATGGAGGATAACCCAGCCGCCGCCTCCGCCGTGACCGCCAGCTTCACGTTGCGAACCCCGCCGCAGTTCACTTTCGACAACCCAGCCCAATGGACCGCGTGGCTTCAACAATTCGAGGATTACTCCTTCGCCTCAGGGCTGTCCTCCGCCCCCGAAGAAACCAAGGTACGCACGCTGCTCTACTGTATGGGTCCCCAAGGTCGCGAGGTGCTTTCGTCTCTCATGTCAGACGCTGAGGCCTATCGCTCGTACTCCGGCGTGACAACGAGTCTTTCGGGATATTTTGTACACCCCGTCAACGAGGTATACGAATCGAGCAGGTTCCACAAGCGCACGCAAGTGGTAGGCGAGTCAGTCGACGCGTTTTTCACGGCGCTCCGAATTCTCCTGAAGAAATGCAACTACGCCTCTCGGGAAATTGACGACCGGCTGGTTCGGGACAGATTTATCGTAGGGTTGCTTGACTCTCGCTTGACCGACCAGCTGTGCCGCAATCCAAAGCTTACACTGGACGAGGCGCTCATCCAAGCTCGTCAGTACGAAGACGCCGAAAATGAGAAAAGGCGGCGTCAGGGGACAGACTTCGCACCAGACGCACTGAACGTCGACGCCGTTGTGAATAAGCAGTACCGAATGGCCGCCGCCCCAGCGCGCGAAACTGCACGAAGTAACGTCTGTCGGCCTCCCGAGTACCGCGCCGGCCCGAAGTCGGCATGCGATTTTTGCGGCCACGCCCCTCATCCGCGATCTGAGTGCCCAGCACGGTGGGCCACATGCAACCACTGTCGCAAGAACGGTCACTTCGCGGCGGTTTGCCGCTCGAACAGTACTAGGCGCTTAAGCCAAATCCAGCTCTGCGCCGTGGATGCAGCGCAAACAGAACGCCGGCACGTTGTTGTTCATGTCAATGGACGCCCCCTTCGATTCAAGGTGGATACTGGGGCGGACGTTTCGGTCGTACCTCCGAGCATCGCGGGGTGCCCAGTAGACCTAGACAAACCCAATAATGAACAGTTGATGGGGCCGGGCCGCTGCCGCCTAAAGTTGCTCGGGACGTTTCCTGCTACCCTGTCGTGGCGAGGCCGGACGGTATGCAAAAAATTGTATGTCGTAGCAGACATTGACTCTCCTCTGTTGGGGTACTCGGTGGTAGTGGACCTGGGAGTCGTCCAGTTTGTTGACGCCGTGGAAGACGAAGCTCCGAAAAGGCCCCCAACGTCCGACAAGGCGGCAGCTTCGCTGTTCTCAGGCCTTGGCGAGATGCCTGAAGAATATCACATCCGCATCAAGCCTGGAGCGGTTCCATTTTCTCTCAGCGTTCCTAGGCGCATCCCTATTCCCCTCGAAGGCGTAGTCAAGAAGGACTTAGACGCGATGGAAAGGGACGGGGTCATCCGGCGAGTCACTGTGCCAACCCCGTGGTGTGCTGGTATTGTGCTGGTACCCAAAGCGGATGGAGAGTACAGAATTTGTGTCGACCTCACGAAGTTGAACCAAGTAGTTCTCTGGGAGAGACACCTTATGCCCACGGTGGACCAGGTACTTGGGCGTCTTGGCAATGCCGCAGTCTTCTCGAAACTTGATGCAAAATCGGGGTTTCATCAAGTAAGGCTATCTGAAAGCTGTCAGGAACTGACTACCTTCATAACCCCGTTTGGTCGCTACTGCTACCGCCGCCTGCCCTTCGGCATCACCTCCGCTCCCGAAGTGTTTCAGCGCCAAATGTCTCGGATTCTAGAGGGTCTGGAAGGATGTGTGAACATGGTAGATGACATTCTAGTATTCGGCAGGGACCGTTCCGAGCACGACAGCAGACTCCAAGCAGTCCTTCGCAAGTTAGAACAAGCGGGCATCACGTTGAATGCCTCGAAATGCTCCTTCGGGGTATCTTCCGTCAAGTTCCTTGGTGTAGTGGTAAGCGCCACTGGCATCTCGGCTGACCCCGACAAGGTATCTGCTATTGTGAACATGAAACCGCCGACAGATACGCAAGGCGTCCGTCGTTTCCTGGGCATGCTGAACCACATTGGAAGGTTTTTGCCGAACCTGTCTGCCGTCACTACACCGATTCGGCTCCTTTTGAACAAGAATGCGGTCTGGACCTGGGACCAAGCGCAAGCGACCTCTTTCGAGACATTGAAGAGAATGGTGGCATCTAATGCTTGTATGGCCAGCTACAATCCAGAGCTACCCACTCTTGTGTCGGCAGATGCCAGTTCGTTCGGGCTAGGCGCGGTTCTCTTGCAGGAGCAACAGACGGGAGAGCGACGGGCTGTCGCGTTCGCATCAAGAGCACTGACTACTGCTGAGCAGCGGTACAGTCAGATAGAGAAGGAAGCGCTTGGTGTCTCTTGGGCCATCGAGAGGTTTGAGGAATTCC